>NC_135213.1:32953324-33553324 GCF_052324685.1 Brachyhypopomus gauderio | reverse complement strand
AGAGTCTTAAACTCGGGATCCTTAAGAAATTGACTGTTTTAATCTGTGAGAGCATGTTTGCACTTTTAGGCTATGAGTCGTGGAAACTTCAGATAATAAAATATAAAATACCAGCTGGCAACTTTGTCCCGCGTCTGTTTGGCAAGGCCTCTACACTCGACCCGACCACACTATGCATACACCACAACGGGACTATAGTGGGCTACAGCACATTTAGCTATTGCAGCACAGCCAGAAGGGTGGAGCTAGAACATAGCACAGGCATGAAGGATCCCTGAGACATCAGGAATATGTTTATCTGCAGGCAGAGACAAAGAACAAGACATGTTAATATGATAACCATTATGTTTATATGAAGAGAGATGTGTATTCGCCGACTTACACGTCCAGGTCAGCTGAAAAAGAAACACCAGGAGTGACCTTAACTTGAAAGATGAAACACCAGGAGAGCTCTCAACCTATGGGGTGTAAATACTTGCCCAAAACATGCTCAGGTATGAGTTTGTTTGTTTGTTTGTTTGTTTACCAGTTTCTAAAAAGAAATTTAATCACCAATCATATTAACGACCCCCATGGTAGACAAGACTTGGGAAGTGCTACCTACCGTCTGAGGATTGGATCAGACTCAAGTCATCTGGAGTGCATGACTCAGGTGATCAGTGTGACCAATCAGGTGTGGATGTTAACAACCTGATGCAGTGTGTGTGGCATTAGTGGATGAGATAGAACCAGTTTCTCAGCTTCATTCACCAGTAGAGCAGAGGCAGCAATGGGCCTCAAGCAGGCAGGCATGCCCTGTAAAACACAATCAATAGATTTTAAAAGATATGTAACAGACCTATATTTACCACTATGCTCTTGGGCCAGGACCCACACAGCAGTGACCCCTTTATCAGAAACATACAGATGAAATGGCAGTTCATAGTTTGGTGTAGGGCCAGAGGTGAGGTAAAGGCCCCTTTGAGGGATCTGAAAGCATGCATCAGTGTAGGAGATCTGCTCAGGATGATCTTTAGAGCAGCATTGTCTCACACTTTTGTCATAATCTGAACAAAGAAGGGTAAAAAAAGGGTAAAAGAAGGTACAGGGAGACAGAGAGTGAAGCCCCTCCTACAGCTCCTCCACTTCCTGCTTCATTCCAGTCTGCGCTGGAGGGTTAGAGGAGTTGGCATGGCAATTTACTGTATCTGCATCATACAACAGGAAGAAGAGTCTTTGACGCAGAGTACCCTTTGCAGCTACTGCTGTATGGTAAAAAAATTTCAAAAGCGAAACTTTTGCTTCATTCAAAACACTGAATGATATGCACATATAATAAACAAGCTCTATTGTCTATTGACGTTCCGGGCAAGAAATTTGAATAAGAATTTCTAATCAGGGATTAGTACTGACAGTGCACAAAAAAATCACTCACTCGATCAGAGGAGTACATTCACTCTCAATTACAATGAAAATCATTTACATGCCATTTTTGAGGGTCAATCACCCACTTGCCACTACAAGAAAATTTACTCACTTGCAGTTTTTGAGGAGACGAAATCAGCCTGTTCAGAAGGTCAAAAATGCTAAACGATCCTTCATAGAAAAACTAAAAGCTTACCTAGAAAGATCCTGGGCGAGCCCCCAAATTGTTGTGTTTTTTTTTAGTAATCGTCATTAGATGAAGATTGAAACCATCAGGGTTCATAATCAATGCTGTTTTGATTTTGATGGAGGTTTCAGTTTGTTGGTTTACTTTAGAGGGTTTTCCATCCATCGAGTTTTTGCGCATTTTGAAAATGCACATGAAAAAAGCTGGATGGAAAAAGTCCAAAATTCGAAAAAAGCCCCAAATATCGCAAAAAGATTTTTACGCTAGGAGGAGGTGGAAAAGTTAGACTATCGCATCGCCAAAATTCGGAAAAACTGGATGGAAAAGGGTTTTTCGCATAAACGATGACGTATCATGCCTCAAGTCATGTGGTTCTGTATATGATCGCAATGTAAAGATGGCAAATGCATACAAAAACAGTTCTGGAGAGAGCAAAAATTTAATTTAACTTCTCCATGTATAGAAAAGAAAAAGAAAAAAATGTTTCAAAACCTCAACGTGCAAAAATGCGTAACTGCCAGATGGACATAAAACCACTATTGTTTGGCATCCTCTCACGTGATCTAAAGTTTATTCGCATAACTGTAATGAATGGAAACAAGGCTTAATTTGCATTTTTTTCTGCCGAAACTTGGAAATTGCTCATTATTTTTTCGAAAGGTTTGAATGGAAACCCGGCTTGTGTTGCTTTTGCGCTTGGGTCCGTTCTTATCTCAAAACCTTGCGATTCGTCCCTTTATTGGGCGGATCCCGTTACATGTTGTGCAAGTTTATGCATAGGCATCTGGTCTCAGTTCAGCCTCGGGGAGTTTGTCCATATGTCAGAAGTGTTGTGCATGGAAGATTTATGCATAGGGATCTGGTCTCAGACCAGCCTAGGGGATTTAGTCCATATCTCAGAAGTGTTGTGCATGGAAAATTTGTGCATAGGGATCTGTTCTCAGATCAGCCTCAGGGAGTTTGTCCGAGACTGTTTGTCATCTAGAAATTCACACCGGCTGCAGTGAGATGGGCTCTGGTATTTTTGGAGCACATATCATCAGCTCTGGCTTCTCACCTCTAGTTGGCAAAGTATTTCCTCTGTGATATAAGTTTCATTAATCATATGAGTCATATGTTTGCTGGATTTTGTGTATTACAAAAAAAAAACATCAGAGTTTAGTATCATTATAAGAATGATTATAAAGGATAAATGTACAAAGTTATAACCAGTTGGTGGGAAGCTACATCTTAGCTATTGCTAACCTTTGCTTTCATCTGGATCTGTTTAATAGCATGTGATGAATGACAAGAATTACATTAAACAGAATTCCATTACATTAGACAATGAGCAACAATAATGCGTGAATTCAAAGGATATCTTTAAGCTAAAACTTCACAGGAAAAATTTTTACCTCATTACCAGTGCTGTGAATAACACCGTAAAAAATAATGGTGTTAGGTAACGGCGTCATTTTGTCAGTAACGGGATAATATAAGTAATTACTTTTCCTGTCGTTACAACGCCGTTGACGTTACTGGTCATTAAAAGCGGTGCGTTACTATATATTGAAATACTAACAGTAATCCGAGCGGACTCCTGCCCAGGCTAGTGAGGAGTAACAGATCTCGATAGGTCACAGTTCTCAGTGTAACACCTGTTTAACTTAACAAGTCCGTAAGCGATTGGCTAAGGCAGCGTTATGGTAGCCAATCAGAGTCAGTGTTTTTACACATGTGCCGAAGCACACCAGTGACACACAACACAAACGGAGAAGAGGCAGAAATGGCGAGTCAGGAGCAAACCGAAGAAAAAAATTGCATTTTCAAGGTGGCAATATAAATATTATTTAAGAAAATACTTGAAGTTCCTGAATGTCTACCAGACTGGGTATTTGATTTATTTAATTAAGGATAAATAGAGGTTTTATTGTTAAGTTTACTTCTGTTGTGAACAAACCAGTTGTCTCAGGTTGAGAGAATTTAATTAAATTTGATTATATGTAAATGCACTTTATATAGTGTAACTGTTTACTTGTGCTTTTTTTTTTTTTTTTACAAAGATTTGGGATTTTAAAGGATTTTATCCTGCACTGGTCTGTTGATGTGCAATAAATATCAAAAACACCTTTCTGATCTACTCATTTCAACTGACTGTGAAATTTGTTTTTTCAAAAAATCCTTATTCATTGGCATATAACATTTTTTAACTGTAATGCAAATAGTTACTTTTATTATAGAGTAATTCAGTTACTAACTCAGTTACTTTTTTGAACAAGTAGTGAGTAACTATAACTAATTACTTTTTTAAAGTAACGTTCCCAACACTGCTCATTACAAAGAAAGTGGTTTTTCAGAATCAAATGTTAATTTTTAACATCTCTCATGTTTTATGCTGGCTGTCAAGCAGGGCTGGAGTGGGACACTTTTTCAGCCCGGGAGTTTCATGCCCAAATCCGGCCCAAAATTGTTTTACCCTCCCAATCTGCCCAAACTAGAGACTGACATGAGCCGGCCCATTGGGAATCCTCCCGAATCTCCCGATTAGCCACTCCGGCTCTGCTGTCAAGGTGTCTTTAGTGTAATTTCTCCCCGTTGACCACAAACGTTGGTTTTACTTGAGCGTCAAGCGTCTTTGTCTGTCATATAATCAACAGGAGCTGATGGCTCCAGTGGTCAGTCACAGTGGAGATATGGCCATCTGTCTCCTGCAAGGGATAATCTACGCCAGGGATGCACAACTTGAAGGAGGAGCTGGGCCACAAATAAAGGTAAAGCTTCTTGAAGGGCCACCATGGCAAGCATGACAGTGCTTAATTAAGTTAATTAATTAAGTATTATATCGCGATCGATTCTTAGTGTTGACTTGTAACTCCTGCGGTAGCCCAACTAAAAAGTAGCCCAAAAAACAACACTGTTGGTTCGTCGTTCAAATTCAGGCACGAAGCCAGAAGGCGGGCCGAATTATTTATCAACCAGCATCAGACAAGGCGGGCCGCAACAGAGGCGCCTGCGGGCCGCTTGCGGGCCATATGTTGTGCACCCCTGATCTACGGTATTGGTAGGCATAATGATGTCACCTGCATTGCCAGTATGGAAATATAATGACTGCAATACTGGTGATAATTTTGGTCATGGACTATGGCCTAATGAACATGTGGGCCCAGTAGGATATTTCATCATCTCACCACCCCTTTTTCTCCCCACCATTGCCATGAATGATGTCTTCTGGGACTTTGACTCAGCCGAGCTTCTCACTGCCACATAACACATATCTGTCACTCTGTGATTTCACAAATGTCAAACTCGGTGAAGAACACAGCATGCAAGACCATTCTCTCTAGAGAGGAACGTCAGATCCTGATTAATTACAGTGTGTTCTTTAAAAAAATGTGAATAACATCAGAATATATATATTACATTTATTTATATATATATATATATATATATATATATATATATATATATATATATATATATATATATATATATATATATATATATATGGTATCCTCACATGGCTTTTATTTCATTATCCTGCAAAGCTTTAGATACCCACAGGTTCTGGCCCATTAAAAACCACATCGCAAACAGGCATTAGTTTGATGGCAAATATTGATTATACAATGCTACCTCAATTATAATATAAAGCACCTTTACTTTACTGTGGCCCTAGCATAAAGGGTCTCTTCATTAAGGCTGCAGAGACAATATTTTGTGCTATGATGCATTAGTGTGTCCCATATTTCGTGACTCAGTCTAAACTCATTTTTCTGCTAAAGAAGCCCTGGTTGTTAGTGTCATCACACTAAACTTGGTATGAAAGGTTTATACATCATAACCTCAGACCCTTTTTGGATATACCAACCATAGGAATATTCAGAAAAGAGTGTGTTGATCAAAGCTCCCCACTGTGTTTAATAGGCTGATGAGGACTTGGTGGGAGGAAACAGATGGATTGGCCACTGGGCTAACTGAAGACTGATGGTCAGTCTGAAAGGCAGCAGTGTCTGTGTGTGTGTGTGTGTGTTTGTGTGTGTGTGTGTGTGTGTGTGTGTATGTGTGTGTGTCCGTAAGTGTGTGAGCAAGAGAGAGAATGATGACATTATGTTGTGTTCTGGCATGGATCTGGTGATGGACTTTCAATTAGCTACTAGAAGCCTTGGATAGAGTACTGACAGCAAATGACTGCCACAGGAGACACACACACACACTCACACACACACACACAAGCTCTCAGCCTTCTTCTCCTCAGTCTCTATGTCTGCAATTGATGAGAGAATAATCCAATCATGTAGTAATGGTGTCTTGCTCTGCTCCCCATATGAGGATAATTTTTCTGGTTCTGCTAAACCAAAGAAAAACAAAAGTGTATTGGCCAACAAAGCCCAAACGTCTGATTTACTAGGATATCACCTTTGTAAGCTGGAGATTTCCGCAAATATTCAGCTGTTGATCTGTTGCCTGTGTGCTTCATTTTTTTTTACAAATTTCCTTAAGAGCTGAAAAGGTATGTACAAGTGGTTTGAAATTTTTGAAATGTTTACAGCATTTGTCTGAACAATCAGGTTCTTGCTTTCATCTGGACAACACATTCACATGCTGCTGTTAGAAGTGTTGGCTGTTGGTCAGAAACTGTGTGTGCAGTCTGGTTTCAATGGTGATTGGTGGTTCTCATGGCCACACTGCGAACCGAGTTCAATCTCAGTCCAAACGCAACACACCAGACATGCGAGGCATGTGCTGCCCACTTTCTGCTCTGTCCCATTTAGTTCCCTCACGCTGTCGTGGGAAAAACTCCCCAGATCTCTCCAGAGCAGAAAAATAACAACAGTGTTCCCCCCCCCCTCATGTACAACCGGGACGAAGATGAATATCAGCAGGCAGGAGGCGCCCCTGAGCTCCCCCACAAAACATGGTGTGCTGGGTGGAGATGGGCAGATATATATAAACGCTAGAGGGGCTGGTTGGGTTACAATGGCGGCTTCTGCCCTAGCAAGGGCAACAGCTGCCCCTCACAAATATTTTATTGCCTGACACAATGACCTTTCACATGAGATAAGGGCCCCAGGGACAACGGCTCTGGCACTGTGTATTATATATGAAAAGGGCATCATCACAGATGCAGTAAAACTGAAAACCATTAAGGTGAAATGTGTGAAAGTTTTTGCGAACTGGACCACCATATGGAGGAAATGAGTTCTTGTGAAATGTTTTCTGCAGTCTGTAATGTGTAGTGTGGGCCAATGCCTTCCCCCAAAACAAACAAAAAAACAACAAGCTCAAGGGAGAGAGGGAGAAACACAGAGAGAGAGAGAAAACAAACAAGGAATGAACTACTGATTCATGCGATCATGATGGCTGCCAAATAAGGTTCCTCATCATCATGCATGAATGAGGAACAGCGTGCAGCTGGGAACGATATCGATTCTCCGATACAGCTCCGTCTCCAGGTATGACCCAGACCGGACCGGCTTGTCTATGGTTTCCCCCATACGTCGCCCTTTCTCAGGGAACAGATGCTGCCATGCTGGATGGCTACCTGTACTTCCTGGGCGACGTGAACGCCCGAGCCCACACGACCCAGCACCGACACACACAGACAGACAGTTAACCGACACTCAGCCAAGCACCATTTTCAGGGAGTTGTTGTTTAGCTACGCTTGGGTACTTGATTTGTAGATGTGTTGAGTGATGGTTTTACATTGTTTGTGTATATTGAAATAAACTATCATGTATCAGTCAGTAAAGGGTTGAGGAAGTTCAACATACTCTACATGCACTATTAGTTCATAATGTGACACAACATCTTAAGCTCTTCCAAAAAAAGCTGCAAAAATGATTCCGCTGCCTCTCGTGCTCTGTGAGAAGGTCATCTAGTGGAACGTCCCATGACCCCTCGCCCATGTTTGCAGGGTTCAGGCAAGGTTTCTGATAAAAGCGCTAATGCACAGTAAACACAGCATGGCAGAGATTCACAGATCTCCAGCAAAACATCCTGCCCTGCTGCTGCTGTGGGTGATTGAGCACTTTGACCTGCAGGAGGATGCATGACACCTGTGTGCACCTGTGTGCACCTGTGTGTACCTGTGTGCACCTGTGCACGGCCCCAGAGAGAAGCCTGTGTATGTGCACCTGCTGGAGTGCCCTAACCCACATCCACCCAGGTGAACCACGCTCTTAACTAGAATAGACTCTTGGGGTTAGAATAGAGTTTTAGAGTGACAAAATTCACTCTAGCAAGAACAGTATTTTACTTTCCGAGCTTTGCCCATTAAAGCACTCTAACATTGTACTCATGTGGTTATGGCGGTTTCTAATTGTTAGAACACACTCATGTCGTTTGAAAATACTTTAAATCACCAAAGAGGTTGGACAGTTTGAAAACGCAAGCGTATCACAGCGTGTGAATGCCAGGATGAAGAGACGTGGGCTGTCAACTCGAACACAGACGTTAGCTGAAGGTGGAGGCCGCGTCTCACGCAGTGTTTTGTCTCGCACCCTGTCATTCTGACAATGGTTGGGTGTCAGCGATGCCGTTCGGTGGGAGGCTGCTGGCCGCGAGAGGCCCGAGATGCCGTAGCCGATCTGCACACCATCGAGTCCTTTAGTCCTGATACGGACGCTTGGAAGTGAGAGGGGAAGATGTCACCTTTACCTGCATCCAGCCAATAAATCTCTCATTCATCCCAGAGCTGTGCATTTATCCAAACAGGCCTCTACGTGCCTGGATATTGATGGTGAGAGGGAATAAGGGAATTATGTGGAACTTGAAATTTGGTCCCGTACAAATTAGAAATGGGACACTTTTAAGAAAAGATTGAAATAAGATTGTAAATGGTGGTTGAACATACCACAGTGTGCCTTGAGAGAGCCGGAGAGAACAAGAGGTAGACGGACAGAAAGACAGACAGAGACGTCGAGAAAGACCGAGAGGTCTTAGGTGCCCACGTATGAAAATGAGTCATCAGAAACAGTCCTTTATAAAAGAAAAAGCAAAACACTTTCTGAAACACAATGGGAAAAAAAACAATTTCTCCGAGCCGAGTTTGTGGGGGATGGGAAGCAGGTGGCTTTTGAAAAAGTTAACTGGCATGGGAAAAGACACTGCTGGGTTCCCACAGCTCCCTCAAGGTCATGCTGAAAATGGAAAGCTGTGTTGAGCTCAACTTGGAGGATTTTGCGCTGTTTTTGCGCGAGCGAGATTATTATTTTTTGTTCACTACACGCTGGTATAACGCCCTGACCGCTTTTTCCCGCAGTCGTTCTGACTGACTGGCGCTACCCAGCCCACAGACCACGCGCAGGTTTGTTTCCCCGCAGTCATGTCTCGTCAGTGCACGAACCCTAGCTTTGATTTACCGCTCGTGACCATCGTTTTTTTCTCAGGAAAATAAATGTTTGATGCATATTGACATGGTGTGACACTGTTCTGTCTGTCTTATCTGAATGGGTGTATCTGAGAGGTGGACGCTACAAACATGGATGATTTCCAAGACTGAGCCATCTGCCATCGTTTCATGTATTTGCCAGTCATGCAGCTAACAAGAATATTAAAAGGCATATTACAGAGTGGAGTTTGAGAGTGAACAGGCCCCTGAACTGTTTGAGAGTCAGCCCCTGTGTACAAGGAGAGAGGATTATGTTAGTTTCGAATGGTACTAATGCCTCTTGAATGACTCAAAGAGGAAATGAAAATAATGTTCCCTGTGCGTCACGGAGGTGAAATTGAAATGAAATCTTTTTTTTAATGTTCAAGATGAATGCACCTTTGGAAATTATTGAAAATAATATATCAGAGTAATGGTAGACAACGAGTTATGGCTGAATAAAAAAATGGTCTAACCTTTTAGTATTACTGACTGACAGGATTCCTGGTGCATCATCGATACTGGACTTTCTGTAAGGTCACGTAGGTACCGAGCGTCTTCAGGTGGTCCAGGAGATGGCGCTCTAGGGTTTGAGTGTGAGCTCTAGGTTTGGAGGACGAGGACTCGGCTCTACCTCACTCATACAGAGGTGACAGCGTCTTTTACCGCGCAGAGAGGACGCCAAAAGACCATCTTGGGTTGCGCTGTAACAATCATTTTACGTTACGTTGCATTTTACGAGGTTTTTCTTTTTTCTAACGAGTGACAGGTCTTCGACAGCATCTGAGGTATTAGATGCTTGCGCAAATTTCAGAATGCGAACTTCTTCAAGATTTTATAAAAGGAAGAAAAACATAGCTTTAAAATCGTTTATATACATCGCCGTATAATCGTAATCTGAATGCACAGCCCACTCGTTGCTTGAAGAAGAAAACAGGAGAAGATGCTGAAGACATTATGCCAAGCGGTTGGCTTCCCTAGGGTCTCCAATCTGGACCACGCAGCCCTTTAATGCAACTGTCTATGGAATACGGAGCTACGGAGAGGACCTCACCATCAAAGTCCTCGGACAGCTTGCCGCGAGCTTTCGTGGAAAATGAGCGCTTGGTTCGCCAGCAGGACGCACTTTTACAATGATGGGACCGCGCGCTCAGTCACAACCAGGTAAAACATTAAATACTTACACATCAGTAGGGCAGTAGGATCAGCTACAGTAATTCTTTCCGTGTAAGCAGGACAAAGTGTGTCTTCAAAAACAATGTTATAAATATTAAACAGTGAAGTGAACAGTGTGAAATAACCCTCGTTTTTTGTCAAGTATATCTTCTTAATGTTCTTTCACTAGACTGTAAAACGGTAAAAAAAAATCTTCTTAGAATTGTCTAAAGTCTAAACTATGAGATTTTCGTTCTCTTGCCGAATCTAACCACAGATGTAGATTTATATTGCGAAACCGTCCATGAATGGCCAATCAACTCATTGTGAATATTGGATCACATTTGTTTAACAACGGGGGGATTAGGGACTTCCAGAAAGCGATTACGAGATCAGAATTAAATTTTGTTTATATGATTTTGGGCACTCCCTTTTTATTTCGTTCTAACGACGTCCCAGTCGGGTTCCTAATTCTTTTTTATTTACTTAGTGTCTTTGCAAAATAATTTCTGGTTTAAAGTTCAGAAACATGTTTGTTTTGTTGACACACCGACGTCATGCTGTAATATATGTGATATTGCAGACTTTCTACGTTCATGGCACATGTTCAAAATTTCATCATCATGTAGGTGTTGTTCAAACATTTCATATATGCATGGATTTTACTTTCATTCTTTCATTTTCATTTTTCATTCTTGCTATTTTCCATGTCTAGCTTCAGAGCAAATACACAGTGTTTTTCAATACACCTTTTTTACTCCTTTGCCATTAAAGTTACCCTACACAACCCCTCCCTGATTTACAGAGTAATAGCTCTGTGCAGTTCATGCACGGTCACACACACCTGAGGGGATGTATGGGAAAACATGAAGAGAACATTCTAGATGATCCAGCTGCTGCGTCACAGTGTCACAGTTGTGGCAACATAACACTATAAATTGGCTGATAGATTTAAACCTTTAGGCTTGGGGTGTGGTTTAGGTCAATTACTTGTAAACGGCTTATTAAAGATGCTCTAAAAAAAGACATTTGCTTATCAGAGAGACAGGTGGTCCTTAAAAGTCTCTCTAAAGAAACATTGAGAAAGAACCAGACATCCTGCGTGGATGCACTTACAGGAGATACCCACCCCTCTTCTTGAATAAACAGTTATGGAAATTAGGGCACGTCACTCGCTGCTCTATCAACACAGTTCCACTTGAGGGAGGAAAATGGATTTGCAACTCTGCGACCTGACACCTCAACCGGCTGCGTGAGAAGCCAGGAACTCGACGAGTCTCTGCTCCAATCTCACACCATAACCCCATATTATTCCTTCTCCAATGTAGCAGTTAGTCGGCACGACCTGTGTTTTCATGGACAGGCACTGTGTTGCTAATTCTAACCGTTGTGTTTTCCTCCTCCTGCCGTGGCACAGAGGCGAGTATGATTACAACACGTCTCTCCCCCAGCCCTGCTGACAGGTACTTTCATCAGGCTCTTAATGGGCCTCACGTCGACGTCTGTGTTGTGGTTAATGCATGATTGAGTGTACGCTTCTCCAACACCTTCCTTGATGAGGCCGTCACGCAACACAATGGCAGTGATCATGGATCAGTAGTAAGGTTGGTGTGAATGCCACGCCCAGTATGTCACTGTCAACCATTACCCATTGTTGAGCTGGAACACACACACACACACACCCCACATGCTGTTTTCGTGCACAATCTCTGATCGGTTTCTCCCGGCCCGTGAATGCCTCCCGAACACTGCGGCTCCAGAATCGTACTGTGCGCTCATGTGTAATCGTCCCACTGTCGTCCCCCCACGGTTTGACCCCCAGGCTATCTGCGGAGACGGCACAGAAGAACAGCGCGGGCAGCAGCGGGGTTATACTGGACAGCTCAGCACTGAGGATGACCGAAGTGGACTCCGAGGTGCCACCCTTACCCCCACGGTACCGCTTCCGAGACCTGCTGCTGGGAGATCAGTCCTTCCAGAACGACGACAGGTAAAGGGCGTGAAGCGTTCTGGTTCTGCTCGGGGGAGGTTTTGTTAAAGTTAGTGCTTCATGGGTCAAGGGTGCTTAGAAAGCTTAATGCTGGGTGGGAGTTATGCACCTAGCTGCTTTTACGCATATCCTGCTGTTATGCTTTAGGTGGATTCCACGTGTGACATACATTGTAAGCTTTTGTAGCATTTTTGTTAACATGTCAACAAAACGTGTGCGTGCAAAGAATCGCAACATTTACAAATCTCTTCATAGGACAAAAAGGTAATCAAAATTGATGGCGTGCATAAGCCACTGTGTTGAACCACAGCCGAGCTCTCGGAAGACCTGGACTGTGTTGTCTTGTGGATCTGGTTACTAATGAAATAAAGGAACATCTCCGAACAGGAAGTAGTTTGTGAAAATGGTAGCGTCCTTACATAAGGATATTGGTTTTGTTACCAGTATCCAGTGCCCTCGTAAAAGAGCTGGGGGTCTTGTGCAGTTAAATTGACTGTCTTTTAATGCAGTTTTAGTGTGTGCATTCTTAATAGCTACAGTACAATGGTGCTCAAAATGTTCAATATGACCATTGTGCAAGGAGTGCAGACTGAGGGAGCTGTCTACCGCCCTGGTGCTGAAATGTGTGTTTCTGTTAGAGAGGAAGGGAGCAGGAAAGAGGTTGAAAGGCGGTAAAGCTGAATAGAACAGCATTCGTATGTACCTAGAGTGACTTTGGTAAATGACTCAATCCTTTGTGAAGGATTCAAGGCCATAGAATTGAAAAGAGGCACTGAAGCATTTCTGTCTTATTTAAATGGCTCAAAGCTGTTGCATATGATTATGGTTTAAAAACAATGAGAAAAGTTTGAATTCAAACCAGCATTTGGGATTTGCGATGTTTTGCTGTGTCATCTCCCAACTTTCATTTGGATTGGTCTTCTTTGATGTATGTTTAGGTGGTTGATGTCACATAGCTTTGAAACGTAAGCTGTGAAAAGTTTGTCCGTTATACATAAAGATTCTCAGTATCACTGTTATGGCTGAGCAGTGGTCTGCTATAAATCCTTACAATACAAAATTCATTTTTTTATAACATATAAATCATCAACATCAAAATCTGAATATTCCTGAACCATCCAGACCCAGTTCCACTCACTTTATTAGCTAGGTATTTGCCTGGACTACGTTAACTACCTGAACTGAAAAAAAAATTACTTAAGTACTCGAGATTTCATGTTGATAAGGACAAAACTGTCCAACACAAACTTATGTCTGTGCCCCCATAAACAGCCGCTGACACAGTTATATTACTTCAATACATGGCTTACACAGAACATGTGCTGTTTATGATATTTATGAGCTCTTTCTCTGACCACCAATCAGTGTGGTTGACGGTAGGTACTAATAGGGTGAAACATCCACTGCTGTGTGTCTCACATGGCCGCAGTCACATGTACGATGCTGCTGTCAGTGGAGTTTAGAAGAAGCCCACAGATATCACTGCTCTGCTGCATAAATAACACGCTTTGTCTTACTTAGTCTTGCCGACGTGACCTAGAAAGGGAACTCCAGGAGACAGAGGGGTTAGGTATTCTCTCCAGAGAAATGGGCCATTTTAAATCTGTGCACAGGCAGGACGGTGTCTGAGAGAGGTGAAGGGAGACCTGGAATGATGTGTGATACTTCCGTGCTTTAGATTAGTGCAGCGTGACGTGCACGGACACATTTAGAGCGATCCCCTTGATGAATGTGAAGTCGAGTGAATGACAATATGTTTGTATAATGATGTGTCGGCTATGTGTGTGCGTGCTTGTTTGTGTTTGTGTTTGTGTGTGTGTGAGCGTGTGTGTGTGTGTGTGTGTGTATGTGTGTGTGTGTGTGTGTGTGTGTGTGTGTGTGTGTGTGTGTGTGTGTGTGTGTGTGTGTGTGTGTGTGTGTGTGTGTGTCTTTTGCATTGCAATGGAAGCAAGAAGAAGCTGGACGTAAGGATGAAAGGACATTTATAAGAATCAGGGTCAAAACAAATAGGTTAGACAAACACAAAGTTGTTTTATGCAAATATATATACCAAAACAGAAAGTTAGCTAGCAAGGTCTCATAAGGAAAATCCGGAACACTGAATGGAGGAAATGAAGGAACCATGTATTTCTAATAAAGCACAAGCAAGAGAGGGAAAGACATAAACCATATACAGGTTGTCAAGACGTAGTTAACAACACACAGGTGTGGGTGATATTGAGGGGGAGGTTCTGCATCAGAGCCCAAGCAGGGGATGACCAGTCGGGAGGGTGGGGGTTGGGTTTATGCAGTTATCAATAGTTCAGCAGTAGTGTGACTCCGATTGGTTATTGTGACTATTTTATCAGTTTATGAAAAGATATTGGAAGAGTAATATTTAACAGATTTTTTCTTACAATATTGAACCATTTTTTGCAGTATTTAACAACTTTTCACTGAAGTAAGTTTCATGTGTGTACAGTTTAGATGCTTCATCCTTCACTGGGTGGAGTTGGAATCTCCAAATGCTACTGCCATGATGCCAAGGGGCGTGTGTGTGTTTGTGTGTGTGAGAGAGAGAGAGAGAGAGAGAGAGAGAGAGAGTTAAAGAGGTGGGGGATGCCTGACTTGGAGTGTGTATTTATATGGCAGGGAGGGTGTGAGTGCAGTTTGTGCACTGTGATTATCTCCAAGGCCATGTTCCAAGGACATGAAGTTCGAGGTCTTTCCATCTCTCTTGCGATCTTTTGCTCTCTCTTGTTCTCACTCCATTTATATAAGGTCTGTGTACCATTGTGATGCGTGTGAATGTGTGTGTAGGTGTGTGTGCGAGAGTATGTGCGTGGACGTGTATGTGCATGTATGTGTGTGTGTGTGTGTGTGTGTGTGTGTGTGTGTGTGTGTGTGTGTGTGTGTGTGTGTGTGTGTGTGTGTCAGTGTTTATATGCATGGTAGTTGGAGAGCCACACAGCTGATAAGCAGAAAGAGAAAATTGCTCATGAAACATGGTCCATTATATGAGCAGCTTTGAGATGTTTATACATTATTAAAAATGTCAGTGTGACATTATTCCATCAAATTGTAGAAATCTCTATTTACATAAAAGTGTCCATATTTATCTTGTGCACAATATTTGAAACACACCAAATGCATAACAGAAACTCCATAGGAAAGATCTAACATGAAAGGTTTTTTTTTGTTCAGGGCATTCTATGCTCTTATTAAGGTTGAAGTTAACAGCTAAGAGTTACAGTTCACATTAAGATTACAGTTAACAGATGTATAGGAAATTGTAAAAAAATGTGCATGCAACTTTCAGAATAAAATAGCGCAAATGCCATATATTCAAATGTTATATTGTGGAGAAACTGAAAAGTTTCTCCAAAAAAACAAACATCTAGAAAGTAAATCTATAAGATGCAAAACTTTGTGAACTGGGAGGAGTTTTCGCAATGGCTGATGTTGGATGCTGTGAATGTATGGAGATGTTAGACTGCTGCGTCCAGCAGCCGTGCCCATCAGAAGGAGCATGAACCTACAGGATGTGTTCTGGGTGTTTGAACCATCACAAAGCCTCAGAGCAGCAGACAAATCAACTGGATAATCATGTTGCTGTTTTTAAGATCTGCTGTTGTGTTTATTTTCATTATCCATATGATTGTATTTATCAGGAGTTGCTTATCCCTGAAAATCAGTGAACCTTGTTCTTATGACTGGTTAAAATCACAGTCACATAAAGGTCACATGACTGTATGGATTTGGCAGTATTTGTCATGTGACCTAAAACATCAGCATTGCTCTGTTGGTGTTTGTTCACTCTTGTTATACTAATGTATGCGTGTGTGTTTGTTTTTGCCCATCTTCCTTGAGTCTGGAGGTGTTTGGTTATGTTTAGCTAGGTGGAGATGAGAGGTGTCTGGTCCTTGAGCTCAAGCTGTATTTGTTGAGAGGTTTTCAGATCTCAGGTCCTGTCTGTGTGAGCTGGGAGGTGTTTTGATCTTATCTGCTGCATGCATGAGTCAGGAGGTGTTTCAATGTAATCTCCACAACAGTAAGTTGTGTTCTAGATCTCATCTCCTGCATGTGTGAGTTGAGATGTATTTTAGATCTAATCTCCTGCCTCAGTGAGTTGAGACGTGTTCTCAATCTCATCTCCTGCATGTGTGAGTTGAGAGGTGTTCTTGATCTTATCTCCTGCATGTGTGAGTTGAGAGGTGTTCTAGATCTCATCTCCTGCATGTGTGAGTTGAGAGGTGTTCTAGATCTCATCTCCTGCATGTGTGACTTGAGAGGTGTTCTCGATCTTATCTCCTGCATGTGTGAGTTGAGAGGTGTTCTAGATCTCATCTCCTGCATGTGTGACTTGAGAGGTGTTCTCGATCTTATCTCCTGCATGTGTGAGTTGAGAGGTATTCTAGATCTCATCTCCTGCATGTGTGAGTTGAGAGGTGTTCTAGATCTCATCTTCTGCATGTGTGACTTGAGAGGTGTTCTCGATCTTATCTCCTGCATGTGTGAGTTGAGAGGTGTTCTAGATCTCATCTCCTGCATGTGTGAGTTGAGAGGTGTTCTAGATCTCATCTCCTGCATGTGTTAGTTGAAAGGTGTTCTAGATCTGTGTGAACCAGGAGGTGTTTACATGTCCTCTCCTGCCTGTGTGAGCCGGGAGGTGTTTAATGCGCCTGCCTGAAAGCGTGTGATTGCTGACGGGGGCTGAGTGGTCTGTTAGCCGCGCTGGGCCACTTTCGGGTGCTCGTCATCCACTGCAGTCTAGACTAAAGGCCAGATTAGTCACTGATGTACTGTACAGTGAGTGGGTGAGTGGAGATGCCTGCTGTCAGGAAAAAAAGAGAAAATGAAAGAAAATCCATCTGCTGCAGAGCCACTGGCTGTGGCAAGATTGTGTAACATGGATTTAAATGAATCTATCGATGCTTAGCATCACGCTGCTAGTCCCATCTCTTCAAAAACAGATCCGTCTTACGCTGCCTTCCTGCAAATCGGTCTTAATTGTCTTTGGGCACTATTGGAAGATTGAAAAACTGACTATGTCTTGGATATGCCTGCCATTATCACCATAGGTGGCTGATAACTATCGTTTTAACTCACTGTAACTCAATGACGGTATGTAAGAACTATAATCTCACCTCGTTTAAAGCCTTCAGGAGCAGGTTTAGGATTTTTGTACCACTGGGGCAACTTTGAATGGTGCCTTTTAATGTTGTGCTCTTTGTTACTCGTATGACTTGACGACTCTCTCCACATGAAATTTCTTTGCAAATCAGCCTTCAAGCATTTCAAATCAAGCCCTGCCTTGACAATTAAATTAGCTGACATTGTTGAAGTCTCGGCTGCCGAGTGTAATAAGCTGCTTAATGAAGGCAGAGAGAAAGATATTGTGTGTGTGTGTGTGTGTGTGTGTGTGTGTGTGTGTGTGTGTGTGTGTGTGTGTGTGTGTGTGCGCGTCACAGAGCTCGGCACAGTGTGAAGAAATGGTGTCCTGGGGTTAGATGGGAGAGAGCAGAATAGTGCAGGTGGAGATTCAGCCCTCTAATTAGACTGAACAGTATCAAAGCAAGTCTCCATGGAAATCTTATGAATACTATCCCCCTTTGCCCTTAAATGGTATTTGTAATACTGTAAGTGTTTGTGGCTGAATACACCAGGGTCTATTAGAAGTAATTGGCTGATGTTTTTGGTCCAAAGGCATTTACATATAATTTACATTTGCTTAGATTCCTTGTGGAACCGCATTTCAATGATTTTCTGCCGAACACCCCCATTTAAGACCATATTGGTCTGGATATAAGCAGTTTATTTCAGCTCTAATTCTTAAAGGGCTACATGTTAATCAGAAGGTGCAAAACGTATTAGCACCCCCGAAGTTAAGAACTAGAATGAGAGCGTGTGTGCTGTATGTCGTGATGGGAAGGATAAAAACAGAGAATTATCATTCCTTCTTACATGATCAAATTTCAAATCCATTTATACTCAAGGGGTAGACGGGTATTCAGCATGCATGCCCAGTCTCTCGCGCTCATAAACGTGGAAAACGGCGGCATCTTGGCGGAGACATCACGCGGGTATTTTAGGGTCGCGTGATCATTTCTCTAATTGCTAAGCAATTCCACGCAAAATACTTAGTTGCAATCACGCGCGTGTTCGTTCTCCTCTTCGCCATGTGCACCAGAGCTTCTTTAAAAAAACGGTTTCTTGGATTTGGGGTTCTGATCAAATCTTTGCTGTGAGTTATTGAGTAAATTTAGCGTTGATCCGCACTCAATGTTGAAATAAATATTCATTTTGGCCTGTCTTCTTGCTGTGTGGACACAGTGCATAATACCCTAACGGTTTTTTTGTAACCGTTCACTTTAATCAAGTTTCCAGTGTCTGCAATGACTCTTACCACGCGTGGGTAGTTGGGCCATAGACCCACAGTGACAGTACTGTCCCCTGCTGTTTGATGTTTTGCAAGGACTTTGGTGGTGCTAGGTACGCTGGAAAGAGTGACATTTATTTAGGCTTTACATATAAAGCTTGAAAGGTTCTGACAAGGATTCTGACATCGGTATGTTCAATATGTAAATCACTTTTGAGAGTCAAGTTCTGCGTGTATTACATGGCTTTCCGTGTAGTCCCAATAAAAGAATACACGGCTTCCTTGACTTCTCATTTGCATATTAATCATGCATAATAACGCGTGATGATTATGTTGCCATTTTAAGGTTTGATCTCAAGGGTGAGTTTAAATTATTATGGGCGCCAGTTTTAACGGCTGCTTAGACACTCCTAGATTAGTAAGTCATATCAGTAAAGATTAGCGATGGGTTTTCCAGAAGCTTGGACAAAGATAACCTTTAAGAGCAAGTAATATACCCTTTATTTAAAATAAAGTAATATACAATTTATCTTAACACTACGATGATTTTGGTAAACGAACCCAGATCTGTTTGGCCACATAACCAGCGACGCTCCTATATTGAAGGTTAGAGCGCAGCCTAGACGGCCACGACAGAATGGCGCACCCTTGACAGAGGAACCGCCGTGTCTGCCCGGAGCCTCTGCCGACGTCCTTACCCGCGCGTCTAAAGCCGGTGTCTGCCGGCGACGCGGCTGGCTGCGCTCGGTGCCGTGAGACTGCTAAGCTAAGCCGAAGTTATAATACGGAGCGACAGCAGAGTCCCACCGCGACTCTCCACTTCCATCTGCCGTTTCCAGCGGAGAAGTGAAGCGTGACCGCGCTTTCCTCGTGACCGCCCACAGCTGATGTGAGATGCGGAGTTTTGGGTGTTTCGGCTGTTTGGTGTGGTGCTGATGTGGATTTCATTAGCATATGCAGGGAGTGGTTAGCGTTAAGTTTATTCAATTCATGTAGCTTTAAAAACCACTTGGATTAATTAGGTATACTTAGATAAATAGATGAATGACATTTGAGTGGTTGAAAATGTGTTATCATTGTATGCACACTCCAAATTGTTCCTAAATTGTACTTTTTTGCCAGTTAATGTCATTAATTAATTAAAATTAATTAGTCTAAGTAAAATTAATTCATATGCATATTAATTCATATTTGCAGACGTCATCTTCAAACTCTACTGATACGGACTAAAAGGAGCACACACGTACACATTATTTTCTATTCACAGTGTAAACTACAGCAGTTCTTTCCGACTGACAGCAGAAGGAGCTTTGCAAGGGGGTTTTAGCCTGAGGCGTAATTGTCGTGTTTGCCACAAGGGGGCACTGTTGTAGTCTTCCGACTGAATCCGAGGTCTTCTTAGTTCACTTCATCAGTTACGTAACAGCTACGGTCACACGTCTTGAGAAATGCAGATATTGACTGATTATTGACGCTGTTTACCACCATGCGTACTCTTATGAATGAGTTTCAAGAGTAGCGTAACTGCACAACACAATACATCTTGTTTATTTTACTTACATTCTTTTTATGGTTTTGTTGGTGTAAGTATTTGTTACATAATAATAAATAAAGACCATAATTGATGGGAGCATGCTTCTGTATTGTTAGCTAGGCGCTCACATAAATCACATACACTTAGTTTAAATCTTCATCTTAGACTGAAAGAAAATCCCCACTGATTATATAATGTTTAAAGCTTGAATGATGAATTGCTAGGATGTGGGCTCTCCGTGTTGCTCGTGTGGTGTGGGGCTGTGGTCTGCCTGCTCTGCACTAATCAAGAACTCACTACATAACCATAAGTTTTCTTTTATCTTTGGGGAAAACAAGCCTCACTGCTGCTTCTCAGCCTGTCAGATGATTACAGTCTTACACGATTTAATTTCCTAAAATTTTGACACACACGAGGCCCTCGGCTTCTCTGAGCCCGATCGTGGGGCCACAGTCTGAGATAATGTATCCATATATAATGGGAAAAATATTACTTAACTGTCCCTGACGCGTTTATCATGTATGAAATATACTTGTATCGGGCATTTACACCTGCAAATAAAGTACACATTAAAATACTTGAAGTGTATATTTTTGTGTACTTTTTTTCTGCAAATGCAGTGTCAAAACTCTGAGCCAGGTGTCTGCTTTATGAAATCAGAAGCCAGACCCTTCAGCCCTTTGCCCAAACATGCAGGTTATTAGAGCATGAGACAAAAAACCTTTATGCAGCTCATTGAAAAAACAATTTTTAATACAGACTTTACTGCGTTTATTGGTGATGATATAATATTCTAATATCATACTGGACAATATAAGAGCACAAGACACCTTTTTAAAAAATCAATTAATGAAATATTTAGAGCAAATGGTCTTGAGGCTTCCCTCGGGAACGGGTCTTGCGCAGTAAGCGCCTTGCACAGAGCAAATTGAGCTAACACAACAAGCGCTTCAGTATCAACCCATGGGTCTGTTCACCTCCCCCAGTCGCGCTGGGCTTCCTGGCTGAATAAAGCAACGAGAAATAAGCATTGCTCTTTCCGCAAATGTGTTCACTCCTCATGTGTTGCTCATGGTAGCAAGTGCATCATGCGTGCGCGTTGACAGGTGGGACTGCAGCCCTGTTAATTCTCAGCTGGCGACAACTTGGACACCGGGGGAATGGCAGGTGCCAAGCGGACAGAGTCACCGTCCGAGATCGACCCGGACGTGAAGACCGAGACGAGGAAATCCACAGACCAGACTTGGCTCAGTTCGGCGATGCCAGTCCAAACGATGGGTTCTGTTGGGAGCGATGCTGGCCAAAGGTACCGCAGTCCCGTCTCCACCAGCGTGTGTTGGAGCTGCAGTGTCCTCCAGTGCGCGCCAGGCTCACTGCGCTCACCACACGCACCTGCTTGTATCGCCATGAGTCCGTACGAGGGTCTCGGTAGATCGATTTAAAATCACTACAAAAATATCAACCTACGCCGTTCGTTATTAAGATTGGATCGGATATACAAAGTGCATGCCCAGGCTCTCAGTAAATCGATTAATCGATTGTATTAAAGACATGTTGCCGTGAATAGAGCGACTTTATTATGATCTTACCGATGCGTTTGTGGTGTGACTATTTTTGGCTATTTTCTACAAGCTAATATAAAGGCGAAAGCAAATGTGTATCGGAGGATCATGAGTGAAATATTTCGTCAACAGTGGTAACATTCTGTGTTCCAGTTCACGCCAAATCACAGACGAGCGCTGATCAACGTATTATTCCTAAAAAGGTGCTGCGGCTTTTCAACAGACGTGCAGTGCACCGCTTTCAAATTTAAACGGAAAGGTCTATATTTGTTTTTTACAAGGATGCCCCGTTTGCGTTACAGTTGCAGACCGAATGAATAATGTAGCTTTAAAGTTATGACGTATATGTAAAAAAAAGACGCACGAATGCTTCAGTTCTGATGTTTTTATTTGCCAGTCAAATAAGATACTTGGAGACAATTACACAGTTTCTCTAAAGGACACTTTAGCCTTTTGCCTGTCAAAGAATTCTCCATCAACAATCACTTTGTCATTCATAAATAATGTATTAATATATTTTATTAACTTGATTTCCCATTACACATTTCATTTTCAGATATTGTTCTATGTGGTCATGGTTTTGTAATCACTAAATGCAACTCATCGACCCCAGAGGGCAGTCACGTGTCCTGTTTTTCAAACAATGCTATCAGAAAAGTAATTTTCTATGTCATTTTACATGCTGTGCAGAATGTATTCATTTAATACGCTACGTAATGCACGGCGAGCTTGACTGGCGTTACTGCCACAGTTCACGTTCCCTGCTTCTCGCTCTCGCTGTGCTGGGTTCAGCAGTACTTTCACTGCGGTGTGCTTCTCTAGCGTGTCCTGCTAGACAACCAGCTGTTTGAAGACACTTTTAAGTTGTGATGTGTTATGTAATCATAGCTGAAAACGCATTTAGATTTTTTTAGAGAAGTTTTTCTAAAAAACTGAACTGAAAAAAGTATATGATATATATAAGCAATCCTCACAGCAAAGTACTGCACAAACCTACCAGCACCCAGACCCGTCCAGCAGCACCGTAGGGTGATGGTTCACTGGGTTTTATTGGCATTCATTTCCAGTGTGGGAGAAATATTATAATCCCATAGTGCTTAGGAGGCATGAGATAGTTGATTCAGTTACCTTCTGCCATTGACCTCATATAGGCTGCATGTTAAGTCAGTTGAGTCAGAGTTTGGCACAGAGGATGGACGTGTAATAAGCTAATCACCATGGCACACTTCAGTGAAGAACCCAGTTGTGAGTGCATTATCCTGCAGGTAATCCCTGACAGATAGTAGGGAAAATGTTCTTATGACTAGATTCATCTGGTTTTCCCAGCTTCCAATCTGATTTCCTGCATGTTTTAGTATGTACACTGAGTATGTATGCACTCTTCTCAGTGCGTAGAGCCCAGTTTATCTGAGTTGCCACACTACCTTCCTTTGCTCTGTCAGGGACCGACGTGCTCGCACATTGGTGACAGCTACCGTGCTGCATTTTTGTAATATAACATTAGCTGTCAGGGGATTCACCTGCCAGGACAACTAATTACAGATTTAATGTCGAAGGTTTGTTTAACTGTCAGCATTCAGCAGCATTTGGCTTTGCCATATCCAAGACGGTCATGGAGTGAGTTCATTGCAGTGTGGCATTGTAAGTATGTGAGTTCTCTCAAGTATTGGTCTGAAGTTAATTGTGTGCAGGAACTCTAACAGGGCTTCATCTCGCAGGCTGCGCTAATGCCCAGACCACCTCAGTGCAGGCTTTCAGATCTCCACATCACTGACCACAACAAAGAAGAACAGAAAGCCATACTACAGACGAAGCTGGTGAAATCACCAGGCAGGAGGCCTCTAAGAACTATTGACCTGTTGATCAGTTTGATCAGTATCAGTCTGCTCATTTTGGGGGGTGAGAGTGGAGGGGTAAGGGGTAAAAGAACATTTAAACAATTAATAAGTTGCACTTATTTGCAAGAGCCATAAAAATGGCCTTCAGAGGTTGTACAAGCAGGGTTTCTTTTTTTTCTCCGTTCAGCTGTTCCTTACAAATAAAATAATTTTTTTAAGTGTATAAAGTAAAAAATAAAACTTGTTCTATTCAGAACATAAAAAACATATTTTATATGTGATGAACACACTTCATCGATCAAACTGTTTTAGATATAAAAATGCCATTTTAACAAGGCAAACGTGCAATCCACATGTGTGAATCTGGTGTAACACAACCTTTGTCCAGTCCACATCAATAATTCCCTCAGACTTTTAATGTCAGCTCTGTGTTTGGGCTTTTTTAGGTCTTGGTGAGGCTGCATATCAAAGATCATAAGGAATCCTTGTTTTGTGATAGTGGGAAGCAGGTTCACACACACGCTGTGAAGCAGTATGACCAGTGGTTTTGTAGGGGATGCAGCCGACCAATCAGGCGAGAATATAGGAACTATAGGGAATGGTCAAAGCAATGCAAAACCATCTGCACAGTGTATGGAGGAGGGTGAGTGAGTGTGAGTGAGGGGGTGAGTGAGGGGGTGAGGAGGGTGAGTGAGGGGGTGAGGAGGGTGAGGAGGATGAGTGAGGGGGTGAAGAGGGTGAGAAGGGTGAGGAGGGTGAGTGAGGGGTGAGGAAGGTGAGTGAGGGGTGAGGAAGGTGAGTGAGGGGTGAGGAGGGTGAGTGAGGAGGTGAGGAGGGTGAGTGAGGAGGTGAGGAGGGTGAGTGAGGAGGTGAGGAGGGTGAGTGAGGAGGTGAGGGGGTGAGGAGGGTGAGTGATGAGGTGAGGAGGGTGAGTGATGAGGTGAGGAGGGTGAGTGAGGAGGTGAGGAGGGTGAGTGATGAGGTGAGGAGGGTGAGTGATGAGGTGAGGAGGGTGAGTGAGGAGGTGAGGAGGGTGAGTGAGGAGGTGAGGAGGGTGAGTGAGGAGGTGAGGGGGTGAGGAGGGTGAGTGATGAGGTGAGGAGGGTGAGTGAGGAGGTGAGGAGGGTGAGTGAGGAGGTGAGGAGGGTGAGGAGGGTGAGTGAGGAGGTGAGGAGGGTGAGGAGGGTGAGTGATGAGGTGAGGAGGGTGAGTGAGGAGGTGAGGAGGGTGAGTGATGAGGTGAGGAGGGTGAGTGATGAGGTGAGGAGGGTGAGTGAGGAGGTGAGGGGGTGAGGAGGGTGAGTGATGAGGTGAGGAGGGTGAGTGATGAGGTGAGGAGGGTGAGTGAGGAGGTGAGGAGGGTGAGTGATGAGGTGAGGAGGGTGAGTGATGAGGTGAGGAGGGTGAGTGAGGAGGTGAGGGGGTGAGTGAGGAGGGTGAGGAAGGAGGTGAGGAGGGTGAGTGAGGAGGTGAGGAGGGTGAGTGAGGAGGGTGAGGAGGGTGAGTGATGAGGTGAGGAGGGTGAGTGAGGAGGGTGAGGAGGGTGAGTGAGGAGGGTGAGTAAGGAGGTAAGGAGGGTGAGTGATGGTCAGTGAGGAGGGTGAGGAGGGTGAGTGAGGGGTGAGGAGGGTGAGTGAGGAGGTGAGGAGGGTGAGTGAGGAGGTGAGGAGGGTTTGTGAGGGGGGGTCAGTGAATGAGACACACAGGGCTGATAGATTGTAGAGGGCAACAAAACAATATAATGCTGATTTCTGTTGTCATTTTTGTCAGGTCTGATTCGGTGAATCGTTGTTTATTGCAGTAACCATAGTAACGAACAATCCAGCACCTACTAAGACACCATCGATTCACTACGGAGCAGATAGGCCCTACCAAAAAAGAGGAGAACTGAATGTTGCTCTGAACTCCCATTTAACATTGTGCACTATTTTCACGTGTGGTTGGAGACTGTTGCCATGCCTTAAGCCTACCATTACAGCATATTGATGTTTTCATGAAGGTGTGAAAGGCCTTTTGGCACGTTCATGGGCACTTTGCATTATGGGCACGGATCTGAGTCGCGTCTCCCTGAAAGCTCCCTGAAACTCTCTCATGGGCTCGTATGGCTTCACAGGGCAGTGACCACAGATGTGGGACAGAGTGCCTTGGTTCCTGAAAACAGGACACGTTCTTTCATAAGTGTTATTTAAAGAAATCCTGACCTTTTGTGTGTAGTTGCTGAGCACCAGGATTTTTCCTTCAATACAGAGCGAAAAGGCAATGTGGCCAATATTGTTTCCCTTGCCCTTCAGTACTCTTTCTATACTCTGTTTAAGATTTCTGCCTTAACTTGGCTGGACTCCAGTGCCTGGTCAAATAAGACCGTACAAACGAATCACCCTTGAGACTGAACTGTGCTTGGTTGACTGTAACTTTCAGTTATAAGTTCATGATTCCATTCCTTCACACCGGATATTTTTATAATTTGAAGGTGCATTACTGGAAATACAGTACATTGTTTTTAAAAAGGCAGTCAGGTTTCCTGAAGTGTAACAGGAAGGCAATGCGACAAGAGTGGACCTCAAAAATAATCTTCTTAGGAAATGTGTTTGATTCCCATCTGTCACACACAGTGTCACATGCAGTCCAGGGGTGCACATCCCCAACGAGCGCTACAGGTCACAGGGGTCACATCAGGGGGGTCAAGAGGGATGTGCAGTGGTCGCTGTTATGTCGTGCTCTTATGGGACGTGTAAGAGAGTTGAGCACCTGCATGGTCACATAGTAGACCAGAGGGCATCACTGGTGTGCTTAACACTAACTTGGGTGAAAACATTATAAAAGTAAATTGTGCTTCCAAATGCAGGTCTCAGTTCCAATTAATTAGTTTAATTCAGAAAAGTCTGTGTGAAAGCGAAAGAGAGCGTAGTGAGGGCGAGGAGGAAGTTCTTTGTGACATCACAATAGGGTTCTGTGAGATTCTGATTTATTTTCCCCAGATGTGCTCAGCCCTGCAAGCATTGTTGTGACTTCCTGTCCCCAACACAACACACTTTCACGTGCTCGCGCACAGACACGCAGGCAAACTGCATCTGTACCCAGACGTCGGGCACGCTATTGCACGGATCCGTCTTGATTGGCTGATTGTGGTCTTGGCCAAAGTCAAGTCATATAGACTTAAGAGCTTGTTTCATAACTTGACTCCTTCTTGGCCGTAAGTGGCTTTTAGTCTAATCAGAGGAGGTCCCGGGAGCACCTGGAGCTGTTATGAAAATATATGCGGTCGCAATATACTGTATGGGTTCCTGCAGCACTTTGTTGCTGTGACATGTGTTCCTCAGTAATCTCATGAACAACACACTGGTCAAACATCACAGGTGTGTACACTCTTAAGGAGTCATTTATGGTTTTGTGAAGGTGTTGTACATAGGATCATTCTAATAATTCACAATTCTGCCTCCTGAATCATTTAGCATGATTCAATGAAAACTTTTTTTAAGACCCATCGGTTCCACTGCGATTTTTTATTGTGTAAGCATGAGTGTTTATTGCATCTTTTAACTGTGTATATTATACATAACCACTGAGTCCCGGTTCCAAATCACTGCACGGTAAAGAGGAGAAGTCGGATGATATGTCGCAGTTCTGCACTGGTGCTCTCGAAGCATCTCGAGGTCGCTGGTGTAGGAGTTGCTCTGCGTCCGAGTCCTGGAGGAGCCCTGTGCTGTGGAGATTCGTGTTTTGCCGAACACACCTGATTCAACACACTGGATAATCAGCGTGCCCTTTGTGTGTTGAATCAGATGTGTTAGAGCAGGGAAAACAAACACAAAAAAGCTACATGGGTGTCACTCCAGTCTGGGAGTGGGGACCACTGACCTAGGATCTGTTTTCGGAACGTAGATAAGTATAAACAGGGTCTGCCAGTCTGGGGTGCTATAGGACTTCACGTTTTGCAAGCTGTTATGTTTTCCTGCAAAGCTGAACTCTGAACTCTGCCATTGTAGTAGAATAAAATCTAAAAGACAGACCCTTACTGGGGTGTACATGCTGCCTTCTAACATTTACAGTTGGGGAAGTTTGGAAAATGGTGGATTTGAGATACCCAAGTTGAAGTTTCAGCAAATATGTTTTTAAGTGAACGTTAGGTATCAAGTCTCTACGATGGAAAATGAGCCAATGATATTAGAGACAATACAAAAAAACTGAGAATAAATACCAATAAACAATAAACATAAAATATATATTGGTTGACTGTGAGAGCTTTGCATGGAATGGTTGACTGCAGCCGTAAAGCTGCATAGCTTTGAAGCACAGCTGAAAGTGAGCAGAAGTGTTTCAGGTCGTCCGCTGGTCAGGGGGTGAGACTTTTTCACCTCTGGCACCACAGCCTGCCGGGAAATGGATTGGGGGTGAAAGTGTGGCTTTTGTCATTTTACTGTTGCGGACTGCCCAGAATAATGACATAAGGAATGATGACAAACATTATTAGTAAATCACTTCGGTTCTTCATAACAATTACAGGATGCATATTAAATCATTTCCTCAGATTGCTTTCCACAGAACTTATTGCTTTCCATTGAGGTTCCCACACGGTAATTAAAACCAACATGAAAATGGTACCAATTCTTTATTATCATGACTCTCCAGAAGTGCTGTAATAACAGATGTTTCATCGTTCAGAGAGGTGACAGTGATCCACCTCCATCCACCACTGCTGGGTGGATTCTCCCCGCATACGGTGTCCTTAGAGGCATTCATTAGATAGAGACTGTCAGTTTAAGCTTTGTTTATATATCTGAAATTAATGTATGTAGGCTGTACTTTTAAGTTGAAGGAGGATCTATATTTGAACTTATTCAATGAGGCCAGGTGCCACAGATCCTGTTAAACAATCTTGGCAGGCACAGTTTGGTAACAATCATGAAACCACTTTGATTCACCGTGTTGTGGTTTCAGCATTATTAACCCCTCGCATGCCTGGAACAGATGGGTGGAAATATTTACTGTATCGACAGTAGTGAACTAGTCTCAGCACATTTACAGGTAATATTCCGTTTGAGAGCTCAAATGAACCAGTTCACATCACGGATGGCAGAGGCCATATTCATGCAGCCCCGTCCAGGGAGTCGTTAATAGCGTCGGGTTTATTAGAAGCTGCTGTTTATGCGGCCGCAGTTCACACACCAGGGGCGTTTGCACCTGCAGGGAGTGAGAGAGGGAAGGAACCGCAGCATACGGCGGCCGCTTGAAGCCTGCCAGGCCAGATCTCCACGGCCGAGCTTTGCTTCTGGCTTTCTTTGCCTCTTGGCTGAGTCCTGCCATCTCGTGTCAGATGAATCATGCCATCTTCACCCATCATGACTTCCATTTTGACCTCATCTTCACCTTGTCCATCCAGCATCGCGTCTCCCCGTGCTGAACAGCCGTCCTCCGCCGTCCTCCGTGCGTCTCATTTGTACACGTCCATGCGCGTCCATTCTCGAGGCTCAAAGTGTCCTGCTCAAAGCTGCTACAAACGCAAACGGCGTCTGCATTCCAGGTTGCTGCGGTTCATAACCCAAGGCCTGCATGTCTCTTACCGGGAACAGGATGGTGAAATGTCACAAAGCAATCAAATGCTTGAATAGTGACGTGTTGTAGAACAGCGGGTGGCCAGATATCAGAGGTGTCAATTCCAGGTTCAGAAAGTAAAAGTCCTCACCAGGATTTTGCTCAAGCTTGCTAGATTTTCTAATTAGTGCAATCCAGGTAAATTAGTGCAATCAACACAATCCAGGAAGCCTGAGCAAAATCCTGGTGAGGACTTTTATTTCTGAACTTGGAATTGACACCTCTGGCCAGATTAGATCCCCCACACCCGGTCCTGCTCTCTGCCAGTCTCTCCACAGATTCGGAACTATAACCTTTGTCAACCGTTTGCTGTGTGTGTATGCGTGTTTGTTTGTGTATGCTTGTGTGTATGTGTGTGTATGCGTGTGTGTTTGTGTATGCTTGTGTGTGTGTGTGTGTGTGTGTGTGTGTGTGTGTGTTCTTCTCAGGTATTCAGAAGAGTACAGCATGGATTCCACTAACGCACAGTAAGTTCAGCAAGCATGATGCTACGCCATGTCCAGGGCAGTGGTCTTGAGTGTAATGGCTCTGTAATAATGAGGCTGTTTCCCAGTCTTCAAAAAATAAATCCCTCTGGAATCAACTGGCCCTGAGTGTTTTTATACCAATTGATATATAATTGTTTGATATTTGCTGCTTCTGAGTTGCACTGGAGTGCTTTGTTTGTGCCTTGGGTACGTAAATGTGCACTTCAAATCATGCCTAATCAGACGGACTGAACTGGAACACGCGCGCGCATGTGTGTGTGTGTGTGTGTGTGTGTGTGTGTGTGTGTGTGTGTGTGTGTGTGTGTGTGTGTGCATGGAAAATAAAGGCTTGTTTTCCAGGCTTTAGCCTCTATATGTTCGTATATAGATGTGTGTGTGTGGTGTATCCTGAATAGCTGTTTATGTTATGTTATGGTACGTCTTATTGTGTGGCTGCATATCTGAGGGACTCTGTGCCCGTTACAGGTTGTGGCTTCAGTGAGCTCCATGGCTTTTTGCTGTCACTGATACAATCTGAGAGCTGTCACCCAGAACAGTGTTACTCTAGATTGCTACATGCTTTGAATTCTGTGCAATGTGGGATGTATTTATCTCCAGAGTGGAAAAGATAACTGGACCATGGCAATTTTGTTTTCCGCAGTTTTGGTTCTGTATTTCAACTCTTTGGATTTGAGATAAAACATTAATTATAAACATGACTGAGAGGCCCTGCACAGTTGTTGTTGTTTTTAATCTGTAAAAAGTAAATACTTACACCAAGAATGTTATATATATATTCCAGTTACTTTACAGTTTATTTAGTTTTTTATTTGTGGCCTTTTACCATTCTGCTGTGTGGGCGTGGACCCCAGTGGTTTGATTGACAGCATCAGTGTCAAGTGGTGCCCCAAGTTGGTCAATCCTTAAAGAGGCTGTTAGGGATCTTGGTCAACAGTGTTTAAATAGAAGCTAATTACTGTGGTTAAATTAGAATGTTTTAACATTTTAATATTGTAAGAATGTATTTAGAGCAGTATAATCTGTGCATTTCATTACATATTGATTATGTTTACATATAAGCTATGAGGCTAGCTAATATTAGCTAGCTATCTTATTTTCATCTAGTTAACTAGGTCTAGCTAACAGGCATTGACTACTGTAATGAAGGGTTGAGGTTCACAACAAATACGTTTGTTCAGACAGCGCATATAGCTGCTAACAACATGTAAAAGAGCTAGACTTTGACAGACACACAGGGACAGGGACAGAACAAAATCAAACTTTAAATACTCTAACATAAACGAGGAACAAAGTGCAACACATAACAATAATGAGACAAGCAACAGGTGCGACAAATGAACACACACACACACACACACACACACACACACACACACACACACACACACACACACACAGAGCCCCGAGGGAGGAGTCAGGGGCAGACAGTGACAACTCTACACAGTGGGAGCCTCAATGAATATGCAATATATGGTCAATTAGTGTCAACTATGACATCAAAGTGAGGGGCAGTATACAAAAAAGTACAAATCTAGAGGTTATTTCATGCACTCTACACTGTTCTATGAATGTTGGCCTGTAGCAGGAGCATGAAGATATCTTGGTAATACCACATTTTGAGTAATAAGGACAAATTCCATGTCGGGCTTTAAAAAGTGGCGAATATTTACTGATGTGGAATGTGGTTGCATCGACACTGACGCAGAAATCACAGACTACAACAGAGAAAAACAACACCCCAGCGTGGCCTCAGAACCGATCCACTGGGTCAGGTTACAGTTTGCTGAAATGGACCCAAGAGTGACTGTGTGGTGAGTGACAGAAAGAGTAAGGCGGGAAGATCAATGGCCCGGCTTGTTATAGAGAGCCTGATTGGCTGCTTGGCTTGACTGGTGATGCGACAGTGGCAGGATGAATGGTGATTGGTCCAGAAGCCCCCTCACCTGCTCCGCTCCTATCAGACACTTCACCTTGCTGCAGGGCCAAACCCGTAGAACATTCTCGATCGGCCCATTAAATCACCTCACCTGAGCACCAATGAGCATATACTTCCTAACAAAACTGATGGATCAAAGCTCTTGAATCCATGATTCAGCATCTAGGACACCCTGCCACCCCCATCACCATGGCACTGCTATAAAGCTACAGATTCTTTGCCCACAGGATCAATAACGTTATATCTATCAATCTATCTAAATGGATCCATTCACAAGCCAGCACAGCATGAGCAGGGCAGGTACCCAGTGTGGGTGGGTGTGGGTTACAGTCTTCATACAATCTCTGACTGCAAAAGATTCAGAAAAAAACATTAAGCATGACCAAAGATAAGCAATTTTATTTAAGGTTATATTACTTGTTAATTTATCTATGGGGCCTGTGTCAAAGCAACTTTGTTTCCAGTGCGGTTCGCCCAGTGTACATGTAAATATCTGTGAATAAAACAGATATTCTGTTGTGTTTTAAATTCAACGTGATGGAGTACAGAGCCAAATTCAGATCGTGTCTGCGTAATTGGTCATGAGCTGTACGATATATCGTCCTCGTCTTTCGTCAACGTCTATATTAGCATAAGACGTTATGTTGATCTCTTTGTACCTCAGAATAATGAGACTGATTTGCAAGTTATGATACATATTTCTTCTGTTTCTGCTCGTTAAGCAAAGCCACTTCTCATGCCTCCTCTCATTTCAAAGACATTTTGTATTGGAATGAATGCTGTGAATCTTTGTCATTTACACATGCACAGTAGAGTCAACAGCTTGCGTGGGGGGGGGGGGGGGGGGGGGTATTATAGCCTTACAATTATAATAATATGTATGCCTTGTATATGCACCATATTATTCAGATTCACAGATTATGAGTCAGCACGATAAATTAGTACATGAGAGAAAATGTTCATTAAGTTGCTGTATACATAAATGTGTAAAGGATACAGGCATAAAGGAAGAATGGCACATTGATATGATATTGACACACAGATGTCCCAGTACTGACTGAGCAGTCAGAGCCATGAGAGTTTTTTGCAGCTAGGAGTGGCATTACATTGGCCACACCAGCGGAGGGGCTTCTCCCTGGGTGGGGTTGGGGTGGAGGCTGAAGAAGACACCACGTGTGGCTGGAGGTACAACAGATCTTCCTCCTCCACCACTAGAAGGCAGCCTCGTGGTGCTCGATCCATCAGTGGAGGTGCGGCCCCTGCTGTGGTAATCCTGCTGTGCGCGGGGCTCTGTCACACGAGAGCGTTTCACATCTCCCAGAATCCCTTGCCTATGAATATCCCCGGCGGAGTGTGTCTAGCTGAGGCCTGGCAGGCAGACGTGGGTGGCGTGAAGGCGTACACGGAGCTGTCGTCTTTGAGACCGTGCAGCTTTTTAGGGAGAGCCAGCTAAACGCAGCATGTGTTCCTCTGGCCTAATGGCGGGAGACTAAACGGTTTTTCCGGCCTGCGGAGGCAAAGCCGGGTGTGTTTCTGATGGGATCTCTCCTCCAGTCACGTTGACAGCTGGACGCTCCAGCCGCTGTCGCTACGAAGTGTCTCGCTGTTCACGATGCTGTGACAGCTGGAGCACAAAGTTCTGCGTGTTGACATGTTTGGGGTGGTTCTGCAATAGCAGGGTGACAGCTTGTGTGATCGTGTGCGTTCTTGAAGTGATGGTTGGTGATGGATATTTTGGATCTATCTGTCCGCTTAGGAATGTCTACATGTCCTACCAGTGGCTGCCTTTAAAGCCATCACCATAGCGACAAAAGTAAGGAAGTGGAAAATAAAAGCCCTGGGATTTCTCTCTCTCCCAATGTCTGTCTGTCTCTCTCTCTCCCAGTGTCTCTCTCTCTCTCCCAATCTCTCTCTCTTTCCCAATCTTTCTCTCTCTCCCAATCTCTCTCTCTCTCTTTCCCAATCTTTCTCTCTCTCCCAATGTCTGTCTGTCTGTCTCTCTCGCCCAATGTCCCTCTTTCTCTCTCTCTCTCTCTCTCTCTCTCTCTCTCCCTTTTCCCATTCCTTCCTCCTCTCTCCCCACCTCTTCTCTCACTCTTTACTGTCTACAGTTCTTGTAATTATACCCTTTCACCTTGTGTTCATCAAGTCTTACACTCGTGAGTCTTGAAGTAGTCTGATCCACAGTAATGCATGCACACCCACATATAGCACACACAGTCTGGTAATGAGAGCACTTCAAAACAATCTGAGTGCACTAATGACAATCACACCCGATACTCATTTTCGTGTATTGTGCACATTCCCTTCATTCTTTTCATTTTGTGATCATGGGTGTATAAAACTGAACTGATTTTATATTCTCACATTTTATTCCAGCGAACATTTATTGTATACTTAATGCACTGTAGATATGCCTTAGTTGATTAACACTGATGCATCACGTCTGTTTTATAAAACCACAGAATATATTACTGCACTGAATTTTATAGATTACATTCTACTACAGAACTGGTAGACCAACCCTTATCTCTGGCTAACACCTTGTTCATTTTACGTATGTTAGCAATGTTTTTCTCTTACTAGAATGATATAGCACTTATAAATAAAACACTGAAAAGCAGAGGGCTAGTTGTAGAGCATAGATCAAAGGCAAAATTTTACTTGAAATATTTATACACTGTAGCAAGAGGCAGTCACCCTGTGAGGGGTTTGTTGTCTGCTCTTAAGAAACACTTCATGCTGATACACCCTGAGGGAGGTCTAAATCTCAGTGATAATCCACCTCATCTTGGACAGTGTCAAGGCTCTGTGTGGCCATATACTTCAAACCACTTCCCAGTTTTTTTTATCCGTAAAAGGGTCTGTAATCATGTGATGTCATGGCAAAGTCTAGGTTGGTTGTAATTAAAGGACAGCAGTGTTAGTTCAGGCATATCCACCATGTAGAGTCCACATCTCATTCTGGGCTTTAGCAGATTTACATGATAAAGTGCTTTGGGTTTTGTTCCCAAAGCACTTTATCATGTAAGTCTGCTAAAGTCTGCTAAAGTTCCTCTCATGGAGGCGTTTGTTTGCTGCTAAATGTCAATTCCAATTCACAAATAGAATTATGCTAATATATGCATATTGTATTGATATTAAAACAAAGTGCTCTGTGTCAACTTCAACCTTTGAGGTTGTGCAAAGCAGTAAGGGTCAGATGGATAAAACACGCTGTTTTATTATCCATTTATTTTCTCATTCTTGACGATTGTTGTGATTCCCTGCTTATTTGGCCTGCAGTATTGTCTGATTTTGGCTCACACTGAAATTTGACATGGTTTCATATCATACTTTTTATGGGGTGTCATATTTATTATCTCAAAATAATAAAACATGTCAATATGGGAAAGTATGAGAAAAGGTTTCATCCCTGTTTGGTTTGCTTGTAGGGTGCAGGTGGAGTTCTACGTGAACGAGAACACGTTTAAAGAGAGACTAAAGCTCTTCTTCATCAAAAACCAAAGGTCAAGTAAGTAAAACTTATTCCACCATTTTTACTGAAATCTGAAAGGACCAGAAAGGAAATCCAGCCTCCCAGTACAGCTGTAGGCAGTAGATAAACGTCCGTCACTAAGGCTGCCAACGTTATCCCGATAAAACTTATGTACAGCAATGGAGAGCTGCATATCTATTCAGTGGGGTTTTTTGGCATCTTAAATCACTGAAATGGGAGTGCAGGCATTTCTCCAGCAATAATAATTGCCCAGTAGGGTTGCTCTTCCCTCCTGATTAATACTGAAGTCAGTTCATTATATATTGTTGTTATTTGCAGTTTATTCACTAGTATTCTCAGCTCCTGGTGGCTGAACTATACACTGCGGACACTGCGTGTATAGTTATGTGGTGACTCTTACACCTGCATGTGTTCAATAGTTACTGCGTGTGTGTGGCACCTTCCAGAAATTTCCCTGTGTTGAACAGCACAGGATATTCAGTTGAATGTAGTGTTGTTTTAAAAAAGCTGTGCAGCCAACTACCACTGTGAAAGTTTCCCTGTGAGTGTCAACTTCAGTTTCTTATAAATTTCAGAATCATAATATAGGAAAGTGGGTTCCTGCTCTGATTTGATGGACGGGGCTACAGTAGCACTGCCCATAAGAGCATTAGAGAGATTAAGAGATTTGGAGCTACTGAGGGCAGATTAAATTGCCTCCTCTGTATCTTTGCTTCCTAAAGGTTTCCCTGCCTGTATTCTTGCAACACACTGTCAGAAATGGAAAGTGTCCATGCTGTTCAGCAACACTGAAAAGTGCTGTGTCAACTCAAACTTTAGCGCAAAGCCAAACGTGGCTAGCAATGTGCTTGGCGGAAGGAATAATCTGTTTTTGCACTAAACTGTTTAGTACAAAATAGGGATGCAAATTATCGATTAATTCATTAATCGTTAGTTGACTGATCTTATCGATCGACTTTCGATTAATCGATAAGCGGGGTTTTTCACCTGAATTTCAGTGTTTCAATAGGGCTTTTAAAAATATCAGCTAAATATACTGCTCAAAAAAATTAAGGGAACATTAAAATAACACATCCTAGATCTCAATTAATAAAAATCTTTGAAATCAGTTGAAAATCTCTCATTTCTACCTGTTGTCTGTTCCATTTGCACAAGAGCAGTTGAAATTGATTAACAATCAGTGTTGCTTCCTATCTGAACACGAAGTGTGGATGACTTGGAGTTACATTGTGTTATTTAAGTGTTCCCTTTATTTTTTTGAGCAGTGTAGTTAAAACACTTTGTTCAAAAAGTATATATTATGTTATGATAATTATATTGTATTATATTATATATTGCTCAAGTAATTATGCATGAGGAAATTTTTATGGTATAACAAAATACATTCTTTCATTTAAAAAAAAGGAATAAATTAAGGACTGGCTCAGTTCAATTTGAAACATTAGACATTAAAAAAAATGTTTAAAAAAAAGAAGAAATTAAATAGAGAGCCTAAACAGAATATTATTGAGCCCATGTTTGGACAATGTTTCTAGCTTTGTAGTGAACACATGCTGTAACGCGACCGGAGAGTGCCTAAGTTTCCACAACATCATTGAGCTTGTCAGTTAAACTGTCAGCGGTGTGTCTATCCGACATGTTCGTCGTAATCAGCACTGCAGATTTTAGCTGCCAGTTCTCGTCAGTGTAGTGGCACGTCACAGTAATGTAACTTTCTGTTGTTAGAGCTGTCCAACAATCTGTTGTAAGGGCTACAGTAGTAGCAGTAGATAGCTTTGTTTTTAGCTCACTCGTATTTTTTTGTAGCGAGCTTCGAAAACGCTCGCCTTCCCAGTGTAACTGTGATTTTAGGTTGACCAGGTGCACTGGTGATATGCAGGACAGCTGCATGCATGGTGTTCAAATGATAATTGAGTGAGCTAGTGGAACTGTTGTACTTCAATACCGCATTACACACAGAACATTTGACTTCTTTGCCTAAATTAACAATGTTGAAATTGTAGCGACTACTACTCCTCGCAGCGAATTCCCTAACAGACAGGCACTTGGCCCTTTAAGTGACACTGGGAGAGCGGCGCCTGCGCGCGCCAGGGGAGGGGAAGAGAACAGTGCTATTGTTTGAGTTGCGTGGAAAATAAAGTTTCCCTCCTTGGGATTTTCTGGATTACGAAGTTTCTGCCTCGTTTCCCGAACACGCTTCAAAATGCTCCCACACCGCACGTCTTTTCGCCCGCTTCATTTTGTTTTCCACTCTGGTCTTTCGCGACACGTGTTCACCTCTCGTTCTTACGCTCTGTTCAAGTTAATACAGGAGCGCTCTCTAATGATTAATACATTTTGTAACGTCTTAATCGACAATTAATCGAAAGTCGATTAATCATTTGCATCCCTAGTACAAAACCATTACTGCACAGAAATCATATCAAATTGTGTGTATAATCTGAATGTGCAAATATATTCTCTCGATATGGCGCAGAGACGTCTGTGAGCTTTTTTCTGGATGTCGTGCTTTTCTGCGTGATCTCTGTAAGGCTGGTTGGCATCAGGTGTTACAGCATGTATAATGTCTTGCAGGTCTCAGAATACGCCTGTTCAACCTCTCTCTGAAGCTGCTGACGTGTCTACTGTACATCCTCCGAGTGTCACTGGATGACCCCACCACCCAGGTGACGTGCGCACGGTAAGGGAGCGTGGTGCACACGCCACCGGACAGGTCACGCTAAACCAGGGGTCGGCAACCCGCGGCTCTAGAGCCGCATGCGGCTCTTTGGCGCTGCCCTAGCGGCTCCCTCGAGCTTTTTCAAAAATGTTTGAAAATGTAAAAAGATGAGGGAGAGAAATATATTTTTTGTTTTAATATAGTTTTTGTAGGAGACAAACATGACACCAACATTCCTAACGTTTTCCAATGCTGTAAGAATGTGTAGAATAAATGAAACTAAATTTCAACGAAGATTTGTGTCGTAGCCTGCGACGCACGTTTCTATTAGCAGGGCGAGATGAGGCAGGTGGCTGTTGTAAACACACCGGCGGCGAGCTTGAAGACGTCACTCGCCAGAAAGCTCAACTTGGCCAAAGCCACAAATGGAGCGAAATTGAAAGCCTCCCAACACCCGAGAAACTTGTCACATGAATGCTCTTCCTGACAATTATAGGAACATGAAGACATGCATTTGGGGTATTATCCATCTTTGGATCAACATATCTGTGCGAACAGATATTTTCAAACATGAACTACATCAAATCAAAATATCGCACCCGCCTCACAGATGAGAGTTTGCAGTCCTGCGTCAAGATTAAAGTTACATCTTACATGCCCGATGTTGAGAAGCTGACCAGTGATGTCCGAAAACAGAAGTCACATTAAACGGGTTGTTTAGTGCCCAAATAGCCTAAGGGGCATGTTATGCACGTTCCATTTTGTTGTTTTGTCGAATCGTAAAAATAAAAATGACATCAAAAATCAGATTTATTTATCAGGGTTGCCAACTCTCACTATTGAGCGTGAGACACACGCATTTGACCGTCTTCACACGCTCACACGCCACACAACCGATTTCTCGTTAGTTTATTTACCTATGTAGTTTATTTACCTCTGATCCACATCTACGATTCATTGAGTTACTAGTTCGCTCTGGCGCCAACCACTGGATATCGATCGATCGCGATATAATACTTAATTTGTGTCCATTATACACCCCGCTCGGTAACAATTTATGTTCGCCACCCCCTCCAGGTTCAAATCTCACTCCAAGTGATCTTGAAAAGTTGGCAACCCTGATTTATTGAATTTGTTTAATTTCATCAAATCAATGAAACATAATTCATTAATATTGCAATGAAGTTAAACTTGAGGCGGCATCCTACAACAGAGCAGTCACGTGGTGCGTCGTTCTCTACAGAACACACTGCAGGGAGAATAAACATTTAATCATGAATGCTCATTATGTATTTGTAGCTAACTTATTCATTTTGATGGTAGGCTAATATAGATACATACAGCATGTGTTGCCTTCATTATAAGGCTTATATAAGGCTTTTAAATTTTGCGGCTCCAGACACATTTGTTTTTTGGTTTTTTTGGTCCAATATGGCTCTTTCAACATTTTGGGTTGCCGACCCCTGCGCTAAACTAACCACCGTGTGCATGGAGCCAATAGGCTCATGTTAAGCCTGAGCAGAGCATGAACCCTCCTGAGATAAAGCAGCTCATTTCTCTCCTATGTCTTTTAATAGCAGACACTACATTTTGCAGGACAGGTGCAGCACTCTGTGTGCCTTTAAGCCTGTGTGTGTGTGTGTGTGTGTGTGTGTGTGTGTGTGTGTGTGTGTGTGTGTGTATAAGAGATATAGAGTGAGAGAATGGGTGGGTGTGAAGGATTGTAGCAATGTGGAGAAATGCACACACTGCTGGCAAAATCTCATGGAGGCACCGTCATGTTGCCATAGAAACCAGAAATCTGTTGCACGACCAGTTTGTTGTGCTGTAAGCGTGCACATCCGCGGACGAACTAAAGTTTCCGTTCCCACTGTCGTGCAGGAAACGCTGCGTGAACGTCACCGATGCTCTCTGCAGTAAAATATGTGCCAACCAAACGGCGGACCCCGCTCAGATCAACTGGTGAGCAGATAATGGACCTCCATCCAGACCTGAACTCATTTAAACTGAATCAATAAATCAATCAAATGATTCAGACTTTTTCTGATTCAGAAGTGGATATCTGCCTCTGGTTTGCAAAACCGTGTTGTGCGTCTTTTTCTGTTTTAAAGGGAGTTGATATTCTGGGTGAACAGAAGGACTCCTGTATGGGCAATACAGGTATACGCATCTCTAAATATACTATAAATCCTAACATACCCCAACTCTTGTTTCCTGTCCAAAGCCCAAAATCCATAATTCTACAGTGTCTGACATTTAAAATACAACTGTGTCGCCTGTATTTCTGTTTCCCTATGGCCTAGGTGACTGTGGCCTTAATAAGCTTCCTGGAAGCCATGCTCTTGTCATATCTCAGCTATAAGGTAAGACCTCGGTCTCTCCAGGGATGGTTCAGTATTGATCCAGCTGAACTCTGTATCTGCTAGAGCTCTGGAGCTTCTATAACACGTCCCTGCTTCCATCTCATACTCCTCAAATATATTTCCCTATTAGTTGGTCTTGCCATTATTTAAGATTCAATTAAACACCAGCGCACCTCCATACACATGTGATCGTGCCTCTAATCAACCAGACATTAAGACCTTAGAATAACAATCTAATGTAATTGTTATTGCATTTGTTAATGATGGGGTGGTTTGTACTAATGGAAAGTGGAGATTTTCTAATTAGCTCAGAACAGACCATCCTGGTCCAGATTAATTTAATATTTGAGTAATTGTTATTGTAATCTGGGTTTCAGGGGAACATTTGGGAGCAGATTTTCCAAATATCCTTCATCCTGGAGATGATCAATACAGTGCCATTCATTATTACAGTAAGTGTTCGGACGTTACATGAGGGATTACTGCTGTTGTTACAGTGTCACTCATAATGAGATCTATGCGATTTGTCAGATCACTTCCTGATGCCTCAGAGCCAGTCATAAATATGAATTATGTGAGACAACTATGTAAATGATGCAATCAAATAAGTTGAACTAAAGCCTGTTAGGCTGCCAGCTTTAAGTCTAACGGCATAGTCACAAATTATTTTTGAGTGGACTGCAAATTTATGATTACTAACTCATTGGCAGTGATTGTGATAAGCAAACTTGAACAGGTCATCATTTTCCTTGTTTATTGTCTCGCTGTATTGTTGGAAAAGTTTCTCAGTCTAAATAAAAGTTCCAGGTAGAGCCATTTTGAGATTCTTCAGTTTGTCCCTACAAAGTTTTCAAGAAATGGAAACTCCACTAAATCTCAACAGGGATCTGTCAAGCTTTACAGTTACAATGTGGGGATTAAATCCAAGGGTGCAGTAGAGTCTAGAGTGAAAACATTTATTATCTTCTATACTGCACCCAGAAGACACACAACCTGGTCTGCTGGTCACTGAGCAACTAGAGATAAAATTCACAATCCTTCAGGAACGTTTATGTCCACTGGTTTCTTTCTTAAATGTTCTTCTTCATCTGCCACCTCTTTCAGATCTTTTGCCCCCCATGGAGGAACATTTTTGTTCCAGTGTTCCTTAACTGCTGGCTTGCCAAGTCAGCACTGGAGAATATGATTGTGAGTAACTGACAGCCTCTGGATTTAATTTACTAATGGCAGAATATTCAGGAGAGACTGTCTGGAGCACAAACAATCCTGTAATTATTCCATCTCCGGAGTGAATTGTCGAAGAAGCATAAATGGCATTTAGCATCTTTTTCTCAAGAGAAAAATAAGAGTTACCGGTGAGCGTAATTTGAGAAGTGTACGCCCTGTCACGTGACAGATGGTTGTGTCAAATGTCCAAGAAGACCACAGCAAGGAGCTTCTCCCATCTTGAGTTCCAAAGTTATTATTATTGTTGATTATTATTATTGTTTACATTTGTATAGCACCTTTCTCAAACTCAAGGACACTTTGCAGACAGAACTTTACACACACTCACACACACGCACATCGAGTTGTGGAGAACGGTGAACTGCAAGACTAGATTTAAAGCAGACAAATTAATTTTAATAGCATTTTAGTTTGGTGAGTGGTGTCCAGTAAATCTCCTTGTTATCACTGGCATATTCATTGTACTTTAAAATGAAAAACAAGATAAGGAGAGCAGACTCTTGGGACACACTGGCTTGGATAGTTGGTGTTTGGAAAGGACCAATGACAGAAGTCTTCATCCTTTCAGTTTGGCTTAGTTTTCTCTTGTTGCACAGTAAAGATGATTTATTGTTTTAACTTGAGTAAGTATGTGTTCAGGCTGCCCAAATGTTTTTTAGTTAAATGAACTTCAAATGGTACATATAAACATGCATTTCAACTTGTTCAAACTTCAATAAACTCAAAATTGGTGGTCAAACACTTATTTAAATCAATAAAAAATTCTACAGAAGGTAGAAAAAAAGCTTCAAAAAGGATAGAATAATCTTGCTTAAGTTAAGATCCAAGTTGAATGTCTTCAGAAGAATCACCTGACCCATATGCAGAAGTCCACTGTACAGATGACTGTGTCATTCCATGTTTATGTCCTTGGGAAGATTGTGTCACAGCAGATGTATAGAACAACATAGAGGAACAAAGATGAACATAGATTATAATTGTGACCAGACCTTTCCTCTCCACGCAGAATGATCTTCACCGTGCCATCCAGCGTACGAACTCTGCCATGTTCAACCAGGTGCTCATCCTCATCTGTACCCTGCTCTGCCTGGTCTTCACCGGGTGAGATCTTTCATCTTCACCTTCTTGTGCCCACCCAGAATCCCACACCTTGTTGTCCATTAGTGAGAACTCGAGCCAAATAAAGACGTACAAGAGAGCAGAGAATATCGATATGTTATTCTGGTGGAGTTCAATAGGGGACAGCACAATATTGTTCGTGACAAAGCCATGACAGCTTAGTCAGCAGTCTAATGTTGTTTTTTATTGAGAAGATTCACTTTGTGACCCTTTGTGGTGTAGTCCACTTTCTACCTTTATTACATACAAGTGAAATCAGAGTTGTCGTCCTGTCAAACGACACCTCAAGAATGGCAAAGGCTCGGACGAAACCTTCATTTAAAGTAGTCACATTTTTTTGTCTCTTTTCACAAAAAAAAAAAAAAAAACGAATCTAGAGCTTGTGGGATTCAACATCTTGAGCGGGCAGGGAAAAACCTCTCCCTGTTTGACGCGCTCTATTTCTGCATCGTCACGTTCTCCACTGTGGGTTACGGAGACGTCACCCCGAGAATCTGGCCCTCTCAGCTACTGGTGGTCATCATGATCTGTGTGGCACTTGTGGTACTGCCATTACAGGTATCTATCACTCTCACACAGATTTGAAGCAAAGACCATTTTTTTAACGTCTCATAACGTCAGTTTCTGTATTGCGCTGTGGAAAGTGGTAGAGCTAGAAGAGTCTCTTGAGTATGGCGTGGATTTTCCCTGTGTGGTGGTGTAACAGTTTGAGGAGCTGGCGTATCTGTGGATGGAGAGGCAGAAGTCTGGTGGGAACTACAGCAGACACCGTGCTCAGACCGAGAAACACGTGGTGCTCTGCGTCAGCTCTCTGAAGATCGACCTGCTCATGGACTTCCTCAATGAGTTTTACGCGCATCCCAGGCTACAGGTAGACTCATCGGATCAGATCATCATCTGATTGTGATGCTTTATGCAACAGCAGCAGAATTAATGTTAGCAATGACGGCAGCTTATGTTTTCTCCGCTGATTTGTTTTCGTAGGGTTTAGACAACTTGCGTTTAACAGCATAAACCTTTTGGGGAAGCTACGATATTTCTAGCAGCCAATATTCCAGACAAGTGATTTGTTGTTTTGCTCTAGACATCAACCAGCCGTCTCACTGCAATGCTTGTTGACTCAATTCCCAGTGGCGTGTGTGTGTGTCTTTTGGGCAGGATTACTACGTGGTCATCCTCTGTCCCACAGAGATGGATATTCAGGTACGGCGAGTGCTACAGATCCCCCTCTGGTCTCAGAGGGTCATCTACCTGCAAGGCTCGGCGCTGAAGGACCAGGACCTCATGAGGGCAAAGTGGGTGCCTCTGCTTCTCGGGCCTTCACTGGACATATTCACTCCACTGTCCTCAAAATGGAGGCGTGATGTTTGTCACAAACTACTTCCATGTTTGTAGTTGTGCTCCTCAGTTACATATTCCTTACGTATTCAACTAAGGATTTTCATAGTCGAATCTGATTCGTCAGCTTTTCCCTTTAGTCGACTAATAGTCGAATCGGGTTTATTATTATTATTTTATTTAGAGCACCTTAAACGGGATCCCGTTCTCATTCAGGACATTTTACCTCTTCAAAGTAAAAACCTAAAACAGTCAGATAAATGAATAGGCTAAACATGGTAGGTTGGCTTTATTCAGCTTTTATTTATTTACTTATTTATTTTTTAATGAAACGTTAGAGAACATTAACCGTTAGTGCGCATTGCGCATATCGAACTGTCAGACAGGCACTGTGCAAAATGTCAAAAATATTTTAAATAAAATATGCCTGCCTGAAAATATTAAACAATTGCCACACAACAGCAAAAAAATACAAGGAAAGGTTCAAGTAACGGGGTTTAAAAGCAAACAACAACAAAAAATGTTTATAGGCCTACTTACCGAGACGCACCGCGACGAGACGACACGACTGAAACTACAAACGTTTTTTTTCGCCTTACGTGTTTTAAATGGTACGCCATGTTGGTTGTTGTCGTGCGAAATGAAAGACGTTGATGACATAACTTGCACTTTACTTTGTTTGATTCATCTTTGTTTTTCAAAATACTTTAAGTTTTTTAGTAGCCATTATAATCTCGGCAGATGCTGCGCGTATTCTGTAGCGTGTTCAGCCCCGCTCGTTTGGATTGTGCAACAGCAGGGTGTGATTTATTAATGTGTAGTAAGGAAGATGCCTATTGTTAATGCGCAAACATCATTTTTAAATATTTATTAACAGAAATTAGGATTATTTTATTTGACAAAAGGTTATATATAATGAAAACAAAGACATTTCATGCAACAACTAATGCTTAGCTGCATCCTTGGGCACCCCCATGCAGTTAGAATGGTACATTCGACTATGACGTTCATAGTCGACTAGGGGGTATAGTCGAATATAGTCGAATCAACGACTATTGCAGGCCACCCCTAGTAATTAGAATACACACGACAGCATATTCCAGCTTCCAGGACTGTGTTGTTTGAGTAAACATAGAGTTAGCACGCATTCACCGTAAGACTAATATCGACGTGATTTCTGGAGAAGACGATGCTTTTCAAAACCTTCGTCACTATATTATAATTTATAGACAGCATTCTCATATTCTCATTTCCGTTCTGGTGCTTGAGCTGAAGTCGGGTCACTTAATATTCTGCTCAGTTCTTTTCTTCAGATTTTGCCTGTAGGTTTTGACACGCGGACTGTGAATTGCCTGTCAAGAGCAGAACCCCTACAGCTACAGTTTGATGAGCTGATCTAGCCAGTGAATCACTTTACATAAAGGCCATTAAATGTAGCTCGATGTGATGTTCTGTATTGTGCCGAAACGCTTGCCAAATGTACTTCGATATTAACCTCACACGGAGGTCTGAGACCTAATCATTTGGTCTGTTTGTTAAGTTAAATAGGGGAACAAAACATTCGTTATCTGTGACAGGACATGAAGTGGTCAAATTGCTTGAGTGAGATGGCACTGCTAACTCAATTATGCCGCTACACATCTCTACCTTTTAAATATAAATGTTCCTGTTAACTTCATGGTTGTGTATGCTTTATTATGCTGAAAAAAAAACAAGCTGTTTATAAAGTCTGCGTTTTCACTGAAGGTGCTTATGTAAGCTCCTTAGGTGTGACCTGCATCAAAATGGTATTTTTACCCTCTGTAAAATGAGAAGTGTCTCGTTGGCTGACAGGTAGCTGTAAATGGAGGCTCTGGGCTGCATCCAGAAACAATCTGCAGAGGCTAACATATCAGCTACGAGGAGGTCAGAGCAGTGGCCTCAGTAGTCATGACCCCTGTCCTTCTGTTTTGCATTAATAGGCCAGCAGCTTTCCAGAAGGTAATTCTTAAATACTGTGACTCGCCAGACGGCAGGATGAGACAAACAGCTCTGTCTCTATTGTAAAGCACATGGTGCATCTGGCCTGATGTTTTCCTCATAAGCGATTTTATTTTGGTTTGTTTGTGTATTCCTCATGAAACCCAGTCACCCCAGTCATTCTGTGCTGAATGCATAATTGGGGAGTCTCAGAAGGACTGGAGGCTTAAGTTCATGTGAAGGCGGGAGGCATTTGCAATTCTGTCTGTTCACGGGAATCTCAGTAAAAAAAAAGACAGTTCTTTAAAGTTATTCAATGTTCCTAAAAGTTATAAATGGTCCGATATTCCATGTGCAGTTTTGCCTTTGCCTTTGGCAAGAGTTTTTGCACGATTCAGGAAGTCAGAACACAGTCAGTTAAAGCAACATATCTTTACATCCTGAGTTCAGAGGAGAAGTGAGAAATATGTCTCCTACAGTTTTGCTAATACAATCACCACCATTCTTGGGGTTCATCCCTTTGTTATGGTCGATGTGATGCCATAGACGTGTGGTGTTGGGAGGGATGATTGATGAGTGTCTATTGATGGGTGTCTTACAAATACACCAGGTTCACTGGGTAATGTAGTTTACAACATTATGGTGACAATAATTTCTCTGAGTAGTCATAGGACTGTAAGTGACAATGGGGGATGATAAGACTGTGGTTGATGCTGATGTTGATATTGATGTTAATGTTGACATTGATGTTGAATGAAGCTGATCAAATTGAAAGCTGTTGGACAACCTGTTATCACGTTAATATTGAATAAGGTCTAATGGAGACGAAGCAAGGCAAGATTGTGTAGTGCATTTCAAGATAATTCAAAGTTCTTTACATACATAAGAATAGCAAAAAGGATCACAGGCATAAATAAGTAAAAGGATAATCTGTGATGTATTAAGAAATGTGCACATTAAGAAATGTGCACAAAAACACAGAAATGATCGCAGTGCGGAAGTAATAAAGACAAAAAAAGAACAGAAAGTTTAATCTTGTCTGATACTGAATCAGCCTGACAGGTATTGAGTAAAGTCAAATCAGACAGATGGATAGTTGAGTAAGGTCTGATCAGGCCTGATGGATCGTACGGTCTGATCAGGCTGATGGATAGTGAATAAGGACTACTCAGGGTGATGAATCCTGATGTCTGATCAAGTCTGATCTATGTGTCTATGTGTGCAGGATGGACGACGCAGAGGCCTGCTTCATCCTGAGCAGCAGAAACGAAGTGGACCGCACTGCAGCTGTAATCATACTTACTTACGTATTACCACATACACACACTATAAAAACCCAAGTTTTTACGCTATAGTACCGCATCAGTAGTAACAGCCACATAACCACCACTATCGTCATGATAAACCAATTATTCTCGTACTCAAGAAGTGATCAACATGAATCCTGTTTCTTAGATCTGAGTGACCGATTACATACACTGTTTCTAAGTTCTGTCTCAGTCTTTTCTGTCATGGAGATCTTAAGACAGAGGTGTCCTTTACTGTCATGGAGATCATGAGACAGAAGTGTCCTTTCCTCGTCTTTCAGGACCACCAGACCATCCTGCGAGCCTGGGCAGTGAAGGACTTTGCACCAAACTGTCCTCTTTATGTCCAGATCCTCAAACCAGAGAACAAATTCCATGTGAAGTTCGCTGGTGAGTCCTTCTGCTCTTTAAGGTCGTAATTTATAACTTTATTAGCAGGTTTCTTCATCCCTTGCATAATTTGTCACAAAAGTATTTAGTAGCAACAATTAGTCTTGGTAAAGGGTGCCAGGGTCTAGTCACACTAACATTATAGGTCTTCATTGGGAGCGTGGGGAGGGTCTGAGTGTTGTGTGTGCTGTTTCCTTGTTAGACCATGTGGTGTGTGAAGAGGAGTTCAAGTACGCCATGCTGGCTCTGAGCTGTGTGTGCTGTTTCCTTGTTAGACCATGTGGTGTGTGAAGAAGAGTTCAAGTACGCCATGCTGGCTCTGAACTGTGTGTGCCCCGCCACGTCCACGCTGGTGACTCTGCTGGTGCACACGTCCCGCGGACAGTGAGTACATCTGCCATCATTTCATTTCTTTCCTTTCTCTCTGGGACTGAGAGCAGCAGTTCCTTCTTTCACTCTCATTTTGATCCCTTGCTTTTTCAATAAAAGAGAAGATAAAAGTTAATGAAAAGTGTAATTAAAAGTTCTTGCATTTGACTATTGCACGACCGAGATTCAAACGTTTTTTTTCCCGTGCAATACTGTGTGAGAACATTTGCTTCACTCGCCATTCGATCAAACTACTGTGGTCCACTACGTCTTTAACACCACACAGCAAGATGATAGCTGTCATCCTCTATTACTTATGCATGAGGTACAATTCTTAAAGCGATGATTAGATCTAGACTCCTGCCACCTCCACTGTCACGACTGGTGGAAAAGTAAGTCATATCCTACGAAGTGGTTAGGCAGATGAAAAGCTCTGATTAGGAGTAACGATCCTTTGAGCCTAGTCTCGGGAAGCTCATAGCCCTCTAGGTCTCCAGCAAGACAGCAATTATGGCGTGAAGACCTGCAGGGTGAAGACAAGCGCCTTCAGCGAAGCTTCTGACACTTGTTTGTCACTCCAACGCGGACTTGTCGCTCACCAGAAGCATCAGAGCGAGCCGTTCAGATGGGGAAATGTCATTTTGGCAAACCTCAGTCGAGGATGGTAAAAGTTGATAATGCTCATGAGCACAAAAGAAAATGAGTGCCAGCTGTTTTCCAAACAACTATCAATCAACATCAGGAAAATCTCCTACTTCTAATAAAAAGGGACAAAGTAATTATCGTATGCAACTACAGGCAGTGTTACCCAATCAGCTCCTGTGTCTGAAGCCTTGCGGGTCTTGGCTATTGCAGGGAGGGCCAGATGTCTCCGGAACAGTGGCAGAGGACGTACGGCCGCTGCTCGGGTAATGAAGTCTACCACATCCGTCTGGTGGACAGCAAGTTCTTCGGGGAGTATGATGGGAAGAGCTTCACCTTCGCCTCCTTCCATGCACATAAGAAGTGAGTGAGCTTTTGTGGAGTTTCGGGTCCCTTTACATGGGTTGGTCAATATGGTGGCAATGCATTGTGAACACATTTCATCAGAATGTAATGATGCATTACACGGCCATATGCAGCGGCTGCTAAGATTAATTAGGTTCCAAATTTGAATTTAATGAAAACACGTTATTTATAATGTTATTTACTGCTCAAAGCACAACTTTATCATAGCTGAATGCTTCAGCCTGTATTTTGCCACAAATGCAGTGCTGTGATGCGTCTGTGTGCCTCCACCTGTCTTAGATATGGGGTGTGCCTCATCGGCATAAAGAGAGAGGATAACAAGAGTATACTGCTCAATCCCGGCCCCCGCCACATCATGGCCGCCACGGACACCTGCTACTACATCAACATCACCAAGGAGGAGAACTCCGCCTTCATCTTTAAACAGGAAGAGAAACACAGCAAGGGCCTGCCAGTCACGGGTCTATATGACGCCCCCTCTCGTCTCCCTGTGCAGAGTATCATAGCCAGCATGGGTGAGTGGTTGAGCTCGTGGCATGCAAATAGCTGCGCCCAGTCAAATGACGTCTCCTTAAATGGAGCGTACCATGATCGGGAGGCAGGGGGAGGAAAGGGCGACGCGTTTAACGACTTCAAGACCAGGTGCAACCACGCGCCTTAAAGGGACACTGCTAACTGCAGCGTGTGGGGTCCACCAGATGATTGTTGGTGTTGACACCTCTTCCATAAAAGTGGTGGGAATCAGTTTGCTTGCTGCTGCCTCTGTGTTGACTCTAAAAGCGATAATTTGCTAACAGACACGCCAAGTTTGTGCAGAGCCATAGAGCCAGGTTAGCCATCTATGGCGCGCCATATTTTGGTCCTGACACTGAAATATTGGCTAACTAGGATCATTACACAGATGTGTTTAAACCAGCGAGAAGAGTGGAGACGGAATTTATCATGCATGCACATTGATTTCTAAGCCATGTTTAAGCCCAGAGATATAACGAATCCAGCGGCACCTGCACACACGTAGGAGCAGAACAAACCCCGCTTAGCTGAACTGCTTAGTGGCGTAATTACTGAAAAAGACTGGTGGAACATCTGTGTGTAAAAAAATACTTTATCTTGGTTCTTTTTTTAATTTGTTTGTTTTGGATTTGCACGCATTGGTCTGATACGTGGGCCTGTGTTGCGTTTTGACTGATGCTGTGTTGTGTTTTGTTTTGTTTTTCCTCATTGTTTATTTTCACTTTGACTCGTTAAAGTCGATCAGTCTACTTCTTATGGTAAGTCTGTGCATGCGGCTTTCCCCGCCCTTAGAGACGAGGCAAAACCATCAGACATTGGTCCATCACAGCGGTTCCCAGATGCACAGTTACTCCGTTTCCCCTGCTGTGATATACCTCATCCGACTCAGGGCTCGGTGATTAACTGGTGATCTGTGCTAGGTTAGAGGAAGCACCAAGAGACCATCGAGGTGGGGGAGGGGTGTTTCCAGAACAAGCACTGAGAGCCACTGGTCTCCGATGTCAGTGTAAATGTTTACATTTACACAAATCCGTCCGCTTTTGTTTGGAGTAGCACATTTAAAAGACGCTTGCTATGCTGACAGGTCGTTATGCTGACAGCATACAGCTTCCAGCTCGAAAGTACATAGGCCGCTGGGAGCCGATTTTAATCAACAAAAAAAAAAAAACTGGGTTTTTAAATGTGTACCCAGTTGATTTTATATACATGGTAGAGATTATGGTAATAGCTTTTCGACTTGCATGTTTAAAATGTAAACCATGTAATTTCATGCATCTGCTTATCTGCTTTTGTACGATGTATTTCATTTTCGTCGACACTGACATTCTCGCTTCTCCACGTGCAGCTTTTATTCCCCAAAGCCCCTGAAAACGAGTGACCCACACGGTATTTAGCGGTGAAACACGACCTCCCCGAATCGCAGAAGAAAACCTCAGCTGTTTGTCCCCAGCTTCGCCCCGTAGCCCACCCCATCACCTCTTCGTATGCCCTGTTGGAGTTGGCCTGCCGGCTCTCACCCGTTCCTGGGTCATGTCCCACCACAGGCACCGTGGCCATCGACCTGCAGAACGCGGAGCCGGCGGCGGACAGCGGCAAGCTGGCCCCGCCCACGGAGAACGGAGCAGGCAGCCGGCGGCCGAGCATCGCCCCTGTGCTGGAGCTGGCCGACTCGTCCTCCATCCTGCCCTGCGACCTCCTCGCTGACCCCTCCGAGGACGAGACCAACCAATCAGATGAAGAGGGTGTGCCAGCACCGGAGTGAGTGCAGGGGGGATGGGGGGGGGGGGGGGTTGGTCCTTCAGTGTTCTGCCTGCCTGCTGATTGGACTGTGTATGTGTGTGTGTGTGTGTGTGTGTGTGTGTGTGTGTGAGTGTGTATGTGTGTGTATGTGTGTGTGTGTGTGTGTGTGTGTGTGTGTTGCTTTTTTTGCATATCTGAGAAGATGACAGTGTGGTTGAGCTAAATGGTGTAGCTAGATCTGCTTGTGCTTGCGTAGCGAAAATGAGCACATACCGTAGATATTATATATTAAACCAGTTCTTCACTTTACAGTGACATATAAAACTATATAAAACATTAGTTATACATGCAATTAAGTGCTAGATTATACATTAAATAAAGAGGGCACATTTACTCCTAACTACCATAACATCGTAGTAATTTAAAAGTATATTGCAGTTATGTTAACAGTGTACAGTCATTTGAGTTACGTGGACATTGTGTGTGCAGAGACTGTGGCTTACAGGGGATTTGAGTGAGAGGTTAGTGAGGTTGTGCTTAGCTTACGTGCTGAGTGTCCACTGTGGTTAATGAGTGCTGCAGCTTGAGGCCTTGACGGCCCTGAAGCGTCCACTGGATGGAAGTGACTGGTAGGGGTGGTTTTCCGGCGGGGAGCGAGAGAAGGATCTGGCCAGCCCGTGTCGGGGTCCGGCGTGATAACGTGACGTCTGTAGTCAGACGAGCCGAGTTCTGCAGCATAACGGTGTCATAACAGAAACCATTACTGTTGCAGTCACGCCGCACAGTACTGTCAGTGTGGGCTTAGCTCCAGTACACACACACACACACACACACACACACATTACGTTGTTGATAAGACTGTTCCATGCAAGGCTCTTGCGGGACCCCAGCGAGTTCACCTCGCCGTGGGCAACCATTAGACTCTGTAATCAGCTGTCTCATTATTGCCCTGCTCCCTGATATAAGGGCTGGATTCTACAGCTCTCGCTCTACTGGGCTGGAGAATCTCTGTAATGTACCAGTAGTGCCCTCTGGTGGCCAGGAGCAGAACGTGGTTCAAATCAAGTAGGCCAGTCCTGCACCTCGACATATATCCTGCTGGAGAATTTAGTGTAGCAAAGCACACTTGTCATTAACCTCTCCAGGACAGAGTTGAGCTGCTTAATGTTGGATGTGCACAAATAATAATACATTGTAATAATACAGTGTTAACATTGCGTGAGTACGCAGTTTTTGTTCAGCGCTTGCGTTTTTTTCCCTTCCTCAGCTACGTGAAAGGATATCCCCCGAACTCCCCGTACATCGGGAGCTCTCCCACTCTCTGCCACCTCCTGCAGGAGAAAGCTCCCTTCTGCTGCCTGCGGCTGGACAAGGTGAGCCCGGCGAGTCCGGTTACAGGTGTCCGTGTGGTTCTGCCGAGCAGGGTCCGACCTCCCGCTGCTTCTCCACGCAGGGCTGCCGCCACAACAGCTTCGAGGACGCCAAGGCGTACGGCTTCAAGAACAAACTGATCATCGTGTCGGCAGAGATGGCCGGCAACGGCCTGTACAACTTCATCGTCCCCCTCCGCGCCTACTACCGGCCCCGCAAGGAGCTCAACCCCATCGTGCTGCTGCTGGATAATCCGTAAGTGAGCCCCGCTCTACAGCTGCCGGGTATCCGGCGCATCCGGGTATTCGCACATCAGGACACGGCAGGACCGACCTGTCCGCTGGTCGACGGAAGGTGGCACCGGGAGCTCTGATAAGGCCAGAGGTCACGCTCGCGGCCACAGGGCACGGGCGGATTACGCTGGTCAAGCTGCTCTTTCTCTCCTCCCGCAGGCCGGATAATCATTTCCTAGAGGCCATCTGCTGTTTCCCGATGGTGTACTACATGGCCGGCACCATAGACAAGTACGTGTTCCTGGTCTGCCACTGATTCCAGTCTGCCCCTTGGTGATAACACACTCATAGCCACACAAGTGCCCAAACACACCAATACTGATCATCTCTACTTCACTTTTTTTGTAGTTTGGATAATTTGCTGCAGTGTGGGATTATCTATGCCGATAATCTGGTGGTAGTGGACAAGGAGAGCACAATGAGCGCAGAAGAAGACTACATGGCCGACGCTAAAACAATAGTTAACGTTCAGACCATGTTTAGGTAAGAAACCTTCAACACTTAACATCAGTCCAAAAGACAAGAACGTGTTTTTGACTCGCAAAGATTAAGACAGAATACGTGGGAAGTAACTGGTCACTTTTGCTTCGGGCACGTCTGTGTGTTGTGATGGCTGACGCTGCAAAGCGCCCCGGTCTCTCCCGTGGTCCTGATGCTGTGTCTCTCTGCAGGCTCTTCCCCAGTCTCAGCATCATCACCGAGCTGACGCACCCCTCCAACATGAGGTTCATGCAGTTTCGAGCCAAAGACTGCTACTCCCTGGCTCTCTCCAAACTAGAGAAGGTGAACCATCTCCACCAACAAACAATACGTTTTACTGTAACAGTAACAACCTTCTTGGTAAAACTCAGAAGTAGCTATCGCAATTTCTGTCACCCTCCTGCAGGAAAGCAGAGGACAGTGCAGCATGCAGGTACAATAGCCCTCAGTTCTCACTGTCTCGAAGGATGCAATGTGTGTCAGAGCTCCTGGACCTTGCCGATACATAGTGCTGTGTCTTCTGATTTTATTTGCCATGTCCGCAGTTATACAGAGAACACCAGCACACAGTAAAAAAATAAAAAATAAAGAGAAGGGGATGTGAGAATGGCCGGGGGGGGGGGGGGGGGGGGGGGTGTGATGGGTGGAGGGAGAGGATCACCCTGCCGTGTGCAGGTGCTACATGTCCATGTGTGAGACCGGACGGTCCTGTGAAATGTGAAAAGTGTCCTCTTGTGTCTTTTTACCGCTTTCTTTTTCAGATCGAGAGAGATAAGGGCTCCAATCTGGCCTTCATGTTCCGCCTCCCGTTCGCGGCCGGCAGGGTCTTCAGCATCAGCATGCTGGACACGCTTCTGTACCAGGTGAGCCCTCCTCCCTACTCCCTCCTCCCTCCTCCCTACTCCCTCCTCCCTCCTCCCTCCTCCCAGCAGACCGAGCGACGTGGGAGAGCACCGGTCTGGAGGACATTGGCCGGACGCCGGCGACATCTGCTTAGTCGCCTTAAATCCCAGTTTGTGTCAAGTACGTTTATGTGGTCAGAGCAGGAAGGGACATTTTATAACCCTATTCTTTTATCATATTGATTTATGCAAATTATTCCAGACTTATGTCACTAAAATCGGATGGCGCCCTTCAGTAGGTCTTGAGCATTCATTCAGTGGAACAGTATTGATTTCGTGTGGTCTCAGTATAGATTCCCGGTCCTTTCTGTGCTGGTTCTTAGAGTCCACTGTGTCTGTTTCCTTTAGTCTTTTGTGAAGGACTACATGATTCTTATTGCAAGACTCCTGCTTGGTCTAGACACCACCCCAGGGTCTGGTTATCTCTGTGTAGTAAGTTCAGACACGTACACACACACACACACACACACACACACACACACACACACACACACTTCACCACTTCACTTATTGACTGTAACAGAAGCCCCAGGTTATTACATAAAATGTGGCTGTTTTTCTCTCCAACCAGTCATAATTTGTAATTAAGAAGGTTGTGGAGGGGTTGAAATTACACATTGAGATTGAACTTGTAGACATGTGTACCATCAGTAAAGTGCTTAGGCAATGGAAAAGGAAAAGCAGGTGTTCCTTGGGGTTTCCTCACTTGCACATACACATCAACCCATCTGGTTTGGCACAGATAAAGGTGACGGAGGAGGACCTGTGGATCCGGACATATGGAAGACTTTTTCAGAAGCTCTGTTCCTCCAGCGCGGAGATCCCGATCGGCTTGTACCGCACAGAATCCCACATGTTCTCATCATCGGAGGTAGAGCTCAAATGAGCAGTACCTTGATCTTCTTCATGTCCATAATCATATAATCTCAGTTTAGGGCAGACCAGGCAGAAACCGCCTGGCCGTTTCTGAGTACATTTCTCATTTGACTGCTACCCAGAATGCTTTGTGCATGCGATTTCATGTCTGACTCTCTCCTTCCAGCCATTTTAGTCACTCATGCTATCCAATGTTTTGTCCATTTTGTCCATCTCAGTTAAAGGAGATTTGCAAACAGGTAAGAAAATATCACATTCACCCGTGAAAAATGTGTCATAACCCGTCTCATTGTCATATTTGTGCCACTAGTTGTGCAAGTGCATTTCACATTGCCACCCTGGTGAGGGCCCTGCACAGCTGACAGACCTGTGAGGGATCCTGTGACCACACAGTCAGACAGCAGAGAGTATCAACAGCATAACAAGGCCAGCTACAATAATATCAGCATCATACCAAAAACAATACCTCCCACAAAACAGCGGTTTTCCCAGGCTCTCGTTTAAAATACGCTCAGACATTCTTCCTTTTGGGGAGGTCTTGACTCGGCCTTATTAACTTAACATTTTCGTATTGCAAACTGTTTACGCGCAGTTCCATATCTGCACCCAGAACAAAGTTATCTAACGTTCGCCACTGCTCCCCACAATCAGACAACACCGTGCTGATTCCCTGCATAAGTAATCAGCCACGCACGTCTCCGCCCCCACCCGCCCAGTCTCAGGTGTCCGTGGAAGTGGAGGAGTGCGAGGAGGCGCGGGACCGGCGGGAGTCCTGGAAGGAGAAGACGGCCCACCGCAACTCCACGGGCAGCGACCAATCGGAGCACCCGCTCCTGCGCAAGAAGAGCATGCAGTGGGCCCGCCGTCTGAGCCGCAGGACCGCCAGAGCCCCCAGCCGGGCCGAGCGCATCAGCCAGCAGCGTCTCAACCTCTACCGCCGCTCCGAGCGCCAGGAGCTCTCCGAGCTGGTCAAGAACCGCATGAAGCACCTGGGTCTGCCCACCGTCGGCTACGGTGAGTCCACCGCCCGTCCCGGGACGGCGGTCGCGGGCCGTGCGCTCGGTGCCCCCCCCCCTTCCCCCCCGTGTGGTGTTAACGCTCCGTGGCTGTAACTACAAGGGACCGTGCCGTACCTTATAAGCTCACAGTTACATATATTATGTATATTGTATATTTGTACAAGTATTATGATATTGTATGTCATCACCATTTCACTTCTTCATGTGCCCTCCGTGCCATCCATTATGCTACAGCCGCATGCAGAAACAATGGGACATAATGTCCTAGTCTTGCCCATGGAGATTTAATGATACCCTACTTCCTTCATCGGTGACCTCTGGTGGACAGCGGTGGCATTGCACATGTTTGTTTTGCTTTGTGGCCCCGCCTCCCTTAGTTTGGGGGTTGTCGTGCCACATTCCACCTTATCGTGGGGATTATGTTGTTCCTGTTTTTTTGTTTTGTTTCCATGACAGTTGTTGATCGTTATCGTTGTGCTGTCTTTCTGTTGTTCCAGTTAGTGCTGTTTTATGTTTCGTTTCATTAAACCCTTCATTTGTAAACTTGCATTTGCAAGTGCCGTTCTGTGCCCATGACGAGACCGTGGACGTCTATGGACGTCTGACAAGCAGCGGCCACCCAGTCTCGTATCTGATAGTTCATGTACATGGTGTTATTTGTCCCTTCACTCTCACCGTCCTGCCCTTCACTGTCTATCATTTTTTTCTTCCCTCGCTCCACCCTACACTTTTCATTCCTTATTTTTTGTCCAGCTTCTAACAACCATATCCATAAATTTCAGATGCCTTGAAAAGTTCATTCCAGAAAGCCAGGAAGTGCATTATGGTTTAATCTCTAGTTTAAGCTCTAGTTTAAGCTCTTGGTTTCTTGTGCATGACTTTCTACTGCTTGTCTGACCTTGCTTGACCCCTGCTTTCTTTTTTCTCATCCAACTTTGCCTCCATGACCCCTGTTTCGTAGAGGACGTAGCTAATTTAACCGCAAGTGATGTGATGAACCGGGTAAATCTAGGATATTTGCAAGGTAATATTGCATCTGTTGATTGGTTACTTTATTCTACCACTGTAAATCAATAAATCAGTTTAGGTGATTGGTTAAGTAAAATGTATATTAGTTTAACTTTGAAGCAGCCTGTTGTACACAAGGGGTCTGTCTTAAAGTCACACTCCACCATGTTTCAATATACAGTTTAATATTTTCAGTGTTCTGTTGAGTAGAAGAGGCTGTTCACATGGGGTAATTTTCAGATCTACAGTATACATCTCAATTTTTTTTTACTGGTCCTGGTGACAGCATGATGAGTCATCAGGACCATCTTTATATTGGGAACCGTGCGCTCCAGGAAAATTCTACACTCAGTGTGATGCTAGGCATCATAAACGTAATATTGAAAAATGGTGGAATAAATGCCCGTTCAAATATTCATGACCCATACAGACAGCATATCAAAACAAACAAAAGCAAATATTCAGTGTGACGGGTAGTGTGAGAGCGTTTCAGGGCCTTTACTTCTTCCAAGTGGTTGTCTAAGTTATGACATCATCTCAGGCCGAGGAGCTTAGCGTTAGTTTCCATCTGCGAGAGCGGTTTGTTCACATATGCTGCTGTATGGTAGTTTGTGAGCACCTCCCTGAGATCTTAAACAAGTTGGCGTCTTTCCTTGCGCACAGCGATAGCCGTGTGTGCTGTTGGCTGACTAGAAGAGTCTGGTCTGTTGCACTGTGTTGTAAATGTTTCTTACAACATATGAGTGCACATATTCCATAACCAGACATTGTTTTTTAAACCAGCAAAACTAACAAATTGGCTGGTCAGCCAGTTGACTGCTCACAGTAATGATAACGACGACGCCCGTCTTGCCAGAAGAGCTTGAAATATCTCTTTGCTATGCCCTCAAATTCCCTCTGAAATCTAGTGATGTAGTTGTTTTTTTTTTTCCTCTGTTTGGTAACACCTGAAGAGGGTACCTACATGACAGAGGGTACGGCAGGTACACAACAAAGTTATAGGCACCTTATGATGAGGATGATGACGGTGATGATGACATGACATGTTGAAGGGCTTTGATTCCAGGATGTTTAGGTCAGAGTGGAGTAGAAGGCATTCTGCGTGTGTTGGGAGGGTCATGACCGATTCAGTTTCCATTTACTTACACAAAGGCACTTGTCACGCACTAATTTCTTTAACCTGCTTTAGAAGATCCTCTAGAAGGCCTCCTGGGAGACTTACACAGCACTTTTTTTTTCCATGTAAGATTTTGAGGTTTGTTCTTGTCCAATCCCACACTACCAATGTATTTTGCTTCACTCTGATTGGTCGAGTCTGGCCTTGGTGGGTCTGACAGATGCTGTGAGCATGCCTCTGTCTGTGTGTCGGTCTTCCTGTATGTTGACTTGGAGGCTGCGTGTTGGCATGGCAACCTGGCGACATGCGTGAGGTGGTCTCTGGGAATGCCGGTGATGCGGACGGACGGGTTTGGGTGGAGTAGGTGGATGGGTGACCGCGGAAAACCGTCTGCATGCGTGGGGCGCATGGGAAGCTCTGGCAGCTGCATGGGCGTCCGTTAAAACCGCAACCGTGCCCCGGTCAATAACGGTCAGCCCTTTTCTCTCTTTCACCCGGCCCCGCCTTGTAAGTGGCTCAGACAGGTGGGTTCGGACGAGCAGAGGCACTTTGGTCCCCAACATTGAGTTCCCCCTCCCTTCCCCAGCACAGAATCACACTGCTCAGTCACTCACACACAGGTAAAGGCACTCGGCGCCAGCCCTGAAATCCAGCTGACCAAGTGGGTGTGAGTCTCAGGTCTGGTTTCACAAACACAGAACCACCCCAGTAATGGACTAAGATAATTGAAATCCAGGTTTTTAATCCATCGCTAGACTTAATCTGTCTACAAAACCAATCCTGACAGACTCAAAGGAAATGCCACCCATTTTATTCAGGGCTTTTGTTTAGATATTAGTGTCTTTTCAGCGTCAAATGACTTTGTTTATCACTTATTGAAGCTTGACTGATAATAACCTGTGGCAAAGGTTAATGATATAGTCAATTGCATAGAGCTTTTATAGGTCATTAATAACTGTATGCCTGAAATGTGCCGGCATGCCTGAGTCTTTAATGGAGTTGCTCTCTCTCCTCTGCAGATGAAATGAATGACCATCAGAACACACTTTCCTATGTGCTGATCAACCCTCCTCCAGACACGATCCTCGAGCTCAACGATATTGTGTAAGCCTCAGCCTAGATCTGTGTTTTTGAAAGCAGGGAAAATCAAACAATTCGTCTTTCCCATGCTCTAACATACCCATTCGTGATCCATGAGGCCCTAATTGTTTAGCTGGGCTGCATGTCTTGCGAATTAGGAAGAACATATAAAAAAATACCTAATCCTAACTGTGGTTATTAAAACACTTCAAGATGGCTGCTACTGTCACTTTACCTTAAATGGCATGCTATATAAAGCACCTTGTGCTGTAGAATGACGTCCAGCACCCATTAGATTCATGTTGTATCTGATATTCTCTTCTCCAGGTACATCATCCGCTCTGACCCTCTGGCCCACATGCCCGAGGAGATCCCGGGGGGGCAGTCCCGGGCCCGGCTGAGGCAGGACTTTGGCACGGAGACGCGAGGAGAAACTCACCTCTGAGAGCCCAGGCTACCACTTACCTGTCACAGGCTGCTCCGGCCCCCGGTGCCTCCTGATATTGACCCACGTGACCCCAACCACATGACCCCTGACCACGTGACCCCACCCCACCCACCGAGACCACATGCCAGCCAATCATGTTGCCTCTACACCGTGGGGCATATGGCAGTCGTGCCATCGATAACCAACTTCCCACACTTTATTTTGAATTAACCAACCCAAACCCTTTTTTAGGACGTGGATGTGGGCTCTGTCGGTCTGTCATCTCTGGATGTGGTTGCACTTTTTGTAGTCCGTGGGATTACAGGAAGAGGGCGGATACACGTGGAACGTTCTGGACCAAATGCACTGTTCACACCCTGTTCTTTTACCGCTCAGTGTAAGATGAAGAAAATCAGAGCGTGGTGTTTGGCTGACGAGGTAAAGAGGAGAGAGGAAGGAATCAGGAAACAGGAGATCTCAAGAAAACATTAAACAATGATCATGTATATCAATGATCCATTTTGTAAATACACGTCGGTACATATCCTTTATACTTTCACATGCTCATTGGCTCTGTAGTATTCCACAGTATTGTTTTGTACTTGAAGCACAAACATTTTACTTTAGAACTGTCCAATTTCAAGTAAACTCCAACTATTTTATTATTAGCAGCAAATCTAAGATTCTTTCTGAAGTGAACTGATATCAAGTTTTAACTTTTGGTATGAAAAGTCACCTATTGAAGATTATTTCTCCCGTTTGAGTTCTATATTAACACGTTGCTAACTCATGGTAAAAAGTTTCATGCTTTACTTTAGTCCAATATTCATGTTTGTACACAGTCCCGATCACCTTAAGATGATTGATTGAGAGTCGTCACAGTAACTGGGGCTATAGACAGAACAGGAACAGTGTTTCTCTCTATGGAAACATGCACATGTGCATATGAACGCCCCATTGGGTCCCTGCTTGGTACATGGATTCGATAAAGAAGATCTGTAAACAATTCCAGACTATAAGCCACTGATAGTTTTCAAAGTCTTCTTCCCTGGGGGCAATTGGGGCAGTTTTGCTTCTCTTTACATTATGTAGTTCCAGTTGCATAAACTAAATGCCGTTTATCGTTTTAATGGCATGTGTATTTGCTTTCTGCTTGGCCATTATTTTAGGTTACAATCTTGGTTTTCATTCCAAAAATATGACAAGGATATGCCAGATTTTTTGCACTATACTCTGTTGGATTCAGAGTAACCTAGTATTGCATGACCCTTTAACATTAAACTACCCAGAGAGGAGGCAGTACTGGAAGTGTTTAAGGAATTTTAAACAACTTCTAAAGAAAATTAATTGAACACATTCCTGTTTTTGCAAGAACTACGTTTTTTAAATTTAGTTATTACACCAGTGAAATCTCAACAGTGAAACATTCTTGGGCTTGTTCCAACCACATGACCTTCTGTTTTAAAGCTGAAGTGAATTCCAATGAGTTAAGCATAGTTTCGTGACTTTTCAGGGGAATTTTTTATAACCAATATCAGAATTGTTTTTTGTTGTTTTTAATAGACACTTCATGAAAGGGTATATTTATAATTCATATATTTATCTAATTTATCAGACACTTAGCAGTTTATTGATGAACATGGAGGCTTGTCACGACTGTTGGCCCTTTGATACTCTCCCCTCTGGGTACTGTAGTTTTTTTGCATTAAACGCACAGTGAAGGCAACTGGCGAAATACGAACGGATATCTGTCGAGTCATATTTGCCTGCCCATCCATCTCAGGTCACCAAGACGATGAAGGCGGTCCTGGAGGAAAGGAGCTGAGGAGCTGACCGTTCACAATGAACGGATTACAAATCAGCCATAATTCTATATCCTGTTTCTATATCCTGACCACTCAGTGTCACTCTTTAGGGTGCAGAGGAGGCTGGCCAAGCTCACTTCTCTGACCCCGTGTTTACACACTCCCTCGCCGAGCTCAAGTCGACGCAGCCAGTGGACGGTTAACACTTCTAGCTCACCGGTTACCTCAGTCGTCTTGCTCATGCTGACTACCTTAAACAGAGTCAAAGAAAAATGATCTACATTGTTTATTTGATACAGTATCTTTTTGTTCTACTCTCATTTGTAAAGGAAATGCATATTGTGCATGTTAACCTAGCCTACTGATTCCTAACTCGGAAAACTCCATCTGTTTCATCGCCAAACCTCTGACAGCAGCCAACAAAGTGGTACTTTCTAAGTGACGTAGTACACAAGAACTTCAGTAGAGGTAGGAGATAAGTGGACTGTGCATGTCCTTCCTTACATCCCCAAACCTACGAGAGACCTGTTTACATTTGCTGGCTCCTGTTTATGTGCAGAATACATTGTAAAACAAAACAACAAAAAAAAGAACTGACCCATTTTTTTGTACAATTTCTTATATGAAGTCTGTGTACTTCTGATATGTATGAATGATTCAATAAATGCTGCATGCAGCCAGAAACAATGATTTCTACTTTAATCTGTTTTATTCATATTTATGGATTGGTTTAAAGCACACAATGTGCAAAGGTGAATTGTACAGTATGCTTCATTCAGCTTTCTAATATGTGCTCACGCTAAAAGTTCCTAAAGTTTAATAGAGATTTTTTTTTCAATCTCAGTGTCTAAAGAAACCCAGTGTTCTTTCAGTTCCTTTTCTATTTTCGGTTGCGAGGTGTAAGGTTCGTGGGAACACGTTTAATGACTCCAAATTGCTTCCATTTCTGCTTGTTTCTGTGGGTTTGCCTCCACCTCTCGCGCGTCCAGCGCCCACGGTTCTCCACCACCTCGTGCAGAAGATCTATGAAAGCGTATTCATTATCCACCAGCAAGTTGTCGTCACTTGGAGAACCTCCAGCAGGGGGCACTGCTGAGTCACAGCTGGAATGGACCTGATCGTTCTGTCCTTTTGTCAGCGGATTCCTTCTTTCCCCATCTGTTCTTCCGAGTTGCCGCTTTGATTTGGATCCGCTCGGTTCGTTCTTTGGAGTAATTTTCCCCATAGTCTCGTTTCCAGAATCCTCAGTTGGATTTACAAATTTCTCACTTTCAGCTTTTGAGAGCATCTCTTTGTACAGTGGATTGCTGATGACCAAGTCAGAATGTGCCTCATTTTTGAGTGCAGGATGACTACTGACATCAAGCCATGATTCATTTATTCCAATTTTATCTTCAGATGAAACGAATACATTTTGAGCACAAGACTGAACGACAGACTCACAAACGCCCATGGGGGATTTCACCGTTTCCACTGTGTCTTCCTCGCTTTGTGATTTGTGCACTGGCAAGTGTCCTGCACCGCTGCCTTGTGGGATATTTTCTGGGTCGTCTGAAAAGACGTGGGGCGTGAACCAGTCTTGATGTGTGCGTTCTGTGATGGCGGTGAGCTTCGAGAACATGTTTAGGATTTGTTGATTTTGGGCCCAGTGTTTCTTCCACTGTGTTGCAGTAGGAGGCCAGGTTAAGACTCGCCTGAAGGGCCTGGAGGTTCTGAAGGTTCTGGAGGGCATCTGCTCGGGAGCAGCCTCTGAAGACATCTGCTCTTGATTTGGGCTTTGTGTTTCTGGGTCAGTTCCAATGGTGAGATAAGGCATGTTTTCAGCATCTTCTAAAGGCCGGAGAAAATCATCACTGCCCTCCTGATGAGGTTGGTGTCTAGCCGAACTCGAGGTCAGGACTTCCAGAACACCTTGCTCATTGGGCAAATTGCTTTCATCATCACTGTGCAGATACTCCTGTTTGGTTTTTTCCATCAAGGAATTTCCCCTCGTCTTTCCGTCCTCTATCATCAGGTTCACGTTATATTTTACTTCTGCTTCCAAAGCATTAAGCTCCTCACTGTCATTGTCACAATCTACTCCGTCAAGCTGCGGATACTTATTTTCCAATTCACTTGGACTCGCCCGTTCTTCTTCGTCCTTTTCCCACTCCCCTCTCTCTTTTTTCGACGCCGCCATCTCACGACGTCGGTCCTCACGGTCATCTCCTCCATTCTCTCTCTGGTGCTTCTCCGTTTCCTCACGCTGCATCTGCCTCGCTCCTGCGTCAGCCTGCCCTCCCAGTTCAGCCTCTGGCCACCTACCAAAGACATCCGGGCCCGTTCTGGACAGCACGGGGCCCGTTGTGGACAGCACGGGGCCCGTTGTGGAGAGCACGGGGCCCGTTGTGGAGAGCACGGGGCCCGTTGTGGAGAGCACGGGGCCCGTTGTGGAGAGCACAGGGCCCGCCGATTTGGCTCGTTTAGCGGTCTCCCTCATTTGGCACATCCCCGTGCCGTAAATCTGGTAGATTTGTGACACCTTCTCAGGCTCAGGTACTCTCTGGCTGAGTAAAGCTACAGTTCTGCTACAGTTTGGCTGGTTCTTTTTCAGTTTGGCTACGACTGACTCTACGTTTGTTGAGTTTTCCAGGCCTTCTCTGCAGTCTGTTTGTGGTTGTTTCGCCCTTTCTAGGGTCCCTGACGAGGGTTGGATGGCCAGTAGATGTTTCCGCACTCGTTTTCTATGGTACAAAACTGACAGAACACAGATGACAAGAACCAGGGCACAAAGTACCACTGGCACAAGATACTCATTAGCATAAATCTAAATCTATTTGGACGTATACACCATCTGTTCTCAGCAGAAATGTACAGCTTATTCATGTTGTCGGAGATCACCCATGTGATCACTAACTGATCAGTAGTATCATGCATCTGCTTCCTGTGTGTGTTATGCTTTGTTTAGTTTCCGTCATGTTCCTGACAAGTATTGATGAACTAAAGTGATTCCAAATCTAATATGCATTAGTTCATACATGTACTAATAATTTGTGTATGAATCACTTCGAAACTTACCAATTAAGCTGATGAGTGTGGCACGACTAACAGCTCCTTCATCTGATGGTGGTTGTAGGGTGTTTGTAACTGTGTGGTCTAAACCTGTGGTGGTGGTCTCACATTGGGACACGTTCCAAACAGGTACTCCCCTCTGACTTTCTGGGCTGTCACAGAGCACCTCCATCTGATTCTCCAGCAGAGAGGCGTTTTGCAAATCTGCAAACAATGTACAAACATCAGCACTTATAGACAACAGAGCAAACATAATTAGCTTGACTATATGGGCCATTGTAAGTATATTATACCTTTCACTGATCGGTTACTGACACTATCAGATAGGAAGTTTTATTGCAGTGTTTTAGTGAGTTTTAGACAGTTTGCATGAAAATAATCTGATTATGATTATCAGTTTTACACAGTACAATTCCACAGTTCACCACATCCGTTTTACTTCAAACCCCTTGTGCTATAGTTGTAATTGCAGAACAGATTTGTGTGGATTATTTTTGATCTCTCCCACACTGGTCAGAAAGAGCACAATACATTTGCCATTCTGATTACATCTCTTAAAGCAATTAATAACTCTAAATAAAATACTCTAAATGTGGAGTATTATTATTATTTTTTACCTCTTAGATAGATGGCAAATTCCTGCACTGCACAGGAGCAGTCCCAGGGGTTTCCATCCAAACGGACCTTGGTGGTGTTTACTGGAAGAAGGGTTTCTACACTCAGATGTGTTAGTCTGTTGTTGGATAGGTCCAGATGTCTCAGCTTACCCATGGAGCGAAAGCTCCCTGTTGTAATGGTGCTTATCTGGTTCTGTGACAGGTTCAGTCTTAAAAGTCCCAGGAGATGACGAAAGGAATCGTCGTTCAAAGCCTCAATGCTGTTATTGGACAGTGCAAGGTTTTCAAGTACTTCTTTGTGAGTGAACCAGGTAGAGGTGACTTGGGAAAGATCATTGTCGTGCAAATTGAGGGTCCTGAGATGGTGAAATTTGTCAAAAGCCCCTGGTGCAATAGCTGTAATTCCAGTTCTGGTCATCGTCAGACTGGTGACAGAGGCCAGATTAGTATCATTGAATACAGTTGTGTTGATCTCCCCCACGTTGTTCACAAACAGCACAACAGAGCTCAGGCCAGCGGGGTAGCCTAGCAGGGTGACATACAGCACAACGCGAGTCATTAGGTGGCTAAATCAAAGCTGGCGTTTCCATACAAAGACATTAGGCTCCCATGCATGCAAAACGATTTTAAATCATATATAACTTGACCCACTCCCAGCCCTCCCCCATGTTCTGAATTCTCTCTCATAAGCAAACAAAATACACGACTCTGTATAGCACTTCTCCTGGAGAACCCTGGCAAGATGACCAACACATTATTGACAAATTTAAAATGTTCTTGCATGAGTCCCATTTCTGAAGAAAAAAATCTTTATTATGTTTACTATATTATCTATTTTTTGCCAGAACAGAAACAATGTTTGGTCAAAATAGCATCGACTATTAGTCCAGAACTGTCAGCTACATGTTTCCAAAATATGTTGTTCAAGGAGTAAAACTTACGTGTTGGTATTTCCTTACAAACATAGTCTTGTGCCTGCACACAGCTGTTACACCACGCAAAGTCCAGACTTTGCAAAATTCCCCAAACCAGGAGAGAAGCTACGCACGGAGCAAAAACAACTGATTCAGGTTATTTCTTTTAACATAAAACTGGGGTATAATATAGAAACTGGTTGAACTTACCTTGCATGTTGTAAAGGTTTCCTACGTCTCTCAAACTACTGACCACCCATCCAACAAATGCAGATGTTATTAGCCACCTGCTGAGAATAAACTGCCAGTTGTCATGGTACGTGTGTCTTCAGTAGATTGTCAAGGATACAGCAGAGCCTTCTGAAGCAGTCTGAGGTGTTCCAGTCGGGTAAAGCTGGTACACACCACAGCACATGTCTATGGGTCAGTGATGAATGCATGAAAAACAAACTGAACCACCGCCACTTCTGTGGGAGGTATATGCTCGATTGATAGTGCTCATAAAGTGGTTTTCTAGTAAAATAATGGAATATAAAATTATTATGGGATGACATCAAATAAAACCATGGCAAACCAAAATGATGACAATGAGTTTATTGAAATATTTATTAAATTTTCAGTGCCTTTGTTTAAAATAAATAATGGTGTGGTATAGAAAGTAAAATGACCAAGCATGACAAGTACAGTGTTTTAAAAGTATGGTGACCAACATCAGTACAATCTTTAGTTTATGTGTAAACAACCATAATACAAACCTGCACTTTAAAAGTAAAGAAATGCGGTCACTTATTAGAGACATGTGTAATATCTACCTTTTGGAAAACAGTAGCTTAAGTGCCTTCAAGGGGCTATTAGTTTGCTTATCAGTGTTAAAACGTAGTGTTGTTTAAAGATGCTTGTGTGTGTAATAAGCTGATTAACCTTTAAACCACAAACCTTTAGAGTCATTGCCTAGGAGCTCAACAGTCCAAACTTATTTGAAAATTCTAGCTAATCACCTGTATTAGAAGAGGTAAAGTGCATGTGCATCACTATTTTGATCTGGACACCAAACTCGAGCCTTCAGTGAGTTCTCAAACATTTAAAATTAGGAGGTGGCAGTGCTGACACTTCTTTCCCCATTTCCCTGTATCAAAGGAATGTTTTAAATACGGGTAAATAATTAGACAGCAACTGCAAGAAAGTAACCAATTATGAATATATTAAATACTGTCATTCAAACGGTACAGCGACACTCTTCATAACAGAGCATGCTGCTCTTCTGCATGAGAAACGAAGCTCAGGGGGCCGACATCACTCATGGTTACATCGCATGATAAAAGCACTAAAACATGATCATGAGTGCACCGTTTAACAGGATGCCGATGTCCAGTGGAGAAAATCACTACCTCTAACATTGGGATAGTAGCAAAACGAAAGAGCATCGGAGACATGTACCAAAGCCTAGTTCATTCCCTATTTAAAAGGTCCATCATAGTTCTATACAGCAGTGCTACAGCCGGTTTGCTTCCAAAGCGTTGAATAAATAGACGACAGTACCACAATGTGTGAAGGCCAATACGTATGACTGGAACTGCCCCAGTGACACACAGTTTAGAGCAGCACGGTTTTTGTGGAAGGAGGGGAAAAAAATTAGGCAAATCGGTATTTTGTTTTCTACATGAATTTTGATTAGAGTCTTCTTCAGATGCAGCAGACGCTGTTTAGCAGTAGTGTCTCCAGCTGGGTTTTAAAGAGACGGAACCTTCAATCATCAGAGAGGAAAGCTCTGCTGCATGTGAGCTCGCCAAACTGAAAAATATTTCAAGTAACAAGAACTTGATCCAACAAAAACAAGAAGGGCTGCAGATACAGGACAAACCACAACCCCGAACCGCTCAAATAAAGAACACGCCGCCTGTCTGTCCAGACATTCAGCCAAACACACAGCCACTCTCGTCCCATCACCACACAAGCGGATAACTTGGTTGTGAACATCTTGACGGTCTTTGCGCAGGTACTGTGAGCACGTGAGCACCGCTGGACGACAGTTCCACCAGACCTGCTCGTCTTCACTTCCCGACCTTCTTTGGCACCACGGGCCTCTTGGCCTGCCAGAGGTGATTGTGGATGGTCAGGGCATCCACGCTGACGGACACGGTCTTGGCAGGTATGACGGTGAACTGCTTGCGGTCCGAGCTGTACTTATAGAGTTTGTCGATCATCTTCTTGGTGATGCTTTTGGGCCCCGTGCCAGTGAGCTTGTGGATCTCCTCTGTGTCGGGGAAGTACGAGTAAAGTGCCCGGAACTGGCAACCACCATCACGGAAGAGGATCATCAAGTGGTTCGACTCGCTTTTCTCAAGCTCCTGCAGACAAATACACAAACCATTTACAATCAAGTCATTCTATTAAAAGCTTTTTGTCATCAGATGAATTACAGGACAGAGGGAAACTACCTGGTGGAAAAAAACACTCTTCTTTGTTATTCATAACCATTCTGATTTAGCTCAGAATGCCACATCCATTAATCAAACATTTTAGGTAATGGCTTTTGAGTTACACACCTCAAGAATGGAGTTCTTCTGTGGTTCATTTACTTTCCCAGCCAAACAGCAGTGGGAAATGGCGTTGTGGATTATTGGCTTATTAGACTTTGCACTTGGCTCCTTGAAAAGTTTAGGCCCTGCAAAACAAGTTAGTAAAGCATCAGAAATAAAGAGGACGTACTCTCTTGGGTCCTGGGACCGTAAAGAACACACAGCTGATCGTGGAACAACATGCTCACTTAACGGTTCTTCAGAAAGTAAGTAAGTGTGATGGAACTCACCAGTATATTCTGCCATGGATGTTGATGTGATGGAAGAGGCTGTGGATCCGTTGTCCCAGTCCCGCTCTGTAGCCCGACTGAGGCCTGAGAAGGACTCCACCGAATCCCCCCTGTTCAGAGAAAGAGCACGCCAATAAGAGCAATGGTGTTCAGTTCCATTAGAAAGAGCACGCCAATAAGAGCAATGGTGTTCAGTTCCATTAGAAAGAGCACGCCAATAAGAGCAATGGTGTTCAGTTAATTTAGAAAGTCATCATCTAAAATAAGAAACTGATTTGGTCATTTAGTCTTTCTAATTAAAATCCACCTACTAGTCCTGACAAATAAATTATAGTTTAATCACCACCACAACATGGACATGTGCAATAAACACACAGCCAAACACACGATTCATGCAGAGCTAACATGCACACTTAAATGTTTGCTCATTTATTCCAAGTGATATAGTAATCAGGGTCGAACATTTTACCACACATTTTCTTGCATATCATACAGGCCTAACACACACGCACACAGCTTACCGCTGGGATCCTGCACCTCCTGAGTTGATGCTGTCTGCTTCGGTAGTGGCCACAGAGGCCAGTGAGAGATTAGAGCCAGACTGAGCACTAACAAGATTCTCATCTGGGAAAGACATTTTGAACCATTTTAGTAATAAAAAATTATTACTCGTGGATTGAAGATTTTACCCATAAAAAAGCCTCTACAACAGAGCTGCATCCATTTGGAACTTGTCAACTTTCCATTTACAGAAACAAACCCGTAACACTGGTGCAGCAAGGATCTTGTTCTACGTGATCTACGTGATCTTTTTAGCCATTTGGTAACAATAAACATAGCTGAGAGTTCTTACTGGCAGTGGGACATTTTGGAAGTGTGTCAATGGAAGGTTCTTCCTTCAGCACAGACTTTGGCTTATGCTTCTTGGTCTTGGGTTTGGGTTTAGGTTTGGGCTGCTCCTGCTCCTCAAATATCTCTTGCTGTTTTCTTCGCAGGTATTCCTGCTTTATCAACTCCCGCCTGGCCTTCTCGTCCTCTTTTCTCACCCTGTCCTCTTCCGCTTTCCGCCTGAAAGCAACAACTTTTTAATTCCCTTCTACATTTTACATGGCTAATCAAGTTTTCCACATTTTCATGTTTCAGACACATTTTTAAATGGATTCATTTTTGGACACACTATGTGCATAGTGATCCTATGGGGATATATTTCTGCAAAAGGGACTGGAAGACTAGTCAGGATAAAAATGGATGCAGAAAAGAATAGAGTATTCCTGGGAGAGAACCTTTTTCAGAGTGCTGAAGGTCTTAGGCTGGAGCAAAGGTTGCCATTTTAACAAGACAATAACCTGAAGCATTCCACCAAGAAAACAAAGGAGTGTCTTCAAGTCAAAAAACTTGCGCAGTCTTCCTGAATACTTGTTATCCGACATTTGCAAAATCTAAATAAAAGTCAGGACAAGTCAGCATGATGCCTGTCCCCCAATGGCTGTCATTCAGTGATAACTACATTAGTTTCTTTGAGTGAAATATTCATAAATGCATCAGCTGCCCAAATCACTATGGGGGGATGAAGGTACCTAGCTTCATCTCTCTTAAGCTCGCTCTCGGCCTCGAGCTGCTGCTTGCGAAGCCGTGCCTCCTCTGCCTTCTTCTGTTGCTTCAGGAGAAACGCCGCCCGTTTCTTGGCCATTTCATCTTCTGCTTTCTGCTCATCCTGCAGTGCAAAACATTCAAAAGAGACGTTAAGCACCGTTGGCGACGCGGCACATTATCTAGAGTGATACCCAACAAACCCAGTACCTTGAAAAAGAAGCCCATGCCACTTTTCTTTTCTTCATCAACAACATCTGTGGTGACGTCCAACGCACCAGAACTGCCATCGTCTGACTGGGCCGCCAAGTCTGATAAGTCCACTTCGATTAGATTGGCCTTGTTCTTTGAATTGTCTTCAGATAAGGCCATTTCACAACCAGGCCCATTATCAAATGTTGTTTCAGAGTCCCTTAGAGTGCTAGGCCCGACTTCATGAGTGGTCACTTCTAGGCTTACAGAGCTTGGTTCTCTTGAGACTGTACGCAAGTTGGCCTTATCGTGAAGATGGAATGTGGTGTTCTTCAGCTGCACCTCAGTTTGGTTGATTGACACTGGCTCTATTTTCGGGGTCCTGCCCCCTGGGCTGGCTCTAGAAGTAGGACTGTCAATGGGAGTGGGAGTAGATATTTTCTGCCCTTTGCCGTGTTCCTTGGGAAGCTTCAGCTCAGAAGGTTTAGAGCGAGACCGTGCCGAGCTCAGTTTAGGGGGCTTCCTGACTACAGGGCTGCCACTTGGCTCCATGAAATGGACAGCTGCTCGTACCTTTGCTTCAGATAAATTCCCTCTTTCGCTATTAGGCTGTGGGGCAGCAGCTGGTGGGGACTGAAGGTTTTGCTTCATCAGTAGGTCCTGCTGGAGAGACAGCTGCATCATCTGCTGTTGTATGCTGCTGATGGCCTCATTAAGCATGTCTATCGAGTGGTTACACTCATTGAGGTCAACTTCCTCATCTGCGTCTAAGGCACTAGGGGGCAAGGCGGTGGCACTATCCCATTCAAGGAATGCTTTCTCTGCGTCTTGGATGCCTTTCTCTCCATCCCTCGTGGTGTCGAGACACGAGTCGTCTTTTGTCGTATTTTCCTTACCCCCGTTTATCTTTTGGCCTTTCGGGTGGTCCGATTTCAGCGGCTGAGGAAGAGTGTCGCTCTTTCCTTTCTTCACTATGTGCAGGAAGGCAGCTTTTCCGAGCTTGAGCCTTTGTCTGGCGCTCAGCACCTCCATTTTCTTCTTCTGGGTCTCGATGGCACGTCGTTTCTCCTCGAGCTGCATGTGCAGCTGCACGAGCTCTGAAGCGAGGATGTTGGCATTGTCCTTGCCCTGTTGACTAGGGCTTTGGTCCCTCTTCATCTTCCAAGAGGTGAGAGGAAACGAGCCGCTCTCCGAGCCGTCAGGCGTGGTCCTCTGCGAGCTGCTGGCGCTGGAGCGGATGTCCTGGTTGCTGCCAAACTTCTGCATCTTCCGCTCCGCAAAGCTGGTCATCCGTACGCTGCCGCTGGCCACGCTGCTGACCTGCGACTGAACGCTGAGTCCAGGGCTGGAGCACCTGCTTCCTTCATCCTTGTCCGCATGCTCCTTCACATTCATGTCTTCTTGAAGCTTCGCAGACTCCTCATCCTCCTTGTAGAAATGTCGCATTTGTGGATGCAGCTCCTTAGTAAGTTCAGCATCCTGTTCTTCAATGGTCTCCATAGTCTCTGTATCTGCATCAGGCAGTACGCCCCAAGCCTGGATGGGCCTCTTGTCCTCAGGTGCAGAGGAATGCAGGTAGAACCCAGGAGACAATTCGGCCGGTGGCTCGACGCTGCTTGTGACTAGGGGTCTGAAAGCTTCGGGCTGCTCGGGAAGCAGATGCACGGACTCGCTGGATTTGGGCTCGGGGGTTACCTCAAGCTCAGAACTCGAACTGGCATTGAAGGTTCGGTTAAGGTTGTGTGGAGGTCTTCGTTTAGCTGAAGTGCTGGGTCCATCTCCGGCACCAATCCTCCGCGCCGGCCCTCGCTGCCGTGTCTCCCCTGACTCTTCCTCCTTATTCAAGCACACAGACTTTTCTTTTGCTGGTTTAAGGACAGCAGGCATCAGAGGTTCCAAGTAGAAACTGGCAGTTCTAGAATCTGTAGCAGCGTCTTCCTGCTTTCCACAAGAGTTTGTTTTAGCACCAGGGGGAGTGCACGGACGCTCTCCGTCCCCATTGTTTGACAGTGTAACGTCGTTTTTAGATGACTCTGCCCTGATAACAGTTACCATATTTTCTTCGTCATCCATGTTAACATTTCCCAGCAATCCATGGCCGTTTAGCCGCCGAGGTGCCCCCTGGCTTTGATTGCCCTGGTGCTTGGGTGTGACGGTAGAGGCCAGGCTATCCTCACTGATGGAGCATGTCAAACTAGCACTGTCGCCCGAGGCAAAGTCTGCATCACTGTCCGTGGCACAATGGAGAACATAGCGATTCAGCTGGGAGAGTGGCCTGGTTACCATGAAAAGAGAAGGATGCCAAATTTAGGTGAACCAATTACCAATAAGCAGTCATGAAAGTAACATCTTTTATTTTAAAGCAATTGTTAGTATAGAAAACAATTATTTCCCCCCCCTTTACCTCTGTCTTTTGTCTGACCAAGCCATAGACCCTCGAGCACGGCTTTCTTGTGTTAGAGAATTAGAACGGTTCCTAAAGGCTGTTAAGAAAACCCAAAACAGAAAAAGAGTAAACCAACTTCTCTTTATTAATATCAATTATTTGAACAGTCACTGGTAAGAAAATGCCTAATATGCCTAATCTTCCTGACCCCACAAACCAGTTTTATATATTCACGCATGAACATTTCTGTGTAGTCAGTGGATGCTCCTCTCCCCTAGATGGCAGTACAGGTTTGGCGTGTCCTACCTGACGGGTCCTCTCCCTGTGGAGTTCTCTGTTGCCTCTGTCTCAGTGGTAGGAGTGGGTGGGAGGGACTAAAGCTGGAACTCCCCTTACTGCTCAAACAGAAAGCAGAGAACATTGCTGGCAGAGATCCAAAGCACAAAATTAGGGCATACTAATTTTCAGTCCAAGATCTAATCTTAATTTGAAACTTGGCCGTTTAGATAAATAGAGATGTAATGTAAGGATTTCTAATTAACAACAGATTGATCAATAGACGTCTCAACCTGAAATTCTATTAAAATATCCCAATTTATCTTGGTTGTTTAAATTTGCTTAATGCTAGCTTTTTTCCTTCATGGTAGCCTTTGTCTTGATAGTAAAGTCTAGTTCTGGATAATACTGGACAAATAAAACAGACTATGCATAAATATGCAAGAACATTAAAGATCCTTGTAAAGTCATGTGGTTGTTTAGACATGTTGCATAATATCATTTTGAAAATCTTGCAAAGCGGTTAATATAAAAATACATTCTAGAAAAGGATATGAAGGCAAATCTGGATGGCCACAAATATCAGTTCAAAATAACATATCTAAACCTGCACAAAAGCTTCTCAGGTGAAAGGTTTATGCATGAAGGAGAGGAAGGCTATGAAGACTTACAGAGCATCAGGTTCCTCGGGGTGCAGGAAGTACCTGTTACACACTTCTGGGTTGTTGGTGCCAGGATGAGTAGAGTCAGCAAGGCCCGGTGTGACCAGGAAGCTTCTCTTGGTAGCATTAGAGATGGGCACACAGGGGCGGGAACTCTTGGAGTGAGTCACAGCTCTTGCTGTGAAGGAGCAGTATCAGATTAGTAGATATTAAAGCAGACATGTATTACACACCGTTGCTAAAGGGCACTAAATGATCTCCATACAAGTCTTTTGTACATTTCAAAAGCATTTAAAAACCAGTAGAAAATCTCTCACCATCCTTGAATTCCTGGAAATCCTTTGGCTGGACAAACTCAGGTTTTACAACCTCAAACCACCAAAATAGTTCAGCAATGAACACCATGACATTGTGCTGAAGGTAGAATTAAAAAAGAAAATGAATGAATGGAAAAGCACAACAGATTTGACTATGGTGGCAGTAACTTTGCTCAACATCATACCTTGAGCACAAGAGGTGCATACAGCATGTCTTCTAGTGTTAAGTAGAAGCTTTTATTAAGGTACTCGTTGGCAAACTCCTTCAGAAGCTGGATATTATACAGGCTGTCTGCTATTGAGGTGACCTCCTTCAAGCAAATATCTACACAGCGATAGAAAGATTAAACACACACAAGCAAGAATGTTAATCTTAATATATTGTTACACAAAATATCCAAATAGCTATAATGCTAAAAAGGCCAGGGGAAAAAAACACCAAGATAGGAATGAAGAATCAATAGCATGAAAAGGCACGAATGGATGAACCGAAGTAATTCTGTGTGCTACTCATCTACTCTCCTCACACTCACTTCAGAGTGATCACGTTAGAGGAAACATCTTAAACTAGCAGGTATCAGGGGAGAGGCATAATCCGCTGGAGGACAGATACCGCACTGCAGCTCTGCTGCGGTGAACCAGATCTGAATATCTCTGTGCGGAATGTCTACCGTCAAGTTTCATGAGGTCGGGGCAGTAGTAGTGGACCACGGTCAGCAGGGCAGCGCCGTCACACACGTCCCTCATCAGGTCCTCCAGCAGGGAGAAGTGGGGCGTCTGGCGACCCGAGGTGTGCTCCCGCCTGTAGCGCACCTGGACATGTCACACAACACAGTGGTCCAGAGCTGCCTGGCTGCTGGTTTTAAGCAACGCTAAAATTAACTAGGTGTCACATTCTAGATATGACAATGTACACAGTATACAGTTGCAAAAAAGTTAAGCAAACACTGCATCCTGAAAGTCGTTAAGAGGTTCTTTCACATATATAAATTAATTTGAAACAATTACACCATGGCCTGTGTGGAGCATACAAATGATTAATTAGATAATTAGATAATGTAAAAAAAAAAAAAAAAGAATAATAATAATAATTAGTATATACATAAATTAACTCCACACCAAAAGCAGAGCTATTTGCTGTCCGCTTCATTAGCACAATGAAACTTTTCCAAAGTTTGCATAAATGACACTCAGAACACAAACTGACAAGACTACACTGAAAGGACACACAAAATACAGACACAATAGCTGGTTTAACAAAAAACGTATCCAAGGCTGTCCGTTCCATGGCAAGCAGGTAACTTGAGTTCGATTTCAGAAATTTGAAAGACACACCAATTGCGTCACAGATGCAGGACCAGGACTGACCAAGCACTGAGCAGGACCAGGAACGGTCATCCCAGAGCTAGCTAAAAACACACATTTTCTACACATACGTACTCACGCGCGCTACGTACAACCAGTGAGAGCTACAACACAACCGGAGGTGAATGAAGAGTTAATACAGAATGGAGGAAATGGAGGAGCACCATACCAAAAGTGGACGGTCCACAGGCTCCAACATGCAATGGTCCAGCACAAGCATGAAGTCAGGCTAGAGGGCCAGACACAGCAGAGAAACAGAGTGATGAAAGACAGGTACAGGCTGAAAAGGGGGATGAACACAGAACAGACCGCTGCCATGTATGTTTCAGCATGAAAAGAAAGGAGCAAAGGCTAAAGCTTGGAAGACACGCCTTTCTTTTCCTTCCACACACACACACACACACACACACACACACACACACACACACACACACACAGGAATGTATTGGCTCTGCAGGCTCTGGGAGGTGAAAGGCAGGTACTATTCTTCAATTGCTGGATGACGGGGGCAAACGGGCATTAGAGTAACTGCAGTGAACTGGAACTTGTTGCGAAGCCAAAGGAAGCGTGGCCTGGATGGTCAGGGGTGTGTATGTGCACACATCTACACATACTAATGCGTGCAGTGGTGGAGATGATTTGCACTGGCAGCCAACTTACAGGTACTAGCTTCCAATACCACTTTGAGGGAGACTATCCAAGGAGCGAGGGAGGTGGTTAGAGGGGAAGAGACGGGAGGGAAGGCAGACAGGAATGTGTGGTCAGCGCAGAGAAGAAACAGAACTGACACTTTGGACTTTGAAGAGAGAGAGAGAGAGAGTCAGGGAAGGATAGTGGTAGTACTGGAGAATGGCTATAGGGAATTAAGGAGTTTTTTTTTTAAAGATTCAGTGAAGAGAATTTAAGTTGTATGCCAACACATCCCAACAGACGAGAGAATCAAAACAGTTCACACTGCAGTTCACATGTATTCATTATACTTTCTTGGAAGTTACAGTTAGCTCAACACAGAAACCAAATGAGAGTGATACCTTCTGGTGGCCAGGGGAGTCTAGAAGATGCTGCTTTACTTTGTGTTCCTTCTCTGTGATTTCTCTCATTTTCAGGTTCACCTAGAGACCATAGAAATATTCAGATGATCACTAAACGCCTCTCCAAGACTCTCACTATTCTGTTTATAAAAGCACTTTCTCTGAACCCAGGACCAGATCCAATAGGAGAGAAAATCCCAGCAACTGTGTAATTTGACACGTTACTCATCTTCCAATCCCACATTAGCTCTCCCATAAATTGTTTTTTTTCCTACATATTCATCACAGCATGCCTCTACCTCTTACCCAATAAAGAACATGCACAAACCCCCTTGCCCACAGTAATAACCTTTCATTGCCTTCCAAACCCCTGCTAGATGGTTACTATGTCTTCAGTCTCAGTAAATCACTAACTCTCATTCAAAACAACCGCTGCTTTGTTGCATTGCAATACATAGATATTGAGTGTACTAAACCACTCGACTACAATGAAGTCTGCAGTAGACGGACAAATGTTTGACAGAGCTCAGACTGTGTGCGAGTGTGAATGAGTTTTCTGAGATCAGACACACACCTTGTTAATCCAGAAGATCATGGCATCCTCCAAGTCGAAAGGAAGCTCCTTGGATGCACTGAAGGTGGAGAAGTGCTTCACACAGGTCACTACCTTCTCAATGCTGATCATCTCCACAGTGTAGGCCATCATCAGTGCATCGATCATGGGCATGTGGGAGCTCTACCAGACAGTTCACGGTCCACAGTCAGCATGGTGAGAGAGGTGAAAATAATGACCAGAACTTAATAATAGTAACATATAAAGAAAAGAGACCATTCTGGAAGGCGTAATCAGTGCGAGTAGAAAGGCAGGGACACACTGAATTCCCTGCATGAATGGAATAGTGCACCATTCACTCTGATACAGAGTGCTTGGCCTCATGTACACTGAGCACGTTGTCTCACTACACTAAAGCAGACGATGCTACTCTGCTGAGTGTAACGTCAAGAACACATGAAGAACCTTTGACTTCGCTCCCTAATATTCAGACACGAGACCACAACCAATCATGTTACTTCAGTTACATACACATGGACATAAACAATAAAAAAACAAAGCAAGAACAAACAACAACAAAACATCTAAACAGTGAACTGCTCAACACAGAACACTTATGTCAAGTGGAAGGCCAATAACAGGGTCTCAAATGGGTCAGATTTATATAGTAAATATTTCATATTACTATGGCAACTGAGGACAAATTCTCAACCACGAAAAATTAAACTAACTAATAGCTAAGAAGCTAGAAGTGAACCTGACCTCATGCTCCCAGCCCCTAACTGCATTTCATATATAGAGATATATATAAACTGTCTAGCATATCCAAATCGAAAATATGAAAGACTAATGGTCGTTAAAGATCTAGGATTTAGTATATGGATGGCCATTAGCTTTTGTTTTTCAAGCCAGCCCCCGGAGACTCATCCCTTAAATCCTTTATTCAGGGTTCTTGTAGGAGTCTTAGCTGACCGCTGCTTCACACTCAGAGCCAGACTGTCTGCAGGACTTAGTTTCACTGCTAAGCCCCTCAGGTTACCACAGCAACTCCTCACCCAGTCGTACATCGGCTTCTTTCTTTCTTGGCTAAGGGGCCGGTCAGTATGAGCTGGACGGGCCCTCTGCTCCAGGTGACAGTATTGGCTAGCTGGCTTACACATGGTGTTTCTAAATAATATAATATTTGTACAGGGGGACACTGCTTTGCTGTAATGTTTTAGTGGTACAGTTGCATATGCAATACATTTAAACACACTGGTCAACCCTTGATGGAACATAGATAAAGACAATACTTTGACAATGACATCAGCTTACCCAGTACTTCATCTTGAGAATATTGGAGACATTTCTAACTAACACGGTGTAGATAGAAAACGTAACGGAAGACTGCCTACCCAGAATCCCTCAGGGCACTTACTGAATAATGAAACAAATGCTGATTATGAATAAAAATTGTGGCAAATAAGAACATGAGAAGATGCAAGGTAAGGAAACACTGTCCAGTAAATGAGAACTGCAACCATGAATGATCTCTGCGACTCTGGTTTCTTTTTCAGCCTCACTGCTGATTTGTCGTATTGTCATAACAAAGTCAAAAGAAATTAATGGTGCGTATTGACAGGTCATGTTATGTTGTGCACCAGATGTCTGATGTCAACCATTCCAAAAAAAAAAAAGCAAATAACTATTCAGAGACGCCTTTTATTTGACCTGATAGTTACCACACCTCTAGCAGCACCGTGTGTGTGTGTGTACAGAAGCCATTACTGACATGCCTGTCTAAAGCCAATCCCCATTTCAAAAGCATACAAGAGGCTGCACAATATTTCCTTGGAATCACACAAGGAAAGGTGAGCAAAGTACAAGTTCACAGATTGGGCCTAACTTTGCTGGTGCTTTGCCAGTCAGGACCTGTGTCGCTTATGTTCAGACCAAGCAAACAAAACGTTAACACACACTTGCGCCTTTGAACAATTAGGTTTTGTAAAACAGGTTCATGTGGATTACTCTCAACAAAGACTTGGACAGGGCGGTGGCTCTGTGAGAAACATTTGCATCTACAACGTAAAACCACAAGTGGGTGGACAGTGCTGAGTCAACACCACTCCGCTCCCGTTCACAAGAACAGTCGACTAACGCTGGCTTAGGCACGGTGATGGAAATCAATGTAATCCACTCCTATTCTAGCCACGCATTAATATTTGCACAAAGGAAGATGCAACATGGCACTTGCACCATTTGCAGGCACGGGGGCAAAAGCCATTTGCAAATATACACATGAAAACAAAGCAAGTTTTCTTCTCTGCCCTGTCAGTGTGTTGATAAGACATCTACAGCAGGAAGAGCTCCGCACACTAGTGCGTAAACGCATGTGCCCGGCAGCAAACGGCACATTTCCTTTTCAGGGCATTAGCGCAGTCACTTGGGCTCAAGTATTCGAACTCATTATTCAACCTATTCTACATCTCTATAAAAAGGTCCAGTCATTTTTCACCAAAGCAAACGTTGAACTTCCCTGCAAAGGTGAATCCGCACACCAAGCATCCGATCTCAGCACTGTGGCTACTGGAGCTCCATCATGAAGCAATGGCACATCTGTACTCAATAGCCCAGCTGGACTCAGCCCGGTCAACGCTCACCATTTTGATGGGCTGGCACGTGAGGTCGGCCTCGGCGACGGGCGTGTCGTCACCCTCCGTGACGTAGATGCCCTTGCGCGACAGGGCCTGGATGACGGACTGGTGGGACTGGAGGGAGGCCGCCTGGTCCCCCTTGAGGATGAGGCTGCACACGCGACAGTAGAGCTCGCAGGAGAGCAGCAGGCGGATTACAGGTGGCTTGATGTGCTCCTGTTCGTACTGGTCTGTGTAGAAAGGGTCCCGCAGGTCGTCTGGGACGTGATCTGAGGGGGGAAGAGCTGGGACAGTTAAAAGGGTTGTCAGAGATAAGCCAGCAAGTTCTAAAAAAGCTAAATGCTATCATGTTTTCTAAGTCGCGCAGCATTTAGGCTACAAGTTAATTCAATAAAGATCTCGTACGATGGAAGTGTGGACCCATAAATAAGAGGAAGACACGTATATAAGAGCGCTGTACAGGTGTGGATGCACTGAAAGTCAAAAGGAGCAGCATAATGCAATTTTAAAAAGCACAATGACTAAGTCATGTATTTGCTGACTGGGGGAATGCTGATCCATAAGCATTAATGCGGTGAGTGCAAACAAAACTACCCCACCGTGCATCATGGTTTTAAAGCTGCTATGTTGACACTCGAGCTGTGGCAGTCAGAGCCCTGCTGAAAACACAGGACTGTAGAAGTGAACAGAAGAGAAATACTAGAGCTGCCCTTTACCTGAAAGATAGACACAATCTCCCTCTTTACCATAAACACAGCATCACTAAACTAGGTGACATGTACCATTCATGCTGAATGTCAGATGGCGCCAAGTGTAATAATTGCTTATATAAAATGCTTAGCAGTGACTCTTATGGTCTTCTAAGAAAACTTACCTTGTTTCCCTGACTTACTTTTTTCCCCCCCATGTGCCTCATACATGGGATTATATAAATGGCAGAAATATAAGAATGGATCTAAATAAGCCAATGGTGACAAAGGTTTTCATTGCTTTTAAACTGACACAGCAAAGGAGGTGGTTGCTGGTCAACAAAAGAGAATCAGGTGCTGTTAATAGACTCAAAACCCAAACAAAGTCTGAATCCAGAAGCATCATAGTAAGCTAAGCTATTTCTTCCCAAGTCTAGACTAACACTGCACATTTAGAAAAGGAACGGGCCTGCAATGTTGCAAACATCCTAGATGCTCAGGCAACATACCCAAACACAACAACAACTCAGCAGCTAATGCAACTTTCTAACTACATCATTCCGAATGAACTATTATTAAGCAATGCAACCAGATTGAGTGGATTGAGTGGAATTAAGGGCGTACTCACACTAGGCACGGTTTGCTGGTTCCGTGCTGGGGCCCGGTTATCCCCCCTCCCCACTCCCCCTCTGGCCTGCACTCACACTGGCTTCATCAACCCGGCCCGAGCACGCTTACGTCACCACAACATGACTTTATTTGGAAAAAAAGCGCGCTCGCACAACACTATGGAGTTCACGATTCTCTTTTTATTGTATTTTTGGAGTCGTTGACGTCATGTTTGAGTTCCAGCGAAATGAACCAATCAGATGAGGCACCAAGCGGGCCCGGGCACGGATAGCGCTCACACTAGAAGGGAACCGTGCCCGAGTCCACATGAATCGTGCCCTGGCCCACCTCTTCAAGCGGGCCCGAGCACGGTTAACTGATCCGGGCCCGGTCGGAGCGCTCACACTAGCCAAACGAACCGTGCTTCGGCAGGGAACCGTGCCCGGGCCCGGATCACAGAGTCTAGTGTGAGTACGCCCTAAGTCAGGTAGCTTACCAATCAGTGATAACTGACCGGTCCCCTGTACAGCAAAACATCCTAAACTTGAGCACACCGGCCAATTAGATCACCTTTCTACTAAACACACTTTAATATGCAACAGTGTAGTGTGTTCAAGACAACTACAAGAAATATTTGTTAAACATGTCAAAGTGAATAATACAAAACTGACATTTGGCATTAACACCGATATGAACCCCTTCCCCCAACCCTCATCCCTCGTGTTGCACGGCCTATGTGAAATAGACCTGTGGTGTCCAGTGCCAGGAAAAAAAACCTAAAAATATATTGTGTACAACAGTCCTCCTGGTTAGTGCTTTTCCATGGTGTAGCCCACCGTTAGTGCAGAGTAGCCACATCTTGTTTTGTTAGTATAGAGTGACTACAGAAAGGTCAAACTGGAATCAAATTTTAGGAAATATCAAAATATTTGAAAAATCTAAAACAATCACGTTGGGTTAACATAACACCAATGAGTTTTATACGAGATAAACTACTGAGTAATAACACATATCTCTAAATAGAACAAGAACATTGGGGTTTTCAAGGTTTAAGACAGCCGCTATACCCAGTCACTTGCTGTTAGGATGGTATATGGAAGGAGGAAGAACAGTTTGGAAAGGCATCCATCCTGAAATTAAATCTGTGTTGCACCAAGTCAAGTACCAAGACTGAAAAAAAGATCCCACCCGCAAAGCATTCATGTACTTCACTGCCCAAGACCAATAATTTATGCTAGTTACCACTTAATAGAAGCACTTAAAGCTTTAAAAATCACAAAATTTGCTAGAATCATGGGTACTAATCCTTAGTAAATGTGAATTTACATCAAGTAGATAACTTTCTTGTGGACAAAGACTTATGGCACCTCCAATTTTGATACTAGTTACTAGTCAGCATGCCACATTTTCTAATAGTAAGACTTGTTAACCCCTACATTGCATAACCCAGTCTACTGTGTTACTGTTATTCTGAACCTTGCCTGCAGTTCCAAATGAAACATTAACCCAGTGATAGACTATTTACCCGATATCATGCTTTTTTTAACAATACTTCCACAATGTTCACGTCTGCAACGTTTTAGATGACCTGGTTGGTCTCTGGAGTAAGCATGCATTGTTCTGCGATGAAGGAATAGGAGGAAAATACTATACTGCTGTTGCTCAGTTCATCTTAAGAGAACGTTTAAATGCAATGCAAACCTCGAAATTTACCAGTATCCCAACAACCGTATGCAGTCAATATTAATTGGCAATCGATTACTTGTATATCGGCTTTGTTTTCGCTACACATCTAACTCAGCTTTGCAGCTTATATCACGAGTTCCCATTGAAAATAATTGACATTACGTTACCGATTCCGTAAGCTTTAGCAAATAGCCATCTTAGGTTGGCCGCGATTTTAGCCCTGGCTGAATCATACATCTCCAGCGGTGTAATCTCCATCGGGTCGAGCGTGGCTTCCATCTTCCTTAGGGTGCCGTCCCCCCCTGCACCCAGGTCCACGTCCATCCCGAGAGCCCTGCCTGCAACACAAACACCAGAACATTGACCCACCTCTGGTCCCGAAACAGCTCCACCGGACACCTTTTGGTTCATTATAACGTACCTAGCGACGCTACCTAGCCATGCAGGTATCGTTAGGCCATGGAGAGTAGCCGTCAGCTAGCTCGAGATTTACAGCACTAAACAGCTCGAACGGGCAGTTGGCTAGCCCTTCATCTCGTCTGATATTCTGAGATTACCAAACGTTAGTCACGAAACGTCACGACTCCCATTACATTTAGCTACAATATGAAAGAGCACAACGAACACACAACTAGCTCGCTGCACAATTAACGTTAACAGCGCTGTCCTACGGCAGGCTGGCTAGTGAACTACTTTGTTAGCTCCCCGGCTAACTACCCAGCTAGCCCACTGTGTTAACCAACAAGACTGTTACTTTATAAACACCGTTAACTAGTTAACCAGCGACTAAATTACGACCTTCGGTAATCGGGCGGCTGGCTAGACGCTGCTAGCTAGCCGAGACGTACCCAGTCAGAAGGTAAGCTCGTTATTGTGTTAACCTAGCTAGCGTGCCCCTGTGGTATAATAATAATAAACAACGATTGACTACACCTACTACAACTACATTTTTCTTCATAACTCAGATATAATCTAAATATAAGCTAAAATATAAATATCTAGATATAAGCTAAAACAGACAATAACATTACACCCAACCGACCCCATCACGTCCACGTACCGTTCGAGCTAGGCCGTATCAGTAACCCAAGCAGGCGGATCCGCAGGTAGGAGATAACACCGGGGGAATCACACCAGTGGGACTCACGGGGGCCCGCGGGTCCGAACGCCGAGACCTCGCGACGCGGCGGGGTGAACGTCTCCTCCTCCCAGCGGCTCTATGGCAGCTCGCGGCGACTAACCTGCGTCCTAACGGCCGCGGCGCGAGACGCTCTCACATTCAAAATGTAACTGACGACCACTAACTGAAACTAACCGAAACGAAAACGATATATTAAAAAACATTTTTAAAATATTCGAATTATTTAAAAAATGTTTTTTATAACGACCAGGCCGCTATAGGTTCATCGGTAAAATGTTAAGCTAATAGGAAACTATAGTTTAAGCTAGGGTTAGGGTTTATTATCTCTCAATTTTTTTATTTTTTAAATAATATTTATTATCTCTATTATCTTTAAATCGTATCTATTATCTCTCAATGTCTTTATTATGTGACGTAAATGCAGTTTACAGTGGATTATAATGGAGATGAATATTAAGTTTGGCCTACCCTGTAGTTGGTTTAATTTATGACTGACGTTTGAAAGCTGAAGTTTGATTAATCGCTAATATATGTGGCTAGTTAACTAGATCTCGCAGTTCTGTGTATTACTGTTTATTGTATTTTCCTTTATTTTTGACTCCTACTTAATGGCACACTGGTTTCCTATTGTCTGATATCCTTGCATTTACATAGCTACTATTTGATTAAATGTGCAATTTTGTTGTTTGCCACTTTTGGTTTAACGGGTTTTCTTTGAGCTATTCACGCTGTTGGGTTACGTTACTGCATCTTTCCATGTGTATGGAGTCAAATTAGGGTCTTTAATGGTGACAAAAAAAAAAAATATCGCAAATATAAGATTAGCATTTTGCATTTTACGTTCCTAATTTGTTTCTGCAATACTTTCCCTCTTTTGCGTTTCTTTCTTTTCTTTGCGTTTCACATTTTATGTTGCTGCTTTTTTTTGCAATACTTTCTCCCTTTTGCGTTTCTTTCTTTTGTTTGCGCGTCACTGCTTTTCTTTGCGTCTCGCATTTTACGTTCATAATTTTTTTTGCGCTTCTCTCTTTTCTTTGCTCCGGTTTTACCCTCTGTGTGGGGGCCGGGAAAGAGGCGTGGCCAAGAGCGAAAGGCGTGCTGTGAACGTTCAGCATCATCAGTTGAACCGTCACACAGCGCGGCAATTTGGTTACTGGTATCATGGCAGACGGTCGCTCAGCTGGACCACAGGTATATGCGTGCAGACATAGACATCAGGTGCTAAAGCACCACCAACTCTGAAAGTGCCCTTTTAAAACTTCGTTTAAAAAATATATATTATTATTATTAACATTTTACTGAGGTTGGTTTGAAATGATCTTTTGAAAACCTGAGCGAATAAAAACAATGCCCTGAAATGCGCCACCACCTCGCACACACCCGACCTCTCTCTTCCTTTAACACCAGATACGCTGCAGCAGCAGTTCAGTTCAGCGAGTGGAAGGAAGCTGAACTGACGCTGAACGTTCACAGCACGCCTTTCGCTCTTGGCCACGCCTCTTTCCCGGCCCCCACACAGAGGGTAAAACCGGAGCAAAGAAAAGAGAGAAGCGTAAAAAAAAATTATGAACGTAAAATGCGAGACGCAAAGAAAAGCAGTGACGCGCAAACAAAAGAAAGAAACGCAAAAGGGAGAAAGTATTGCAAAAAAAAGAAGCAACATAAAATGTGAAACGCAAAGAAAAGAAAGAAACGCAAAAGAGGGAAAGTATTGCAGAAACAAATTAGGAACGTAAAATGCAAAATGCTAATCTTATATTTGCGATATTATTATTTTTTTTCGTCACCATTAAAGACCCTAATTTGACTCCATACATGTGCAGCTGGGAATACACCATGGCTAAAACCACGGTGTAGTCCTTCCAGAAGATGGCGCTTTGTGAATGTATTATGTTGGCAAATTCTGCTACACTTGTTTAATTTAAATTACGTAATTTTATGCCCATGTTGAAAAGAGGAAACTTACGGCTGTATTTGACCAGGATGACACAGATTCCAGTCCCATTCAATGTTTTCACCTCAGCATCATTACATCGGATTTAATGGATACAAATATCGCCTTGCTACAGTGAATCATCCGGATCATCACATTTTCATAGTCTGCGGTCTCAGGGGCCAAGTAAGGTCTTCTGTAGGGCAGAAATCTTCTGCATTTGATCCCAGGTAAACATCAACCTTATAAAATACTATAGCAACTCAAGTGACATCACCATACTGTTTTTCTAAAATCTCCACAGTAATCTGTAGTGATACTCGATCACTCTCCCAATGGCATTTCTGAGATCTGTTGCACTACCTCCAGATTTGGGGTCACAGTTTCATGTACCCTTTTCACCACTGGAAAACTTGTGTTCTAAATCCTCTATATTCCCCCCTTCAGTCCATGGTGTTTCGTCAGTGTTGCTTGTGTGATGTAGGCGTGCCACATCCAATTCCACTCCTGCAACTTATTTATGATGACTATGGTTGGTCCACCATTATTTGATTGTCTGTTCAGATCTTGATGTTCAACAAGATATTAGCTGTGTTGTTTTCTACTACTCTCTGTGACTCCTAGGTGCTGGATTCTCTCAAGAGTTCCTTTCTATTCCTTTTGACACTGAACAATACAATTTTAATATATCTACAGAAGACATTCCAGACAGCGGTCCTTCATAAGCTGTGCCCATATATTTGTGTGTGTGTGTGTTTGTGTGCAGAAATATTTAGAGCCATTCTCCTGAACTCAGATTAAATCCAGTCATAGAATTAGCCCAGAGTCTCCAGTGTTTCACACATGTCCAGTGGGGAGTTGTCACTGACAGTGTAATTTAAGATTAAGGATTAACCTATGTCTAAACTTTCTGTCCCAGACATAAAATATTATTTATATGTTAAATATTAAAATAATAGTAACATGAGGAAATGAGTTGAGATCAGAATATGAAATCAAGGTGTATTTTTGGCAAAATGGTGCAAATCGGTGCATTCTTAAGGACTACATCAAAGACTCTTATATGTGATATTTGAATCTTTTATTATTTCAAGAACATTTACAGATTGACAGTAAAACAGACAGAAAATATACTTTTTGTAAACTACAAGTTTGCTGATTGGTAACCTTTACAGATTTTGCATACTCAATGCAGAAGACCTTTTTTGAGGGATGAAAAATCATATATAGTAGAACACCAAGATAACCCTTTTTCAACATAACCAATTATTTAAACCAAGTTAATATCAAACTAGTTGTCAATAAATAAATTTTACAGCATCTAATTATGTTAATCTATATGGGATGTAAAGTGGCCTCTAAATATTTGTATACATCTTATATCACCTCTAACTCAGTGATCCTGAGCAAAATACATGTTCTCTGTCTGTGACAGAAAAAGAGCTAGTGATTGACAAAATCTCAAATTTCGATGACACACTTAAGACTTAAGATTTCTGAAACAAAATCCTGTTTGCATAAACAAGTAAATTCAATTTATTTACAATAGCCATAGGCTCCAACAAAATATATATTACAAGAAAGAGAGGTTCAGTGGGAAGTCCCTCCACATGATCCCACAAATTTTGGCCACTTGACCATTTTAATAAAATGGAAAGGGAGAGATTGGGACTGCTTTAAACTGGATGCTGTTTTAGGGTGTTTTCACACCAACAGTTTTTAGTCCAGTTAAATCAGAATCAGGTTCTGCCAAGTGAATATAGATGTGAAAACACCCTTTAAAATGGCAACACAAAATAAAGGACTCCACATCCTTGCTTTCATCCCACCATCACAGTGGATGTTTTGGAGGCCTGATTTTCACAGGTAGTTCATAACCAAGCATAGAACATAAATCTCTTAAAGGAACTGTACAAATGCTCACATGTTAATGGACATCAGACCTTACAACTACTCAAAAAGTTACCGCTACTTTCAACACAACTGAAGCACTGTAAGATGGCTAGGCGAAGAGCAGGAAAAGAACAAATGACTGGTTTCAGATACACGGACTAGGTCCTGTCTTACACTCGAAAGATTTCAGTGGTCAGTCCCCATCGATAGTTTAATTTAGCCCAAGACAAGCTGTCTTGGAAAAAACAAAATTTTCTATTATTCTTGATCTGGTATCAATGAATAAACAGCCCCTTTGGTTGTTGAAATAAATCACCATCTACTTAATAACTGTAATACTGAAAACATCATTATAAAATGTGCTCTATAAAATGCCCTTATGCAAAATGATACAATAGCGTAAAAAAATGGAGTGACTAATATACGGCTAATTTCAAGACCAATAAATACCCAGTGTGTATGCCAGAAACCACAGAATATTTAAATGAAAATATAAAATCCTACAAAAATGGTTCTTTTACTTTTGACACTCTTCTTATAGCCCAGTGATTTAATATGATGTATTCAAAAATCATCAAGCCGTTGAAAAAGTATAAATAATAAGACATTAATAAATAAAAAAACAAACAAACAAACAAAAAAAAACTAATTTGTGGTTAGTATAAAAGACAAAGAAAAGACCTTTCAAACAGGTTTACATTTTTCTTTTTCAAAGAGTGCTTTTAGTATATGTACAAAAAAAAAAAAGACGAGTCCTCTCTCAACCAGACTCCACAGTTACTTAAACTGCTCGGGAATGTGTCCGATTTGGGACTGCATGCTGGTGGGTGGACTGGAGATGCCTTCTGACCAGTCGGACACATTGGAGTGAGGCGAGGAGCTGGACCACTGGTCTGGCGAGCCGGGGGAGGGCGTTAGGAAAGGGTGGTCAGGCCCCTGGAGCTGGTGGCTGGGCGTGTTGTTGTCCATGCCTGCAGAGTAGCTGTGCTGGGAGGGGGGCGTGAGGAACTGCGTGCTGGCCATGCTGGAGGCCAGCGCCTGGGCGCTCAGCAGCTGCGTCTCCTGGGGGAGGATGGTGTGGATGGGCACGCCGCCCCCAGTCCCCTGCTGCAGCTCCCCCGCGCCCCCGCCCAGCTCGGTGGCGACGAAAGCCTGGCCGGCGCCCGCCGTGCCGGAGTTCTGGTGCTGCAGCTGCATTCCGGGCTGCGACTGCTGCCTCTGCTGTAGGCCCGGCTGCATTGGCTGCGGCTGCAGGGCATGCGTCTGCGTGCCGAGGTGCGTGCCGGACAGACCCTGGTAGCTCATCATCAGGGGGAGGGCACCGCCGTGCAGCATCATTCCGTGGTGGGCGGACTGGCCCGTCCTCATGGCCCCAAACTGGCCCTGCTGGCTCATGCCACCGTGCATCCTGCTCAGCCAGTCGCACTGGCCGTTCATGCCTCCCGAGCCGGCCGGGCCGGCCACGGGCAGGTGGGTGAGGCGCGGGGGCAGGGAGTCGAACTGCAGACAGGCCAGATCCTGCTGCTTGGCGGCCATGCTCAGGTGGCCGACGCCCATGTGGGCTTCCGGCATGGCCTGCAGGTGGGTGAGGGGCATGGACGGGGACTGCTGGAAGGGCGATGCCATTAGGGGCGGCGAGGCCACGTCTGAGATGTACCCATGGGGCGACTCCAGGGAGTCGACGGGCGACAGCACGGCCGAGCTGTCCAGCAAGTTCCCCTTCCCGTCTTGGGGTTTCTTTTTCTTAGCCTTTAAGTCCTTGCCATCCTTGCAGACGATGGCCTTGGCGCTGGGCTTGCGGGCCTTCTTGCTCTGGGCGGAGGGCTTCATGCCACCCAGGTAGGCGTTGGGGGAGCAGAGAGGTGGAGAGAGGGTGGTGCTGAGCGGGGCACTGTGCATGGGGGGACTGCGCACCAGGTTGTACTCGTCCATGAGGCGCACGATGTCGTGGTGCATGCGTTCCTGAGCGATATCCCGCGGCAGCCGGTCCATGTGGTCCGTGATCTCCCGGTTGGCGAAGTGGTCCAGCAGGACTTTGGCCGTCTCGTAGCTGCCTTCCCTGGCTGCCAGAAACAGAGGCGTCTCCTCCTGCGGTACAAGGTAAACCCACTATAAGAGAAGTTTCCATTTACCCCGAGAACACTTTTCACCTGTATGTGTTTTTATATCATCTGCCGCCAATAGTTTCTTATCTTGAGCAATTTCGGTTTGTAAATGTTGAGGTTTATGCAGGTCTTCAGTGATGGAGAATAACATTGTAATGTTAGGATAAATTTTTTAGCATTTGTACTTGATTAATTTCCCATTTTGGAGACATAACTTATACTAAATGTATATGTGAGAGCCTACTGTGACTCCACTATATTTGACATATTTCTCCCAAGGCACAATGGGGCACAGGTATATAATGGGTATAATTATATGGGTTAAAAGATATCCTGATTGTTGGTAATCGAATTTTGCATGGCATCGTTTCAGCCCTAGCTTTAAAACGTCAAACCAAAGTTGCATGTGCCTCATGTAACTACTTTGAGTTCCTGTCTTTTGGGTGGAGGCTCTGGGTGGAGATTCTGCGTGGGGTACCTTGTTGTTCTGCATGTCCTTGTTGGCTCCGTTCTTCAGCAGCACCACGGCCGCCTCCACGTTGTTGACCGCTGCGGCCCAGTGCAGAGCAGACTTGCCTGCCACACGAACACAAGCATTCCAGTCACCGCCGCACAAACACACGCTAAGCTTGGGCAGCCTGACGTAGCCGCGAGCAGCCATCTGTCCTCGAGTGCGACTCACCAAAGTCGTCGATGGCGTTGACGTCTGCATGGCAGTTGATGAGCTCCTCCACCATGCCCTCCACAGCCAGACGGGCCGCCAGGATCAACGGGGTGGTGCCATCGTGCATGCGCGCATCCAAGTCCGTGGCCCGGTTTCGGATCAAAATCTGGAGCAAGGGTTTAATTGAAGAGATGAGATTCGAAAGGTCTGAGATAGGTGACCTTAGAGAAGCAAAGTTGTACTTAAAAAAAACATTTTGAGGTTAACCTGTCTTATCTTTCTGTGTTTCCAGACAAGATTATTCATATACCCCTGTATTATACAATATATTTCATCCTGACCTTTGGAATATGGGTTTATAGTATAAGAAACTGACCTGCAAAGAACTATTGCATTAAGAAACCGTCACTTTTCAGTTTGATGTGGTTGACTCTGGTCTGACCCTGAAATGACCCGCGGCGTGTTGGTGTAGACCACCCCACCTGGAAGACTCCCTGTGCGTCGGCCGCTACCGAGGCGTGCAGGGGTGTCCTGCCCATGTTGTCCTGGATGTTGGCATCAGCGCTGGCCTCCAAAAGTCGCTTGGCAGCATCGGAGCGGGCGTAGCGGGCGGCCAGGTGCAGGGCGGTCTCACCCGTGCGGTCTGTCTGGTTGTGCAGGTTGGCACCCTGATAGATAAAGTCATTGATGACGTTGGCCGAGGCGTCCTCCTCTTCCTCACTGTTGCCGGTTTCCAGTCCACCGCCGCTACATGACGCGATCATCAATGGGGTGAAACCATCTGTTGAGAAGGGAGAGTAGGTGGGGAGAGTGATAAATAGATAACATCAGTGTCACGAAACTCCAACAAAGATAAGACACCAAAGCTGAGCCAGTGTCCAAAGGTTGTTTTAATACTCATGGGATATTCACCATACACTTTTACCTAACCTTTGAACTATACTCGGCTAGAGCACCATTCCCAAAGCTCTCCTCCGTTTCCCAAAGTGCTGAGCCCCTACGACCAGCCTGTGGGGGGAGGCTCAGGCCAAGAGAAGCCCAACTTGCTTCCATCATCCTTCAAAGAGTCGGAAAGATTTCACCAAAGTAACAAACAAATCGAAAACGGATTGGATGTGTTTGCCTCCGTGAATCACCCCCAGATCTCTTCGATAACGGATTCTGATCAAGCGCTGTTTTTTTTTTCTCCTTTTTTCCCCCACGTCTTCGCCGGGCAGCTTAGGGAGGTGGGCCAAGCTTTTGAAAACCACGGCGGCGGGTAAAAGTGAGCATTATTATCCCTAAGAAGCGGCTTGCCACGGCGCCTTCGACAGGGGCTTCTCTTCTTCAAAAGAACAGCTATTCTCAGATCCAGCCTGATTTGGTCGATTCCAGCGCATCGATCCAAGAAGTAGGGAAATAAAGAGAAAGAAGGCAAAACGCTTGCAAAAGTGCAACGCCTTTGATTTTTCTTCAGCATTCTGCAGGGGCTTTGATGGCTATTGAGAGAAAACTCATATGTTTGATATTAATTATATCGCATGTAAATAGAACTTAGTTATCACAGGACAGATCGTTAAGCTTGGAGAAAATGGGCATATTCCCCCGGGGTCGTTGCTTTCAGTAGGAGTCTTTGAAGTGGATCCCACTTTCCCACTGGGACATGTGTATTAACTCCTAACCAGAGCTCAATTCAGTCCCTTACTGATACACACACACACACGCGTGCTCATATACACACACACCGCAAGTGCTACAGAATTTACAGAATTGTGAGTGAAAATATGTAGTTTAAGGTTATAGTCTCATCATATTTAGATTGTGAATATTATTTGTTATAATGTTATATCTAATGGAAGTACTGATGTGGAAATTACTGCATTTGACTGAACTCAAAGGCTGAAACAGTATTCCAATGTTTTCCAGTTTTATATTTTAACTGACAAAAAAACCAAAAGCAGATAAACAAACCCCTATTTGATCGATGCTCTAAAGGCCCTTTGCCATTAAAGTGATTTTTGTACTCAACGTCAAACAGACTGCGGTTCCCTAGAGAGCAGCGTCACCCCACCTGGTCCACGGACATTGACGTCCATGCAGTCGTTCTCGATCTCGCCCTGAGGGGGCGTAGGGGCCACGGATGGGATTCGCAGGTCAGCTGCGTCCAGGTGCTGCTGAGTCCACTGCCGATGGTCCTGCTGGTCATCAAGACTTAACATTGCTTGCTCCTGACACACACACACACACACACACACACACACACACACACATAAGCATCTATTACCGGAAACTAAACAAGCGGTTATTTCTAACATTATCAAGTCATTATTATTTCTGTCTAAAATATATGCTGCCTCAGTAATTTTCAATTGCTCAAATTAAGCCTCATATTTAAATTTTTAAAAATTGAGTCCAATACTTCCATATTGAGTCCAAAACAACATATACTCGACTGCATCGGTTGACCATTTTTTTTCTCTTTTAAGAATAAAGGTCATTACAGCAGAAGCGCACTTCGGCTTACCCTGAAACGCTTGGGGTCTGCCTGCTCGTCTCCTCCCCATTCGTTCTGATTGTCGTCCATCAGTGAAATATCAGAGTTCTTCAATGGTCTGTAATTACAGAAACATTCCTTCAGAACAGCAGATGGGACCTCCTTCTTCCAGCGCCAAAGGCTCCACCATCACCAAGAACCTTCCGCTGGTTAAACAACCCCCCTCTCTTCACACAAGCCAAGCAATTCAACTACCTGCCTTGTCATTACAGTCATTTGTCTAAGTATCCTCTCTTCTCAACTCCGACACACCCTGAGTTGCCCGTAAGCTTTAGAGTCCGTTTTCGTTTGGTACACCTGTGTCTGTAGGTGCCGGGTAGTGGCACGGAGAAAAGCGAGAGGAATACAAAACCCTCCTCCCAAAAAAAACCCCTCAAAACCCAAACTCACTTCAAGCCGACCGAGTCCTCGCCGACGGGCTCCCTTCTCTTCTTCTTGCTGGGCTCACTGGTTTTGAAGCCCTCGGGGAACCAGAGCTGGCCGTGCTCACGACGGCGCTTGCGTGAGGCCACCATGCCCACCACCACGAAGGCCAGCAGCACCAGGCCGGCCAGCACCACGTACAGCAGGTAGAGCGGTGTGGGCGCTCGTGGTTGAATCTCGCCTGGAAGGGGGAGCGACATGTCAGGACCGACGGCCCCCGAGCCCGCGCAGCGGACGGAGGCACGCGCCCCACCTCGCGCGGGGAAAAAACCGCTCCTGGCGAAGGCGGTCGGTGGGAGCTCGCCCCTGCGGTCTGGCGCAGAGAGGCGAGCGGCGTCTGAAGCGCCCGACTGTGAACCGCACGCGTGCCATTCGGTAATCATCGGAATTGCTAAGTACTAATTCATCAAAAAAAAAAAAGTGCTGGCAAATAGGAAGGCGAGAGAGTAAAAAAAAAAAAGCAGAAGGGATGAACACCTCCTCTCCCAGCTCCTCAGCCCAAGGTACCAGGAGACAACTTTACCACTTCTTCTTTAAGGGGAAAAAAAGGAGGGATTAATGAACTTCAAATTACTGCGCACGCTTTAAGCTGTAAAGACGAAGGATTTATTAGGATTTTCAAGATAACAAAGACTCCCAACTTCTAGCACACTCCCGATCAATTCTCCTCGTTTCTCTCTTCTCTCCCCTCCCTGCCCCTCTCCCTGTCTCTGCTAACGATTTTGAAATGATAAACTCTCCTCACCTAAACCCTTGGAGATGCGCTAAGTCCTGGTGTTACATTCAGAGAGGTGAAGGTTGCAACAGTCCTCTCCAAGGCAACACCAAGGCCATGATGAGGTGTGTGTGTGTGTGTGTGTGTGTGTGTGTGTGTGTGTGTGTGTGTGTGAGTGAGAGAGAGAGATTTTTGGGGAGCTGCATTGGTGGTGGAGAAGTGTTGGGATGTGATTTATAGCAATTAACCATTTTGGTGCCTGAAGTCAGTATATTTGCCTACGGACTGAGGAATTGATTGTTTAGTTCATCTGATGAGTAATTACATTTGCTTTACTGTTTGAGTAGGAAAAAAAAAATTGAAACTTCAAAGTTATCCACATAATCCCTGCAAGGAAGGTGTGCGGTGTGTTTCAGTGTGTGTGCAAACGTGTGTGCATGTGTGTTAACGGGGTGAGGTGTGTGTGTGTGTGTGTGTTTGTGTGTGTGTGTTAATGGTTGGGCCGGGGTGAGTACTGTTGGAAGATGCGTGGAGCGGAGAGCCAAGTGTTAATTACCAGGGCGTTACTTATGAACACCAGGCACACGACTGCGTGTGCCACATGCGTGCGTGTGTGTTCGTTACTCACCGGTGACGGCCTCGATGACGTACGGCATGTTGAGGTTGCCGCTGGAGGCGAGGGCGCCCAGGAAGGCCGCCACGTCCGTCGCGCTCTGGAAACACTCGGCTGTCTGCTGGTAGCACTGGCGGTTGTCGATCTCCAGGTGAACCACCGAACTGGCCAGAGGTGAAAAAAAAAGCATAGAGTGAAACAAACGATCCCGGTCAGACCCCGCCTCCCATCCCTGTGCCACACCCCCGGCCCCACCCCCATTCCTCCGCTTGCTCACCCTTTGACCTGCGCGTGGTCCTGGTCGTGACCCGAGGCGTCGGGCCAGGTGTCGAGCGAGCGCTTGACGTTGTGCTTGCTGAGCTCGTGCGGGCTGCCGTAGTAGGGGTAGATCATGGGCTCGCCCCGCGCGTCCTGCCGGAACACCACGTGGGTGCGGAGCACGCGGCTCAGCTCACGCAGGAACGTGGAGGAGTTGCTACGCAGCTGCTCGGGTGGCAGGTGCACCACCAGCACCAGGAAACCCGCGGCTCGGCGCTCCGGGACGTTCTCGGCGCAGTCCAGACCGTCCCACTCGCACTCTGCGTTGTTGCAGCCCTGGTCGCAGTGGCCGTCCGCGTAGTGGTCTTTGCAGTACTGGTCGTACAGAGGGCTGGTGGGGGATGGGGCAGCGTGTCAGGAAATGGAGGGAAAAGGCCCAGAGGAAGAACAGACTGTGGTGGAAACACTTTGCTGTTTGATGGGGGTCTAGAAAATCATTCTGTATTTATACTGCCCCTAATTTTTGAACAAGAAGTAGGACTAGATTCCAAAAACAAGTTTAGATTAATCTGGGTCTGTGAAACTGGCCCTTCAAGATTGTGTAACAGGTAATTTTACTGTATTTTACTGTACATCCACTGTACTGCCACATCCGGCCCGTTGTGCGTCCCTGTCCGGCCCGCGAGAGGCCAATCATAAATTTAACAAATATCTATGTCGTGCGTGCAATACAACTGTGATGCTTTTATTTTGAAAGCGCTACGTTTTTGTTAATTCCGTGTGGATGTACGTGCTTGTGTGTTAGCTGTGCAAGAAACACTGTAGGTGATCAGCGACAAGTTAAGGCAAAATTTATACTTTCGCGAGTCAGGGGTGCAATTACTTACTTTCTGAGGTGTATGCAAACATACTATCGGCGCCCCCCGAACTAAAGTTGTTGACAGGGCGGGGGGGGGGGGGGGGGGTGGCGAACGTAAGATGGACACAAATTAAGTATTATATCTCATCGATTTGGCGCCCCCTCTAGTGCAGTGCCCCTATGCGTCGCATACGCTGCATGCCCCCTTTTTGCGCCACTGTCGCGAGTGAACGTAGCGCGCGACTCCGCACCCGTCACACAAACCTCCGTGAACGGCGGAACATTTACGTGACAAATTATAATTGTGAATTGTTTTCCAGGTTTGAAAAGTGCTGGAATGTTGGCTAAAGTACTTGAAAATGCTTGAAATTGTAACTGTATTTCGATTCACAACAAATAGCTGACTGAACAGGGGGTATTCCAGAAAGCGGATTCAGTGAAGAAACCGGGCTTGGAGAGAACCTGGGTCAGCTGGGAAATATTGAAATGGACCTTGTAAGTGCCGTAGAAGGTTTAAGCCTGGTTTATACTTGACGCGGCGCAAGCAGCACGGGGGTCCGCGCGGCGAAAATGACAAAATCGCGGTGGCTCTGCCCGTGCGCGAGGGCCTCGCGCGCTGTTGATTCGCGAGGTCGTGCACCTCTCGAATTTTGTAACTTCGCGCGCACGCCGCGCCTCAGCGCGATGGACAAAGTCATGTTTGCAGAGTTCATACACCTTTATAAGGTGGAATTAAAGCATTTGTACGTCACTTTCAAGGTCCATTTCAATATTTCCCAGCACGTTAAACTTAATTAAGTTAAATATTTATACATATACTCGAAATGATTCAAAATAATTCGCTTTTTTATCACATTATTTAATGGTTGTTTAAAGTCTTCACGTTCTCTTATGTTTCGTCCTGGAATTACAAGAGGCTCGTATTTGTTAATGTAATACAAGAAATTCAGATGGCTATTTGTTGTGAAACGAAGTAGTTACAATTTCAAACATTTTCAAGTATTTAGCCTAAATTCCAGAACTTTTCAAATCTGAAACAAAAAGCAACATTAAAATTGGTCAGGTAAATGTTCCTTCCATTGTTTTTGAGGGGTGTTTCTTTATACTAACACACATCGTTTCGGAGAACACTACACAGAATGTGATGCGGCAAGTATAAACACCTCCACCATTTGCGGAAGTTCGTGTGAGGTGGGCGGGGCCACCGTAATGATGTCATTTTCGTTTGTGTGGCCCTCTGACACAATTCAGGTTTCTCATGTGGCCCCTTGTAAAAATTAATTGCCCACCCCTGTATTAGGCCTTAGTCTAAGCATCACACACACACACACCCCGAAATACTCACTTGCACTCGCCTCCGCCCCCCTGGCAGTCAAAGCCGTCGTAGAGGCAGCCGGCGCTGTGACACTGCTGGTCGCACTTCCCGTCGTTGAAGTACCTCCAGCACTGCAGGGCGGCGCTACAGTTCTGCCAGGGGTCGCTGAAGTTGAGGGAGCAGTCGCCGCCGTCCCAGTCGCACGCGTGGGTGTTGCACGCGCTGTCGCACACGCGGTCACCTTTCCTGGCCTCGCACTCGGCCGCCTCGCAGTGCGACACCACCTCCGGCGCCGGCGTGACGTCGCGGCCCGGCCCGCCGGAGAAGCCGTAGTCCAGCACGTGACACAGCAGGCCGTTGAAATCGGCCGGGCAGGAGCAGCGGAAGAAGGGCGCCTCGCCGCTGGGCTCGCACGTGCCGCCATTGTAGCAGGGCGCGGCGGAGCACGCCCCCGCCCGCGGCTCCTGGCACTCGGACCCGCCGAAGCCCGGCACGCACAGGCACCGCGGGCTCCTGGGCCCGGAGACGCAGGTGCCACCGTTCCGACAGAGGAGGGCGCCACAAGCCTGGACGTCATACTCGCAGGTGGAGCCGCCGAAGCCCTGGGGGGGATATGGGGAGAATAACGCACCAAGCCGTTCGTCTCACGTGAGCTTCCGTGAAGGGCACGAGAGAATGCAGCGATCCTGAGCGTGACTATTAGACATCCATACAACCAAACCGCAAGACTATAGCTTAAAGCAAAAATAAAAGCTTAGATTTTAAGTAAAGCTTAATTTTGGTCTCCGTTCAGGTAGAATGACGGTAACGGGCGACGGGGCGCTTACAGGGGGGCATTTACAAATGAATCCGTGAGGAGTGTTACTGGCCACTGCACACGTCCCTCCGTTCCGACACGGCTTCCCTTTACAGCCGTCGAACACGGTGTCACAGCGCTGGCCTGCCCACACACACACACACACACACACACAGCTCAATGCCTCAAACACTAATTGCACTTTCAGAAAAAAAACTCTCCTACAAACCGTCGTCAAACTCGCTTCGAAACAGCGGGGGAGTGACGTCTGCGGTCGCGATGTGCATGACGCACCTGTGTAGCCAGCGCGGCACTCGCAGCGGTAGTTGTTGGTGAGCTGCACGCAGCTCTGCGTGCCCCGCGGGTCGCACGGGTTGGACAGGCACTCGTTCACGTCGCCCTCGCAACGCTCGCCCACATAGCCCAGCGGGCACACGCAGTGGTAGCCGCCCACGCGGTCCACGCAGCGGCCCTGGTTGAAGCACTTGGGCTCTTGGGTCACGGGGTCGGTGAAGGGCATGCAGTCATCGATGTTGATCTCACAATGGACGCCTGGAATGGAGCGACGTGAGAGGGCGTTATGACAGAGAACCTGCCACCATGCCGACAGGAGCCAATAAGAGAGCCTATAGATCATTTTCCATTTTTTTCAAAATTTATTTCAATTAATATAATTATATGATAATATTATGTAAATTATGCATTTTATTTATCTTTCTATATATGCAAATGTGATTAAACACGCCTGTTAACGTGCCAGGGATGATCAATCAGAAAAGAAAGTCTAAGAAAGCTGGCGACCATCAAAGTCCTAATTAAAGAGGCATGACATGGACAGACAGGACGAGAAGAGGGAGGCGGAGACGGAGGGGACAGCTGACCCTGTGTCCCCCGGGGACAGGAGCATTTGTAGGTATTGACGAGGTCGATGCAGGTGCCCCCGTTCTGGCAGGGCTGAGAGAGGCACTCATTGATCTCACTGGAGCAGTTCACTCCATGATAACCTGTCACGCACTAAGAGAGGGAGATTGAGAGAGAGAGACAGCAAGAGAGATAAAGGCAGAGAGAGAGAGAAACATGAAAGAACAGAATAGTTGTTTTCCTGGCTTTGTTCCACGCTCCTGCCAGACAAGCGCTCCTTTATGGTGGGATGGAGACTGACGTTAATAGTCAGCTTTAGGTCAACAAGGACCTTGTCTAATCGTCCCTCTTTCATATTGTAGGAAATGAATGAAGCCAACTGGAAGCTATCCAGCATGCTGACAGAGATACTGGGCATATCGGACCAGAATTTAGGCCCATATGCCAAGTCCACTGATACAGGATCAACCCTCCCTGTTTGTATGTCATCAAATGTATTCGGGTTTAGCCGTCACAAACTGATCCTAGGTCAGCGGGCCGTGTGCGGACTCACCTCGCAGGAGTAGCCTCCCAAGTAGTCTGTGCAGGTGGCGCCATTCTGGCAGGGGTTGGGGACGCACTCGTCCACCTGCTCCTCGCAGTAGCTGCCGGTGTATCCCGCCTGGCACTGGCAGTAGTGCGTGTTGCCCGCGTCCAGGCACTGGCCGGAGTTGCGGCACAGGCCGGCAACATCCACCCCTGCGGGTGGGAGAGAGGCGGGTTAAATCGGGACATGGCCCCGCCCCCCCACGTGGGAGCGGTAGGACAGTGGGCATGTCTCCGGGGTGGCGTGTCTCCCTACCTCGCTGCTTGGCGGCCACCTCGCACGAGACGCTGGGCACGTCGCAGTAGAGACCCGTCCAGCCCGGAAGACACTGACACGTGTAGGTAGTGCCGCTCTGCCGGCACGTGCCGGCGTTCTTGCACGGGGACGGCGTGCACCAGTTCACCAGGTCCTGGACAAACACGTCCCCAGCGTTCAGTTCATTCATCTGTTCATTCATCCTTTTTGTTCTTTCATTCATTACTTATTCATCAAGGAGCGCCACAGACAGCCATTCTATCAGAAACCCGAAACATTTTACGCCCCGTCGTCACCCCCACTGACATAACGATTACTCGAGCGTTTATTTACGTCTGTGACAGCAGAGTAGGAAATGTGTTTGATTGTTCATGATCCCGTGTGAAGATGTCAAGAGTGGCACCTGGCAGTTGACCCCGCGGTAGCTGTGAGGGCAGGTGCACTTGTAGGTGCCGTAGCTGTCGTGGCACGTGCCCCCGTGCATGCAGGGCTTGGAGTCGCACTCGTTGATGTCGTACTGGCAGTACATGCCCGTGAAGCCCACCAGACACAGGCAGCTGAACGTGTTGATGCCATCCACACAGGTGCCGCCGTTAAAGCAAGAGCTAATTGGAAAAAATGAAAAGATTCACATCAAACAAACAAGCAAAAAATGAGCACAGGGCGGGCTTTGTAATATCAGGCATGTGCTAATGTTGTTTGGGTTTATTACCATTATTGGGGAAAGGCAGAACTTTTCTGTTCATTTGTTTGCTGCTAGTCCTTTGTCCACCACAGGGGGCGCCAATGGACAATACAAACGCAGGGTTGTACAGTTTCTATTACAGTTTACTGTTATGTTCTGGCAGTTCTCTTGTGTCCCTCTAAATGGGGTGTGTTACCTGAACCAACCTTGAATCAGATTTGGTTGTATTTTTGTGACAAACGTAAGAAAGCCTGATCTTAAAATGTCAAAAACAATTAAGCATTGTGGTGCAAAACAGTGAAGACCTGTGAGCGCGTAAAGGTTGCAATTTACACACGGGGAAACCGAGCCGAGCCGTCCCCAAACGGCCCGAAGTGGGACGGGTGAGCGGAGGGCGGCGCTCACCTCTCGGTGCAGTCGGGCGTGTTGTTCTCGCAGTGGATGCCGCTGAACCCGGGCGGGCACGTGCACGTGTAGCTGTTCACGCAGTCGGTGCAGTTGGCGCCGTTCCTGCACGGGTTGCTCTCGCACTCGTTGACGTCCTCCTTGCACTTGGACCCGCGGAAGCCCGGCGGGCACGCGCACGAGAAGCCGTCCACGCCGTCTCTGCAGACGCCGCCGTTGCTGCAGGGGTCTGGGCGGAGGAAACGGAGCCCCGGGGGGGTTTACGTGGTGATGGAGGAGGCGGTGGGGGGGATTTTGTGTGTGTGTGTGTGTGTGTGTGTGTGTGTGTGTGTGTGTGTGTGTGTGTGTGTGTGTGTGTGTGTGTGTGTGAGTGAGTGGGGGAGGGGGGTATTCTTACTGGGCTCGCAGTCATCGACGTCCGTCTCGCAGTCGCGACCCGTGTAGCCAGCCCTACAGGCGCACCTGTAGCTGCCCACGGAGTTGTGGCAGGTGGCGCCATTTTGACAGGGGTTCTTCACGCACTCGTTGATGTCGATCTCGCACGTCTGGCCTGCAGGCGAGAGAAGAGCGTTCAGATGCCAAACATGGGGTCTGAGCACACAGCACTCAACGTTCCTAGCAGTGAAGCACCATGCTGTGAATGGTAATATTTCTGTACTGGGTAAGGCAGGATATTTTGTTTGTGTGTGTGTGTGTGTGTGTGTGTGTGTGTGTGTGTACTGTCTGACCTTGCCATCCTTCACGGCACACGCAGGAGAAGCTCTCGTAGTCCGCCGATTCTTTACACACCCCACTGTTCTTACACGGCTTGGAACTGCAAGGGTCTAACAGGGTTTCGCAGTTCTCACCTGTAAAACACAACGCCCAGTTTAATTCCTGTCTTAATTCCTGTGTTAATTCCTGTTGATCACTAGCATTTATATTTGCACTCTGACAGTCTCTGGGGTTATCATTGTCAGACCTTATGCTAAATGGAACACCCAAAGAACGGAATGAACTCAGAGGAAGAGACTGTCGTGTTCTTAACGGCACTATAATTAGCCAGTGACACTGGATTCACAACTGGCTTCCTTAAAGATCTGCCCCTTCTCCGAGAGATTAGCGCTAGCGAGCGGAGCTCTCTCGCCGCGCGGCCCTTCTCCCTGTTTCCACAACACCAGGCCCCTACAGGAAGCCGGCAGGGCTTCCGGCCATTGTGTGGCCATTTGCTTTTCTGTGAGAGAGGAAGCAGGCAAACAGGAAACCTGTCTACTACTGTTCCCACCCAACCTGCGACAGACCTCCCCCTGTTATTCCACCTCCATCTTGTGTGGATTTTTCCGCAAGAAAAAAAAACCGGGGGTGGATAAATACGACTTCTTGCGTAGATGGCCGAGAGTCTCTCTGTTTTGTCAAATAACATGTGAAAGGAAAGAACGTGAATCTTCTGCACATGTGTCTTCCTGTTTTGTTATCAGCAGCTCTGGTGAAGTTTGTTCATCGGGCCAGTGTCAGGGACCCGGGTGGAAGGGAGTGGACACAGGAAGCGGTTCAGCTGAACCTAAGACCCAGGCACGGCCTCTGGAGCACGCTCTCCCGGGTTCCGATGTCTCAGAGGCGGAAACTCGGAGCACACACTAGGAAAATGTCAAAGACTCTGCGCAAATGAAAGCTCAGTCCAATAGAGTGAAGGTGTGGTATGACACTGTTGAAAAACCAATTGGTGGGTGGAGGCAGATGGGGTGGGTGTGGGCGGGTGGTGTGGGTGTGTTGGAGGCGGGTGTGGTGGGTGTGTTGGAGGCGGGTGGGGTGGGTGTGTTGGAGGCGGGTGGGGTGGGTGTGGGCGGGTGCTGTGGGTGTGGGTGGGTGCTGTAGGTGTGTTGGAGGCGGGTGGTGTGGGTGTGTTGGAGGCGGGTGGTGTGGGTGTGTTGGAGGCGGGTGGGGTGGGTGTGGGTGGGTGCTGTAGGTGTGTTGGAGGCGGGTGGGGTGGGTGTGGGCGGGTGGTGTGGGTGTGGGCGGGTCCTGTAGGTGTGTTGGAGGCGGGTGGGGTGGGTGTGGGCAGGTGGTGTGGGTGTGGGCGGGTGGTGTGGGTGTGGGCGGGTGCTGTAGGTGTGTTGGAGGCGGGTGGGGTGGGTGTGGGCAGGTGGTGTGGGTGTGGGCGGGTGGTGTGGGTGTGGGCGGGTGCTGTAGGTGTGTTGGAGGCGGGTGGGGTGGGTGTGGGCAGGTGGTGTGGGTGTTGGTGGGTGGGGTGGGTGTGGGCGGGTGGTGTGGGTGTGTTGGAGGCGGGTGGTGTAGGTGTGTTGGAGGCGGGTGGTGTGGGTGTGTTGGAGGCGGGTGGTGTGGGTGTGGGCGGGTGGTGTGGGTGTCGTGGGCGGGTGTTGTGGGTGGAGGCGGGTGGTGTGGGTCCTCGTACCCGTGTAAGGCAGCACGCAGATGCACGTGTATCCAGCCACGTCGTCGATGCAGGTGCCCTGGTTCAAACAGGGGTTGGAGGAGCACTCATTGATGTTCATCTGGCAGTTGGGGCCTGTGATTCGAATGGATGAGAGAGGGTGAGAGAGTCAGTGAGGGTGAGAGAGTGAGAGATGGTGACAGAGTGAAGGTGAGAGAGGGTGGGTGAGAGTGGGTGAGAGTGGGTGAGAGGGTGAGTGAGGGTAAGAAAGTGAAGGTGAGAGAGTGGGTGAGAGGGTGAGAGTGTGAAGGTGAGAGTGTGAAGGTGAGAGTGTGAAGGTGAGAGAGTGAAGGTGAGAGAGGTTGAGAGAGTGAGAAGGGGTGAGAGGGGGTGAGAGGGTAAGAGAGTGAAAGGGGAGAGAGGGTGAGAGGGGGTGAGAGAGGGTGCTTGCGGAGACACCACAGGTTTGCAGGCTAGCAGCCAGAGCACTCACCACTGAAGCCAGCCCGGCAGGTACACACGTAGCCACTGGTCATGTCCTTACAGGTGCCTCCGTTCATACACGGGTTGGACTCACACTCGTTGTTGTTGATGTCACAGTTGATTCCACTCCAGCCAGAGTCACAGACACAGTTATAACTTTTGGCAAAAGAAGACACCTCCAGATTAGTTATTGATTATGTATGACCTTAACATATACGTTAATATATGTTAACGTATACGGTCATATTTTTATGACCTTTATAACATACTGTATATGTAAAACTATCAGCTCTGAGGCCCTTTCATTGCGCAAATCAGAAGGCTGGACTTTCAGCGGTTTTACTTCTCAAGGCTTTGCTTGCTTTACAGGCCGTAGTGTGTGGAGAGCAGGAAGGTTGCTCCGTACCCGTTCACCCTGTCTTCACAGTGTCCGTGGATACAGGGGTTGCTGAGGCACTCGTTGAGCTGCGACTGACAGGTGGGGTCGTGGTAGCCCTCCTGACACTGGCACGTGAAGCCGTTGACGCCGTCGATGCACGTTCCGCCGTTATGACAAGGGTTGATGGCGCACTCGTCGATGTTGACGTTACACATTTTTCCTGAGTCAAATAATAAAGACGAGGTGTGAATGAGGACCAAGGATCAAAGACTCGAATCCAAGGATCACAGATCCAGAGTCCTATCCACACAAATCAGAGAGTTAATGTAACATTGCACAATACATGCAATAGACTGTTTTATTCAGACGGGCCTGGAGCTACTACAGATAGGCAGCTGAATAGGGTGATTCACTGATTGCTTGTCTTGGTCCAGTGGGCCGTAGCTTAGGGTCAGCCATTAGACTCCACCCCGAAACAGCGCCACCGTGCAGCTGACGCAAGGCACAGCATCAAAAGAATGGCTTCATTTGTCCCTCGTCTTTAAAGCACCCGCCAACTTCCCACTTTTAAGAGATCGACTTACACAAATCTTTTCTCCTTTTAACCACCACCCCCTTCCACCCGTCCCCGGGAGATCTTTAGTCTGAAAGGGGGAGTGGGGCAGCTTGCGTGTCGGGGCACCAGGCGGGGGACTGGGAGGGACTGTAAGGCAACACCGCAGCCAGAGTAAAGTGTGTGCTCGCTGGCCAGCTGTCTCTCCACGCCCTGCTTTATGGCTCCCTCACCTGGGGGATCCTTTATTGATTCCCTTCACACACTCTAATGGAGACCTGCCCTCGGTACCAACTAGCCAACCACTAATTTTTGCAGTCAGTTATAACACCACAGATCAATCTCACCTCTAACATTCAATTGTTTTTTTTCCAACTTCTAGTTTTTGCTACAGAGTGACCATTTCAGTGTAATTGTTTAAACACACACACACACACACACACACACACTCCAGAGTCTGTTGAGCCATAAAACGTGTGTGCACCTAAGCCCACACACCTGTGTATCCAGGTTTGCAGGTGCACTCATAGCCATTAATTTTGTCGATGCACTTTCCATAGTCGCACGGATTGCTTTTACAGTCATCCAGATTTATCTCACAGTTGACACCTGTGAACCCAAATCTCATTTCAGTCAGCCTGTACAGCAAGAATGATTTCAAGACACATTTAGACACAATGAAGCTGCCAAAGGTGACTAAGTCAATCAAGCCATCAACCAATCAATCAATTTAAAAAAATTATTGCCTACAGATACAACACAGAAACAATGGCCACATTGAAAGATTGTTTTATTGTGTTTTCCCACCTGAAGTGCCGTGAGGGCAGACGCAGAGGTACGTGTTCTCACGGTCCTGACAGGTGCCTCCGTTCTGGCATGGCTGACTCAAGCATTCGTTGACGTTTGCCTCACACAGCCGCCCAGTGTAGCCCGCCTGACACTGGCAGGTGAAGCCGGCCAAGCCGTCCTTGCAGGTGCCATAGTGGCAGGGGTTGGACCGGCACTCGTCCACGTCTGTCTCACAGTGCTGTCCCGCGTAACCTGGAAGGCGGATTTAGGAATAACAACTCCGTTCGTTTTGCTCGTGTTCGATCGCACAACGTCTAAAACAATCGTTATCGCAGATGCTCTCAAGTGTTGGCTGAGTGTTAGTTTCAGACAAATTTGCTGGCTATGCAACATGTGGGGTGCTTGAAGTGGTGGTGGAAAGGTATGGTCCTTAGTCACTCATCTCTGTGAAAGTGTCTTCACCAACAGGTGTGCTCTTACCCTCGGTGCACTGGCAGGTGTACCCATTCGGTCCATCAAAGCATTTCGCCCCATTTTTGCAGGGCGTGCTGGCACACTCGTCAATGTCGAACTGGCACTGGTTACCAGAGAAACCTGGGAGGAGATACAGAGGGAAGGGTTACGGAGGTGAGCGGGTGGAGGGATGGGTGGAGGAAGAGGTTGAGGGAGAGATGGAGGGAGGGGTGGAAGGAGAGATGGAGGGTGGGGTGGAGGGAGAGGTGGAGGGAGAGGTACAGGGAGAGATGGAGGGAGAGGTGGATGGAGAGATGGAGGGAGGGGTGGAGGGTTTATTGGGATGATCTCTCTGGACCACACTCGCTTCATTCCACCACACTCATCCGCACAATCCTCAGTGGGCCTTCATTAACACTTCGCCTCAGTGCCCAGAGTTCTCCCCATCTCTCTCTCTCCCTCTCCCTCTATTACCCCCTCTTTTTAAGCCTCTTTTCAACAAATCCTCATAGGGAGGAGAGAGGGGTTGTAAAAAAAATGTAAAAGTGGGGTAGCGAGCCTTCCAAGGCCTCCTGACCAGGGGCACCAGACAAAGGGGAACTGTCTATTCAATGAAACGCAAAGCCGCGCCGGTTGCCGCTTTGTCGCAGAGAACTTTTCCATCACAATGTGCATTCTCCCGTCCTGCTCTGCCCCCCCCCCCCCCCCCCCCCCCCCCCCTCCGGCCCTGCCTCTCCAAAACAGCTCGCCGTGACCTGCGACCTCTCCCTATTCAACTGTCTCATCATTCAGGATCACCCAGCAGGCGCGCTTTTTCTCCCAGTTATTCTAATCTTGCACTAACAACGTCTCCCGCTCATATGTACAGTCTGATCACATTAGGACCCACAGCTCTATCGGCAATGATTTTTGAAGGTTTTTTTAAAGAATTGAGTTGCATTTAAATCACATGGAAGGTGAAGCTCTCTAATCTAGAAGAAGTGGTCTGCAGTTGGGATAACTAACCCCTCAGCATTCCAGCACTTATCCCAGTGAGAAATTCCTTTGCTCTGAAATTTGGTGTTCCCGCTCTGCTCCGCGCAAAACCAACAGGGATTTCATTCAAGCTTCTGAAATGGCACATTTCAAAAAGCTCTATTGTGGTTGCCATGGACCCGGTGTGCACGCCATTCAAAAGGAGCCCGGCCCCACATGCCTGACGGAGGTCTGATTTGCATCTGAAGACAGAATGGTGAGGCCTGGTCTCCACTCCTGCACACCCTACACCATCCCAGCTCCCAAACACTCAGGGGGTTTAGAGGCCCTGTAGGACTCCCCTCACCTCCTTACACAACTTCACTTGGCCTAGCATTGTAACCCCCCCACCCCAGCCCTCCACCCCATCTACCCAACCCACCCCACTCCGCACTCATGCATGAATCCCGCTGCATTCCAAATCCACTGTTCCCTACAAGACGTGGTGGTCTTTCTCTAAAATTAAACCTTTGATCTGCTTTTATTGGATGCTTGCTACCTTTTCACTGAAATCACTTCCACTTCATCTGGTACAAGTGGGAGAATGATGGGGAAAACACTTTTGGAGGGAAAGTACATGATTCTGGGTTTTCATGAAAGAATCCCTATGGCGTTTCTCTCCAATATACACACAGACATTCTCACACTACTTCGTTAGGCCTTTCCCTCATGTTAAGCACAGTCCACTGACAATTACCATCTAGGTAAATATGGAACGCAATCTGCTCCACACAGGGAAAATTTTTCTCTTCATAGTATGACTGTAAACCTAGCTATAGTTCTAACTTTCCAGAAGCTCACGTATGGATTTTCCTTAGCATTTTGTCTGGGCCTGGCGAAGCCTGCCTGCAGGCAGGGATTATTTCCCCCGTTTGCAGCGCTGCCCAGGAGGGCGGTAATCGACCCCCTCGTGCTCACCTGTGGGGCACTCGCACTGGTAGTTGTTGATCTTGTCAATGCACTTCCCATTGTTGAGGCAGGGCATGCTGGCGCACTCATCGGTATTGATCTGGCAGAAGACTCCTTCGTACCCTACCAATTAGCATGGACAGATAAGCTTCAGTGCTAGCAAGAGAATTCAGCAGGGCTTAGTGTTTGCTGTTTCTTTTGTGCAATAAACAAAAGGCATATGAGCTCTCTTTGATCAGAACCGAGCGTTTTTAGACTTTATACTTTACCTAGACAAAGCAAAGATTGACTGCAATCTATCGCCGTCATTATTACGTACATTATAAGCTCCACCAAGTTACTGCATGCATGTCAACGTTTGTCCTAACACATGTAGCTGGAAAACCAGCAAAGGTTTGTGTTTGTTTACCTGCCATGCAGATGCAATGGAAGCCTCCGATTTGGTCCAGACATGTAGCATCGTTCTGGCAAGGACTAGACATGCACTCATTGACGTCTAGTTCACAGCGGGCCCCGATGTAGCCCTGCTGACACTTGCACTGGAAGGACCCTTTGGTGTTCAAACACCTGCCTGCGTGCTCACAGGGGTTCGCACCTAATGGGAAACCGAGCAACAACAAACGTTTCAAATCACATTCCACAGCAGCGAGTTAATGCTCCATCTGACATATGAAGGTCAGCGAAACTGAAGTTTTTTGGGAGGTTTTATCTCTCTCTCTGAAAGAAGTCAAGGCTGCTCGGTTCTCACCCAGGGAGCATTCATCAATATCCTGGTCACAGGCAGAGCCGAAGTACCCCAGGGGGCAGGTGCAGATAGCTTTGCCGCTGACCGGGTTGGTGTCACAGTTGGAGCCTCTCTGACATGGGTTACTGATACAAGCATCGTCCAAGTGACACAGCAAACCTGCATATAATGAGAATCACAAAATCAGTATGAGCAACACCTTCTTACATGCAGAAACAGACTTCTAAGTGGGGCAATCGATATCCTTGGTGGAAAAAAAGACTTTCCTAAAACACGTACTACAGAGACCACAGAGTAACAGACCTCAGTTACAGAGAATGGAGCAGATGAAGTACAAACTAACGGGCGTTTCTAATCAAGGTTTACGGATATAAAACAGACGACGTGCGTCAGCAGATCCTAACCTGTGCGACCGGGAGGGCATTCGCAGTAGAAGGAGGCCACCCGATCGTGACAAGTGGCCCCCTTGTGGCACGCGGCGCTGGCACAGTCGTCGATGTTCTTGCTGCAGTCATCGCCCGACCAGCCGTTCACGCACACACAGTTGTATCCGCCCTGGGTGTTGAGGCACGTGCCTCCGTTTTGACAGGAGTTGGGCATCAGGTCACACTCGTTGACGTCTTCGGTGCAGAACTGACCTGTCAGAGTGGAGAACGGTGCCGTAAGTGTTAGACAAGCATCAAAAATCAAAAGCCTGAGCTGACACAGATGGAAAATTTTATATTACTGTATAACATTATGCATACTGAAGCATTTTTGGATTGTGAGTGACATTAATCCAATTTTGTCTATAATTACTTTGGCTAATTAGATTTGCAATATAGCGAATTTCAGCATTATCGATTTTTATGTTTGTTGTAGAATGTGAATATCGAATTGTATCCATACAAAAAAAAAAAGAAAGAAATTGGTGAAAGTCATACCTGTCCACTCTGGTTTGCACTGGCAATTATAAGTGTTCACTCCATCTACACAGGTTCCCCCATTGAGGCAGCGATGGTCTTGACAGTCATCAATGTTCTCTTCACAGTTTTGACCAATGAAACCTAGGGAGAAGAATGTATATGTTGCTTAACCATTCAACACCCTCTAAAACAATATTTAATTTAGTAATTGAATGAAACAAACATTTAATTTACAAGTCCTTAGATATGCCGATATTTGACAACGTAAGGAATGTAAATATTTTATTAAATTTTATCCAAAGTTTCTAAAGTTTATATTACCATTTTAAAATACTACACAAACAATTATTAAAATATCACATACAATCTATTATTTCATAATCTTAACAAAGGGATGCAGTGCTTGTGAAACCCACAGTTATGTACTATAACAGTCATTTCTGTTCTTGTGGTGAGCTTTCTTCCTTTTCTGGGGAGAACAGCAGCACCAGGTCTCATAACAGAGGCATTGATAACAACGAATCCAACTGACACTGACCACAGTTTCCTTTGATTTTCTACAAAACCTAGCAGGCATGAAATGATTCCTACTGTCTTTTACCATGAACGATTAATAGACACATATTCATTGCCATACTCCAAAGACATAAGAAATATCTAACCTGGGGACTGTCACCGAAATTTTAAAGAGGCTCAAGGCTCAAGCACTACTCAAACCATCTTGGGTCTGAGTGAGTTCTCCATGGTTCAATACTAGGTCTGCCATATATGTGTTGACATGAGGGAAAGCATGTGTGTCTGTGTGTGTTTAAGCTCTGTGCTGTACTTCTAACCCAAAGACAGCACCGTGAGGATGTTGTCGTTCAGACACTTCCTCTCGATAAGCACTAATGCTTTCCTGCTGGCCAGTTCACACACATAGGCAGGGTTACAATGGGAGTGAACTGCAAAGACTGGACCAAGGCTGGGCTTTCATCCTGCTGACATAGTGGTGAGAAACACTGACACTACAATGTTATTGTAAAACTCAGCTCTTATAAACTTAGCTCTAGATTCAGTGTTTGACAGTGACACCAAGCTACTATGTTTTGTCTTTACCCACTAACAAAAGATACATACTCTAGCAGATATATAATGATACTGGAAGATGATTTTACCCAGTTGCGTTACTGACTAGTTCAACAATGAAAAATTTAAAAAATAAATAACCAACACTGCCTCATCAAGTTTGCTACTGCCTAACCAGATTATTCCTGCCTAACCATATAATTCCTGACTAACCAGATTATTGCAATCCTGGTCTTTTCAGTGCTGCTACTGCAGAAGGCTGGAATATAAAGATAAGCCCTCTAACAAATCATAGTATTTTTTCCACTGTGTGCTGTGATCTCGGACGTTCCACAGAACATTTTCTGTGGTGTTTTGATCAATCACAGCATCCACATGATCCCAATATTTTGATAAAAAATAATGCCAGTCTTTGACCATAGCACATCCAGAGATGCCAGCATGTTTTGACATGTATGAGTATATTGCATATTGCTATTTTAATGTGTAGCTCTGTCATCTCTAAATACTATTTTTGGTTATACCAAGCAGTCTTCAATAAATGCATCCACAGTGTTTTTTCTTCCAAATAATGCAATTTCTTTATAACAAAAACATAAAAATGTGAGATTTCCCCAATATTGATCAGCTGTAATACCAATGATGTAAATTTAACTGAACCCATTGACAAATCAGGTGCTTCCTACCTGGCAGACAGGAGCATTCGTAGCTGGTGTCTCCTTTCTGGACGCAGGTCCCTGCGTGGAGGCACGGGGACGGGTTGCAGGGCTGGTAGAGTGTCTCGCAGTGCTTGCCAGTGTAGTCGGCCGGGCAGTTACAGCGGTAGGCGCCTACCTCGTTCACACACACGCCACCGTTCTTGCAGGGAGATGGCGTCTGGGCACACTCGTTAACGTCCTGTTTGCAGGTCTCGCCCGAGAAGGTTGGCAAGCAGGTGCAGATGTAGTGAGAATCAAACGGCCTGCACTGACCTCCATTGGCACACGGGCTTGAGGCACAAGGATCAGCCTGTTGGCAGTTCTTACCTGGAAACGCAAAAGAATGTTTCAGAATCAACAGATTTTCTGCTCCCTCGGTCCGTTATGGAGATCAGGGGACCGATCCTGGTAGGGGGGTGGGAGCAGGGGCATATGGCAGGGCGGATGAGTTCTTACCCGTCCAGCCAGGCGGGCATTTGCACTTGAATGTGCGGACGCTTGTGAGCTCGCACGTCCCTCCGTTTCCACACGGTGAGCTGCGGCATGGGTTGTCGGTGGGAGTGAGGCATCGTGGGTCCATGAAGCCCAACTGGCATCGGCAGACATAGTCTGCTCTGCCGTCGCGAATCACTGTCTGGCACATGCCACCGTTCCAGCACGGATTCGAGAGGCAAGGGTTGGAGAACTGGCACACCGGACCCGCAAAGTCCACAGGGCACCTAAAAAACAGCAGGCATGAGATAAGCTGTACTTCGCAGACAACTGCAAAAGACACAAACCAGAGCAGAGGGACTCTGAGATCTGTCTTTCCCACAGGATGTTTGCCCTGTACAATACTAAACATGACTGGCACTTTGCTTGAAGTTTAACTGAAGTAGACAGTGAAGAGAATTGATAAACAACATATTTTTATAAATATATTTCAAACAACTTTTAAGATTTGTCTTTGATTTTCATTTATCTATGTCCTCTTTTGTGCACCACCTGTAATCTGTCTAAAAATAAACTGCCTATCCAGCTACTGGTGCCTTGAGATTGTGTGAACAATACAGAGAGTTAGCTCAGTGTATCACTGACAGTAACTATAAACTGTCCCAAAGTCTAGACTCTAGAGAACACAGAGAAGGACCTAACACATCAAAACCATCACAGCCACAAAAAAGAGAAGAGAAAGTCATTACTTGGTCACTCAGGTTATGTCACAAGTACTACATGGTCACTGAGGTTGAAACCCAATTCCAGCATACACCCGACACATAGACAGATAAACACATATACACATACACACTCATAAAAAGTGAGACAACCAGCTATCTAATGTGTGTGTAAATGATATCTACAGAAAAAAAATTCTGCTTATACAAAAGACTAAAATATAATAGCAACTGTATTCCAGTGTGAACCTTTCAGTTCCAGTTTTGATCACATTCATATCACTTTCATTTCAGCAAATAATCGCACATCCCTAATGAACCTTGTAGTTGAACCTAAAACATGTGAATTGAGCTGAATGCTAAAAACGCCATTCGCACTGAAACTAATAAGACCGTTTTTCTTTTTTTCCTTTCTCCTTATGTTATTTTGGCGGGTAACGTCCTGGGATTCCCGCAAGGCTCATTGTAGATTCCGACTCGCTGTCCTAATCCTGTTTCAAATAGTTGCATGAAAAGCAGCCACCCATCATCAGCTCTTAGGGGGAAATTTCTACACGTCTCGGCCTCTTTCCACCGCTCATTCACTCCAAGCACAAGGCCGTGCCTATGCCAGAGTCTTTGAACCCAGGGCTAACATCACCAGGACTTCAAAGCTCCATTCCTTCACCTCAATGGCTTGTATTCTTCTACAGTAGAGGCTCATCCCAACATCAATCAGGACCTGGCGGGATAAAGGGACTACACAGGGAAAAAAACTGCAAAAGGATCTATACAGACTTCAGAACAGGGCTGGGGAGATACTGACCAATACAAAGAGGATGTGTCGTCCCAGTCATACACATAAACCCCCACCAACCCCACCCCCCGGGATTATGACAATGTTGGGATGACCATTCGCTGATGCCACAGAGACTGCAGAATACCTAAACAGTGTCTTTAGGCCTGGAGGCCAGACCGGATGTCCCCTACACATACCCAGGAGTTTACTGTCTGATCACTACAGGGACCCTCGGGGGGTGTGGGGTGGTGTGTGTTTTTACTCTCTCTCCCTGGGTAAGGATAGCTAATAACCTAAACCAGGAAGAGAAAACACAGAGGAGAAAGAAGCCAGGCACGGTAATACCATTAAGAGCATGGTGGGAATTGCACCCATGTTTGCTATGTTACCTTTCCTCTCATTGTCCCATTGGACAACACCCCCCCCCCCCCCCCCCCAACCACTTATCTGAAAACATGTATAGAACAGTGTTAGAATGCCCTCCAACCATGCTATGCAGTTCCTGTTACAACACTCCTTCACTGGGTGCAAAATACCCCATATCTTGGAACTTCAAAGTTCCTCTCAGTCACTACAGTTTTCTGGCAGTCGGCAAGGAGTCCGAGAAAAGCCAGAGGGAGCCAGTCACCCAGACTTTAACATGATTTAAGCTACGGTGGAAAAACCGAGCTTGCTCGCAGCCTCCCTGAAGGGCCAGTGGCGGTTTGTGGCGGGGGGAGTGTGCACAGGCCTCCCGAAGCGGCCTTGGGGAGCAGGTGCGCATGTTAATGAGGCACAGGCAGCTGCTTCTCCTGGTGCACCACCCCTCCCACCGCCACACCACCACCCCTACAGGAACCCCTCCGCTCTGGAGGACACGGCGTCTGAGGCAGCAGGCCCCTGAATGGTGGCCCTGCTGTAGAGCGGAGCAGGAAGGCTCCATGAGAAGGTCCATTGTTCCCGCCGCCATTCAAAAGCCAGGCCAACCGCGGGCTGGGCGCCTCTGTCCCAGCCGAGTGAGCATTCCACCACCTCCTCCTCCTCCTCCTCCTCTCAGTTCCCTCCCCTGCCTGTCTTTTCCTGCTCTAGTTCTACCTCTCTCTCTCTCTCTCTCTCTCTCTCTCTCTCTCTCTCTCTCTCTCTCTCTCTCTCTCTGTCATTGGAACCTTGGCCTTCCTTTCTAGACTCGTTCACTTCCTTCCATCTCAGCTCGTGCGAAGTCCCCACCGCTCGTTCATGACCTCCCTCCCTTTGCTTCCCTACATTCTCATCATCTTACAGCCAATTGACTTGACTTCAATAGTCAATAAGCAATATGAGGTCAGGCTTGAATGATTCATCAAAGGCACTGGCCTTTGCCTAATCCTTACTCATTTTCCTGTTCAACATTCCACTATGATGGTAAAATCGAGGCCGAAGCAAGAAATTTCACTGATTGCCTGTATAACAACCTGGCCAACCTCCTCAGGTCTGAAGAGATAGTAAGTAGCAAATAATCCTAGATACTCTTCATGTGTAGAATCACCACAATGTCTGTATGACAGTAGCACATGTCTTTATTTCACAGTCTATGTCAGTGTCACATTCAGATATTTAAAATATATATAATTTACGTTTTTATGAAGGGAGTTTTAGGACAGAGGCCTCTACATTCATCAAGACGAGCGCTTAGAAGTTTGCCTGGAATGAAGATTAAGGATTAAGGGTTAAGGATTTTGTGGATAGTCCGGACAGGAGGAGCTCCTGGTCTGTGAGGAATGTAGCCGTTTACACCGAAAACTCAGCTCGGCCTGTGTCCTCATCCTTGACAGCACTTCACCGTGGAGTCCGCTGGCAGACGCACTTCACGGCGGCCGGCGAAAAATCGCACTGGCTTTGAAAGCTCCACTCTAACTGGGCGCCCAGCCCGACAAACAGCTCAGCTTCTCGTAGAGATACAAAAAGCAAATACATAGAGCACACAGTCAGCCCCTCGTGGCTTCAGTTAGTAGAGCACACATACGGGTGAAGTGATGGGGGTAGGGGCATGTAGAGGAGTCCAGCTGAGAACATTGACGGTTTGCTCTTTAACTTGGCAAAAGCTTGAGAAATAATCTGTCAGCACAAAACGTATCTTTCTGAGACAGTGAAATACGCTCGGAGGGAATATATATTGGGTTAAAGACCAAAGGCATTCAAACTGTATTCTAATGGATTATTTGACTTCCAGCGTAACGGAAAATAGCTGTGGTTAAGTACAAGCCAACTCTCAAACCATAGTGGTGTGCAAGCTTTTCATTATTTACAAAACACATCTCATGAATTCAGACAAAACAAATCTGTACAATCAGACATTGTGTAAACAGGCATAATTTCTTTTTTGCCCAGACAGTGACCCCTTTTGTTAAAGTGAAACTGTTATTACACCTTTATTATGCATTAAATAGGACACTCCCATTGTCCTGTGGGTAGTGATGGGATTCCTTTTCTCTGTGGCCACCAGTAGCCCGTGACAACAGGTTTCTGCCAGTGCCCCAGTGCCCACCCAGGCCAGAGCAGATGTTTTGCTGACACCTGACCCTTAGCCAGATGAAACATAGGGGGGTTTCCTCCCCCAGCACGGGCCAATCTGCCATCTGCCATCGAGAGGTCAAACAGTAGAGGAGGCTGTCTCACACACGCAAAGTTAAACTCTAACTTAGATATCTTTTCATGGCTCCTCCTTTCGTGGTGGGGGGGGCAAATACCTAATGGCACCTCTCTGAGCTTGGATCATTGTCCCAGATACTTACTGTACATATTTGATAGAGGATACATATTTGTCATTAGAAACTGTGCTGTTAAAAAAAAAGAATAATAACATCAGCTGACACTTTGAATGCCAAAACTCCAACTGCTCATTCCTGGCAGTTCTGGAATGCTAACCTTTCGTAGCGGTGGTTTCTTTAACACTTACTTGGAAGTTTCTTCTTCCAAACAGTGGTAGAACAAGACTTTGGTAATTGACCAGCTTTCAAAGCCTCATTTCCTGCAGTCTGGTGTCAACGCCAAGTGCTGACTGATCTTTACGAGAAGACAGCTCGGGGCTCTCATGCTTGCCTCAGTAATCGCTAGAGGAGACCTGATCTTCCACTGTGACATCTGTTAGTGTCCATAATAAACATGTTTATTTGTCCCCATTACTGAAGGACCCCATGAAAAAGGTCAGCAGGCTAACTCCATGGAAAGAGCAATGGCAGGCCTTAAGATCTCAGTACTGTAACGACGAATTATTTACAAGTCCTCGCTATCGTGCAAGTCAGCTTAAAAGTCTGTGTTTACTAGCGTCTTCCAGAATGAGTTCTGGACATAGCAGCCTGAGACACCCGGCGCGAAAGGGTTATTTCCAGAACGGTTCATTTTCACACCGCCTCACAGCATTCGGAAGCTGCGTGTGGTATTCCTTAAGGCAACTGCCACTGCTGGGCCTGAATGGCCTAAACCGCAGGCGCTAGGTGTTCATTGTGTGCTAACTAGCAGCCATTGTACCGCAAGAATACTTCACCTTGATAGCGATCATTCGATCGTAATGCAGCGTTCCACACACACAGATGGCCCAGGTCAAAAGCATCAAATAAAAACAACAAGGATGACTTTTTTTTTATATATTTTGCTTGCCCAGCTGTGCACACAGAACACAACCCACCAGAATGTTCCAGACTGTTCCAGAATGTGTGATCAAAAGTTCTGCCGAATTCCTAAAAGTACGAGTGCAAGCAGTAGGATCAGGTTTCTGCATCAGGAGACTAGCCAACACGAGTCAATCATGACACAGCGTAGCTCTGCCACATCAGGTCTGTGCCATGAGATCCTGATACCAACGTCTCTTTCAAAACACCAGCCATCTCCAGTGATATGATAATAGACTCAGCACTCTCTTTCACTGGCTACAGAAGTGCTCTACCCATCTTTCGGTACAGAGCGAAGCACAGAGTAACTCATCCTTGACCCTGTAAACAAAGCTTGTATTCAAGCGTCTGTTCAAAGACAAGAGGTTGCTTTCATATAGTGTTCGTCACACATGCCCAGGGACCAAAATACAGACCACTTTTGATAGCTTACCCACCCAGGCTGAACCTGGTAGGAAGCAATCGCATAGCTGGGTTTCTAGAAGTGCTGTTAGTTGACACTGGATTGTGTTTGAGGGTAAAATCATCCAAACCAATAGTTAGAACTTTTTTTTTCCAGTACCTACAGATCATTTTGTGTAGGCGCCTCCAGGACCTACATAAAATGACTCTCCATACCCACAGGCATCATGTGGTCAGAGCGCCATTGCTATTTCCAGTAAAAGAACAGAGCTCTACAATAGTCATTTATAAAATGGATCGTCCCAGTCCAAAAATCTGATCGACTGAGCCATCGTAAAATCCTCAGTATGCGCACACACCACTGAGTAGATGTATCATTGCCATTTTGATGTTTGCCTGGTAGAATAAGTGTATATTCCAGTGAATACCAGTGAATACTGGTAATAATAAATGAAAATTATACTGGTGTAGTTTATGTTGTTTTTGTCATTGTTTTTTTAAGAGCAATAATCCATACAATAATCGCGCATTATGATTTTATCACAGGTGAAATTGCTATAGCCACTCTGCCTATACGTAGTTATACAGCAGCCTGACCAGGTTTAGGGAATGATGGTGCTGGCCAGTTTGCACGCTTTGCTCCATCCATCTCTGTCTTGCCTGCTGCAATCTGGCTATGGTACCTGCTCTCCAGTACTGGTGAACAGGCCTCTGAGTTAAACACTGTGAGATAACCACCCTGAGATAACCACTGTGAGATAACCACCCTGATATAACCACTGTAAGATAACTGTGTGTGCCTCTGAGTGCAAGATATAAAGTTTTGGCATTCCTGGTATGCTGTGTGAAGGACCATACCATCTGTAGTGCTGCACAGGATGGCCTGAAAGACACCTGACTGAAAAACACTTTCCAACCTCAAAGAATGCTGCATTTCATCAAGAACAAACATACATCTCGATACACTAGTTGTTTCTCTGTTACAAACATATGGTGCTGACAAAACATGCATCATCTATGGCCATAGCTTTACAATGATACGGTTAGTAACTTAAAATTTCATAGGCTTGTTTTCCCTGAAGAAGCAGCAGTTAAGAGCTCTTCAGGGACAAAATATTTTTTATGACTTAAGATCATGAGACAACCATTAGTAAAACCTTGTCTTTGTGCTTTTTTCAAGTCTATTCATGAAAGTGCAAATAACTATAGAGACCCCCCCAAGGAAGTGTCAAAACAATTTGTCACACATATCACATCAGTACTCATGGGAAAATAAACAAAGTCACATGATTATAATAAACTTAAACAAACATACCCAAAATCTGACAAATCGTAATGCCCTCATTTGTATTTTGCCAAGTACAAAACACAAGCTTTCAAACATCCCAAACCTAAAAATTCCTCCCAAAATTCACATCTTCAAAGTCAAACATTCAGTGGGGATAAATGCAGGATGTGGGGGTAGCCTTAATGTCAACAAACATCCATTTATCTGTGCACCCAAAAAAACAGGGCCCTTCCAAACCCCGGTGCCTAAGAACACACGGCCATCCCAAAATCACTTTCAGGGCACGCACAATGGATCCATTTGACAGCTATGTGGGGTGGTCATCACTGTCCACTCGCCACGTCCCAGTACCACATAAAAGGGAGCAGGCGCGGCGGCCGACTGTCCCCGGGTGGGGCGAGCGGCTCCCGCCGTATCTCCATGTTTAATTAGAGGAGTCTGAGGGCAGCAGGACACAATGGCAGCTCTGTGGGACGACTGTGGCAGGGAGGCTGCCAGACAGAATTAAGACGTGGCCCCGGGCCAGCGTGGCCCCATGCGCCAGTGGCCCTCTAAGGGAGGCCACGTACAGCGCCGCCAACTCTCGTCTCCCTGCGGCCCCCGCCACAGTCCACCGCCCATAACAAGAGAGAAGACACAGCAGTCCCAGTCAGGCTCCTGAAACTCAATCCTGCCGCTGTGTCGCCACGGAGCGCAGGTAGGAAAAAGCTCACCGAACAATTAGAAGTTAGAACACAGAGCGAGCAATGTAGTATCAGCTAGTGGAATTTTCAGTGGACTGTGTATTTATTTATTTATCAATCTAGTCTCATTTATGTCAGGGGAGTGAAGCTATGCGCCCTGACTTTTTATATTCCTCTAATGCACTGTTGGCAATTATGAAAACATCCAGTCCAATTACACTCTACTGCCATCTGTCCTTCTAATGTAAATCACACAGAGAGAATGGTCATTCAAAACAGGACAAAACAGCAGAGTGGGGCAGGGGGCATGGGGGGGGTGGTCACAGGCATTCTGGGAAGCCTCACACAGATTAGTCACACAGAATTAATCTAGACCGGAGAACAATGGCCTCCGAGCTTCTGGCAAACCCCAGCTGTCGCTTCATAGAAGAAAAGAGAAACAAGATTTAGGGCTTGAAGCATCTTTGAGAACTCTGCTGAAGAAATGGCCCATGTTCACAAACAGTGGGGAGAGAGACATGCACAGAGATAGAGGGCCACATGCCCCTCCCCAACACACTCATCAAGGTCCAGTGATTGGCCAGTCTGGGTCATGTTTTCACTTCAAGAATGCACATTTGCATCAAGCAGTACACCAAACACAAGCAGAGACCCGCGTTAAAATGAACTCAAGTTTGCGACAGGCACACTTTTGTGACTATGAAATTCTGTCATTATGTATTAGAGAGCAACGAAGAGGAAAGCAATCACAAATAGATCAAATTTGAACATTCGATCACACTAAATTTTAAAACACCAACTGTCAAACACTCGTTTTGAATCATACTCACTTGCATTCTGTTCTTCCATCAGGAGTCTGCACACACGTACCTCCGTTTTGGCATTTCTCAGTACATCTCTGACCTGCAAGAACAGGAATGTCAACAAGGTCCCCTATTTGAACTGTGCAATATTTCGAGCATGATAAAAGTTTTGAAACTGATCAACATAGAAGTTTGCAAATGACCCAGAAGAAAATTTGCTTTTTGTGTCTCCTGTTTACAAATTGTTGATTTATTAATTTTTTTCTTTTTTATTTTTTGCTGGATGGAAACCAAAAGTGCATACTTTTATGGGGCCTGCAGCAGTGAGCACACGAGGCAGAAGTGTGACTACTCGTGTCTTAGAGAGATGTCTGTGGCCAGCAGGACCCCAGACCACAGTCATTTGTGCTTTCCTTTTGCAGCTGTTCGAAAAATGTCCTATATTTGGTTGTTAACACGGACCTGTAAACCTATTCCTCTCAAACTTTACCTAGCTGCGATGAAGGCTTTATAGCGCTCGTAAACCTATTTATCACTCTATATATGAATGAATATGAAGGAAGAAATCAGAAACACTATTGCATTATCACAGAAATGTAACTGCGCCTAACAGTTAAAATATTTTGAATGAAATTTTAACACTATAATAACTTTGTAACATCCAATGTTACAAACTGCCGTTAAATTGTACTGTACTAATTACTCAATCGCTGTACGATGTGGAAAACTGACGAGGCACATCAAAAACTGTCAACTTTGTAAGCGCAACTGGTTCAAGAGCACAGGGACCGCTAGCGTACGAGAAACACTAACATGTGTTTAGCACCTCACTTTCTGTTCATAAAAATGTCTATAAAACAATTTTCATTTCAATATAATCACAGCCAGAGTCGAACATGTGGGTGGACCAACTAATAAATTCAATGTTTTTTGCTCCAGCGGAACTTCCAGTCAGAGCGCAACAAGTGTGTGTTTCCCTTCACAGACGTTGGCGCACACCGTTCGTAATCCTGAGACCTCCGTCCGATCCTGAAAGTTTGTATTCTGATGTGTCGTTATATATGTAAATATGCCCGGTTAGCCTGTTGCTGTAATGTTGCTTACCTTTCGCCAGAGCAATCAGCAGTATCAGAGGAATTAGTTTCACGAAGAAAAGATGCATTCCTTCTTATGGACCTAAATTAATTTGTCGATTCCACACAGCGTTAACATAGATCCAACATTTGTTTCGTTCAAAAAAAAAATCCCGGAATCGACAGCAAGGTTAAGAATCCAGATATGGCACTTTGACTCTCCCCAAAACTCTCCTGACGTCCGAGCTTGCCTGCACACTCTCAGCGGCGTGAATGAGATGATGTATTCATGCCTCCATTCTCCCGTCCGCATCTAGGGGCGTGATTCCTCCCTCAGGCCTTTACCACCACTATTCATCTACCTCACACACTTTTCTGAAGCACCAGTGGGAAAATAACGCCCTCTTGAAACGCATCTAAAGAGTTCAAAACATGTTAGCGGGAAAACTGTCACGGTCCGTTTTTTTTCAAAGTGGCGTTAGAACAGATTATTGGTTAATTGACCTAAATTGAAAAACTAAAACTAAAAAAATAATAATTTATTATTATATGCACAGTGCATATGTGACTAAAGATAAATAATGATAAATCTGACACATTTACCTTTATAGTTTGTACGTTTACATTACATTGTTAACATTATCTAACTTGTATGCAGATGTATTTTAATTTCCATGTGTAAGGCTGTGGCAATAAACTCATCATTATTGAAATTAACTGTTGAATCAATGGCCCTTAAAATGTAATAGCTTACATAACCTGCCATGAAGTATTCTTCTGCACCAATAAAAAAAATAAAAAAAACCTTGCTCAATCTCTCCCTCTTACAGTGCAAGGTGTGGCAAGCAGTTTCAGGGCCTAAACGTAGCAGTATTGCTTGTTAGCCTATTCAGTATTTCTAATTGGCAGCATTCACTTGTGTGTGCCAATAGAGCTGCAGGTATCAGAAACAGAGAGTGTGGGAAATGTCTCTGGGGACGGTGTGTCCTGAAGGCTGGGGAAAAGAGCTTTGTGGTGGAGGTGGTGCGTATGATGGGGAGTTAATTAGAACTGTGTACAGACATGTAGGAACACCACGCGCCTTTCGCACCACCATCAGAAGTGTGAGAACTGTCATCCTATCTGGAGACGCAAGCCTCTCATCGCACGATCGTGTCTTTGCGGCCCCTGCTGTCTATTACGCATGAGCTTTGAGTTGTGTATTGAGTTTCATCACGTTCGTGCGTTATCTGTGTCCCCAGAAGGACATACAAGTGATCCATAAATCAACAAGGTGCAGGATGAAAAAAAATTATCAATTAGTAGCTCTAATTAATTACAGTTCTCACTAAAAATCATATTCATGGTTTTTTCTTGTTGGTTGAAGCTATATCTTTCACTGTAAAATGTGTAACCTATAATAGTTTTGCTAAGAACGTATTATCTAATGTAGTGCATATACTTCAAAGGCAGAGGATCTGGCCAAACATTCAATCAAATATCAGCGTCCACCGAGTGTATCTTTAATGGCCCAATTATTTATGTCCTCTCTGTTTTCCTGCCTTTGCCGGCAGGATCCTCATTCAGCCTCCTTAAGGACTTTTGCAGGCAGGGAAAAGGCCCTGCAAGAAAGCATCCCAAGGCTAAGGCATCACGTTTACAATAAAAATTGCAACCGAGGACGTACCGTCCAGCAGTGCATGGAAGAACACTCTGTGACCTCTAAATAAACAACCTTCCCAGCACCAAAAGGCCTAAGAACTACTTCCTTTCAAGAAAGAGAAAGAAAGGTGGTAAAAATAATCATATAATTACTCGCTTCCTCTATCCCAGCAGACAGAGGAACTGCATTTGTTGAAACTGTAGAGCTGCGTGATGTTTGAAGGGGGTCAAAAAAGTCAGTAAATTTTAAGACATTTTAGAAGCCACTGCTCTGTGAGCCATAGTCATTGAATTCTGTTTTAGCATCTTAGAGTTAGGTTGCGCACTGGCCTGTCTGTGGAGCGGAGCATACAGTTACTCCCTCTATTAGATTTGGGAGATGAATTAAAACCCACAAACCACAAATTTGTTTAGCTCAGCATATCATTGGCTGCTCATGAGAGTGATCATAGGAGATGGAGCCTGTACCTATCAAACCTGTGAGAGCACTGATCTGAGATCAGTGGTTTTTTTGTTTGTTTGTATATCATAACAAATGCAATTAAATGGCTATTCTCTGAAATTCTGAGATGTTTAGCCATATTTTATCCATCTATCAGTATTATAAAGGGTTATGTTACTTTGGGATGTGGCAGTGAGGCAAAAGTTTAATCACATAAGTGTAAACAAAAGTGTTATTTTATGATTGAGGACCATTGTCGTTTCTTACTAAACTAAAATATGCGCCCTGTGCCACCAAACAAGTAATCAATACTTAATATATCCTGCTACAGTCTGACTTTTATCATCCTTAAGGCCCTGTGTGAATTCTGAATGTAGCCTGCAAGCTTACTATAAAACAGATTATGTGGGCTACACTTAAATCCACAAGGTATGCACCTGGTTTGGGGAAAGGAACATCTGGGCTGGATAAAAGACAACCTCGCCTTTATTATCACTGATGCTTTGGGAGGGGTTTATAGAAGAAAGCGTCAGATGATGCTGAGAGACAAGCGGGGACTCGTCCACAACAGTCCCGAGCCATTAGCAGCACTGCTTTACTATTAACACATACATTAGCCCTGGCTTGTTGGCCACACCCCGGTGCTAGATGGACTTGCTGGAGACTGATCTTTCTCTGGGCTGCCACAAAGCATTAAAACGAGAAGATCTGAAGTGCTGGACATTTGAATGCAGTTGAGCTATGTTCTGCCTCACTGCTGGGTGGTAGTCAACACGCAGTTGCAGGCAGTTAAAATTATTTTACAGTCAGGTGTAAAAAAATAAATTAAAAATCCTCTTGTGTTGGAAAAAAAATACAACTGGAGCTCTGTAGCTGTGAATGCAAAAGGGACAAAATAAGGACACCGGTTGTTTTAATCTGAGGTTTTCAGAAAGCAAACAGTGTGATAAGACTGTAGAATAGAGAAGACACTCACACTTCACCTCACTTTGTTATTTATACATCGTTTAGACAGGTCTGTGCGAATTAGACGTTTGGCATAGCTAAGCATTCTAAAAAGGTACTTTCAATAAAACCCAAAGAAAGAAAGCACAGAAGAGGAAGGCTTCCGTTGCTTCCTAATCCCAAAGTACACACTCAGTGATCGACTCGTATGTAGGGTTAAAGATTTTTTGTGTGTCTGTGTGTATGGTTTTGCTGTGCCTTTTTGTTGTGTTTTCTGTGTATGGGTATCGGGCCACATGGAGTCTTCCTGTGCACACAATATAGTAGCAACTAATCACATCACCTCACACATAAGAGACTTTGGGTCAAAGGTGAGAAATGTTTTATAATGCATAAAGGTTTTCAGTAACATCCTGGTCATAACGTGGGAAATAAATACTTGAAAACCATGCCAAAATTGCCAGTCAATGTTTGAGATGAGATAAAATAATAATAATTAAAAAAATACATTTTGCACAGCACGATTTGCAGTGTTGAATGACCCCTTTCCTTGTGTTCTGCTGGACTTAGATGTGCTAGTGGTGTTCATTTGGCACAACAGATTGCTGTTGTAGATGTCTAAGTGAAAGGTGTGCTTTAATGATTATACGGCTGATTCAAGTGTTCTGAAATCACTTGTGCTAATCACTTTGACACAGGTGGTTGGACATGGCAAATATTTGGTACTTGTAAACCTGTAAACTCTAACAGGCTTACTGGGTGTTTCACTCTCACAATGATTATTTTTTATTCATATGTAGAATCATAGTCTGAATTGGCCATTGTGATGTCATATTTGAAAGGTGAGAAACGTATTTAAATATAATAATATTTAATAAAGTGAACTTTTTTTGTCAATCAGACCATGCAATGCTAATTACACAGAGGATGGAAATTACGTTTCCCCAAACTCCAATGTGAAGTAATACAAGACAGAATATAGACACAACATGTGTGGACAGACACTGAGTGCATTGTATGATGATGTATTCCTAGTTTTGGTAAAAACGTTCAGTTGATTTGGAGCACTGAGGTCTGTCCTGTGTCGTTCATTTGTACAAGCAGGTCTGGCTTTACAACATCGAGACCTTTCATGACCAGAATATCAAGCATGTCCCTCCTGCTGGAGATCAGCCCACCTGAAATTGGCACAATGTCCCATTGTCATTCCATTGTAACATTATAGCTTCCTCAGTGAATCAACTATTGATATATGCATCCTGCCCCCACCACCACCACCACCACCACCACTCCACTTCCCCCATTAACCCCCAACTGCCCTCCCGTTAACCCCGCCACTGCCACCCCAGTCACCTTACATGCCCAATGGATCTGCCTCTAGTAAAAATAAAGCCCAGAGAGTAAGACAGTGTGAAGGAGACTGAGAAAATCACTCCAGCCTCATGGCGAATATGATACGTTGTGTTATCATGCGAACCGCCTCCCCTTCATCATGACAGAGGACTTGTTTGTGGCCCGCCACTGATTGTATACAAAACATGTGCTTGTCTTTTTTACGGCGAGCCCAGCTGCTTCCCATCATTGTGACGCTCCACCTACGGAGGCGCAACGTGTGGAGAGACACCCGGCGGGTGTGTGCATGCCCACCGTTGCCAGAACTACGGCGGCGCACGGTATCTGGCTCCGTTTTTGGCCGCGCAGTCACAAACAGGAAGTCGCTTCCAGCCAGTCACACAGAGAAACTTCCCGCTTTTGTTTAGGGGAAGCTGTGTGAAGGTTTCGTGGCGTAGACTCTACGACGCCCGGAGTCTCCTAACGCCGGCCCTGTCTCTGAGCGTGCCCACAGGGCCTGCATGAGCTCACCGTCACCTTCCTGACCTGTTTGATACCCGCACATGGCCTCCGACACAGGTTGACACCAGAGTATTTTGGGTCAGTAAATCAGCTGCGATTGAGCAATCTAATCGGTTTATAATAAATCCTGATTATGAGTTCAGAGCTTCAGTATAGCTGGAAAATGTACACTTGCCAATTAACCACTGCTACAATTTTAGCAGAATATGGTAAATGCATTCTCATCTGTATTTATCGCAGACCATGGCAAAATTCCAACTGTAACCATGAACTCATTTTTCAGTTTGAATGGGTTTGATACAGTCTATCTGCAAAGAGCTTCTTATGACATTAGCAAAAGGCAATTTCACAGAACACATGCTGGATCAGCCTTTAATTGTTCTGAGCTGTGGAGATTTAGTGATTCACTTCAGGCCAGCAGTGGGCTTCAGATTTGCCAAAAGGAGCTGGTAGCGTCTGTCCCCAGAGTTTTCAGGGCATTACACGCAAGTATGATCAGCAAAGAAGCCTTATGCTGATGTAGGTGGTGTTTCAGCTCATAATTTTCATAGCCTAGACTGATTTGTAGTTTCGGTCAGCAACTCTAGAACTCTCCCAGGAACTTAAGTTGTGAGACTGAACACATATCATCTAAGGTGAAATCACTGATATCAAAGCAGAATGCATAGTCAAGGAAAAAGACAGTAATGCTTTTTCAGAGCTTTAGGAAATTATATTGTCATGTTCCATCCCACAAGTCCCCTGGGGTTGCAGCAGCACTACTCAGCCCTCCAGTTCATCCCTGCTTTAAGTTCCTCTAGGTCCTGATTGGAGAGGCCTGCTCATGGCTCCGCCCTCTCAGTGTTACACGCTACATCCAGTGCTCATGGGCTCTGCAAAAATGCCAAAATAAATGCATCGTAATAAGAGAGTGGAAGCTCTTTAACCTGTTCACCTGTGCAAAACCTTTACACTATGTGTGCACCAGCAAAGAGCTGTAATAGCTGTTTCGAATGATTGGAAAAGTTAATTCGTTCTGTGGAAGTGAAGCTCTGACAAAATTAGCTTCTTGTTGATACTTTAAACTAAAAACATTTCTACATTAAAATGAATGAATGAATGAATGAATGATGTTATTTCTAAAAGTGCAGATAATGCACCGTCCTTCTCGTATCCTATGGCAGCCTTCAGATTGGTGAATCAGTTAGTTATTTGCTGCTTTATTTGGTGATTCATTGATCATGCCTACAAGGTTAACCTAACTGTGCTTTCTTTTTAAATTAACTATACATCTTGTTGATGTTTTCCTGTGAGGGAGGCTAAGGATCATTGATCATGGCGGCGACAGCATGGCTCCAAGGTCCGTGGAATTCTGGGTAAATTTTTTGGAGTGCTCCACAAAAGGATGCCATCTACTCTAACCCTTTGAGCATCGTGTGCATTGTGTTATATATGTGTGCATGTGTATATTTGCATTTATTTGCGTCACACATACCAATCTTACTTTACATGGAGCATTTTATTGGTAAAAGGTAAAAATATACTGTCTCCCTATAAACAGTGGTAATCTTTTAGTCTTTTTATATAACATCAAAATACTTCTGCTTGTACAACATTGATACAGTTCCTCCTTGAAGGCCTAAGTTCCACCAGTACCTCTGAAAGTTTAGGCACCCAAACTGTAATAGACCTTATTTTCCTCCTGCATAAAGCGTTTGCATGAGCTTTTTGTGTCCAACAGGCGTACTTTGAAACTACAGGAAGCCATTGCATTTATTTCCATGACCACAGTCCTACGGCTGTTGGCGGTACGGTCTGCTCACACCACCGCCACACACGTATGCTTCTGCCAGTGCTTGCATCCTCCCTGATTTATTGCACGGGTGAAGCAAACGTACAGAGCGCGCTCATACGCTACAGAGTTCATTTAACTGTTTGATTACATGTCTGCAATGCAATTCGTGTAACTTCCCTGCAATGGCAACTTGTGCCAAAACTTGCCGTGTGCTTCTCACATGCCGTAAACACACAAAGTTCACACGCTCCTCAAATGTCTGTGGTGACACTGACCAAACAATGGTGATTTTTAGGTGTCAACCGGGCTCAAGCCCTTTCATGTTTTGCTAGGAGGTGTGATGTTTGGCCGAGGAAATCGCTGTTGGATAGGAGACCACAAAGGAAAATTCGACAATAGGGAATGTGGGTGGGAGTAAAATGGTGATAAAAAACACAAACAACTCATTTGTGTTCCCAAATGTATCGCAATTGCTTAAATTTTCACCTGTGCTTTTCACTTCAAACTATAAAAAACATCACCCAGGTGATCCAGGAATTCCTTGCAGGACAAACCAACACAGTACTCTGCAGGATAAATAAAATAAAAACACCTTCACAGTTTTACATCTCCTGGTGATACATAAACACCACAATGCCTTGGACAGGACAATGTGTGACGTCGTCACCCCCCCCACCCCACTGCCCAGCTACAGGAAGCAGCCAAACGCTCACAGCACTAAGACCTAGCATGTCCGCAAGGGACAGAGAGTCTCCACACTCCCAGCAGGATGCCAGGACGTTCTCAGACTCAACAAACAAACAAAGGCCTGATGCAAAAAGCAGTCGGACCCAGGCGAGATTATGCTGAGCTGAGCTTGGGTCCTGCTGCCCTAAGAGCCGCCCGTATTTTTGTGAGCTCTCTCCACCTTTTTCCCACCAGACATAGTGCTGACTCCATGTTCTGCGTGTGCATGGTATGAGCTCATGTGGCCATGAGCCTGAGAAGTCCTCAGGTTTCCGTTCACCTGTCACCTGCTATCATTCCATCTCAACAGACGCTCCCCCGCCCCCTTGCAGGCAGTGAACCCTGCAGTTAGCCCACCAGATCTCTCCATTACCAGCTCATTCCAGCCGTGATTCGTCAGTGTGCCTGGGAATGAAGACGTTGGGGTGGGAAAATGATAAGTTGCTGAAATGCCTGTTGACTATAAACAGACAGAGACCTTGGGACACTTTTCATTTGAATGGATGTTGTTGTTATCGTAACACAACAGACTTTTAACAGACTCATGTAAAACCCTTGTTTGTCGTATAAATGGACTGTCACTTGAAAATCTCATGCTATGCAAACGCATGCAAAACCAGGAGGTTTATGAGACAGCTGGCGTTAAACCTCTTCAGAGCTTCCCTGGTGGGGGAAGGCAGGGGCCAGTAGCTTATATAGGGGCGGTTATTTTCTACCTTACTGAACATTGCTGGTGTTATGAGGCAAAAGTCAATGTTCGATATCATTCAACATTCTATTACTGCAGTTTTCAGTTACATTTTCACTATAACCTGTTCTGCATTTTACATTTTCTCATGTTTCATACAAACAGATCTGCAAATTATCACATCTCAGTGCCTTGTCTCTGTTTGATAGAATTATTTAGTAATATTTAGTTTTTCCTATAATGTTATTTATTTTCATGTTGAATTTCTGAACTTCTGAACATGCTGTCTTGAAAATACATGAACAAATGTGGCCAGGTAGTAATAGCCAACCCCCCCACTACCCCCCAGCATTAGTGCAGAAAAACCCACACACAAAGCAGCATGAACACGAACTGAAACGGCTACTTTGCATAGTTAAAAAGTTCAAAAACCAAACATCTTTTTAAGGCTCAATGAAAGACACTAGCTCTACACTAAAGGGTCCTGGCAGTTCATGTCCAAAGTCCTCAATGTTTGACTCATTTTGGCGAGTTAAAACTGAGTCTCCTCTTCAGGAATGCATCACTTTGGGATATTTGGGTGCTATTCATTAGGTCAGTTTTTGCTGATGAACTTCCTTTTAAGCTGACTGAGCATCTGATTAAAAAAACAGGGTAGAAAAAGGCTTTAGGAAAATGCTTTTTTTAAATCTAGTTCTGAATCTGACCTTTTCTGACCCATAGTAGTAAGCACACAGCATCCAGTGAGCTGCGGGCTTAACTGTTATTGATGTATTTAAGCATCAAATCACTCAGCAGTTTTAGACTCCTCATTCCATATGTTATCAGAAAATGACTCATTCCTGTTAGTTTGAGCTAAGGCTTCAACTAAATTAGCAGCATATTTAGAGGGCGAATGATGGTGACTGTAGCATAACAGACAGAAGTTTTGTTTCTCCAAACACTTTACAGAATGTGACAAGATAAACAATGAACTGTAAATCTAGTGCTGCAATCAGACCTCATGCCTCAACAGAACTGTCACCGTCCTGTCTGATTTGTTTGAATATTCAAATTATGGGTGGAAATCGTTGCAGGCTGCCTCTAAACTCCTCCTGTCTGTTATCAGAGGCCTAGACTTCATTTTCTAAATTAGCTGTGCTGAGGGTATCATCTTGGCATTTGCTAATATCTGGAGTCAATCAACAATAAACAGTAAATAATAATTATTTACAAAATCAGTTTGAGTGACAAGTGCAAATATATCTAGCAAAGTAACAGAACTTCTAAAATCGGTCTTATACACCAAAATATTACATGTTTTGACTACTTAAAAGCATTCGTTTTCAAATCTGACTCTCGGTTTCAACCTCAGACTCGGGTTCTCTGCTTCTTCCACTTTGCCCTCGCTGTCTGAGCCAGTTTCTCCAACTGATGTGAGGTTGAATGAGAAGTATGAAGCAGAACATGTTTACTCTTCATTTTGGAAACGACTGGGAAGCATAGAAAGTGTCGTGCCACTGCGACAAGAATCTGCGCTGCAACGACGAGGCCATCGCGATGCTAACTGTAGCCTATGTAGTAGGGGCGCTAACTGTTCGAGGTAACTTCTTAATTTATATTACGCAGCTTTATCAATGTGGCCGTGAATAAACTATATAATAAAATTAATTTATGTATTTCACTGTGGGCGAAATTACGCTTGCATGTTTTGTTTTGTAAGGTTGGTAGGCTAGTAAGATGCTTATCCATGTGCTTTCAGCCATTAGTAGATCATTTAGAAGTCAGCGGTAGGCTTATGAATTAATTCCAGAAACAAATGATCTTTTTTGCTACATAAGCTGGGTGGGCTACCTAAAATAGAAAAGAAATATGCTTTAATGTGATGTGTTCACATCATTATCATTTATATATGCCCGTCATCATTTATAGTATATGTCCATCAAGGATGATGCAGCCCATTCCAGCACAGCCACACACACATCCTCACTTCACTTATTTAATTCGTCTAATGAGACACACCTGATCTCTATTCCCTCTCCTAATTTGGACTTCATATTTACTCTATCCTATTCCAGGCTCACTATGCCGCCGTCTGAAATGGCGTACTTTCATCCTATACAGTACGCCAAAGCAGTACACGATAAAGGGCAGTATGTCTGAATATGCATTAAACAGTAAGCGAAAAGTATCAGTATGGTTTACTGAATCGGGAGCCATTTTGAAGTATGCGATTGCAGCACACTGTCCTATCCCATGATTCAACTGGAACATTTAACTACGATCATGTGATTTCATATGACAGCAGAGGTGGACATTCCAGGTTCAGAAAGTAAAACTCCTTCCCAAGATTTTATTCAAGCTTGCTGGATTTTCAAATTAGTGGAATCAACCCAATTTAGGAAGCTTGAGCAAAATCTTGGTGAGGACTTTTACTTACTGAACCTGGAATGTCCACCTCTGTATGACATTAGTCAAATGGTAGAATGTCTGAGGTTGTTTGCGTACTGCCCAGCTGCCTACTGAAAAAACGTCCTGCATTGAAATCTAGTGTGTCCTGCTTAAATATGCCAATGTTTTTATCACTACTGTGAACTGGACTGACTATGAGAACGATGCACTTGCACCGAACGACACCTTTGCATTTCAGATTCCAAAAGCCACTGTGTTTTAGCCTATTCAAAAATAGGCTCGTTCTATTTGTTCCAAAAAAAAGAAATCCCCTTGCATTTGGCTCCAACCTCTCTCTAGTGTTTGCTTATGTTACAATGCCACTGTTTGTCCCTGTCATTTAATACCCTGTATTGTATTGTCAAATAAGGACTAATTGTGTGTATCGTGCCTTAATTTGCACTTGTGTCAGGGCACTTTAACAGCAAGAACCAGCAAGTGGCTTTTCCCTTTGCTGACTTCCCAGTGTGTTTCCTTGTGCTGACTTCCCAGTGTGTTTCCTTGTGCTGACTTCCCAGTGTGTTTCCTTGTGCTGACTTCTCAGTGTGTTTCCTTGTGCTGACTTCCCAGTGTGTTTCCTTGTGCTGACTTCCCAGTGTGTTTCCTTGTGCTGGCTTTTCAGTGTGCCACTGTTCTCCACGTTGAGCTTTTTTTTTTTCCAACGCAAACACTGTCCCCTTGAGTGATAAGCTGGACGCCTGGGCAGCTCAATTGAAGACTGAAGACTAATGTTTTCCATCAATTGAGCGCACCTCTCCAACAGGATGTCGGCACAGGCTCTTTGGCGTTGTGGTGGGCCTTTTGCTCAGTGCAATATGAACAGACGTCGCAAGTGCATAAATAGATGACTAACGCTTTCCTTTTCCCTCAGAGGCTTCTGCCCATGCTTTCAGCAGCACAAAGAAAACACCAGGCATGCAGAACCACCTGATAAGAGGCTGCGCTGTGATGCAAGTCAAACTGCACTGTTCCAACTCTCTGAGAAAACCCCCCCCTCCCGCCCCACCTCACAAAAACCTGTGATTTAAAACACAAAATGTCTTAAAGCGTTACCACATTCCCACCCCGCCACCCCAGTTTCACTTGTTTGCGAAACACGAGTTTCTGTCCACGTTTTGTTTCTCATGTTATACTGTCTCGGGCAGCTGAGCGGAATCGCCTTTCACTAATAACGAGGTGGAATATGAGCGCTTTAGAGATGACCCTGGTGCTGTACATACGCTCCTCAGAGAAGAATCACGCCCCCGTGACCCATGCCATAAATATTTACTGCTCTTCAGAGGTCTCTGTGTTTTAGTGAGTGGACCATGTGTTGCTGAGGAGCCAGCTCAGTAAGGGCATTCGGAAAGGCCTTTGGTCCCATTCTGACAAATGTCACATGCCAATTAAAATCAACGTAAGTATTAACAGGAGTTATTTTAATGTCAAACCCAAATTCCAGTGCACCGTTGTACGGTGGTGTTCCTGCTGCAGAAACGACTCTGCAGTAGTGAAAAAGGAGGATGTGGCTGGCTGTGAACAAAGTCGGAGGGAGGACAGGGTCAAGCTTAAGATGGAGAATGCTTCACCTGCACATTGACTGTGTGTGTGTTTGTCTGTGTGATGTGTTTGGATTCAGCAGGGCTTGGAATATTGATTGAATGATTACTAAAACACATTTATTAAAACTAGGTTGAACCTCATCTTATCTTTCACCCTCCAATCACAACAACAGTTTTTGTGCCTTTTGTGCCTCTCGTGGACCTACTGAGGTACGTTAGTTCAGCATGTTTTATTTCGGTGTTGCAATTGGCCACACCCCTGCAGGAGCGGTTTTAAGGAGGCTGCGGTTTTGTTGCATAAAGGGAGTGAAACATAACGGTGCAATGTCAGCACTGAGGAGGCCGCCTTAAGTTAATCACCTAGGTGACAACACACTTCTAGTGATGAAACCCTTCGCAAATGTCAGGCACAACACCAGAAGTGTCTGGATGTCATGGCCATGTGGTTAAACAGCGAGAGGGTGAACGACCCACAAATCAATGTCTTATTGGAGGTGAGCGTCTTGTAATGGGAACTCGCGGCAAGGAAGTCACTTGTGTTCACAACAGCCACGAAAACCTCACTGGCCAAATAGATGTTTACACAACAGCTATTATGGGACAGTGAGTGGGAAAGAGAAATTAAAGAGAGGGGGAGGGAGGGAGAGAGAGAGAGGAAGGGTGGCATGAGAAGAAACATTAATATGAGAAAGTCAGAGAGCAATGGTGAGTAAGTGAACGAGTATTAAAGACAAGGGAGGCAGACTGCAAGTGATAGTGAGCTAAGGTAGACAGGGAAGGAGACAGCGAGTGACTGAGGGAAGACAGATCAAGGGAGGTGGAAAATGAGTGAGAGTGTGGCATGGGAATGATAGAAATGTAGGAAGAGTGAGAGCAAGAGACCTTGTGTGGAAGTATGGGCAGAAGTCCATGTCCCCGACCCCTCAGGGAGGAGGCAGGTTCCCATGCCCCAGTCTCCTCCAGGGAGGACCAGTGGTAGATGTGACGTCTGGGTTGCTATCCTGGTCGTCCATGTGGGACCCAAGAAGAAAACACTCTAATCCATCAGCTGCAGAGGACCAAGGAACTGGGAGCAGTGATACATTTACACTATCACAAAAAAGTTCATCTTGTCATCCACCAGGGTAAAGTAGAAGCTTTGGGTCTATATACAAGACCACTGAATTCTGGGAATTTATTGTATAAACATGGTCTATTTTGACCACCAAATCTAAGGTCAAAAGTTGAGGTTAAGAGTATCAAGAGTTTCCTCTTGACAACAAACCACTGCTGTTGTGAGAAACTTTTTCACAGTTTTTTCCCCTTCTGGGCATTTGGAGTCCTGGGAGCCAAAGTATCAACACTAAACACATTTTTTGATAATTAAGCTAAGAGTCCAGAGGCTTTTTTCAGAGGTATTAGTGTCCTTAACACAATATCAACCGTAGACATATTTAAATATGCTTTATGTTTTAAGTTAAAGTTTGAAGCCTTGTTTATATTTGCTGGAAGTTTTACATATGTCAACACTGCATGAAAGACACCAAAACATAACTGCTACATATGAAAGTTATTTGTATGTAAATATGTATCTGAACCTAGATTACAAAACACATGAGAAACAGTTGCTGCAGGCAAATGGGAGAGAGAGAGACCAAGAACGGCTAGGAACAGAAAAAAATAGAGAGGAAGAGAGAGAGCGCAGGAGAGAGAGAGAGAGAGAGAGAGAGAGAGAGAGAGAGAGAGGAGGAAGTATACTGGTAGTAGTGGATAACTTATCTAAGGGTATAAGAGAATTTAAGTTGAATGCCAACACAGTTCGATAGACAAGGAGAAAACAAGGAGATGTGATTTAATTTGTGATCTGCAATTATCACACATTATCGCCGCACCTTCTTAGAAATTTACAGAGAGAGGGAGGGAGAGGGGGAGACAAAACAGGACAGGAGTTTCCAAAATGATGTCAGCATGTGGCAGCTGTAAGCGACAGGCCTTAATCTCCCAGTTTACTCCATAGACCTTGGACAGAGGCGCGCCTGTGCGAGATCACGCAGACGGCGTCCTGCGTTGAGCAGAAAGGTGGTCTTGTATTGAGCAGTCCTGTCTGTGCCCACTACCGCCACCTGGAGGCCTGCGAGTGACTATCAATGCTGCGTTATAGGGGACGCTACATTATCTGTATTTGCTGCTTACCAATGGACATTTTGGGCAGGTTTTTTATCTCTAATGAATAACTGTCGTGGTATCTGATGAACCTTTTTTCACCATTTGGGCTTAATGAAACAAAAACATACGAACTTACATTGGGGAACATACCAGGTACACAGTTATCAATGGTATCACAAAATGTGGTCCCTCTTATCCAGAACTGGTCTTAAAACGGTGTAGGGTTCATCCAGATGGGAGCAGATTCCCATCTTCAGTTTATACCCCTGACCATTTCAGTTTTACACAATTATCATTGTACTATGTAACAAAAGAAATGACTTTACGGTCTCAAAGGACAAAGTCTTTGTTTCCAAGAAGCATGGGTCTATTATACAAATAAAGTTTAGAGCAACGTCCTAAAGCTTTGAAGTTCACTGGGTGGGCAACATTCCCAGAGGGAGACCAAACTTCTGAAACACCACTATAACAAGAGGAAGTATCTCAAGGTATCACTCTGGACTCCGCAACAAGACATCAATACCACCAGAAACAAACGTCGGGTGTATAATTGCTTTGGACGGCTGGTCCCAGAATGCGAGGGACAAAGACGCGCCTAGACCGCCCGCCTCCTTTTTGTCCACTTGTGATATTGGGTTTCCTTAACCCAGCCCCACAGGCAGGCCAAAGGGGAATATGGAGCTCTAACTCACTCTCCTGTGATGCAGTATGTACTATTGTCTCTCTGTGGATCTCACTTCAGTGGCAAACGACGAGTTATGAGCAGGTCTCTGTTCATTCGTACGCCTCGGTAGTTCCTGGCAGACTGCAACACTGCACCCTAGTGGACAAGTGTTCACACAGAAGAGGACACACTCACATACGCACACAAACACACACAGGGTTTCACATTCATAATTTTCTCACATAGTCACTCAGGGTAAAGGAAATCCCAGGCAAAGTTGCTATTCTCTGGAGTTTCTCCATTATCCACGCTCAGAGCGCTTGTCTTACTGACTCAGTGATTTTTTTCCAAAATGAGGCAGAACGCGGATGGGAGATTGCAGATAAAACAAAAACGGAGGCCATCCTACAAGTGAGGTAAGGTGTTTAAGGCAGATGAGTTCGATGTAAAATCCACTTGAAATTTCCGAGCCAGCAGACAGTTTCAAGGCTTACTCCTGTGATCAAAGCAATTTTATTAATCAAGCGCTTTCCTGCTGTGAGAGTGAACTACAGTCAACGGTTTCCCATCAGGAGCTCAATGTGAGAGCATTATTGGAGAGACCTGGCCTCACGCGTGGACACGTGGATTAGGGTCACAGCGGATTAAAATAATTAAAACACACATATACACACGCACACACGTACTTAACACTACAATTAGTTATCATGGAATCAGTAACATTCTCACCAGAACTATACATAACAAAGCAAACATCCTGAAACTCAGTTCTCCAAAAAAAGTATGATGTTTGTGTACATACTCTGAAATGATATTGTTTGGGCTACATATTGAGCATATATCTGAATGCATAACTACAGTAAAGCATATCTGACTCAGTATTCTCTATAGACGTCATGGTATGGCTTTGTAACAATCTCAGACCAAGCACAAATGATCACTGTCACGACGAATCTGCAGACAGTAAGAAAGAAAAGGAAGTAAACGCCAGTCTCCGTTAAGAGTTTAATGAATGTAGCGAAAACGAAACCAAACATGTATTAATTTTTTACCAAGAGCCTTTTGTTGTCAACCTCAAGGAACTACAGTATTTTTATATAACCCTTTTAACAATATCTTATTAGTATGGTAATAGGTACTATGGTAACAGATACCTTAAGTAACTTAGGATTTAAGTCTATCTCTATTGCTCCACTTTACTAATGATCTTGGCCCTCACAGTGATGTCACATAAACAATCCCCCCAGGGCCAACAACACCACACCAGATGGGACATCCTGAAACATCAGTAAAGTTTGTTACAAAGGCAGTTTTGAAGTTTGAAATGAGTTACAAAGGCCTCACCAGCCAGCCATTAAGGATCACAGCGTGTCCGGATCCGGCCGAGAGAGGCTCGTTCAACTGAGCAAAGACACTGTGATCCTGCAGCCCCAGGGCACTAACGCATGCCTGCTGTCTGCCCAGGGGGGCAGGCCGTTTGATTGTGGAACAGTCTGGCTACTACAGGCACATGCAGAAGCTGATTGCTGATAAGCCTCTTAACCCCCCTCCCCCTCAACTCTACATAAATAACCCCAGAGGAGGGTGTTGTGCACCTGCTCATCTCTACACAAGGCAAACATTTGCAGAGCTAGACACGGGAGATGTGGTGGGGGGCGTTGGGGGTGGCACGTGGTGGTACTTTCCCCTCCGTGACACACCTGGCTAAATAGCACCTGGTCACCACATTACACCTTTGTCTCTGACCTTCTCTGCCATGGATTATTGGTGATGTTTTATTTCATTATTTACATATGCTATGTATGATTTATTTATTTGTTTTCTAATGGATGCTTTATTTTCTTCACTTTTTTTCAAAGGTTTCGTTTTTGTAGGTTGAAATGTTTTCGAATGGTGTTGGTCTGATCCCCTCTCCTGAGCCAATGGCATGCCCACACTTGATCAGGCAGTAATCTGTTCGCACATGCCAGCAGATTGCTGTCAACTGAAGCCTTACTGATTGAAACACAGGCCTAGCTGCCTCTGTGATAATCTCTCCATCATCCCTTGGGTGTGAAATCAACAAACAAAATAGATCAGACTGTAGACAGAGAGTTGCTAACCGTGTATAAGGACACTTTATTCATTGTTAGAAATGTTCATCAACACCCCCTATTGACTCAGTATCCTCCACAATTATGCCCTAAGTATAGGTATTTAATTTGCATTTGTCAGCAGAAAAAATAAATGTCTATCATCTGGTCTAAGAGCACTGCACTGTGGTAAGAAGGAATGGGGAGCTCCTTTATTTTGACATCATTAAATAAGGTCTCCTTCTTCCCCAGCCCATTAATAATGAATGAATTCTGGGGTGTATGGACAATATTAGTGATCTGGGGCTGCAGTGGGTTAAGAAGGCCTGCCTCCTCCCTCCCTCACACCTTTTGTTTGTGTTTTTTGTTTTTGTTTTGATTATTTCTATCAGCTGAAATCTACTACATCACGCCTCTGTTCACCTACCCAAGTCTAATTAGCTTCTTCACACATTGATCACTTCGTGGCGTGGCCTCCAGGAAATGCGTTTCCCTCTATGTACACGAGCCGACATTAACCTCTCTCATTAGACTGTATCGACGTGTTTGTCTGTGTGTGAGTGTGTGTGTGTTTATTTCTCTTTCAAAAGTTTTGCCTTGTGGCTGCAAAACAAGGCATAATACGCGCTGGTTGTTTCAGCATGTTTTTGTATAGTTTATTTGAAAATGACAACAAGAGGACCCAATGCTTTTTTCTTGGAATATTAATTTCTGCAATGTTTACACAAATACGTAAAGTGCAATAATGCAAGGTTTTCTTAAAATTGCTTCACATTGCCTTTTTTATTGACCTTTTCCTATTTTCCTATTTACACATTTGAAATTTCATGTACATTTTTAGAATGTTTAAAATTACAAATGTAAATTGCAAGTGTTTTATAGCACCATATGTGCATGTGAACACCAGCCATGTCAGTGCCCGGGTTAACACGCTCGACTTGGAGATATACACACGAAAACTCTTCAAATGAGAACCAACTGTAGTTTTTGCCTGTTATTTGTCTTACCTTAAAACAAAAGCACAACTCTCTCAGCACTGCGGCCTCAAAATACCTCCACACTCATTCCCCTACAGTCCATTTCTAGCTGACCATGGTTCATTAAACATATGTCTTATTTTCCATTGTAACCATCTAATATCGTGCGGCAGATAAAAGAAATATATTTCATCCTAAAACCCTATTTTGGCTCCAAGCCTAATTAGCAGATCAGCTATAAGCGGTATTTGACAGAGACAGAAATAGCCTGGTCCATAGTGAGACATACTTAAGTGGAAGTACAATGGTGGGGGGCGGAGTGAGGGTGGTGTTATGATGGAGGCGTGAGCAGTGAGTGGGGCTCGGGCCGTAATGACGGATTAGAGGGGGGATTAGGATTCTTTATGAAGATGTTCCTCATCCTCATTAGAGTGCTCCTTATAACAGTGGATCGATTCCCTCACTGAGAGAGAGAGAGAGAGAGAGAGAGAGAGTAGAAAGAGAGAGGGAGAAAGAGAGGAAGAATACTGCAAAGGCTGTGTAATGAGAAAGTTTAATGAAGGACTTCATCTTTCTCTAACCCACTAGTTGGACTATAGGACTCTCGGGTTAAATTTGCATTGATTTTTGTTTTTGGATGCTGTGAGTATGTATGTCCAAAATTTGTACGCACTGACAGCTGTTTGGTCCAATATGAATTCACTGAGCTACTGAGAACAGGGTAAAGAAGATGTGGTGACTAAAACCAAGACAGGCCATTGATTCTTTCAACATTTACACTTCAAACTGCCAAAACAAACCCTAGAGATACAAACACCACAACCCCCACACATTCCTATTTCAATATAAAATGTCAATGCTTTCCAGTTCAGTCACAACAGTAATAAAGTTTCTAACTGGAGACTTAGACCTTGCCTGTGCTGTCAGAGAAAATCTGGTGAGGTTAAATTATGTGTTTACTCTGGTTGATGGTTTCTGTGGGCAGTTGGTGTCTGGTGCTAGTTTGCATGGGTTTGCATGCAGAGTTGAACTGGCTGATTGCGCAACTGATCAACAGTTAGATAGGAGCAGACCGACAATGTCATTGGTGCTTCACCGTATAAATATGGGCCCACATGAACAAGACTATCTCAGTGAACACAGCACCTGTCACAGGAAAATATAAACAATTAAACCTTCACACACCTGGGTGTGATTTTGAACATCTGAGAGAATAGCTGACAGGCAGCTGGAACACCTGGCAAAATATGTTGTGAACTGGAACTTCTTGCTTTAACAGGCTGCCTGAAGGAAAAATGTATGGGAAGTGTCCATCAAATAGTTATTCACTGTTAGTGCCTTCATTGGACACAGAAGGCAATTAAGTATTTGAAAATATTAACCACGCACCCGTGTCTTGCATCTCTATCGATCTATCTATCTATAATACTGATGTATCATTGGTACACGTTTCATAAAAGTTGATTCCTTTAAAATATATATTTGAAATCATGAAACAGAAAAAGTACATTTTAATTGCATAGACAGTTTTATTGATGGTGAAAAAACATTCAAACAGGTGATTCATGTTGCTGCCATGCTAATAAGAACATGATTTTGATCACTAAAGGAGGCCAGTCTGGATTGGAAGCTGGTTTCAACCGTTCAGCAGGGTGGTGCATCAGGGATTGGCTTGCAGCGTTCCACTACGGCGTTGATCTCCCCGATCTTCACACCATCATACGTCCCAGTGACAGTGGTCCAGTGGGTTTCCCCATTACTGTACGTACGACTCAGGCGTGCCGTGAAAGGAATATCAGCGGTCATCCTTTTAGCGTCCATCCTCACAGAGCACGAGTGGTTTGGAGGAACGAGGACCTGCACGGACATGGAGTGGCTGATGGTTTCGATGATCTTCGTCCCCTCTGAGAAGCTCACAGTCTGTTCTTTGGTGAAATCCACATTGTTTGGGTTGATGATGGGAATCTTCGCCGTGATGAAGGAGGTGGATCCGTTGCGGGTTTGTCTGCCGATGTCCCAGAACTTCTCAATGGTGCTGGACTTCTCCAAAAGGACTGTCTTTTCAATGCTAGAACACTCATAGTTGGTGGCTTTGGCCGTTTGGATGGTCTCAGGAGGATGATTGAATAGCTCGATCTGGTCAATGGCGTACTCCACATGGGAGATGTGCTGGTTGTACTTGTCTCTGTTCACGGTCAGGACATCATACTTCTTGTACCAATATTCATCGCCTTCCCAAGGCAGGAAGAAGGCTGCATGCTGGGGAACAACCTTCCCTAAACCATATTTATTCTTTCCGACGTAGATTCCCGCATGTGCACAGGTTTTCACCGAATCTGTGGGCACAGAGCCATAGGAGTCTGACCTCCACTGCAGAAACTCAAAGTGGTCCTCGTTTACCAAGACCTCAAACTTAGGGTTGGAGTACTCAGCGTTTGCGTAAGGGTAGTTGCAGAAAGCACCTTTGCTTTGGGTGTAGAATCCGGCCTCGCAGTTGAATTTGCACACGTAGTCGGTGCGTTCTGTGTAACCGTTGTAGATGCTTACAGCGCCGTTCGGTAGAGAGCCGTTCCAGCTGACCCATTTGAGGCTGACGTTGTCGTCGAACATGAGCGGTGAGCTCCATTCTTGCTCCTTCTCTGAGGTGAACTCCGGAGGTGCGCTAGGGAGTTCCACCACAGTCAAAGCACCGAGAGGTGGTATCACATCACCCAAGGCAGGGTTTAGCTGGACCTCTACATCAAAAGACAGGTGTAGGCTAATTATTTAGATGGTATTCAGTGTTTGCAGTGAAACTGGTCTATATTACAAGTGTTTGTATCTGTTGGTAATTTAACAGAAGATAACCTGTGACACTGTAGTTTACTGACTTTCAGTCATAGTCCCATATTATATCACGTGTAAAAGAGATTCCACATGCAGTGAGTCATTAATTAACGTGATTGGAAATGGAACTCACTGTTCGCCGCATTGAGATCTCGGGTGGGGACACAGAGCAGTGGCGGCAAGCACAGCTGCAGCACCGCTAACACCAAGACAAGTGCTGCCCTCATCTGGTGAGAAAGGGAAATGTAGACTATGGCCATTTCAGCAGAACGTTTTTAAATACTTATTACTGTAAATCACTGGCATTAAATACATCACAATTGATTTAAATAAAGTTAAATAAACAAATATAACCAGTTTTATGTTTGCTTAGTTTAATAAAACACTTTAATCATGCAGTTGTATTCAGATTCAAATAATATTTTTATTTCTAGCAAAATAAAAGATGTTATGATGTTTGTACAACAACAAAATTCTAAATAAATGTGTCCATGCATTTAACACATTTTTTGTGCAGCATTGCAAGATCGAAAATAAAAATATATTCCATAGCACAGAAGTTATTTGCAGTAATATTCATTCATATCTACCACTATGCACAATGAGACATTATTTTTGTTTTTTTGTTTTTACATGAGACCATTATTGTATTGGAGCGATAAATGAGTGTCTTTTACCTTGTCAGATGTCTTTTCAAATGCTGATGAGTGGTAGTGCCAAAGGGCTCTTAAGCTCTTATAACTGCCCCCAATAAACCAGTATTGGTGACCTCAGCATAGGGGAAAACAATATCCTCACTGTCAATGCACAGCCACTGAATTAAACTGGATTTGGTGGTGATTGGAGTGAATTGGAATAAGAAGAACAGAATTCTTTGTTAAGAAAAATGTTAACCACAATAAGCTTCCATAGAGTGACAAAGTGAAAGATATCCATTTTTCAGTTGGAGGCATTTGATAAATGATTCATTTCCACAATCTTTTACCATTTTGTTCTTTTCTAAAATGTTTGGTTACTGAAGCTACATTATATGCATTTAAAGTAAGTGACCAAAGTGTCATCTTTTGTCAAGATATCCAGGATCTTAACCAGGAACAGATACAAGCAGTATTCTGTTAATTCAGTTTAGTCATTATAAACATAAGTTATTATAACTAAGGTCTCAACCAGGAACAGATATTCTGTTAGTTTATTCATTCTAAGCAAAAGCTACGTAATTTGTCTTTGAATTCAAAGAATTTGAATTTTTTTTTCTTTTGTAAAGATGAGTATCTCAAGTGTCCTTGATGTTTTACAAAACACTTGCGTAACAAGTTAATACTGGATTTTTGACCTCTTCAGAAATGATTGTTTATCAGGCAAAATAGCTGATTGATCTCTAATAAAAATTGATAGATGGGTTTAGGGTCAAGGTCATGGGAGAGACTACTTATGAGGACCCACTGGAGTGTGATTATCAGACCTTTTATGACTTAGAAGTGATGATATACTGTTCTTTATAGGAGGGTCAGTCATGATAATATGGGTTATCTGCTGATGTGATAAAGGTGATTTTACTAAGATGCAACTTCAGGAATTTAGTTATATAAGATATTTTCAGATTTTCATGTACACGATGTTAGAAAAATCACTTTTGTGTGTATGGTTATATTGTCATTTTATATAACTATTATGTAATGTTATGATTTGGTTAATGATACATTGTACGTGCGAACAAGATTGCATTAATTTGAATTTGGGCATGTGCAATCAGCAACCACACTCTTAGAAAATCGTAATTAGTAGGTGCATTGTTTATGTTCAGTAAAGACAGTAGAAACTCTATGCCTATGCATAACTTTTCTTAGCTATGTTTTAATTAATCTTAATGAGAGTTGGGCAGTTGTTGGCTAGATACTTTTTGAAAGACCACTATTGGCTTAGCAGTGACTGATATATGTTTATTAGGTATAACACCTTGCATGTCCCAATCATGTTGGTGAGGAAACTGCAACATGAACATTAGTCAACAGTGGTCCAGTGGGGGAGAATATGAGAGAAAAAAAGTATATATATATATATATATATATATATATATATATATATATATATATATATATATATATATATATATATATATAGAGAGAGAGAGAGAGAGAGAGAGAGAGAGAGAGAGAGAGATTAAATATTATTTATATAAAAAATAAAAATTATAGTTAAGCACACAAAGTTTCCAGAGAGACAGAACATTTATTCTGTCTTTTATCAGTTCGTCAGGTGTGCAAGCAAAATGCTTCTGAAATAATAGGAGGAGGAACCAGTATATTCAAAATTATATATTTATATATTCTTTCATTGTTAAAATGCTAGAATTTATACATAAAGAGACAATAAAGTCTCTTCTTAAAACTATGACAGCAACAAAGATTCCATGTCAGGTTTTCACATTTCTCAGTGCTTTATTTTTTGAACACATACAAACATAGCCAGCTCTCTTCTGCAAGGGTTTTCCCAAATGACATTTTGCACTTATGGAAATAAACTGCCGTTACATTGATGGCTATGTGTAAGATGATCATTTATTATTTGCATAACTTGGTATAGATGTCAGTGTTGTGTTTGTATCTGCTTAAGCAGCTGATGGACATGGTTTGGCATCTGGAATGGGCTCACAGCGGTCCACCACTGCTCTGACCTCTCCGATCTGCACGCCATCATAGATGCCATTGATGGATGTCCACTGGGTCTCCCCGTTTGCATATGTTCGGCTAAGCCTGGCCTTGAAGGGGATGTCGGCTGTGAATTTGCGGCCTTCCATGCGTGCGGAGCAAGAGTGGTTGGGCGGCACCGTCAGCTGGACTGACACCTCGTGGCTGAGAGCCTCCACTACGGTGGTGCCACGGTCGAACTGCAGGGTCTTCTCTAAAGAGAAATCCACTCCAGCAGTGCCAATCATTGGGATTTTGGCAGTGATGCCCCCTGTAACACCAAGCATGGTGGAGCGACCAATGTTCCACGATTTCTCCACCTCTGTGGTCTTGGAGATGGTCACAGTCTTGGTTACTGTCTGGCAGTCATTGTTGGTGACAGTGGAGACCCTCATGGTCTCTGGTGGGTACTGGAAGAGCTCAATCTCATCAATGCCATACTCAACGTGAGAGATGTGCTGGGAGTAGGCGTCCTGGTTGATTGCCAATACTTCATACTTCTTGTACCAATATTCATCACCCTCCCATGGCAGGAAGAAGGCATCAAACTGAGGTACAACCTTGCCAAGACCATACTTGTTCTTGCCTACATAGATACCAACACCAGCACAAGTTCTAATAGCATGGTTGGGCACCGACCCATATGACTCACTCTTCCACTCCACAAACTCAAAGTTGTCTACATTGACTAATACCTCAAACTCAGGTGCATGGTATTCTCTGTCCCCATAAGGGTAGTTGCAATATGGACCTTTGCTGGGAGTATAGAAACCTGCTTCGCAGTTGTACTTGCAGATGTAATCGGAACGCTTGGTGTACCCATTGTAGATGCCAACTGCACCATTGGGAAGAGATCCCTCCCACTTCGTCCAGTTTAGATTGACATTGTCACCAAACAAATGTGAAAAGTTCACTTGATCCTCAAGGTCTGGGGGTGTTAGTGGGCCAGTGACGGCCACATTATCAGAGAGAGGTGGGACTTTATCCTCCAGCAGAGGGTTAAGGAGGGAGGCTGAATCAAAAAAGAGATAGCAAAGAATCTTTGTGAAATACTATAGGAACGAAAGCTATGAGAGACACAAGAAAATTCAAAATAAACAAAACAGTCTCAAAATGTCAACAAGGACATGATAGAAAATTAAGTGTGAAATAGCCTACATTTGCCTGAGGTTTGTTTCACTATCTCTTTGAGGTTGGTTGGGGGTTTCTCAGAAGCCAGGACACACAAAGCTCCCAGATGCAGAAGTGTGATGAGAGCAAACAGCTTCATCTGCAAAAGACACATGATTCACGATTATCCAGAATTAGCAGCAAAGTGATACGATCCAGCATTGTATTTGGAAATGTTCGAGATAGTAATTGTCTCTACAGTTAATGTTACTTGCCATTTTAACATTCGACTGCTCATACTTCATGTACAGGATTATTAATAAAAGAGTACACATACCTTTGCGGTCTGACCCCTCTGTGCGGATCACTCTGACTGTTCAGACTTATATATCTTATTTATGGCCTCTTAAGCCATAAATCCCAAACCTCACTCTCATGTTATCATCTCTCTGGGCTCACTGTCATACTGAGGACAACAGCTACAATCCTAAAAATGAAAAGCAAATATATCTGAATAGATTTTCATATTAGAAATGTTGAAAGCATAAATGTAATTGTTCTGTGAAGATGTACTGTTAAAAATAACACAGAAAAGCAATTATCATATTAATTCTTCTATAATATTCTTGTTAGAACAATTGTATACTCCTTGTCCTGAAAATATGATCACGGTCTTGATTGGCCTTTTAGACTATGGTCTGACATTCAGCAGAAGTTCTCAAGATTCTGCAGGGACACTGCTGACAGGCTATTTGTGTTATTTGTGCCAAGATAAGATTAAAGATTGTAAAGGTTATTTGGATAAGGCATTACAGAACTAATCTCTTACCTCTGTTGGCTTTCTTTGATATTCAATCAATCAGTCAAAATTTATTTATATAGCGCTTTTTACAACAGTTGTTGTCACAAAGCAGCTTTACAAGTGTCTGAGTCCAAGCCCCCAGTCCCCCAGTGAGCAAGCCAAGGGCGACAGTGGCAAGGACAAACTCCCTAAGAGCATGAGGAAGAAACCTTGAGAGGAACCAAGACTCGGGGGGGACCCATCCTCCTCTGGCTGACGCCGGTCACCATAAAAACAATTAAAGAGATAGAAAAGCAAAGAAAAGATGGGAAGGATAAATAAATCTCATCTTTGTGTGTATTTATATATATATTTTATAATTCCTATTCAGTCCTAATCTTCTTGATGGTTGGTAATGGTAGTCCAGTGCCGCATAGATACAGCCATAGCAGGGGAGAATTCGGGGCGGTGAGAGGGTCCAGGGCAGCGGGTTCATACTTCATCCATAACTGGTTAGACAGGGCAGTGGGTTGATCCTTCATCATAACTGGTTAGGCAGGAGGTGGCTGGCCCAGGGTGGATCTCAGGATATCAGGGTAATATTGGAAAGATTACATACCATCATAACAATTAAATGTTTTTGTTACCAGAAAAACATAAATGCCAAATTCTTAATAGAGGAAACATACTGGATGGATCACAAAGTTTCTTGTGAGGTTTTGAGGAGTCTTCACATTCTGTCTAGAACAAAACAAAAAACAAGACAAACAAAAGCATTAGTTGTTATGACAGCAGTTCCCCCGGTAACACTTTGTAATAAATGTCACCTGATCGCAGAAATCCTCAGAAATGCTGTGTCCTTTACATAACCAGCAACATAGAGATGTGTGGTCAAGAACAGCAGGGGGCATCAAGAGATCTAAAATGGCACTCATGCCAAAATGGTGCTTCTGTCATAAAGTTAAAACCAGAAGCATCACTCTACAACTGCATGAGCAGTGAGCATCAGTTCAATGCATCAGTGCATTGGGTAAATAATTGAACAATTATAATACCTTTTTGCACATATTCTATTCATTTTATGAGGTTTAGTATTTGATGGGAATTTCTATGCAGTGAATGACTGCCAGAAGAAATTTCCAGGTGCATCGTTCAGTATGTTCCCTGCTAATGGTACAGTATGTTCTCTGTTAACTGTGAACTATGCTCCATGGTTATGGTGTAGTATGCACCTTGCTGATGGTGTAGTATGCACCCTGCTGATGGTGTAGTATGTTCCCTGGTTATGGTGTAGTATGTACCCTGCTGATGGTGTAGTATGTTCCCTTTGTATGGTGAAGTATGCACCCTGCTGTTGGTGTAGTATGCTCCCTGGTTATGGTGTAGTATGTACCCTGCTGATGGTGTAGTATGTTCCCTGTGTATGGTGTAGTATGCACCCTGCTGATGGTGTAGTATGTTCCCTGCTGAACATCTGCCAGCCTTGTAATACAAACATGGTCACTTCCTTCTTGTCCTGTATGGCCCCTCCCCCAGCTGTCAGTCATGTAGTTTTGTCAGTCATTTGTCAGTCATTTTGTTTTTAATTTACATGCCCCTCTTGTTTGGTTTTCTGCCCCTGTTGATTCATGACTTTGACTTGTTATCCTGTATATATATATATATATATATATATATATATATATATATATATATATATATATATATATATATATATATATATATATATACAGTGAGTCCAAGAAGTATTTGATCCCTTGCTGATTTTCTTCGTTGGCCCACTAATAAAGACATGATCATTCTATACTTTTAATGGTAGATGTATTCTTACATGGAGAGACAGAATATCAAGACAAAAATCCAGAATATAATTTTAAAGAATATATTTTAATTAATTTGTATTTCAATGAGGAAAATAAGTATTTGATCCCTCTTGCCAAACACACTCAATACTTAGTGGCAAAGCCTTTGTTTGCAAGCACAGCGGTGAGACGTTTGTTGTAGTTAACCACAAGTTTAGCACACACACCAGGGGGAATTTTGGCCCACTCTTCTTTGCAGATCCTCTCTAAATCATGAAGGTTGGTGGGCTGTCGCTTGGCAACTCTGACCTTCAGCTCCCTCCATAGATTTTCGATCGGATTGAGGTCTGGCGACTGGCTGGGCCACTCCATGACCTTAATGTGATTTTTCTTGAGCCAGTCCTTTGTTGCCTTTGCTGTATGTTTAGGGTCGTTATCATGTTGGAAGACCCAACCACGGCCCATTTTCAGATCCCTGGCAGAGGGGAGGAGGTTGTCCCTCAGGATTGTGCGGTACATGGCTCCATCCATCTTCCCAGTGATGTGGTGTAGTAGCCCTGTACCCTTGGCAGAGAAACACCCCCAAAACATTATGCTTCCACCTCCATGCTTGACGGTGGGCACAGTGTTCTTGGGGTCATAGGCAGCATTTTTCTTCCTCCACACATGGCGGGTGGAGTTGAGGCCAAAAAGTTCAATTTTGGTCTCATCTGACCACAAAACCTTCTCCCAATAACTTGGTTCATCTTTCAAATGATCATTGGCATACTTGAGGCGCGCCTCCACATGTGCTCTCTTCAGCAGGGGTACCTTTCGGGCACTGCAGGATGTGAATCCATTGTTGCGCAAAGTGTTGCCAATTGTTTCATTGCAAACTGTGGTCCCAGCTGCCTTCAGGTCATTTGCTAACTCCTGCCGAGTGGTTGCAGGACGATTTCTGCAATTTCTCAGCATCATTGCCACCCCACGAGGCGAAATCTTCTTTGGAGCACCGGGCCGAGGTCTCTTGATTGTCATGTTATACTCTTTAAACTTTCTGATAATTGCACCAATAGTTGTTACTTTCACATCCAACACCTTACTAATCTTTTTGTAGCCCATTCCAGCTTTGTGAAGGTCAACAATTCTGACTCTGAGGTCCTGTGACAGCTCTTTGGTTTTACCCATGTTGGAGACTTGAAATCTGTGTGATCTGCCTGATTCTGTGGACAGGTGTTTTTCACACAAGTGATTAGTGAGAACAGGTGGCTTCAGGTCAGGTAACAAGTAGCTATGCAGTATGCAAATAAAAAGAATTTTCCCATGAAACATCCCTGGATGACGTACTACTTCCGCAAAATATTCCAGTACGTGACAGTGGCGGATGCAGCTGACAGTTTTTGGACGGGCCAAAGTGTAATTGGGGTGGGCGCGCACGAACGAAAGTTGTTGACGGGGGGTGGGGGGGGGGGTGGCGAACGTACGTTTTTTTCGGGGTGGGCAGGGTGTATGGTCATTAAATGACTCGTGCGCTAGGCGCCATCCTGCAGCAATTATAGTTTATTTTCTTTCAGAGCTATCTTCGTGGTGTACTGCATCCCGTCATGCAACGCTACATTCATGTGACCCCGTAGTATGCCTTGCTTTTGTCGCATACTGGAAACTGTACTGCATACTACTACAAGGACCAGTATATAGCCTACTGAGTGCAGTATGCAGTATCCAGTATATAGTAGGCTATTTCGAACACAGCCCTAGTCTTGTAGCCTGTGTTCTTTGCTTTTTCCTTAGCCTGTATTTCGTTGTGTTTCCCTGTATTATGTCGGCTTGGACTCTACGTGTTGGTAAACTGACTTTGGATGATGTGAAAGACTCAGATTCTGGATCTGGCTCTTCTCGGTGAATGCTTCTGCATCTGCATGGCTCCCCATCACACTTCTAGTTTTGTGGTCTTGCCTCTTCAGTGAGGTCATTGGCAGGTGAGACGCATGCTCAGCTAACCTCAGCTAGCCTCAGTTAGCCACAGCTAGCTTCAGCTAACCCTAGCTATCCTCAGCTAACCTCAGCTAGCCTCAGCCTGAAACAATCAGAACAAGGGAGATGTTAGCTGTGTAATTATGAATTCTTAAAATGGGGGACTAAGTGTTTCCAATGTGATTCCCACAAAAAACATGTAGAAACCTTCAAATTAAATTTTCTGTTTTGCCCTTCAATTTCATAGCCATTAGCCTACATAATTTCATATCCAGTGGGTCAAATTGATAAAAAAGCATCACCATAGGCTACAATAATTTATTCCACTATAAATGCAAACCAAATGATCAATGATCCCTGTGTCCAGAGACTCGTCAGTGAGACTACCATTTGCATGATTCTTCTGTCTCTGTCAATGACGTATTCAAATTTTATTTCGTTGAAAGTCATGAGGGATGTGTGAGGGGAGTCATGTTCAGACTGCAATGCAGAAGCAGGAGTGTATTTTTTTGTCCCCCAAGGACTCAGGACTTTCTACAACTACTGCAGAGATAAATAAAAGATGTTCTCCTCTTCTAGTCTCCTTTTTCCAGGATGAGATGCTCTAGTAAAGTTTCCTTCATGTGGAATAATGGCAAAGGTGTGCCGAACATTCCGCATCTGCCTTACTTCTCCACTCAAGAGTGCCTCGGTGTCGTCAGGATTTGGGCTAATGCACCAAGCCAGGAGCTCATCTGAATTCACACACCTTTGTGTGAAAGGAAACGCCTTCAAATCACATCAACATTCACATAATAGTTGCCCTGACGGGGTTGGCATGTATATAGGAGCCATGGGAGTGAATTGGTGAGATCACGTTTGTTTAATATCAAGCTTTCTTTGGCAATGCTGCACAATTTTAGGGTATTGATGTGCTGTTCGAAAACAAACAGCAAAGAAAATGAAGTTCAACACTGTCCTATACCTGACCGATTAGTCACTGACTCTAACTTTATTTCCTTTTTTCAATTTTATTCTCTTCGTAATTTTATTTTATTCGTAAGATTATCGCATATGTATTTTACAGAAACAGAAGATAAAATCATTCAATGTATGCCAAACATGCTATATGTGGGATATGAAGGTAAATACAACCACAGCCACTGCTTGTAGACAGGCATTGACATTATATAGAGAGACAAAGAGGCCAGTAAGTGTTTCTTACACTGTGGAGTGGAAGTTCATGCCATAGAAGCTACTCTGTCCTCTAAATGTCAGAGGTTGGGTGAGGTTGTCAGAGGTTGTATGTGTCTTGTAGCTTCCAGCAAGTGATGCTGCAAGAATGTGTGGAGTCTCCGTCATGTGAGGAAGAGAAGTTAATCAGAGTAATTATAGCACCTCAGATGACACCAAGATCCAACGATGGTGTGAGCTTAATTAATAATTAGGAAAGAATAATGTGATATGAGGAAACCTCATCTAACCATAAACGTGAGGTTATGAGTTTGATAACAGAAATAAAAACCTCAATGTCTGTACCCAAGATGTCGTGTAAAGTGACTTATCAAACAGAAGTGTGGACCACGCCAGATGCCACATCCAGACAGACTAAGCGTTGCTCTCCGACAACCTCGCTTCATATCTGCACACAATCTCACATGCAGGGCATGCTGGGGGTTCTCGAGTGACTGTAAATCTTTCAGGGGCAGCCTTGCCGGCATACGCCCTCAGGTATATTGGTCTAAGCTTAATTAGACAAACCTGTGATAGATGCCACAGTGACCACACGCCACCGGGTCTGATGGAGCAGATGTAGTGCTGAAGCCAAAGACTTGTACCGTCTCAGCACTTTAGGAGTGATACAGGAAGGTAAAAGAACAAAGATGTCCGTCTGGATTTGTGACTTGCTACGCTTTTCTCACCACACCTGTGTGAAACATTGTTATGTGCTGGATTGTCCAGCTGCTAAATTTGAGGGGGAGAGAAGAGCTCATTCTTCTGAGAAATGTATAGAGACTCAGTCTGACATAGTCTGACACAGTCTGATACTGTTCTGATTTCAGAGGGTATTTTACAGACTGACAAATTAAGCTTTTTTTGGGCGATGAGAAAAACATTGCAGTAATGTTACAGTTACTGCATAAAAGTTACAAATGTTACTTTCTTTAGCAATAGTAATGTTATGGGAATTGTAGTGTGATCTGCAACTGGTCAACTGGTCTCATTTAATTATCTGAAAGAAATCATGAAATAATAATTAAAAGATTGATGACTCTGTTACTAAGAAAAGTGTGTGTGTGTGTAAGTGTGAGGATGCACAAGAAATGGAAAAAGTAGGAAAAGAACCACACCACACACTGCACATCCTCATATGAATATTTCAGGCTTTAGCCTGTACAATACACTAGAATCACAGCCTCCTCTAAAATTTAAAAGATTAATAATTCATGTACTAAAAATATGCTTTTTTCTTTCATACTGCTATGTACTCTTAGTGATACTCAAAGTGCTACTAGTAGCAGAAGAGTGAAGAGAGAAAAAGAGTGAGTAGTTAAGAGAGTCTGGAGATGTTGAAGATAACTGAATGCATAGTGTGTTCTTGTGTATGTGGGTGAGTGTCACATATATAAGAGCACACAGTACATCTTTATGAAGCCTTCAGTGACATATTTCAAAGATTTATGATATAAATATGAATGTATACATCCGTAATATGGTAAATTATGTTTTCTTAATCGCTTCTTAGCAATTATTGCAGCAGCAATTTTGTGTTGTACAGTGCAGTTTTGTGCAGTTAGTAAGAACATAAAAAATGTATAACAAATTAATTAATTAAAGTACACCAACCACACACACACTTAAGTCTTAAGATCATTGCTTTAACACAAAATGTTACACAATATGTTCAGTCTCTCTCTCTCTATCTCTCTCTCTCTCTCTCTCTCTGTGACCATACACACACGCGCGCGCGCACCCACAAAAACACACACTTTTCTATCTCAGGTGCACCGCAGATGAGCGTGCCATCGCGTGTCATCGCGTGCGCTGCTGGACACTTAAAAGATGAAGAACTGGGGATGGTTGAGCACGCGTTCATTATTCTGCAATGCTCAGAAAGCACCAAATTCCCTCGCTGCGACTTTTTGTTTTTGTCTGGTTGTTATTTCAACAAAACGTGAATAAGGTTACAAGAGAAAACGAACAAGGACGAGAGTATTTCCTCATTTCAGGTTCTCTCATACACTGAATTTCCTGGGAATATTTTAAGAAGACTGGCTGACTTGAGGTTGTTGGATTCTGCACTTTGAGAACATGTTTTATCATGCTCGTCAAATTGTAATCATATATTTTTCGTGTTATGGTTACAGCTAACGTCATGAAGTTGATCTAATACCTGACCTGTTAAACTCTCGATAACTTTTTTTTGTTCTTTTTGGATGGAGAGCACTTCGACATCGGTGGCCGGAGAGTGGACAAGGGGACTTGGGATGTCAGTCCACGGGATTCTTCAAGGTAGGCTAATGAAAACAGAGTAACGACTTTTAAATTAACATTTAACATTAATAGATTTAACTTACGGGAAATGAGTTTAAATGTACGTACATGTGTTATAAATTTTTTAATCAATCAAACTGTGATACGAATAAAAAAGACGAATGACTAAGATGAAGACTATACTCATTCCAAATATGCGCTAACAAATTATAGCTACCAAATATCAGCTGTAAGAGAATCCTTATTGTGCTCATTGTATAAGTGCTCATTTTAGAACTGTTCCTCACCATAGGTCTTTGTTGGCGTGTTTATCCATCGTTAATGTTCACACACACACACACACACACGCACACACACACACGTGCATTTCACACTTGCACACATAGATACCCATGCTGGAACACAGGAACACACAGACAGGAGTGCACAAGTGCACATTTACACATAAATACAAATGGAAGTGTTCCTAAGACCAGCTGTTGTGAACAACATCACTAGTTTTGTACTCTCAATTTCTCACTTTGATCAAAAGGATCATAATCAGATCTGAGATGTGTTGCATTTTTTGGGTTGACATTATAGAACGCACAAAACAAAACTTTCCGAATGACCTCTGCTTACCTTTGTATTTTGTTTCTTACAAATGTTCCAATGATTTGTGCTTTATAGTGATTAAATAGTGTGTGCAAGTCTTGATAGCTTGGGCTAAGTCTTGGGCATAAGTCTAACTGCTATCGTGATTGCATCTGAAATTCTTGGTATATCCATCCGGCTTCTGAGCTCTTCATTAAAATTCTCACAAAGACATCTCCTTTCCCCGAGTGGATTCTATTTTGGGATTTAATTTTTGTTCAACCAATCAGCTTCATCATCCCATGACAGTCCTTCAGCGCCACACGTTTCGATCTGCTTTCCTCACTCACCCCTGAATATCATCTGAAAATGGCATAATACAGAATGGACATGTCAGTCACTTGAAGGACACGGGGATCTCACTGCACAGAAGAGTGAGTATGGGCCAACGCTGAAGTTTCAGAAGGTCCACAGCGTGTGGATGGGTTATATTAATGTGGCCTGAGAGCTCATCTGTTTTTCTCCCACATGTGCAGGGTGTTGATGGAGAGGATCTCGAATGACAGCCGGAACCGTGGTCATCACAGGTGGACTCATAGCTGCAGTCATCTTATTGACGATTGTTACAGTTCTATGTTTCTGCAGACTGCAGGTGAATCTTCTGCGTCAGCCTTATTATGCTCTACTTGTGGTTAATAAGGTTGACATAGGTCATTTCTGGAATTGCTTCGAAGCTGTGTATTGTTTGTGTTATGACCATGCCAATTTGGTGGTATGCAGAGATACACCCCCATTCCCATTTAAAGTATCATTTTGCAGAGGTTTATTGATTCAGTACATCCTTGAATTAATGGAGGACTCAGACTTCTTTGTCTGTATGACACTACTGGCAACTGTCCACTACTGTTTGGTGACTACCTTAATCAATCAACTAATCATGACATCAACAAATCAAAAAAGACTAGACTTTTAATTAGAAAAACTCATCTGTCTCCTTGTTTCTTTGTTTTTTGTCTCCTACTTTTAACCTACATGCACAACAGAACCTTTAAATGTCCCTTACCTGTCCTTCTTCTAGTATTACTGCTGTAAGAGGGAGGAGTCAGATGGCGAGGAGGAGGAGCCAGACTTCACCATTACATCACCCAGTCCACCCCATCAACCAATCCCTCCAAGTCCACCAAGCCCACTGAGCATTTGCCCCGCCCTGGAATACACCTCCTCCAACCAGCTCCTCATGACCACCGAGCCTTATGAACCCAATGGGCGGGCTCTCTACTGCCCCTGCAGCCCTGCACTGCCCCGCAGGCCTGTGCGCTCCTACAGCTACTGCCCCTCCTGCTCTGGCTACCTGCCCTTCTACCTGCGCCCCCCGGAGGAGTTGGGAGGGGTCAGTTATAGGAGCACGCAGGGGCGGGATCTGGACCTGCCTGTGGACATGTCCGCTTTTCACAAGCTGAACCTCTTCCAGTCTGTCAGCATGAGGGAGGTGCTGACTCACCACAGCGTCAGCACTGATGTTTAGCGCCCCCTCATGCAGTGGAGGACTTTGACAGAAAGATGCTCCACCCATTCTTTAGGAATTTCTGTTCTGGGACTCTAATACCCTCTCAAACCATTAAAGCTGAAGTGTTATATTTACCATACATGCAAGAGAAGTGTCCCTGCCTTTTTGATGTGGAGACGTCTGTAAGATAATTATGTCATGTCAAAGGACAGGAGATGCAGAAAGATTGTGTTCATCATTTGAAGGATACAGATATCTTATGCAGAGTGTATACCACACCCCGAGTTTCAGGAACTGATATAAATACGCTAATAATATCTATCCAAGGACGACAGCTCACTGCCAACTGTTAAAGGTAAAAATAAAAGATATGATGCGTTACATAGTGTCTGTCACTAGACTCCTCAAACTATAGTACTATAGTACTGTAACATTTCTGTTTTTTATTATCTACCTGAAATTATGATGTGCTGTTTACTGAAGTCTGTAATGTATGAAATGAAATTCATGAGTATTTTCAGATTTGACTGTTGTTTTATGTTTTGACAACTTATTTAAGTCATTAAATGAATAGACTTCCTTGACATTCCAGCAATTTTGATGCAGATTTCTTTCTATCAAATATTTCTGAAAAAAAACAGGTGTTATGAATAATTTGTATTTAATAATTTGGTTATTTATTTTGACTATGGTGTGACTATATTTTAATTTACTATGTTTTCACTGTTTTTACTGTATATGTCAGCAAATTGTGGATCGTGTTCTTAACATAGATATATGTATATTTTCACCAGCAGGTGGCGATAGATACTTCACTCTAATAGTCCGTTACTTTGGCAACAGCTGAAAAGTTAGAGGAATACTAGTGGTATTTTCTGTGATATTTAAGAAATTGTGTGCAGGATGGTCGTAATGTTGTCCCCTTTACTGAGTCACTGCCATATAGCACCAGAATTTCAGTGACTAACAAAATGTATTGTTTTTCTTTGAATCACTGTCCAAATGAAAAGAATATTAGATGAAAAATTCCACACTTATTGTCATTAGTGATAATCTTTTATTTATAATACTTTGAGAGGTAACATAAAATGTAGTTCTTTTTTTATACAATAAAATCAAGACATTTTCTTTCGATTGCCTTTTGTACACTGAGGTATTAGCAATTCGATATTTTAACAGCTGGATTGTGGCACAAGGAGCAAAATATAAATTGCATACAATTTGAAATATTACATGTTCAAGTGTCAGGACTCACTGAATGAGATAACATGATGCAAGAATAGTATAAGGACAGGTGTTCTATTCCTGTTGTCAAAAGAGCTATTAGCACATAGTCAGTACATAGTGGGAAAGTGATTGAAGAAAAAAAGAAGTCGGAATGGTAAAAACAAAAGGTGGCAGTGTGTAATAGAACCCTGGAAGTGTGTAACAGAACCCTGGAAATGTGTAATAGAACCCTGGAAATGTGTAATAGAACCCTGGCCCTGACCAATAAATAAACTATAGAAAAGTTCAGAAACAAAGAAGGTCAGAGCACTGCCCCAGGCACAGGGAGGACGAGTCCGCTCCTGTTTACACATACAGTACTATGTCTGCCATCTTTCCCTCCAGCTTCCATTCAGTCCTGGCCCTCATCACTGCCAGTCTGATGGATTTTAAACACTTTCATGCATTATAATTACGTTTCACTGAGCAATAATCAAAATAATTTAATGTTTCCTTAATGTATCCCATAATCACTGGGACTATGTCTTAAAATAGGTATTATTACTATAATACTGACATCAATGGTTGTTTAATATAGCTAGTTTAAGTAATAAACAATAAAAGGCATCTGAAGGATAAAACCAAGATAAAAAAAACTGCAGGTCTTTGGTCATTGGTCCAGAATCTCCTATAAATATTGGGTATTCATGATTTTTAGGCATATCAACACCCTTTGAATTCTAGCTTTCAGAAATGCCCTTTGGCACTACTCCTGAGTGCACTGTTTCAATACTTTTCCAAATACCCTAGTTCTCTTTTGGTGAGGGCACATGATGAGCACTATGAAGTGCGCGTGCTCCGGCAGGTACGGCAGCAGGCCTTGCTGTAATACCAGTGGCTGCAGAGGTTGACCTTCAGCGCCAGAGAGCAGTTGGTGGTGGGCCGGTCTTGGCAGTTCTCATCTATGCAGAAAAATGAGCCATTGAACTTCTGCGTAAATGATTACATCATCAAGGAAACAGAACCTATCTTAATAAAAGGTATAGGTTGAGGGTACAGATATGATTCAGAGCTTTTTCAGGGTTTCTAGCGCAATTCCGATTGATATCTACCTGGAGGTTCTGTAGGACAAGTCTGTAGGGCGCAGGTCTGCTTGTTAACAGGTTTGGTCAGAGGGTCACACCCGCGTACAAGTTCTCGTCCCTGGTAACACTTCACGTCCCGCATCCTCACGCCCACACCGCACGTCTTGGTGCACTGGTGAGAGGAACAGTCAATACAGTGGTCAGATGCAGCACGTTAAACCCGCCCATCCACATGTCCTTCATGAAAAGACCCAATCAGGACACTGCAACTGTGTCGGAGTGTAATAAAGACATAGGACGTTAGGGGGAGGTCGTTTCCCACCTCTGACCAAGGAGTTGTGTACCACTTGAAGCAGGGCCTCTCAAAGCAGGTGTCCTCGTCCACGGGGCGCTGGTTAGCATCGCATGCCTCGTCCTCGTGGATCTGAAATTTGCCCCCTGTGATGCCAGTGCAAAGCACTGTCCTCCTCTTCACACCACGTCCACACGTTGTATTGCACTGACATTAAAAAAAAAAATTTAATCATGCCCAAAGCACTTGCAGTGATCACAAATGTTTCATTCATTATAAAAAATACACGCATTGACAAATTGTAATGATTTATTTTGATCACATCTCACCCTTTCCCAGTCCTGTGCAAGCCAGTGTGCTGGACACTCTTTGTCTCCACAGGGATGAATGGCCAAAGGTTTGTCCTCAGGTGGACACTGAGACTCAGGCACCACCCGGCCCTCTGGTGTCTTGCAGTACACATGCCGGACTGTCTTCCCTTGTCCACATGCCCCAGAGCACTGAACACCATTTCAACAAAAGACCAGTGACACCAATTAAAAAGTGTCTACTGATTAAAAAAAATGCATAATGAAATATAACATCAAGCTATATGTATACAAAATATATGCAGTGCAATAAATTCCCAACAGTGAATGTGAAAGGTGTTGATTTGGTTGCTCGTGTGTCCATTTTGTTTATGAAAGATGTTGTAGATGTCTTACCGGCCCCCATTCGGACGCCGTCCACTGGCGCTCACAAGGCGGACCAGTGCAGTTCTTAGCGTACGGGGGACGGGTCACCTCGTCACATGACACGACCTCATCCGAGCACCTGACCTCACGGTTCACCACACTTCGCCGGCCGCATTTTGCTGGGCACTGCGCAACGAACAAAGCATGTTTTTATTGCGGGTTTTGTTATCCGTGCTGGTTGCCGAACACAAACGCATTCAGAACGGAATGAAATGCAAATCTTTTCACTGCTGTGAAACACAACCCTTCAAGCAACAACCGCTTCAGACACACGTCCCTTCTGACCCCACCTCCAACCATTCGGACACCTCCCACTGCGGCCCGCACGTGGGACTCTTGCAGGCCCTGTGCTCTGGGGGGCGCTCTAGCTCAGCATCTGTGCAGAGGTCGCTGTAGACCGAGCTGTCCAGCCCAGGGGCCAACATCTTCCAGCAGCGCACCAGCCGGAACTGGAAGCCCTCGCCACACGTGCGCGAGCACTCGCTCCAGCTGCTAGCCTCCCACCTGCACTCAACAGGAAGTGATGTCACGTTGCACCAGTGTTTACTGCCATTTACTGCCATTGCTTTAATAAGTTTTAAAGATATGTAACTCAGGTAATATTAACTGGCAAAACAAAAAGGTTGTCAATGGGCATCATGGTATTATATATTTATTCACAGCATCCGCAGACCTGGGCTGGCACTCCCGTCCTATGCAGAAATCGTGCACGGGTTCGGGGCGAGTCAAAGCATCGCAGTAAGTGTCGTCCACCTCGACGCCGTCATAGCGCACACACATAGCGAATGACTTTGCCACACCTGAGCAACGAGCAATTGATGAACGACTTAATACAATGATCAACAAAAAAGAAAACCAAAGGTCATATTATCTATATATAGTATATATATACAGTATCTATATCTTCAGTGGCTTGGGAGGTGAGCCATACCTATGGAGCATGTCATGCTACACGGCTCTTGAGAGGACAGCTTCCAGCGATACATGTCAGCAGCACTCGGCTTGTTCTTCTGTAGCAGCCTCTGATGGCTCCTGCAAGAGGGCAGAGTGCTTCACCGAGTCCGTCTCAGACCAGAACGTGCCCCAGCCGCCTTCATCGTACATTAGGCAAAATATATTAGCTTGCTGAAGACGAGACACCAACTGGTAGTTCGGTCATAAAACCACAAACATTCTTGTAATTCCTAGTCACACTTATTACCTGAAAGGCAGGCATGGAAAACTGCAGCGCTTTACTGAAAAAGAGATAATAAAACCTGCACCTTGTGATTCCTGTAAATTTATCAGATGTGACAAGTATAGCCTGTACCCGAGTGATCTATGGTGCTTTTTTTCCACAAATAACAAAACACCATAAGTTATGCCTCTCCAAAAGACCGTCTTCCTAACTCTCAGTCTATCTCTCTCCTCCCGCCTGGAATCTCTCTCTTTTCCTTCAAGTGTGAGGAAGGGTGTGCCATGTGATGTGCTTTACGACCTCTGGCAGGGAGGCTGGTGAACTGGTGTTTGGACACTGCAGGGAAGCCAACATGAATTATAAATATGATGGAATGCAATCCCACCATGCCTCCACTTGGCCGTCTCTCTCCGCTACTCTATGAATGTCTCGGAGAGCGTTAAAAGCAAGAGAATGCGGTCCAAGGAGAGTACATTCCATTCCCCAGGAGCAGGGCTGTCCCGCCTGGAGCCATCCTGCACGTCTACATGTGTCTTACAGAGGGACAGGGGATGGCGACTGGTTTGGATTTCTTTAACCTGTAGCGGTACTTCAACACAGGAGAATACGTCTTTATTAGGTGAAAAGACAAGGGAGCACGGTGATGCTTTATGTGATGTTTATTGGCAAGACAGGTTGTCATCATTTACGACGGTAATAAATCAAAGGCCTTTGTCACTGAAAGTGACTTTGGTGGCTTTGGCGAATTTGTTGACTTATACTGAGGATCAAAACTGGAACTGTTGATTTGAACATTTCACTGACAACCACTAGCTAATGCCTCTCGGTCCATGGGACAATTTCCAATGGTATATTGCAAGAACCTGAGCAAAAAAGATTTGAAATGGGTTACATAACTGCATTTACCTGGTGCGGTTGGTGCGGTTGCTGCTCCTGAAGATGGTACTCAGAGTCCGGTTTTGAAGCAGGAGGTCTCCTGTTTCATTGTGCTGATGGCCGAGGGTGAACTCAAGCAATGAACCGTTAAGGATCCCTTGCTCTGTGCTACTGTAGTCTAATTCAAATGGCTCTACTTCAGAGGAGAGGCCCGCCCCCTCACTCAGGAGCTGATTGGCAGACATGTTGAAATGCATGTTGCCCGAGTCCATCCGTTGCCCAAGAAGCATCCTCCATATAAGGTTCTCCGTGTCTACCATCTCCTCCGCAGGTCTGCTGCCAGGAACAATGCCAGGGGTGACCACTCCACTTGGCCAGCTGCTATTTCCATCTTCACAAATAAAAGGTTAAGACAAGATGGCCAAATATCATTAGTAGAGGTTTCCCTGTTTTGGAAATTACTGGTTTGGAGAACGAATGAGAAGAGTTCACAAAAAAACGTGTGACATGCTACGAACTAGCAAGACTACTACAGGACACCAGCATCTCTAACACACCTTTCCAGATTTTCGTACTGCATCATATCAACTCGAAAGACATTTCACAGCATTTTTTATTGCCTTTGACATCCAAGAAGACCACCTTAGACATGTTGACTGGCCTCTATCCTATGTGGTTGTGGTAACTGTCATGACTGTCAGGGCGTGGTGGACGTCTTCCACAGTCAGAGGTCATAAACAGACTCCTGCACCTTCTACACTGGAGCCCTGGACACCCCTCTCTCGAATATCTCTCTGTCTCTTTCTCCATCTTTCTCTGTCACGACTCCAGCTCTCCATTTAAAGATCCCAGACTCAGAGATGCCAGCATAAGGCCATTATTGCACCCGCCTATGGTCTGCTTATCTCAGCAAAGACAGAAAGAGTGCCAGAGTACTCTGAATTCTTCATTCGTACTTCATAATGTTACTGTTGCTGACCGTGCATTATAAGAAGACTTTAAAGGGCCAGCAGAGAGGGCCTTCTTAAGAAAAACTCTGCCATTTTACCACTTTGATTGATGGGCCCAAGAACTACAGGCTGTCTGCTCTACAGAAGAACTACAGGCTATCTGTTCCATGTACTGTAAAAGTATCTTTATCGTGCACTAACATGGCATCTGGGTTAAAGGTTGTGGGTGACCATTTACAAAATGGAGAGTTAAAATATCTGTTGTTTTACATTTTTTTGCATGAGAAAATATGTATCTTGACACAGATGCTCTGGACAACACAGTGTACTCATGTGCTCTATCTTTATGAGATGAATCGGCATTTGACAGAAACTGTCTATAATTATGGTTTATCTGCAGCATGGTTGAATAATGGGTAAAAAAAAACAACCCTACCGAGCAGAAAAGAATAAGACTCACAAACATTTGTCTTCCAATCCATCACAAACTTAAATGAAAAAAACGATGTGGAATGATGCTTAAAGACAACTCAAATGTCGAAACGGTGTCAGTTTGTCCTGCTTACAGTCTATGGCAGCTGCATCCTCATACACCTCGTTGGTCTCCTGGCCAGGCTTCTGTCTCCCGGCCACATCTGGTTCCTCGTCCTGTGTGCCCCCCGGGTTCGTCTCTGTCTTGGGGACAGCTCGGACATGCAAGCTGTCGTTGTGGGGCATCACGTTGTCCATGTCCATGGAGACGTGGTGGCTTGTTCCTCTGTCTGAGCCAGTGTATATGGGTGGTTGAGAGACGGGGTCAAGAGGGTCCCGCATGACAGTGTACTCGTACGTAATGTAAGGGTTCCGCCCATTTTGGTTCCAGACCTCAGGGGACAGGAGACAATAGATCAGACAGCACACAAACTAAGAACGCAAGACAGGTAACACACACTTGTTTTGTATGCATCTCTCTTTGCAATCCCAAGCGCTCCATCAGAGGCGTTCTCCAAGGCCCCTCCTCCCTGGCCCCTCTCCTCTGGCCCCTCCTCCCTGGGCCCTCCTCCCTGGCCCCTCCTCCTTGGCTTGGCCCTCAACCTAGCCTTTTTGTGCTGCATGCGCACACATAATAATTGACAGGCAGGGAGGATCATATCCTAGAAAATATTCTTGACCGTTAAAATTTTTATTAGCTTATTACAGAGCCAAGGACCATCATGCAGCAGTTTTTTTTCTCAGAACAACCAGCTGTAGTCAGGATGTGAAGTTTAAGTCCAGTGGCCCCTACAGTCTGCCATTTAAGTCAAATGGCATCTGTGGTTTGAACACCAAAGTCAGCCAGCCAGTGAAATTACCCAGGGACCCCGGGCAGGAGGAAGAACCTCTGCTACAGTACCAGGATGTTGATGGGCTGATCGATGGGCCCTTTTGCCACAATGTACTCGATTCCTGTCTCGTACACGTCAGTGGGCCTCCGGTACTTGAAGATGGTGCCGGCCACGTGGAAATTCTGAGGAATGTCGACCTTGTATGCGCCATTGAAGAAAAAATTCCCAGCCTGGTCAGTCACAGCTGTAATATGACACAGGAACGAACATCAAAGATATTTTAATCCAACTATGGTCAGGTGTTGTATCTTCTCTGATTACCCTATGGTCAGGTGTTGTATCTTCTCTGATTACCTCATGGTCAGGTGTATCTTCTCTGATTACCCTATGGTCAGGTGTTGTATTTTCTGTGATTACCCTATGGTCAGGTGTATCTTCTCTGATTGCCCTATGGTCAGGCGTTATATCTTCTCTGATTACCCTATGGTCAGGTGTATCTTCTCTGATTACCCTATGGTCAGGTGTATCTTCTCTGATTACCCTATGGTCAGGTGTATCTTCTCTCATTACCCTATGGTCAGGTGTATCTTCTCTGATTACCCTATGGTCAGGTGTATCTTCTCTCATTACCCTATGGTCAGGTGTTGTATCTTCTCTGATTACCCTATGGTCAGGTGTATCTTCTCTCATTACCCTATGGTCAGGTGTATCTTCTCTCATTACCCTATGGTCAGGTGTATCTTCTCTCATTACCCTATGGTCAGGTGTATCTTCTCTCATTACCCTATGGTCAGGTGTTGTATCTTCTCTCATTACCCTATGGTCAGGTGTATCTTCTCTCATTACCCTATGGTCAGGTGTATCTTCTCTCATTACCCTATGGTCAGGTGTTGTATCTTCTCTCATTACCCTATGGTCAGGTGTATCTTCTCTCATTACCCTATGGTCAGGTGTATCTTCTCTCATTACCCTATGGTCAGGTGTTGTATCTTCTCTGATTACCCCATGCTAAATCATGCTAATTGCAAAAGATTTACAAGAAGTTGCTTTTCACATAGAGTCTCTTGTTTGTCTTAACTTGATGAGCAAATAAATTACATTGCTCTTCCTTCAAGAAAGAAAATTAAAATATTTTAATGATTTAATCATTAGTTTAAGGCTTGTGACAAATCAGATAAGATACACAGAGAGTCATGTTGCTCATAATCAATGTCATAATACATCTCAAAATGTCTTGTACAAGAGATTTATTCTGCCCTATGAATTGAGCTGGACCTACACACCCAGGATATCTGCAGACTTCCTCCTCTCGATTATCTGGATGTCCCATGAGCCCTCTGGGATTTGAGTAATGAAGGAATATCCTTCAAGAAGGAAAAAAAACAATGTTTATTGAATTTACTGCTTGTGTGTTCATTGAGTGATGGCAAGATGGTGAGATCTGCGTCTGCTGGTGAGATGTAGCATGTTTAAGATAACGGAGATGTCCGTACCGAGGCTGGCGGCTCCCCGCCGAAAGTTCCCGTTCACCCGGCTACAGCTGCTCCCGTCCCCTCGACACACTCCGCACTTATCCAGCGTGTTGGGGGAGAAGAGGATGCCGTCACAGCCAATCGGCTGCCGAGAGAAAGAGAGAGACACCAGTCTGAAGGGGTCTAAGAAATCCACACGTTTGACTAAGCAAATTGATTGAAGATGGACTCTTCTTCTAAGCGCCACCTGGCAGAGTGCAGGCTCAAATAGGCTTTCCTCAAATGCACATGAACAATCCTGACAGGAGCGTGAGCTTCTCAGTGCTGCGTTAGATCCTGTCTATCTGAAAATGAGGCTACATCAACCTGAGATCCATACATTTACCTCACACCTGCTGTCTACGCAGACACCCCTATAACTGCTGTACTTGCAGGAAGTCCCGTCACGGGCCGGCACCATCAGCTGTCTCTGACCGTCCGACGTAGTGCAATGAAGGTCACAGGGATTGCTGGAGATATGAACGTAGTCATCTACAGAATTACAGACATGGCATCAGTGTCTAACCCGTAGCATGCCCTGCAAAACGAGGCTGGATCTCTTCTGACATTGGGTACCTGGGTAAAGAGGTTTCCAGTAGTAATTCTTTCCGTTGTACACCTGAGAGTTGAAAGATGAGCACTGCTCCTCCCGAAAACTTCTTCCAGTTGAAGGACATTCCTGCAAGTGACGGACCACAGTCAGAGTGGAGACTGGAAACCAACGGTATCAACCATTATCTACTGGGAACCGATGGGGACCTCAGATTAAACAACAGGGACTTTTTTACTTACCATAATGAAAGTATGTCTAATGTCTAGAAAATTACTGCGCTGTCAAGTGTGGGTTCTCTGTGAGTTCGCACACATACATTGTGTTTTAGAGAGAAAATATGTGATGGTGATGGGGGCTCCTGGCGTAAGCAAACCTTTGTATTGCAGAGGTGGTATCTTTTTGCATTTCCTATGCAGGTCATGTTGTCCTTACCGGTAGCTTTTTTCTTCCTTTGAATGATAGAGGTTTGTGCAATTATATTATTGGTGGGGTATTTTTGCAAGTAAGAAACCCCCAATTATATTCAAAAGTGTTGACAATAATTCAGTTTTAAGTTCTCTCTAAAGACTCCAAAGTGATAAAATCTGCCATAAAGCCAGCGTCTGAAGGCCAACACCAGAAGGAAGAAAAGAAAAGTATTAACAGCAACACTGATCAAATACGAATGTTAAGCCAGTGTTGGTTTATACACCGACCTTTGCTTAAGACAGTGTCTCTCCTGAGACATAACCCCGCCTCCACAAGGGCGTGTACAGGCTGTCCACTTGGCCCATTCTCCCCACCAATAGGTGGTCACATCCATCCCATCTTCCAGGCTGTTTGAGGCCACGCCCTCGTCCTGCCATGAATAAAGATGCCATTCAGGAAGCAAGTGAAACTTCGAAGTGTATATGCTTAAAACTTCCTGTCAGTCAAGTAATAAGCTAACACACAATTACGCAGATGCTTCTGTTACAATTGCCCCACTACATGTTGACAGCTCTGTTTGGAAAGGTGTGTGGCCAAAAACGAACTTGTCCTCTAGTTGAGATATTGCCAAGAGAGGATGCCAATGTTAGGAGACCCAGGAGGAACATGCAGCAACCTCCACACTGGGCCCTTGACCAGGTCTTCATCCTAAAAAGTTGACGATGAGATAAAAGGGAACTTTAGTACCGCTGAAAACACCAAGTTAATTGGCTCTGTTAACGACTACAAAGCCAGCAAGAAGAAGTGGTTTCTTGTGTGTTCACACCTAATACTCATGCTTAGCTTAAGTACTTAATGATTGCTTAATCTCATACCTAGAGAGTATTTAAACTGTGTGAATTTTCAGTAATGGCGTAGAACAGGTGTGGGCTGATATATATTAATTGCTGGCACTGTAGTGCAATAGATTTTGCAGCTGGAACACCTGAAGCTTCCAGTACTACTGCGGGAAATAGAGAAGACTTCACTGTGTCCTGCACAAGAGAACCTTTATGGCTTTCCCTTCAGATGAATGTCCTCTATTGAGCAGATGTATATCAGGCATACTAACAACACTTGATTGGAGGAAAACCTTTCTTGCATCTGGTGTCTCCTCATCAGGACTTGTGCTTCCAGTTAGGTTGGCCACTTAAAATAAGCAAACAGATCGTCTTGCTCTGTTTGCAGTCTAGCTTTTTCTGGCACTAAATATTGGTGACAGGTGTCTTAAGCTACCCACAGGAGCACCTGGAGTTCATTATCCGGCCCAGACAGAGCTGGACCGCCGCCAGCTCGCCAAACACCCGACTCCCACAGACGAGCGCCACGGGCCCGCGCCCGCTGAGACAGACCTTCCTCCTCTGGGCTTCCCAGGCCATGGAGGAGAGTAAATGCAGGCTCACAACTTCCCTACCTCTCCATCCCCCCACCCCACCAGAGGCCTGAGGCCCTCACTCAGGGGAAAGTGGGAGAGAACGGGAAGTGTTTTTCTTTCCCTGGAAGCCGACAGACACCGTGGCCTTTCCCCTCTTGGAGTGGGGGAGGGAGAGTTTGGGGGTTGGGGGGGGGGGGGGGGTGCTTACTGGGGGTGTGCGCCATAGCTTGTTGGTGGCTCAAAGTTGTAATTCTGCAGAAAAAAATGCTTCTGACCAGATATCTGGGTTCCTCGGTTCTTAGCAGGAGGATGGCCCAGGCCACAGGGGGAAGGACGGAGCGTTAGCTGAAACCATGAACATGTCTCTGAGCTTGGCACTCGAGGAGCAGCGAGTGCTTCACAAAATCCATCCACAAAAACACCGTCAGGTTGCTCCTGACGGGTGATTTCATTGTCTAGCATGAAGAAGGATCTAGAACAGGCGTACTCAACTAAATTTGTCCGCGGTCCAATTTTGGCAGATACCTGTGACCTGAGGTCCGGTGCAGCGGGGGTGGCGAACGTAAGTTGTTGAGCGGGGGGGGGGGGGGGGGGGGGGTGCGCGAACGGTGGAGGCGTTTATACTTTCGCGAGCGTCACTGCAGTGTTCTCCGAAACGATAGGCGTTTTGTCCGAAACGATATGTGGTAGAAACACCCCTCAAAACAGGGGAATGAACATTTACCTGACCAATTTTAATGTTGCTATATGTTTCAGGTTTGAAAAGTGCTGGAATTTAGGTTAAAGTACTTTAAAATGCTTGAAATTGTAACTACTTGGTTTCACAACAAATAGCTGTCTGACTGAATAGTTCTCTTGTATTAGGTTAACAAATACGAGCCTCTTGTAATTCCAGGACGAAACATGAGAGAACTTGAAGACGTGAAGATTGGGCGTTTTTTAAATAAACAACCATTAAATAATGTGATAAAAAGCGAATTATTTCGAGTATATGTATAAATATTTAACGTAATTATGTTTAACATGTTGGGAAATATTGAAATGGACCTTGAAAGTGACGTACAAGTGCTTTAATTCCACCTTATAAAGGTGTATGAACCCTGAAAACGTGACTTTGTTCATTGCGCTGAAGCGCGGCGCGAAGTTACAAAATTCGAGAGGTGCACGACCTCTCGAACCGACAGCGCGCGAGGCACTCGCGCACACGCGGAGCCACAGCGATTACGTCATTTTTGCCGCACGGACCCTCGCGCCGCTCGCGAAGCGTCAACCAGGCAGGCTTGTTGTTGAGCGGGGGGTGGCGAACGTAAGTTGTTGAGCGGGGGTGGCAAACGTAACACTCGTGACGGAGTGTTTTTTCAATAGCCCTGAAATAAATGCTACGGTTTTGTTTTGGTCCGTATCCAGTTAATCAGGAATGAGATTGGGTCCGGACAGGACTGCGTTCGGGTCCGGATCCGGACCGCGGTCCGCCAGTTGAGTACCCCTGATCTAGAATCATCTGTAAAAGGTTGCAGTGTCAAAAGTTACGATTAAGACCCTGGCCCCTCCATTCAAAAACTTCTCTTAGTCTATGCCTGTTCTCTGCTGCAATGTGTCTTTGAGATGCTTGCGCCCTCATCAGGATCACCTGCTTTACTCTTAGCTCCTATGAGCCTTCCAAGCTCTTCCCAGAAGATGTGTGACCTGCAAATTTCATGCTTGATTGTGTTGGAGGCTGTCCACACCCACACTGCTCCCTAAAGTCTTGTGGTGCCCTGTGCCATTCCTCGTCCTGACTAATTTACTGAAGGCAGCAGCAGTCTAGCTAGCCCAACGCTAAATTGATTTCTCCCTTCACTTACAAATCATCACAACGACCCATTGGGTTCCACGGGGGATGCAGTGTGAATCCTTCCAAATATTTATTTGAGCCCTTCAAGTAGCTGAGAGTACTTCATATATTAGCACATTTATTTAGAGACTGACAGCTGAGCTAGCTAAATAGTTTCATGGCAAATGCTTTACTTGCATAATCAACTTCGATTTTAAGTTGAAACAAAAGTCCTTGTTTTTTAAGGGGATGTAAACTATACATTTTCAGTGGCAAAGAAATGTGAAATATTTATTTGATTATTTCCCATATTCAGATCAGCATTCTGTGCTAAGATAATTAAAAAATGTTTCTTGAAAGCTCTTGAAGTCTTTTTTGTTTCTAGGTGGTTAAAGTGAAAAAAGTGGTGATATTAAAACACTCTAAGAGGAAAACAGTAACACATTCTTGTCATGTCATTACTCAGTTTGCATTATGACATTTCCCATCCAGCACATCAATAGCTCCCCCAGAAACGTCCATAGTCCACTTCAAGTATTTTGTCAGCATAGTGGAGCTGCAAAAAAAGCCAGCACTGTTTGTTTGGGTTTGTTTTACTGTGGAACAAGTGTCTAGCCTGTCTGGCTCAGCTGTCTGTTCTCAAACAAGTTGCTTTAATAGCATACACACACATACATGCACACACACACACACACACACACGCACACAGAGTAAATATTTGCCCATGTCCTTACCTGCAGTCTGGGGGCTATGGTGGAGCCGAATGCCCGTTGATCAGTGTAGGTGGTGGTGGCAGTCGTGGTCTGTAATGGTGTGCTGTAAGGATGTGTCTCATAAAGAGGGTAAGGTGTACATCTGCATCCCTCCTCTCCCCCCCCCCTCCTCCCCTCCCCTCTCCTCCCCCCTCCTCTCCTCCCCCCTCCTCCCCTCCTTCCCTCCTTCCCTCCCTTGCTCCGTTTGTACCCCAGCAGGAAGAGAGTGGCAGTGCTAGGGGAACGCCCACGTGAAAGCGCTCTTCCAGCTGGTGCCAAGCTCGAGGGCTGCGCCGGCCACCGCCGCTCCTCCTCCTCTTCCTCCTCCTCTTCCTCCACCTCCTCCGCCTGCTGCTACCACTGATCTGTGGAGCAGAGCTTCATCCCCGTCGAGCCTCAGCCAGACTGCAGTTGCCTGGGCTCGGCTCACAGACAGACAGGGAGGAAGTCGCCGTTTCCCACAGAGCAACCCCCCGACACCCCCCCGCCCCCCCTCCGCACCCCATACCTCCCCATTCTCCCCCTCCTCCTCCTCCCCATCCCACCCCCCTCCTCCTTTGCCCATCCAGCTCCCCTCTGCATCACAGAGGCCTGTTCCTCATCCACACCCCTTTCTTTGGCGCTCCCTAGTCCAATAACACGCTCTTCCCAGACTCCCTCTAGCATTTGTTGCCTAATCCCGCTCTGCTGCCCCTAGCCACGGCTGTCCCCCTCCCGAGAGGCCCGTCATTATGCCTGGCTGCAGGCCTGGAGCATTGATATAATGGGCCACGGCAGGCCAGCAACGGTGGGAGAAAGGCGTGTGGAGATGAGAAGACAGTGGAAATAAAATGACATGGGCCAACAGCATGCCCAGAGCTTGAGCACCAAACACGTGGCAAAAAGAAAGCAAAGTAAAGCCTGCATTAGGCACACAGAAGGCTTTCTGTGGGTGAACCTCGGGAAACATCTAAATGTGCACGAGTACACCTAGGCAGAATGAAATAAAGAGCATGAGAGCCAGGGAGACAGAGATGGTTTGGCCAGCGGGGGCAGATAGCTGAGACCACCGTGCCTGCGTGTGACGTGTGCATTTCAAGACCACATGCTCTGTCGGCTGCCTGTACGTCTGCTCTGTGCATTAGAGACGCTCTGCTACACTAAAAGCTCAATCAAGCTCTGCTCTCAGACCACAGATCTGTATGGTGATAGACACAGTTCAGGAGATTTGCCCAGTCTGCAAGTCTGGAGGAATTGGTGCTCTTTAAAAAAAAAAAATAACAGCCCAAAATTACGAGAGAGAAAACATTGGGAGTGTGTGTGTACGTGTGAGTGTCAGAGCTTCGAACGTGAGGTGTCGCGTGAGATGATCTTTCAGAACATACTGGTGTTAAAGACACTAGAAAAAGTATGAGTTTTTGTTAAAGCTGAGTGACTTGGTTGGTAAGACCAGGAGAATTTGTGTGAATCGTGCCTACTCTAACAAAAAGTAGAATCCCCAAACCCCAGGTCTGAGAAACATTAAATAAAGACCAGAATAAATAAAAGCTCACTTGTTTGCTTTTGTCATTTTAGTTCTCCTCAAATTCTTATCAAGAAAGGAAAACAATTCTAAAGCAAAAAAAAAAAAAGTTTTTCGGTGTGAAATGTAACATTATTTTAGTGTGGGTAATTGCAAAAGCCTGTGTGATAATTACCCCCAGGGAATGTGTGGGTGGAACCGTCGGGTCCCAGTCTGACCTGGTGGTCCTGTCTAAAGCAGCACCCAAATGCATCCACTGCAGTCTGAATCGAAAGAGTCGTACCTCTCACCTAAGATCGAGTAATCCTACAGTGTCTGTCGGCACGCCAGTTACACCAGCTGTGAGCTCAGGGTGAGTCTGGAGAGTGAGTGATAACTTTCAAGGGCTGGTTCGCAAGCTTTTATAGCTTCAGTTTAACCAGTATGAGGGAAACTCTGTGGTGAAACAGCGCCAAGCTCTGAGTCAGCATGTGTTAAGTATCTTCCAGTAAAATCATGCAGGAAGTTTACTCTGTGACTTAAATAACAGCAGAAACCAAACAAGTATGTGGTCATCATAAGAGACTATAAAATTATATCATGGAACAAAAAACCAACTTTATTTGTAGAACTATCCATCATTTTGTCAACAATCAATCAGCTTTCTGAATCATCTGTTGCAGAGACACAAACATTTGGGTCTAATCCGCAATAGAAAAGATTAATAATGTTTAATTATTGCTTTTGGTAGAAATGGTTGAGGATCAAATTGAGCATATCCTTATGACTCACCTCTTCACTGAAAGAATTTGGCTATGTGGTTTAATTCAATCAGCAGACAGAAGCAATGTATAGTTTCCCATTGAATCTACTTTGTCAGCTTTTCCATGGCACAGTGTTAACTTACGCTAGGCATCCTGGACAGAGATTAAGTCTACTCTTAAGTAATAAGCATTGTTGTTTGAAAATGCAGAATAATATTTTGAGTCTGAGACTCAAGGTGGATACAGGACACACGCGCATAAAAATCAAAGTGGTAAACGGAACCGAAATGTGCTGAATTGAACCTGAACACAGTTCACATTTGCTGAATGTAAACACCCCAATCCAGGAACATTCCCTTTCAAACATGGCTGCCTCGAGGCGTGACGTCAGCTTGGGGTGAAAGCAATGACTTTCATCATGTGACCTATGACCCCAGGAAGAACAAACCTTTCTTACACATTCCGGTGCCGGACATAAGAGGAGCTCTCCCTTGCCGACATCATTGCACTGCTCCCTTCGAGCCTTCATCCTAAGCCTGAGCTCAGGGTCTCTTTTTTCTGCTTTCTTGACAGATAGATTTGCAAAGTCACTTAGGGAATGTGAGGCCCAGGGTGTGGGGGCGTATCCACCCGGGTAACACAGCGCGCTTTGTGCCCCATTAGGCAGGTGCGACAGCTGAGGGCGGAGAGCAACTGGAAGCAGCCGCTAAACCCATAACTAGACTCTCACTCTTTCTTGAAATAGCACAATGAGAACTCTCCACGCTGATGGGCATTCATACATGGCAATGTTTGATGTCAATTGGGGGAAACTACAGATTCTCCAGAGTGACTCAGTGAATTTTATATTAAAACAGTTCAAGGTGAAGGAGCCATGGCTTCGGTTTCTACTGCTACGTAAAGGAGCTGTTTCACGTGATTCTTCCCTCAGAGCTTGTTTACGTGACTTACGTGACTTGTTTATGTGACTGAAAGTTCCACTTATTCTAATATTCTCTTAGGACAGGACGCAGGACAGGACTCACTCGACCAACAGAGGAACATTTGCCATCTAAACCTGAGCATGAAATAAAAAAATATACAGTACATATTGAATTGTGGCCCCCTGATTATTCCATTTGCAGAAGACACCAGCCTTGTCTGTAAATCCTCAAAAGTTCAATCATCTCAGCAGGCCTCCCAGCACCACATCTCTGCCATGTCGCTACCCCTAAACCAATCAGAGACGTTCACCACTTCGAACCACGCTGGCGTCAGGAAAGCAGCAGTGACGTGCACAGGTACAGCAGATCCCTCCAGCATGGCCAAGGTCAATAACCCAACAGAGACAGTTGTTTCTCCAGCCACCGCTGAAGATCAATTCACCCATAAGGAGTAAGACTCGGTGCGGTGTGATCCAGTCTGACCAGCAAAGAAGCAAAAACATATTTCAAAGAATTCAATTTGCAGCTCACACCCAACCAGGAGGCAGCCTTGGCATATTCGCCACAGCGTACTTGGGCGAGGTTTTGACAGCGTTAAGGTATGGCAACTCCGAGGTCATAAAAAATGAGTTACCATAACTCGCACGCCTCCACTAATGGCTTCAGCTCGGCGTCACGCCGCTGTATTTCATAGAATCTGGAAAATGTGTGACACGTCGGGAGAGTATGGGGTGGGGTGGGGTGGTGGTTAGGGGCCCGCGCCTCTCCAATTGCCCCATGCTGACAGCTGCTCCGCTCACGCAGGAGGAGCACAGCCACCCTCTCTGCTGTTCCCTGGGCCATTTAAACTTTAAAGCCCCTGCAAGGGTCAGCTGTAGCCCTGTGAGCGTGTGTACCGTGAAGCAGCTTCTCACTCCATCCCTCAAAACTCCCCGACTTTGTGGACTTCAGGGGGCCATTTTGTACACAGAGCACCTTCTAAGGGTCCTTTGAGCACTTCTGAAGATTTACACAAGGCCTCAGCTCAGCAAAAATGGGTGCGTTTATTGCTAAGATGTTGCTGCCTACCATTAGCAGTTTAGTGTTTCTTCCTGCAGCCAGCGTAGCCACCAAGAGAGGCTTCCACATGGAGGCCATGGTGTATTTCTTCACCATGTTCTTCACATCGGTAAGAGGCTTGTGTATTCATGATGCATCGCTTGAATGCCATTTAATCATAATATGTGTTTGCAGTCAATAATTTCCTCTGGTTTATGACAACTGTTCTTATAAAAACGAGAATTTATTGTTGAACTGTGTAACCTAATAATTACTACTAATTAAATTATTAATATATTATTAGTAATAATTAATCATTTATTACTAATTTAAAATCATTTGATGGTGCTGAGGTGTGGATGCCATCGACGTGTACAGCAATGGCTTCTCCGTTTATATCGCAGATCTACCATGCGTGTGATGGACCAGGACTATCCATTCTCTGCTTCATGAAGTATGAAATCCTGGAGTATTTCAGTGTTTATGGCACAGCTATTTCCATATGGGTCACGTTGTTAGGTGAGTGTAACGGCTTAAGGGCTCTTGTTTTGATTTTTGGAGTGAGGGATTTGTGAAATGAACATGAACTGTAACTTGGAGCTAGACTCTTGCAAAGGCTTCACAGCACCCCAATATGGAAACTTCAGGATTCACATAGATCTCTGGAACGCAGCATAAACGCTGCTTGTAGCAGACGACAGTTAAAAATTAATTTTTGAGAGTCATGCTAACAATAAGACGTGTGTTTATGTCTGGGAGCGGCGCCCGTGTCGTGATGGAGAGTGCGTGATCGTTTTCTCCTGTTCCCCACTCTTGTCCAGCTCTGGGAGACTTTGACGAGCCCAAACGTTCCACGCTCACCATGTTCGGAGTTCTCACGTCTGGCGTACGGATCTACCAGGACCGCTGGGGTTACGGCATCTACTCCGGGCCAATTGGCACAGCTGTGCTGATGATCACAGTCAAATGGGTGAGTGACTGAGGGAGACATGCCCCGTGCTGCCTGTCAGCAGCTCTTGGGTCTAGAACCATAGTGGCAGAACCATAGTGCTCGAACCACTGCTCCAGAACCTTATTGCCAACAGAGCTAAAGGCTGGCGTGAATTAAAGAGAATAGATTTTTGTAGGCCCTTATGGCTCCACATTTATCCGCTTGTGTCCTAAAGGCACTGGGTTCTGTTGTTCCAGTTGCAAAAAATGAAAGAAAAGAAGGGCCTGTATCCAGATAAAAGTGTGTACACGCAGCAAGTGGGGCCCGGGTGCTGCTTCGGAGCGCTGGCATTGATGCTCCGCTTCTATTTCGAGGTAATAAACTCCTCTGGCACTTGCTGTCTATGTGTCACCACATGCTGCCCAGAAGGGGACCGTCCACGCCTGCGTTAATGGCTTCCATTTGTTTGTGCAGGAGTGGGATTATGCTTACGTGCACAGCTTTTACCACCTGTCGCTGGCGGTGTCGTTCATTCTGCTGCTCCCCAAGAAGAACCGGTACGCCGGGACGGGACGCAACGTCGCCAAGCTCAACTGCTACACCCTCTGCTGCTGTGTATGAAGCCCCCCCCCCCCCCCCCCCTTTACGATGGCACTCATTTCTCGTAGCGGTAGGGCTAGAATGCATGTTGCCCCTTGGTCGACGTGCGCTCGTCGGTCTTTAATAGCGAAACCTTAACGTTTAGATTGGCGGTTTGTTTGACTGGCTTGATCGCAGATTTCCCAGCCGCCGGCGAAGGTGAACGCTCGGACGATCTGGACCGCGGCCCGAAGGCCTTGGATGCGGGCCTGTGGACCCGGTCTGCCTTCAACCCGCTCTCCTTCATGCACCGCGTGACACAACCATGGCTGTCAGCAGCGAGGAGAATCAGACGACCTTCAGGCAGGGCCGAGTGTGTCTAAGGCGACGTGCATGTGACCTACGCAGTCACAATATAAGGCTGAAAGAACGTCCTCTTCAGAATGACAATGGACCCATGGCCTTTGTCTCCAAACACATGATTAAGGTAAATAAATGGTTGCGTATAGCCAAATAATCTTAGGGTTACTGAGGGTGCTTACGTCCAGCTGGAAAGTTAGTGAGTCGCAAAACATAGCAGACATTTTATTTCTCCAGAATAAATAAATTGTCTTTTAAGATGTATCTCAGGAGGGAGCGCTTGTCCACGTTTCTCTCAGAGAGAGGGCTATGAAATGCAGCTTAGACTATGAAAAACAGCAGGATTGTAAAAAGCGTGTTAATCCTCATATTTATCCTCATGTCATCTGGTACGTTAGACATCTAAACGTAAGTGAAAGCAGCAAAAATGTTCCAGAAACAGGAAGCAAGCATTCATTATGATGTGCTCTGCAGCAGGTGGAAAGTAGTGTGTTTATCCCAGTGTATTTTGGTGATTATTTAATGTCATACCCAATATGCTAGCAATTCTGTGTAAATCTATTTATTTATTGTAATAACACAAATATTTAGTAGTACATGATTTCTGTCACTTCATGATTTATCTTCCCTTTTTAAACTAAAATGGTTAAATAAAGTGAAAATATTTATTTTGAATTACAAATGTTTGTCTTGCTATTTTGTTTCATGCAAAAAACGATAATTTGTCTGTGCAATCCACAAAGTTTAGACTAGGATCTTTAGCATTAATTCCCTTCACTTTCTTTTCACTAAACTTCCATCCATTTACATTCAATCCATCAGCCAACTGCTTCCAAAAAGTACAAACTCACGTGACATGTTTTAGACAAAACAGCCTTCTGCCAAACGTGAATGAAATTGTGGTCCGCAAAGCATTCTTTGGACTGAGGGACAGGCCTTCGACTCTCGTGCCCAGAGAAAGGTGTTTTTGTCTGGGGGTGAACTGCTAGCTCCTGTCTCTCTTGCAAGACCCAGCCCCTGCCAAAAAAAGAGTAACTGGACACTTTTATTGCGTGAGTTTGAAGCACTTCTGAGCTCCGTTATGGCCGAAGTCTGTTCGAAAGCACTTTGTTCGCGGTTTCGGGCCCCCCACACACACACGTACTGTCTGAGGAAGCTCCACCAGCCATTGCTACCACAAGGTTCAATCTGTGTGGGGCTTACTGCGACTGGTCGGAGGCAGCGGGGTTTGGCTCCGCTCCACAGTCTACAACAGCCTCAGAGCCGCAGTTCATTTTCGCAGTGCTCTTTTCCAAACAGAAGCACTGCTCGGCAACGCCTTCGACCTGCAATCTGTTTCATCACTCAGCCCAAATAAAGCAGCCTGAGACAGACGTGCAAATGCCGGACAATAAATCCTCGTATTTCAAAAACAGACGCGGATTTTGTTGTCAGGCGGTGGGCGTACCTGCCCAGAGCGGGACATGAAGATGTAGATGAGAGCTGACAAAGAGAGACCCTGGAGGCGGAAATGGCCTGGGATGGTTTGAGATTTACAGACACGATGCTAAAGCTTTCATACGTGCTTTAAGTGATGGTCTTTGAAGATCGCCTTTGCTAGGTTTTAATGAACTGAAATGTGTGAAATGCTTTGGACACCACAGCTTAATGCCTTCAACCTCATTCTTCATAAGGCTTTTTGTTAAATCTGACAGTAAGGATAGGACAGTCTCAAAATGATCTCACTCGAAATTTCTAAGCATTATGTTACTGTAACTGCTATAAACACATTCCATAAGAGGATTTTAAGAAGCATCGACACTTAGATTTACTGTATAAATTAGACTCGATAAGGTCTGTCGTGTGTGTGGTTATCCTCCTGACAGCTGCATACTGCCCCCCCCCCCCCCCCCCCCCCCCCCCACACACACACACACACACACGCACACAACACACCTCCCCCTCCCAGACAGCGACTGTGCATGGTTAATTGTAGATTTTCCAGGAAAACGTTCTATCATTTGGTCAAGAACATCCGACTCAGAACACCATATCATGTCTGACATTCTACTGTTATTGTGCCAAAACGTCTAGAATCCTGCTCTCAAAAGACTCAAAGTATGTGCTGCAGCGTTTGAGTGAGGCTGTTTGGAAGACTCCGGCAGGGACAGATCAGCTGTTTGGGTTTTCTAGACAGCATCCCAGCCCTTCCCCCGGTCTGACTGCCTTTCTCTCTCTCTCTCTCTCTCTCTCTCTCTCTCTCTCTCTCTCTCTCCCTCTGTCTGACTCTCTCTGTCTTACACACACACTCTCTCTCTCTGTCTGACTCTCTCTCCCTCTCTCTCTGTCTGACTCTGTCATACTCTCTCTCTCTCTCTCTCTCTCTCTCTCTCTCTCTCTCTCTCTCTCTCTCTCTCTCTCTCTCTCTCTCACTCTGTTTCAGCTGCTGTCCCAGTTGCTGAAGTACAGCTGCTCCACACTAAACTCTCACAGCCGAACAGCCACAAAGAAACGATCCTCTGGGTTGTTTTTCTACATAGTCGGGCCTCCCTCTGAACAAACACCTTGAAGTCACGCGCATGCCGCAGACTCTACACAGTCCCGCTCCCGGCCGCCCAGTTCGGCCCTCCCAACAATGGTGCTTTTGCCACCAGTTCCCACCACTGCTCACCATGGAAGCCCATATTGGAGTTACACTGTGCCAGAAATATCTGCATTATGCACAATGACAAGAACTCACTGTTTTCACCTGTACGTCATACATAGATTTGGTGTCAATCGCTGCATTCAAACCTCCTGTTTTCAGCTCACCAAAGACCTGGACCTTTCCTGGCCCGTTAATACAAATTTTGTGATGACAAAATAGATTTCAGAGAGCTCCCATCATGCCTTAAGCAAAACCTTTGCACTGAGAATGTTTATTTCTAAATCTTCTAAGAGCTTCTAACTACACACCTGCACTGTCAAGCACAGTGCCGTAACAGTCACACTGTTTGTGGCGCCAAGCTAACCACTGTTGACCCATTCTGACAAGGTCATTAACAACTGAGGCCTACACCCCCGAAGTCCCTCCAGGCATACGGACGCGGGGCTGTGGAGGAGGTTTGCTGCTGGGCCCGGAGCGTGGTCCGGAGTGGGGCGAGGCGTGGTCCCGGGTGATGTAGAGGCTGTCTCTGCTGCAGGACTCTCTTCACAGCCTTGGCCACCTGCACAACACCGAGAGGATTACCTTCAGCGGACACAGGAGACCCTGAACAACAGAGCTGTCACGTGAGGTAAAACCATAAAGAATGGAGATGTGTAGATGTTTTGATCTATTTATGACTATTTAGAAGTGATGAAGAAGATACAGCGTTGCCAGACGTGAAGCTTTCAAAGAGAAGCAGAGAAGCAGCCGTCTACTTTAGAGGCAGCGGCTGGCCGTGCTGGGCAGGTACCTGTTCCTCGCCCCTGGCTAGCTGGTGAGAGAAAAGCCGTGGTTCACGCCCTGCTTCCACATCCCGCCCGCCCGACGAGCTCTGGGAGTCTGTGTCTGACTGGCCGTCGCCGTCGTGTTCCAGGACCGTCCTCTCAAGTTTGCCACAGAGTCTGGAGAGGGAGGAGGCAGTGGTCAGCAAGCTCAGGCCACTAAGATGCCCCCTCCCCCCAGTACAGCACACCTGTGAGTTATACACAAGTGCCCTCGTGCGAGCCTCGTCTCTCTCGCACCTTGACACGGGAGAAGCTGTTCTTCTGCAGGCCTGGACCCGCTTCATCAGGCCGGCTCGGACCGTCTGAACAGCGGTACTGGATGTGACATCTGACAAAGAACAGCCCGGGAACAGGCTCAGCACCAGGGGCACCAACTGATCACAAGTAGAGTTAATACACATGGCTCTCTTTGCACACATTCAGACTCTTCTTATGCATTAAAGTAAATATGAGTGCTGTTAAATGCTGACATTTGGCTTCATGCTAATAATAGTGTTACTATAATTATTATTGACACGTAATAATAATATCACGTAGTATCATAATTTGGTGCAAACACTGCAGATTTCCTCACTCAACCTTATTACAATAAAAGTTTTTAAGGAAGGCTACTCTGTTGAAGTCTGATAGCAAGGATGAGACTACCGTCAAACGGTGCCTCACTTCTTAACAGGCATCTACTCGTTCCCTTGCTGTGTTTGGCAGGTATGATGAGGTCTGTGATGTGAACTTCTTCTGACAGCTGCACAATTTGTCAGTATCCCTTACAATGATAATGCTAACATAATGTACTTCATAAGTAATTGGAAAGCAATAGTTATTCAGTGTAATATTACACGATGAATCCACTGTGATGTACCGAGCCAAAATCCTGCACCGGACCTCCCGAGTCCCCGAGCCTGCTGGTGAGAGAGGCTTCACTCAGAGCCGCACAACATGGCCATGGACTAACCTCATCGTCGGAGGGATCTAAGATGAGGGCGCAGATGGCGTCCTGCTTCGCCTCCTCCACCCGGTCCATTCGGCTGTAGGCTTTGGCGCGGTTCCTGTAGAACCGTGCGATCCCGGGGCTGCGTTCGACGGCGGCAGAAAACTCCTCAACCGCCTCCTGGAACTTCCTGAGCCGAGTGAGGCGAGAATGCGCCTCAGTGCCATCGCTCGTTCTCGAAACCGAATCACGACCTAGGCCGATATAGGTCCCGTGGAGATGATGTGAATGGCTAAATGAACTTACAGGTCGTTGTAACTGTGGAGGCCAAGGGCGTTGTGAGCAGTGGCCACGCGCAGCGGGATGGAGGCGTTGCTGGGGTCGAGCTCTTCAGCCTGTTGATAGTCAGCTAGGGCAAATCGCCAATCTTTCTGCATATAAAAACAATCTGCAAGACCAAGAGACACGCGTGTAAAGTGGACATGCAAACAGATCCTTCTCAAACACAAACACTCTCAGACCCTTTGTTCAGTTTCAGCAATGCTAGTAGGTGAACCTGGTTATGTTGAACTTAACCCAGTTGCGTTATTCAGAGATGGCAACTTAACTGGCTAAAAGCAACTGGTTTCAAAACACTTTCGCTTTGCAGGGCCTGGTCTCTAGCAGTCCGGGCTCCTCCACACAAACCAGGAAGCTAATCACACTCCTCAGTTCTCCTGACCACCTCGGACCGCCTCAGCGTGGAAACCCCCCTGCCTCCACGCTCACCTCCCCGGTTGATGAAGAGGCCACTCTCATCTCTCTGCTCATGGATGGCCCGGGTCAGGAGCATGACGGCCTCGTTGTAGAAGCCCCGGGAGAAGCAGTGCACGGCAAAGTCATTGTAAGCTAGAACCAGCTGGGCATGCCCGTCCTCCTGGAGAGCTGCTGAGCGGTCGGGCTCGCTGCCCACAGGACGATCCACTCGGGCATCGCCAAGCTCCACCGCTAGAGCCAGGTCCTCTATGGCAGCGGTGAAGTCTTTCAGTCTGCGGTACAGTATTCCTCTGTGGCAAAGCAGATTTGCAAGGCTAACATCTAGTAGGTGTACTTAAGCATACTGACACAGGGTACGAGAATATGCACTAAAAATCTATATCTGATAAATGCAATATCTACTACGTTGCCAGATTTTTACAAACTTATGTCAGCTCATTACTGGCATAAAAATGCCCCCGCTGTCATCCAGTCATGCAGAAGAATCGCTTGGCTTTCCTCCTAATCCTCTCACCTGAAAAGGTAATACTGTGCCTTTTCTGGGCTCTGCTCTAGAGCGCTGGTGATCTTGACCAGAGCGTCCGACAGCTCTCCCTCCAGAGCCTTTGCGATGGCCCCCTGACTGGAGCGCTCCGCGGCCTCCTGCAGGTCTTCCAGCAGGTCCCGCGCTTGCCAACAGTTCGGATCGAGCCTCAGGGCCGACTTCAGGTCGAAGTAACACAGCGTGGCCTGAGAGAGAAAGAGTGCACGAGAACCTTCAGAAGGACGTAAGGGTACGCTGGCCGAGAGATATGTGTGGTGTGTCGGAGTTGACCTGATTGAGTTGGTGGTACAAACGGGCTCTTAGAGTGAAGAGGTCAGGCGTTGGGGTGTCAGTTTCGATCCAATTAGTGACCAGCCGAATGCAGTCAGAATAACGGCCTAGCGCAGACAGACATACCAAGCTAGAAACAGAAAGTGAGGGAGAGAAAGAGAGTGAAATAAAGAAATTGTCTGTTGTGGGTTCATTTGATTGTTGCAATTTATTCCAAATATTAGTAATAACTCACAGGACTTGGAATTATCAAAGCTTTAATAAATCATTTGGTTCTTTAATATGCTTTAGGCTTTAGGTGCAAGAGAGAACACAGAAACAGGCTGAAGAAAGCTACAATGGAGTGATGGAGACACAGCTCCCTCTGCTGGTGACTGACACCAACATCACAAAGACTTTAACAGAAAAGCAACACAAAATTCTATAAATGACAATAGGCTCATACTGACCTTCTCATGTGATAAGGTCTAAAGTCAGGCCTTAATTCGATCGCCTTGGCAAAAGACTCGAGTGCCTCTAAGAACATCCCTTGATCACAATGACACTGTCCCTAAAAAAGCACACAAATCAAACATATCAATCCAACACAGCATTTCGGCACCAAAAGCATCCACATGTACAGTTGTGATCAAATTTATTCAACCCCCACTGAAATAAAGTGTTTTGGCCAGTTTGACATTGATTTTGATCATTTCAGTCATCTTATTTACAATTATATCAAAGAGGCACTTATAAATTAGACAAACATAACATAATATTTATGATGGAATAACCACAAATGTCTTTACTGTGCTCACATCATTATCAGTTTTATTCAACCCCCTAGTGACATTATTTTTTAGTACTTAGTACAACATCCTTTTCCAGTTATGACAGCTTTCAAGCGTGAAGCATAGCTTGACACAAGTGTCTTGCAGCGACCTATGGGTATCTTAGCCCATTCTTCATGGGCAAAAGCCTCCAGTTCAGTCACATTCTTAGGCTTGCACACTGCAACTGCCTTCTTTAGGTCCCACCAGAGGTTCTCAATTGGATTTAAGTCTGGTGATTGCGATGGCCACTGTAGAATGTTCCAGCCTTTCATGTTCAACCATGCTCTAGTGGACTTGGATGTGTGCTTCGGATCATTGTCCTGTTGGAAGGTCCAACGTCTCCCAAGCCGCAGGTTTGTGACTGACTCCATCACATTTTCCTCCAAGATCTCCTGGTACTGAAGGGAATTCATGGTACCCTGCACACGTTGAAGCTTTCCTGTACCATTAGAAGCAAAACAGCCCCAAAGCATAATTGACCCCCCGCCATGCTTCACAGTAGGCAAGGTGTTCTTTTGTTCATAAGCCTGGTTCTTCCTTCTCCAAACATAGCACTGGTCCATTGTCCCAAACAGTTCTAATTTAGTTTCATCTGACCACAGTACACTGTTCCAAAACCTTTGTGGCTTGTCCACATGACTTTTGGCATACTGCAGTCGACTTTTCTTGTTCTTTGGAGTCAGCAAGGGGGTGCGTCTGGGCGTTCTGGCATGGAGGTCTTCGTTATGCAGTGCGCGCCTTATTGTCTGAGCTGAAACTTCAGTGCCCACATCTGACAGGTCTTTTTTCAGTTCCTTAGCAGTCACGCGGGGATTTTTCTCCACATTACGCTTCAGGTAGCGCACAGCAGTTGCGGTCAGGATCTTCTTTCTGCCACGACCAGGTAACGTTTCCACTGTGCCCTTTAACTTGAACTTGCGAATGATACTTCCGATAGTGTCTCTTGGAATATTTAACAACTTCGCAATCTTTTTATATCTATTGCCATTCTTGTGAAGAGCAATAATGTAACGGTGGGGTGGTACCATGACTAGGGGGCGGACGCACTGGCGCTAGAGAGCAGGACTCAAGGCTGTTAGAGGTTGCCATACTGGCTAACCGGAAAGCGCCCACACGGATAACTCTACTCTTGCGTGGCATGGCAAAACACAAACACAATGACTACAGACTAATCAGATAGGAACACGACACATACTCAAGGTAACTCATACAACTAGATTTATGTGAAGTATACGAGAAAGATGATCATACACAAAGAACCACAACATACGACGAGAGGCTATACAAAGACACCGGGACTAAACACGAGACCTAAGCAGAACAAACAGAAACGAAGACCATAATACATACTATACACTCTAAACCTGGAAACACTGAACACATCGACTACTACACTGAACACAGACTCTCAGAATAACACACAGCTTGATTACAACATAAGGACAAGATAACACTGAATCACCTTACACACTTAAACTAGAACGAAGTACACACAGCAGACTTTAACAAGGAGAACGGATTCAAACATACAAACCGAAGTACATGCAAGACGTAGAGTGAAACAAACAGAACAGAAGCACACGCAAGATCCAACCCTATATCTACGACCTGAAACAAGACTCTCAAACATACATATGAAATGAAACATTGACCCACACCGAATACCTGGAACACAAAGAATAAATACAAACCCAAACGAACACACAACAAGTGACAGCTGAATCCAATGACAAAAACAGAGGCGGAACTAAACAGAAACCGAAAAGACTAGAGGAGGAGGAGCCAGGCTACACAGACAGGGAGGGGGGCGGAGCCAGGTGTGACAGAACCCCCCCTCTAAAGCGCCACTCCGGGGCGCTTAAAACTATACCAGAAAACAAAAAGTCACGCAGAAACCGGGGCAAAACCAGGACGAACAACACGAAAACCAGGGAACAAGACAGGAGACATGGGGGCAGGACCAGAAGCAGAAGATGGTGAACACCTAAAACCAGAACCAAACAGTGAGGACACGGAAGAGGCAGGGGACACAGGGGAAGCGAACCGAAATGGAACACTGGTCGTTGTTGGCACATCACCGGATGGCACAGGCCCAAGTGACCCAGACGCCGAGAACGGACTGGATCCCACTGGAGGCACTCCAGAAGGCGAGGCTGCGGAAAAGGAAACATAACCGGGAGTGTGAATGGGAGTGGGTGAGGAACCAGCCGAACCATCAGAGGGAGAAGAGGTAAGTATAGGAGGAGACCTGGGGGGAAAAACCGGATTGGAGGAACAGGAGACAACCGCGGTGAGTATTCGAAAAACAACAGATACATGAACAGGAATGAGTTGAACACACAGACAAGGAACCGGAACCATACAGGGTACAAAAATACATGAACCTGAAACAGACATGGGTACAGAGACTACAGAGGAACAAGATGAGGTCACAGGAACTGGTACAAACACATATTCAGGGACAGGAGTCCAGAACAAAAGTTTCTTTTGGGACATATGTTCCAATAGTTCCCACATCACAGGGGTTACGCTGACCCCTGTAACACAGTCATAGTCCTCTTGGGTGGCTGTTCCCAGCAATCCCTGTGGCAGGGTAATGGGCACAGGTTGCGCAGGTCCTGGCCCAAGCGGAGTAGGTCCTGGCCCAAACTTAGCAATCTGAGGGACAGGCAAAGACCCCTTGCAGGACACCGGGACGGGCGGCGACGACCACCTCCCAGCAGCGGGAACAGGTAGCAGCGACGGCTCTGACCACCTCCGGACAGCAGGAACAGGCGCCGGCAACGGCGGCGACCCCCTCCGGATAGCAGGAACAGGCGGCGGCAACGGCGGCGACCCCCTCCGGACAGCAGGAACAGGCAGCGGCAACGGCGGCGACCCCTTCCGGGCAGCAGGAGCAGGCGGCGGCAACGGCGGCGACCCCCTCCGGGCAGCAGGAACAGGCGGCGGCAGCGGCGGCGACCCCCTCCGGGCAGCAGGAACAGGCGGCGGCGACCCCCTCCGGACAGCAGGAACAGGCGGCGGCAGCGGCGGCGACCCCCTCCGGACAGCAGGAACAGGCGGCGGCAACGACGGCGACCCCCTCCGGGCAGCAGGAACAGGCGGCGGCAATGGCTCAGACTTCCTGCGGGGCAAGGGAACAGGTGCAGACCCCTCCTGGGCCTGCGGCACACTCGCCAACCTCTCCTGGGCTCCACACTCATAAACAGGCCTCTCCTGGGCCTCACGCTCACAGACAGGCCTCTCCTGGGCCTTAAACGCACAGACAGGCCTCTCCTGGGCCTCAAACGCACAGACAGGCCCCTCCTGGGCCTCGAACTCGCTGACAGGGCCCTCCGGGGTCTCGAACTCGCTGACAGGGCCCTCCGGGACCTCGAACTCGCTGACAGGGCCCTCCGGGACCTCGAACTCGCTGACAGGGCCCTCCGGGACCTCGAACTCGCTGACAGGGCCCTCCGGGACCTCGAACTCGCAGGCAGGACCCTCGGGGACGCTCACAGGCCGCTCCTGGACCTCGGGGACGCTCACAGGCCGCTCCTGGACCTCGGGTTCGCTCTCGGACCGCTCCTGGACCTCGGGTTCGCTCTCGGACCGCTCCTGGACCTCGGGTACGCTCTCGGACCGCTCCTGGACCTCGGGTACGCTCTCGGACCGCTCCTGGACCTCGGGTACGCTCTCGGACTGCTCCTGGGCGGCTGGCGTAGGCGTAGGCTGGGCGGCTGGCGTAGGCGTAGGCTGGGCGGCTGGCGTAGGCGTAGGCTGGGCGGCTGGCGTAGGCGTAGGCTGGGCGGTTGGCGCAGGCTGGGCGGCTGGCATCGCTCTGAGGTACTGTTCAGCCCTACGGGCTGCTACAACCTCTGGGTCGGACCAATCGTGTGTCCAATGTTCTGCATTATACTTGCCAAAGCGAGCTCTAAGCATTCCAAAAAACCCATCCAAAGTCTCCATCTCATGGGCTCTCCGTGACATTAGGAGATCGGCCCATTGTAGGGCCTTCCCCTCCAGGTATTGTAGCAGGTATCTAACCTTAAGAAATTCGGGAGGTTGTGGGCCGAGCAAACAGTCAAAAAACAATCTGCTCTGGTAAATAAAACCTTCCAGAGGGCCTTCCCCATTAAACTCATGTGGAGGACTAATCTCCGAAGGCAGTTCAAATGGTTCTCCTCGTTTTATCCGTTCATGCAGGTCCCTAGGAAAAGCGAGGACCTCCACCTTATGCTCTCTCGCTGCGTCCTGACTTGGTGGGTCAATCTGTAACGGTGGGGTGGTACCATGACTAGGGGGCGGACGCACTGGCGCTAGAGAGCAGGACTCAAGGCTGTTAGAGGTTGCCATACTGGCTAACCGGGAAGCGCCCACACGGATAACTCTACTCTTGCGTGGCATGGCAAAACACAAACACAATGACTACAGACTAATCAGATAGGAACACGACACATACTCAAGGTAACTCATACAACTAGATTTATGTGAAGTATACGAGAAAGATGATCATACACAAAGAACCACAACATACGACGAGAGGCTATACAAAGACACCGGGACTAAACACGAGACCTAAGCAGAACAAACAGAAACGAAGACCATAATACATACTATACACTCTAAACCTGGAAACACTGAACACATCGACTACTACACTGAACACAGACTCTCAGAATAACACACAGCTTGATTACAACATAAGGACAAGATAACACTGAATCACCTTACACACTTAAACTAGAACGAAGTACACACAGCAGACTTTAACAAGGAGAACGGATTCAAACATACAAACCGAAGTACATGCAAGACGTAGAGTGAAACAAACAGAACAGAAGCACACGCAAGATCCAACCCTATATCTACGACCTGAAACAAGACTCTCAAACATACATATGAAATGAAACATTGACCCACACCGAATACCTGGAACACAAAGAATAAATACAAACCCAAACGAACACACAACAAGTGACAGCTGAATCCAATGACAAAAACAGAGGCGGAACTAAACAGAAACCGAAAAGACTAGAGGAGGAGGAGCCAGGCTACACAGACAGGGAGGGGGGCGGAGCCAGGTGTGACAAATAACCTCTTCTCTTGTCTTCTGGGACCATTCTCTTGCCTTCACCATGCTTGGAAACACACCAGTAGATGTCTAGAAGGAGCTGAGTATTACAGTCCTTTTAAATCTGCCTAATTGGTGCTTATCATGCTTGATTGCTGCTCGTTGACATCCACAGATGTTTTCAATACCTGATGGAAAACACTGGAATGAACCTCTGTTCTTAGGAGTGGTAGTTGTAAAGGGGTTGAATAATTGTGTCAATGAAGAAATCACAAAAAGGCCATTTAATACTTTATGACAAAAAAAAATGATGCTATCTTAGTTGCATTTAGTTCTTTAACAAGTCCTTGTAAGATTTTATTATGAACACAATTACAAATGTGCACTGAATTCCATAAAACCCTTCGCAGCATTGGGGGTTGAATAAATTTGATCACAACTGTATATAAAGGCACAGCTGGGACTTGTGAACAGTGGCTCAAGGCTGAAATGTCACCAATAGTGAATGAGCTTCCTCTTGGTTTAAACTGCTCCGGTCTTGCTAATAGACTGACCCAGAGTCAGTCCACAGTGAGGTGATTTAATATCACACCATTTGGTATAACTGTGAAACCACTAATCCATTGTAGTCACCTGCAGATAATGAATGAATGCAAGTCGGTCAAGATGGACCCTGGTGTGTGGTTCCAGGTAGCAGGCGTGCTTGTAGTCAAGAGCTGCAGATCTGAAGTCACACAGCTGAAGATGTGACTCTGCTCTCTCTACGTAGAGTTGAGTCTACAGTAACACATACAAGTCATTAAATGTATAATAGAATATTTGCTGTGTTTATTAATACCATATTCAGATATTTTTGGCCTTTACCCGCTCTGGCTGTAATGTTATGGCTTTGGAGAAACAAATGACAGCCCGCTCAAAGTGTGATTGTAACATAGCTGCCATGCCTGCTTCATAACTGCAAAACACAGCCCAAGATCCACTTTAGTGCAGTCAAAGCTGCTATAAGTACTGCAAACCCTCTCAGGAAACAAACACTTACTGATGGTTTGCCTTATCCTTTAATATAAGGTCGGCACACAAATCCGGCCTCTGTAGTTTTAACTCTGGACTCTGGAAAATTCTGCTGGAGCCGAACAGTGTTCGTATTGCAGCCTCTCGTGAAGATGTGCTCTTTGGCCCCATCCTATCCGAGACCTCCATCTTAGATGAGCACACAAGCATGAAAATGACTTAAGAGTTTTATATTCATACATATTTGGCATTATGGAAAAAATGAAAACATAACCCTCATTCTCGTTTCAGAGGTCATTAAACTGACGGTAAAGGTAGAACACACTTGGAATTTTAGGACTCCACAGAATGAATGTTATGATTTACATCTAACACACTCTTCGTAATGGTTCTGCCTCCTAGATAATCAAAAGCACTTTTCACAGCTAATGAAGGACCTCTGTCTGAAACGTCCTGCTTCAGTGGAAACCTTTTGTGCTTCACTACAAGTTTGAAAACTCCTACTTACTACATTACAGTTATTCACCTGTAATTTTCTTACTCCCTGGAATCGTCAGATAGATATAACTCTGCTTTTTTGTTTGTTTGTTTGTTTTTACAGTATGAGTACTAAATAGGATTCTCTTACTTTGTCTTCAGAACATCTGCATAGGGGTAAATCTGTCCAAAACGCCTGTGAAACGAATTTACTTGGATACCAGACAACTGTTACACCAAAATCAAATCCTCCAGCAACTAGCCTGGTACTTAACCAATGTGGAAACAAAGTTACTATGGGAACACTAGTTGGAATAGAACAGTAAAAAAAGTCTTTTGTCGCATCTGCATATGAAACTTAAATAAAACGACATATTTATTTTGCCTTCGGGTGTTGTAAAAAGACAACAACAACATAATTAATCGCATTCTACGAATGTAATTTAACGCGTGTGTATTTTGTTTCCTAGTGCAACACTGCGATAGCATCCTGGCTTTTATTTTGAAATCAGAGACGGAAGTGAGTTTATTGTTGTCAGCACGCACATCAGCTGACAACAATTTGTGCTCTTTTGCCACGATATTTTGCTGAGTCTGACTACTGATCAGGGGATGTTAAGGCCAAAAGGTTTACGAAGTATGAGTAAGCGTTATGTAGTAGAGTTTACAGGTTGTTTGAGAAAATAAAACAACTTCGGGTTGCCAACAATAAGCTATCTGGTTAACATAATGAATGATGAAGAGTCGAGGCCGCTTCTGGCAGGCGAGGATAACGGACAAACGGTGCAGGATAGAACAGAGCAGGACGCATATCTAAAGTAAGTATTGAGGTGGCTTTGCTACAGTTTCATTAACTTTACTGAAATAACTCATCCAGTCATTCATTCGAAACCGTCCACCAAGTATGTTTGGGTTTCATGTGATGTCAGGTTCTTGATTTATGAGAACCTGTGTCAGTCAGTGTGCTGGTACCAGTGTTTTGAGCTTCTGTCTTTGGTAACTTGTTGTTCTTCAGAAAGGTGAAGAATGGGAAGTTGTACCTAGCCACATTGGCAGCTGTTCTGGGCCCCCTGAGCTTTGGGTTTGTACTGGGCTACAGTTCACCTGCCATACCAGATCTGCAGCGAAGTCCTGATCAGAGGTTGAGGCTCAATGCTGAAGAGGCTTCCTGGTTTGGGGTAAGAACTTTTCACCATCACGGTGAAGCTAAGACGAGCAAGGCTAGCCCTCATTTCCTCCTCCTTCTCGTTCTTTGACTTTAACAAAAAACAAAAGGCATGCATAGTTTGACTGCGGTCCCAACCCGAGCTTGTTTTTTGTTCCATTTTCAACATTTGCAAAGCAGGACTTGAACATTTCTGCTGAAGTCAGACGAGGAACTTCGAAAGGCCGATCGGGAGTTGGCAGAGTGTTGATGTTTCTTCTGTGAGAACAGAATTGTGTGTCTTGTGTTTGCAGTCTGTGGTGACGATCGGAGCGGGTCTTGGAGGTCTGCTGGGAGGCTGGGTGGTGGAGCGGATGGGGCGGAAACTGACACTCATGTTCTGCGCCATGCCCTTCATCTTTGGTTTCACCATCATGATTGCTGCTCAGAGTCACTGGACGCTGTATGTGGGAAGAATACTTACTGGTGTTGCCAGTGGCGTGACCTCTCTTGTTGTGCCTGTGAGTTCGTATTTGATATGCACTATATATTCCAAACTGTTGGAAAGATCAAATCAGGGGTGGCTGAAAAAAAAGTCACATTAAGAGCCACGTGTTTTTCTCAAAGCTTGAATCCTGCCAAGCTGTTTTGGGAAGGAAACAATAAAGGCAGTTAGGTATGTTTGGCTTTAGTTTAGCCTCAAACATTTTCTGCAGACTGGTGCTATACTTTTAAAGACTCATAAAATTTGTTTCTTTAGTTGTGTCCATTTCCAACCAAATCACTTAAGGATTTAGATCTATTTAAATTTTGATTAGTCTTCAGAGAAAATATATATATTTTTTAATTAAGAAAATGCGTTGACTTGTCAATGTGTTAAATCTCCTAACTTCAGTCCTTTCAAATAATCTCTCTGAATGAAAGTGCTAATGCTGACATTTTGAGAACTGAATGACTCAACTAGTGGAGTTGCATAAAGGAACATGCTCAGTAATCCTCGCAATTACGATCCTATCAGGCGCCCTCAAGTGTTTGGGTCGAGTAATGCCGTTAGCATGGTCCTGTTGCAATTTTTGTTCTTTTTGTCGTTCTAGCTCTACATCTCAGAAATGGCTCATGAACGTGTCAGAGGAACAATGGGCTCATGTGTGCAGCTCATGGTGGTGACGGGAATCATGGGAGCTTACATAGCAGGTGGAACTCTTCTATTCCCTCGTTCTTTTCTATGCAGAAGAAAATCATTGTTGGAATACAATTCAGTTACAGTACGTCACCTGATTTGAGGCACAGTTCTTAATTCCAGAGCTGCAATAAAACGGGCGATAAGCTAAATCCAAGATCCAATAACACTAGCTGAATTTGCCTCATTGGTTAATACCAACTTCATTAAGTCATACCAGCAACCCATTAAAGTGCTCAGCAACATGAAAGCACTTGTAACAAAGCCTACTAGTGTTCAAAATCACAATCCGGTCTGACCACATTTACCAGAGCTGATTGGATTCCAGTAATTGGATGAGTCACCCATGCCTCAAAGATTTTTGCTACTTATCTGTTTAAGGATGTGCTTAAATGCACCATTTGTTCAGTGTGGAAGAGTTGGGATCTGCCGGACTACGTTGCTTGTACCACAAGTTCTTCCATTATTCTATGATGGAGGGCTTTATTTAGTAAGGTTGCTCTGTATGTCGTCTGAGCACATGCCCTGCGCGACCTTCCACACATCCTGTGTGTTTCAGGCTGCCATTACACAAGCTGCAAGCATGCACCGATGTGTCATGGAAGGCGTTGCTTGACCAGCCGATCGTGCTTCTCTCCCAGGTCTGTTCCAGGGTTGGCGATGGCTGGCCATCACCTGTGCCATCCCTCCGACCGTCATGCTAATGTTCATGTGCTTCATGCCGGAGACGCCGCGCTATCTCCTGTCTCGGGGGAAGAGGAGAGAGGCAGAGGAGGCGCTACGCTTCCTCCGCGGGCCCCACGCTCCCGTGGAGTGGGAGTGTGACAGGATAGAGGAGGCTTCTCGAGATGAGGTCCGCGTTTGCTCCTGCCCCAAAATGGCGTATTTATGCAGCCTGCATACAGCTCCATTATACCATTATACTCCGTCTGTTTTTGTATTATATTGAAACTTCAAACTCCGTCTACATATTTAAATACACATGCAGAATGAGTGCATGCCTGCATTTCAAATACGTACGTTGCTTGGGTTTTGTGTACAGTGTAGGTTTGATTATTAGAGTGTACCGTAATTACAGGAAGGATGCTTCAGGTTTGCTGATCTGAAAGACCCTGGAGTCTACAAGCCTTTAGGAGTGGGTGTCATGATGATGCTCTTACAACAGTTCACTGGCATCAACGCCATCATGTTCTATGCAGAGACCATATTTGAACAAGCTCATTTCAAGGTAGGAGTTTAAGGAAGTTCTGGGACTTCTTGGGGAATTGAAGTGCCATTTTAGCCTCGATTATAGCAAGTTTGCTGACTCGGAAGATTAATTGTTCATGTACTGCTCTGTCCACAGGGAAGTCGGTTTGATTAATGTTTGATTAATGATTAAGCGTTCTCTCAGAATAGCGATGTTGCCTCGGTTGTGGTGGGTGCCACTCAGGTGGTCTTCACAGCAGTTGCTGCCTTCATCATGGATCGAGCTGGAAGGAAAGTTCTCCTAGTCTTTTCAGGTTGGCACGACCTCCTCATCCTTTCCATGTTTATGGAGATGAAGACCTTTACGCCAGGACTTACTTCAGATTCCACTGGCCAGATTCATTGATCTTCCATTCCATCTTTTATCTCCTGTATTTCTCTTCAGGCGTTGCCATGTGTGTGAGTGAAATTGTTTTTGGCGTTTATTTTAAATTGTCTACAATGAAACATGGTAACTCCTCGTTGCTGGAAGCCCTCGATGGACCCCAAGGTGGAACCCCGCCCGGAGACCTGACCTGGCTTGCTCTTGCCAGCATGGGTGTTTTTATAACTGGTTTGTATGTTTCTTGTTAGTAACGCAGAACTTAAGATTGAATCAATATTTTGCATTCTGACTTTATACATATGAGGTTTCTTTTGGGGTGGGAAGGTGTGGAATGATATAGGGGAATGATACTGAAATTAATATAGCTTATTTTATTTAGATTTTATGGTAGTTTTTGTTCAACAGTTTATGTAGGTTATTACAGACCAGTTTACATAGTTCTCAAATGCTTCTGAATTGGGCGTTGGTTGCCCTGTAATATATTTCACTAGACATTTGAGATCAATAGCATCAAAGGCTCTTCTCATCTCAGAGAGTGTAGGAGTCTGGTCTAAGTAACGTTATTAAATGATCATGTACCTATGTGTTTCTCAGGCTTTGCACTGGGTTGGGGCCCCACACCATGGCTGGTGATGTCTGAGATCTTCCCCACAAGGGCACGAGGGTTTGGCAGTGCCATCTGTGTGCTCACCAACTGGACCTGTGCCTTCATTGTAACCAAGACCTTCCAGAACCTCATGGTGAGATGATCTTCTCCTGCTACTGTTGGTAAAATGCTAACCGCAGGTTATTGAGCTTTAAGTGTTTGCAGATATTGTCAGAATATAGAATGTATTGTGTTTTATGCCATTACTGGTTTTTGCTTATATCATGCTGGTATGAGCAGCTCCATTTTGAGCCAGGAGACCAGAAACCTCATTTAATTGTGAATCGTCATTTACAAGCCACAGATCTGACCCAAGTTATTTGCTCTGTATTTGGATCCCCACAGGATCTCCTAACCAGTGCGGGGACCTTCTGGATGTTCTCGGGCCTCTGTGCACTCAATGTGATCTTCACAATCTTCTTCGTCCCAGAGACTAAAGGCAAAACACTGGAGGAGATTCAGGCCCATTTTAAAAGAACTCACTATCGCTAAGCTAACCTTTTAAGGTTCTTGTCTCAAGCCAATACCAAAGTTAGATAGTTCCTGAATGCATGGTACTGGATAAAATTCAAACTTCACATGATTAATTGCTCTTCACACAAATCCATATGATCAACTGTTTCCAAAGAGGAATGCCATATACAAAGCTTAAATATTTCCAAAGAAGTCTGTTTTTTGTTGTTGTTTTTGTTGTAGTAGTCATTACTCAAGCATAAAACCAAAATTGTATTCTGTGAAGCTAACTTTGTCAAGGATATTTTAGCAAGTGGCAGTTTCTCACAGTGATAACTTCTGTTTACAATGCTGACCTGTTTGTTTCTTTGTGCTGTGTATGTTTCAGTCCCATACAAGACGATTACGCTTCACATTACTGCAGTTCAGTTAAAAATACTTGATTAAGCCACTTTTGTACAAAGACTTTCACACTGGATAACATATTAAAACTGCAGATTCAATAAGCTAAAATGTTCACTTATCCAAATGTTGGTGAGGAAGGATGGTACTTTAACACATACTGAAGAATAAGGAGCATTTTCAATTTACAATTGGTGTTTATGCTTTTATAAGGGTGAATTAAATGAATAGTACTTTTTTGCATGTGGTTGACTGTTTGAGAACACATACCAACACCCCGCCTCAAAAAACAAAAACACTGACAAATCTTGATATTTTAAGAAACAAAGTAATCTTACTCTTTTCAAGAAGCAGGAGTGATTTTATGTAAACATATGGCCTTTCCTTTTGCTTCCTGTAGATAACGCAAATGACACAATGTATTCCTTTCAAGTTATATTTTATTGTTTGGCTGTTTGAGTAAATTAGGTGACACTGTTGGGAAATTTGTACCCAACTAATTGTTTCCATATATATAATACAGAATAGTGAAAATACCTGTGTATGCTATCAAAGCTGAAATGATTGGGGCAGTATTAGGCTTGTGAACACCTTATCAAATAGGCTGTTGTCTATATAGTGGATTTCTCAGAATTTGCTGTACATGAAGTTGTATTGTAAATCTATCTCCAGTTGTTGAAATGGTGTCCCCCATGTGCAAGTCTCGCTGATTTGAAAGATTTTAGGTTATCCTGGCATATCCTATGTTGTGGTCATGCAACAGTTGTCTCATTCGATATAGTTTGTTTGGGGGTGGTTTTATTTTAGGATTTTGTTATTCTAGCATTGGAAACTGGAATACCAAACTGCTGATGCCTTTAAACGTACTTTAACGGCCTTAGCTGGCATGAGGAAAACGTGTTGCGGCTTGAAATTTTCCAGGAGTGTCTCCTGAATTTTAGCCAAAGGGAAATGGGTCATTTAAAGACTGTGGAATCTAAGAAGTTGGAGGTTTTTAAGCCTGCAATCCTTACCTGAACATGTTTGGAGGAATATGCTGTTGGGTTTCCCTTTAAAAGTGGAAACATAAGCCTGGAGTTTAGTGGGCCTGGCTTACGCACGGCTGCAGGGCCATCCCAGTGCTGGCCGTGCACATAAAAACTGGCGAGTTCCTGGAACGGCCTGTTCACTCGGCCCCTGTCGGTGCGTTGCTGTGTGTGAGCTTTGCTCTTGAACACAGGGTCTGGATCACAGTCCAAAATGATACTGGCTGTAGCGGTTTTGTGTAGCATAGTGCTGTGGACACACTGCCTCCATTTCACTGATGTTCAGCCTCAGCAGGACTTTGATCTGCAGCAGGTGAGTGGAATAAACACCTGAGGGAAAGAATGCTTTGATCTGGGTCTGATAGAATGTGTGTGGAGCTCGGTGTGTTTGTGTATTTATCAAGTAAATAAATCAGGACGGCAGGTTTTTTTTTTTTCTTTTTGGAAATTCACACCAGATTACAGAATGGTGCATTTCTGCCCAGCGCAGCCTGAGGACCTCTTATATCTTAGAAGTAAATGAATTCAGACTTTATCTCATCCCCTTATTTGAAAATATCATGCACTTTATTTATGCACCAGAAATAGACGTTTAAGAACAACTCAGTGCCAGGGGGATGATACTGTACAGAAGGAACATTGTCATGCCTTTAATGACCACATAGAAGGCTACATTAAGTGGAAACAGCAGCATGATGGAAGAAAAACATCAGAATAACCTGCTGGATGATGCTAATGTGTGCATTGTAACCTGAGTAAGAAGAGGAATAACTGTGAAACTTCATCATTATAAAACAAAAATAATTTCGAATGCATGATTTTGATCTTCACGTTAGTTTGCAGGTGAATGGTATCGTGTGGGCATTGCCTATGAATCCCCAGCATTCATTAAATACAAAGACCAAGTTATGACATCCAAGGGCCTGTTGGTACCTAATGAAAATGGAGGTGCCAATCTGACCATGTGGAATCTGCTTGGGTACAGTTCATTTTGCCCTGTTTTCAGACAAACCATGCATGCTGACAATAATGCTACTATGCATGCATATTTATTGATGCAATGTTGCCTGAATCAGTGGACGTTTTTCCTATTTGACTGGTCTTTATTTTCACACTCAGGTCAAAGGGCTGCTTCCCGAGTTTTTACGTTTATGAGAAGACAGATGTTCCTGGACTGTTTACTTATTTCAGTCAAAGTAAGCCACACTCCTCTCACACCTCTGCTAACAACAGTTCTCCCAGTGTGAGTAAACACCACACCACAGAAAGACACATGGACCAGATCATTGCTGCTTTATTGAGCCAAAGGCAAGCTGAGGAAATCTGATCTTACTACTGCTGAGTGAAGTCAATAGTGAAGTCAGGTTATCAGCCACAGAGGGGATCTTATATGCAGATCAGACTACTCTTCATAGTCACAGCACTTCAGTGATGGCAGGAGTCTGTATCGTTCAGTGTAATAATTTTCTTCTCTGCAAGGGCACAAGATGATGAAAGACATCACAGTGGTAGATACCAACTACACTGATTATGGGATAGTTCTAAAATACAAGAAGATGGACAAAGAGTACACCCAGGTGGCCCTTTATGGTACGTTCCTGATGCTCCTGCAGGCCTCCTGAGTCTGCCACACTCTCTCAGCCACCCATAAAGGTATAAGTCAGTAATCTTAACAAGTGTGTTTTAGGGCGAACCCCAGTTCTTGGGCCTGAGCTGATTGAAAAGTTCAAGTCAATCGTCCTGTCTTTGGGATTTTCTGAGGAGGCCATTGCTGTTCCAGTCACGATAGGTAAGTCTGAATCGGTGGAAGAAAATGCAAAACAAAACAACCAAGACATTAGACTGACATGAGCACAGTGGCCTTTGTGATATTTACATAGCAAATATAATCTCTACCGGACTCCAGACAAACAAACTGTGGTGAAGGTTGCCCTTTTAAACTGACCTGAGACCAGTTTTGCTGTTTTTGTTATGAGGATTAATGTTACAGTTTGGACAGCAGTGGCTGAACCTCTGTCAGGTTTAAAAGGGCAATTTGAACCTTGGCCATGCTGGAGCAGTTCTGAACATGTCATTCTGATGTCATACTACACCCATCAAACTACAATTTGTGGAATTATATATGTCTAAAATATGTAAAGAAAATATTCTACTACTCCCCCTTCCAGATCCATGCCCTTTTACAGAACCAAGGTAAGGAGAAAGCAATCCATAAATGTCATATTTTAATATGTGATATTTCACAAAAGAAATATGAATGAAACGTAACGGTTTTCAATAAAAAATGAAACCTCCTACCTTCAGCAATGCAACAGAAACGATGACCTAGAAGAGTTGTCCGATGGGCTATTGTGTCTGCCTCTAAAGCCTGCGTAAAGGACAATATTTTTAATGGGATAGTCAAACTAATGACACTTTTGTTGTCAACCAAATGTCTGTGCAACTGCATTACATTTTGTTGCTTTTGATAATAATTTTATAATCCCTTTATTTCTGTGATATGTAGCATTATAGTACTTAAAATAATGATATTTTTAATCATGAACAATTTATTTTTGTGTATTTTTGTGCCAGTACTGCCTATTTACTCTCCTCTAATCCACTGTGATGTCAAAAACTAGCTTCACGAATAGTAAAGATTGGTACAGCATTATATTATGACTTGTGAAGTTCCTTCTTGCCAGTGGAGGTCAGTGTTGTTAAACTCTCAATGCCAATAAATCCCAAATGTAACAATCCCCAAAGTCAAGATGACTGAACTGTTTTCATAATAAATTTAGCTGAGTAATCTAGGCATGTCAGGTATACTTCATTTTGTCTCAATTTTTTTACTAAAATTGAGTATTTTGTCTATTCAAGTGATTGAAACAAACTAAAATAAATTTGGTTGAAAAGTAACATTTATACACTAATATTCTCCAATATTCTTATTGGAGATATTTTGCACAAAATCTGTTGTTGTAGTAATTGTAATTAAGATTTATTCTAATGTTTTGCATAATTTAAGTAATCAGGCTCATTTTCAAGGGGAGACAAAACTTACCACTTTACACTATCCCAGGAACCATCAGCATATATGCATGTGAATGTTTCACTTTGGAGAGTCTGGGATGCAAAAAAACTTATAACGGCTCTACAGAAAGAAACATTGTCTCAGCAAATACTAAACTGACGTGAAATCGTATTTTTAAAGACGTCGGCTTTACAGGTGAGTTACACAAAGCACCATGGGAACCCTTCACTTAAACACAGACCTCAAGACGCGTTATTCTCTCCCTTCAGCTGGTTCCCTCGGGTAAAACACCAGTTATCCAACAACTTTCATACAATACTCAAAGTCATCCCTCTGCATATACACTGGAGTGACCTAAAAACACGAGAGGTCCAGTGAGGGAAGGAGAAGAACCCCCAGAGGCCGGCCGCGAGACGCAAGTCTCCATTAGCGTCAGGAGGACTCCCCTCCGTGCGGGACCGCACCCCCTGGACCGTGCGAAATGCCCGGCTAGTGCGTCCCGCTCATTTTGGTTCCCACTGCGGAGGGCTGCCTCCTTGCAGCTGCTGACATCACGATGTGTTCGTGGCTTTTTCCTGGGGATATCCGCGCCAAACACAGAGACTGGGAATGGGAGGGCAACAGGAAGGCGGGTGCTCGCAGGAGGGCCCACCCTCCTCGGACAGCGCTGACATTTCCACCGCGGCCCCCGTGAACATGAGACTCACACTGCTGCTCTGCAGTGACACACGTGTTCAGCCTGTACATGACACGCTCATGACACGAATGTGCCTATAATTTGACCTTTTAGAGATCATTTGTTGACAACATAAGTAGATGTAGAACTATTTACAGTCTCTCTCTCTCACTGTCTCTTAGTGACTATCTCTCTCTCACTCTTGCACTCTCTCTCACATGTTCTCTATATCTTGCACTCTCTCACACACACTCTCTCTTGCATGTTCTATATATCTCGCACTCTCACACACTCCGTCTTGCATGCTCTCTATCTCACACTCTCTTACACTCTCTTGCTCTTTCTCTTACACTCTCTCTTGCACTCTCTCTTTCTTGCATGCTCTCTCTCTCACACACTCTTTCACTTGCCCTCTATCTCACTTGCACACTCTCTCTCTTGCTCTCTCTCTCTCCCTAGCTCACTCACTCTTTCGTTCCTGACCTTATGTGTTCTGGCAATAGGAGCGCTTGCTGTTGTGGTCCAAGGGCAGGAAGCAGCTTGGTTCCCACACAAAGGTATCAAACGCCCAGACCGGTGCACACTGCCTCTCTCTCTCTCTCTCTCTCTCTCTCACACACACACACACACACACACACACAAAACTGACATACACACATATGCACACACACTAGCACAAATGCCAACCTTGTAAGCATAATACACTGTACAGTGGACAAACACACCAAGACAAACAGGACATTCCTAGTGTCTGACGCTGCAGGTCAACAGTATGAGTCCTCCAGACATTATGCCCAGGGCTTTAACCCTACACATCTGCATTAGAGCTGCTCCTTCCACATTACCTGACATCTCCCTTTAAGCTAAATCACAAGACAAATCAAAGACAAGGCCATCTCCAACCCAATGGACAAGAAAAGTATTCTAAAATTGTTATAGGCTTATTACCACTCTTCTTTTTGTCTTTAATAGCATAGGATCTGTTTGCCAGATTCTTTGCAAGAATGCAGGAACGGCTCTAAAACAAACCCGCCGATAACATCGGTACGGTTTCCAAGCCGTCAGCTCCCCAGTCATTGTCCCAGGTAATTGAGTCTTGCTTCATGCTTGTTATCTGTTAAGCTTGACCAGTCATGAGGCATTCGAGCTTGGGGGTGTGGGTTAGGGATGGGGGTGGGGGGTTCCTGAGCAGCAGGGGTCAGTTCCCATGCATAATCAATAGGTCACAGTCAGGAGCAGGGAGTGTGGCCTCTTGAAACCCTTTACCTTTTACACGCCCCTACCATTCTGCAAACCTAACACCAACTTCTACATTCCTGTCTCATTTGAGTGTTATAAACCCCATTTTACATATTTTGAGAAAATTGGTTCCTTTATAATGGACACTACATTTTCTATTTGGTAAGAGTTGATAACGTTCCCATTAGCTGACTCGAGGTTATCAAACATCCAAGCAGTCACTGGTATCCTTTCTACATGCCAACTTTCCACAAGCAAGTGTTTTAGACTAGTCTCTCTCTCTCTCTCCTTCTCTCTCTCTCTCTCTCTCTCTCTCTCTCTCTCTCCTTCTCTCTCTCTCTCTCTTTCTCTCTCTCTCTTTCCCTCTCTCTCTGAAACTGTGCATAGCCCTATGCTGGGAAGAAAGACTCGACTCTTTCCCACGGTCCTTGAGCACGTGGTTTAAAATTGGATCCCAACTGAGCCACCTCCCTATTGAAACGTCACTGCAACCTGACCACTGAGATCCTGTCACACTGCCAGAGATTTTTTAGGGCATTTGAATGAAGTCTATTGAAATGGGAGGGAAGAAAGCATGGTAAATTCAAAGAAAGCACACTATCTCCAGTTCAGTCAAGTCTGACAGTTAAGACTTTTTCAAAATGGTGTTTTTCAGTAGAGTTACTATTTAGTATAGTAGTCACTATTTATTAAGTAGTATCTTAATTCAAGACAGATTCTAATTCAAAAATGTGAAAAAAAGTTTGAAAAATATATTTGTTTAAACCCCAAATGCATACAATATGCACAGGGCATATATGCAGGGAAATTTAATATCTTACATCCAATACTTGTACTGTCAATGAGAGGAAAATAATATTTATCGAATGAGTGTTTTATGAGCACCAGGGAAGGCAAATAAAATTTCCATCCTAATGCTTTCAGTTCTTATAACTATTTTTGCTTGTTTTCTGGGTATTTGCATGTCAGTTGTTCGTCATGCCTCTTTGGGTCCAGCAGCCTAGTTTAAGGCTAATGCAAAACCAGCACACATAGTGTAGTCTCCATACTTCTCCTGGGTTCTGTGACATGGTTCTCCTGGATTCTGTGTCATGGTTCTCCTGGATTCCGTGTCATTCCGCGAACTCCCACGGTTACAAAAGACACTGCTCCCATTTGCTACCACGCATCAGACATATGGATTGCTGACATGCAGATGTAACTGGTGTCTCATTTATAGCTGTAGAGAACATTGGGGTTTTTTTTTTATATGTTGACATGTTCTTGTTATTATTTTGATACTATTCTTTCCTAAGGTTGAAACCATGAATATAAAAGGAGAAGTGGGTGTGTAGGGAAACAGAACCTGCGAAATTCTCAAACGTATTTTTAACACTTCAATAGCGATGGAGCAATCTCTGCGCAATATCATAATCTAACCGAATGGGTATTGAGAAACTGGTGTGACTTTTAACCAAAATTGCCTCCCATGAAGTTTTGGAATTAACTACCGACAATTCCACTAACAGCAACAATTAAAAAATGTAAGTACATCTTATTCTTTTTCTTTTATTTTATTTTGGAAGATTTTAAGATAATCTGTTAAATCATTATTAAATCACCGTTGGTGCAAAGTGAATAATCACCGCTGGTCTTCCCGCAGCCTAAAAAAAAGATGACCATAAATCCCTCCCCTAACAGACGAAGTTTATGACTGGCCATTGTGATTCAAATGAGCCCAACCGGGGAATAGAGGGGATTAGCTATAACGGAGGATCCGGACCGGGTCTCACAGCGCGGATGAGGCACGGATGAACAAGACCGGCTCCACGGAACCATCACGGTAATGTACCAGCACGTCTTTAACCATTAGCCGTGCATTAGAATAACTGCAAGAATCGTAGCAAGATAATAAAATACTTATATAAATGATAATAAATGTTCATTGTTTCTTACATGCCCGCCTACTTAAACAGATTGATCCCGAACAGTTTGTGGCCGTTGGGACGCAGAATGGAGGTGTGAAGTTACTCGAACTAGACGGACGAGAGTTGAGTGAATACCGTGCAGTTCTGGAGAACACGTGAACTGTAGGACAGGAATATAGCAGATTAAAGTCATTTAATCTCTTGAATCAGGGTGTACTTCAACCCCCCGGCCATCGTATCCTACGCGAGCGACGTTTGCTTATTGCTCCTGACTGAGGTGCAATATATCTGAGGTGGATTATTTTCTCCAAATAACCCTTTAAAATAGAGCGAGGGGCGAGAGGTGCGAGGAAGCGGTGGATTTGAGTCTGAAATCATGAGCCAGGCGGACGTGACTTGCTCTGCGCGTCAAAGAGTGTTTCAGGAAGCCCTGAAGAAAGGCAACACGAAGGAGCTGCACTCGCTCCTGCAGAACATGACCAACTGTGAATTCAACGTCAACTCCTTCGGCCCGGAGGGGCAGACGGCGCTGCACCAGTCCGTGATCGACGGGAACCTGGAGTTGGTGAAGCTGCTGGTGAAGTTCGGCGCGGACATCCGTCTGGCCAACAGGGACGGGTGGAGCGCCTTGCACATAGCGGCGTTTGGAGGACACCAGGACATCGTCCTTTACCTCATAACAAGGGCGAAGTACTCGTCCAGCGCTCTCTGAGGGAAGCCTACACCTGTACCTATACGCCTATCACGTTTGACTACTTTTTGTGCCAAAGTAAGGGACGGTTTATTTGTCGTGTAGTGTGGCATGTTCGGGAAATTGATTTAACATCACCTGGCACAGAATTCGAGTCCAAAATGCAGCTAGTGTTGGGTTGGTACAATGTCAAAGATATAGTCTGCCAACAGCAAATCTGGTCGATATTAAAATCATAATCATTGCGTGGTTGTAGATTCCCCTAGATTGCCGTCTGTAGATATTTAACTTCCTCTAAGATTGCTGATATATATATATGGAACTGTTATTAGCCTGATTTGACAATGCTGCACGCATAAGGTCCACATTGCTAGGATGCTGACCTCAAGACTGCTGTGAAAGCTAGCACACAAATTTCAGGATCTACAGCTAAATATGCATTTGTTCCAGACCTTTTTAAGAGCTGCCTGCTGCAAATGGATGTTTCAAATAGAAACCTCAGCTTGTAAAAACACAATTTAGCCAGTTGCCAATTTCCCTGTCAACTCTGATGTCTTTTTAAGCAAACTGTTAATACAATTCCTTTCTTAGCAAATTAGAAGGCCTCGTATCAGACCAGCATGGAATGTGACACAGTCTGTGAGATGAGTAGCTTGGCTCTGAAAGATCACGCCAATAGCCATGATCATTTTAAGCTATAGTCATTTTTGAAAGACAGGTCGCTCACTCAGAAATACTGACTGGCTTCAGCCTTCAGAAGTTGAGCAAATCTTGAGGACTCTGAGGTATCGCACACATCTGTACAGTGCACTGCATACTGAATTACAGTGGCCTGTTTCCCCTGTCTGGCTACCAATGCTGGAAAGCTGTGTTCAAAAGTCGAAACGGTTGCGATCGAACACTGATAACGTATCATTCAAAGCCAGTATAAAAATATGCATCATTTATACTTGAGAATGTTTTCAAATATTGCACTGATGGCTGTTTTATGAACAGTTGGTGTCAAACCAACTTTTAAAGATACAATTTTTTCCAAATGGAAAAAATATCATATTGTATGGAAGCTCCATGTTAGGTTAGTCTTCTCTCACTGTTGCCAAGGCATTTAAATGTCTGTAAATGCTGAATTTGTAAGGCACTTTGCTTGGTGTTCATCCATGCACATTCTGACACTCTGCTGTCAGACAAGTATAACAAATTGTTGGAACAAGTTGGAACAACATGGACTCCTTGTTGATTCTTTTCATGGTTGAACATTCAGGTAACGTGTTCAGAAAATCTTGGAGCACTTCCTCGTAGTCCCGTCCTCCTCTTTTTAGGGGGATGTTACATGGTAAAATCAGTGTAACAAGAGGTTGCACAATGCACACAAGTCTTTACTTGATAATGCCATAACATTTATGACATGAGAGTAAAAATACCTTCTTCGGAGGAGATAAATGTCGGATGACTGTGATTTTATCGGACCGCCTTTTGAAATCTTATTTTCTTTAACTGGTTTCATTGTTATGCTTTTTGTGAATTTTTGATATGTTGTGTTTTGTATCTGTTTAGCATTTCTTTTGTTTGTTTGTTTTAAATGTTATGAGTGGTAATATTTTTGGAAGATATTACATACTGTATTTTGTATCATTGTACAAAAGCATTTTAAAATATTAAATTCTGCTGTTTTAAGAGAATTCAGTAAGCGTATTAGGTCTTTATTTAGCCCAGATCTGTGGGGGTATTTTGAAGGATCATGTTAGCCTGCTAACTGGTTCCATTGAAGATAGCCTTGCACAGAATCCAGTTCAGCTCAGGACAGTGTAACCATGCTGAAACTGAAACCCAAAGTTAGCTCACTTACCCATTCAATCAGGTTTGTAGCATACACCACAGATGCTAGGGGCCCACAGACAATAGTGAACCATAGTGCTACAGCCTGCCTAGCCAGGCTGTAAACTTAGCTATCCACTCAATTGACTGTACAGGCAACTGGCTGACTTATACTCTTTACTTGTGGGGAAACATACAGTCATGTGCTGAGGCAGAATGATTAATACATATATTTAAAAAATACTTAAATCCTGCTTAGTATATGAATCTGAACCTGAAGCTACAGTTCCTAAACTGGACTGGTCACACCTCTTGGTGTCATAATGAATATAAGTGCTACCATTACATTGGTGCATACCATCAGTCAACAGCACAAGTGCGATAACTAATCACATTACCACATTACCATTGCACATGGATGTTATCAAAAGTAGAAACGCAGCACACGTTGACAAATGACAAATGTGTGTATTTTACACCCGATGAGTATATCAGCTTTGAAACGCACCTGATTGTCCTTTCCAGCTTGGCTGGTGTTTCTTACTTTTTTATGATGGGTTATATTTGGAATGAGTTGATCAGGCCAAACATCCCAAGAAACATTTCCAGGAATACACACATCTCTGCTGCAGCTCTGTACGGTTGTTTTATGAGGACATCACAGAGAGCTGAAGAATCCTGTTAATGTCTGGAGGACTGCAGTTGCATATTGCTTTTGGTACTTCATCTATACGGCTTCAGCAAGTGAAATACGCATTTCCTGAAGTCCAAATATGAAACCTTGATTTATATCACACAAAAATATCACACAAATCACATGAGCATCAGAAGAAAGTGATCACAAGTGACTCCAGCACTGTTTTCACCACAGCTGTTTTTCAAATCGTCAACAAAGACGTCTTTTTTTGTGCTGAAACACCCACCCCCGAGCTCCTGCACCAACATACAGTGTGCATTTCCCGCATAAAAAAAACACAAATCATTTGCGCTCTCTCTCGCTCTCATAACTCTAACCTTTGGTCCCTGCATTGACAGAAGGTCCAAGAGACAGAGGGGGAGACAGGCAGGTGGCCAACCCAATCCTCACATGCCCCCTGCTCCTCTTCCCCTCCCCCTCTCCGCCCTCCCCTTCCTTTCTTTCACTATTTCACTCCATTTTGCGTGCTCTAGCTCCCGGTGACAAGACGCCCCATTCACGTGTTCACTCTCCTCCTCTCCCTCTCCTTTGTTCAGCCCCTGCTCCCCTATTCAAGGTCCAGACGGCCCACCATTGACGGGAACCCTCGCCCAAGACACACTGCCCTACCCTGCACACACCCCCCACCACCACCACCCCCAACATACACACACACGCACGCACGCCTGCACACATACTCACACATACACAGCTCTGCAGCTGCTATGGTAATGAGAGAGAGAGAGAGAGAGAGAGAGAGAGAGAGACGTGAAGTAGAAGACTCCAGAGGGGAGGGGTAGAGAGGTGGGGGGGGGGGGGTATCCTTATGCAACTCAATAACCAGTGGCCCCAGGTTTTTTTTTTCTTTCTTTCTTTTTTTTAACAAATGGAAAATCTCTCTACCCCATGCTCTCCTCCTTTCTTCTGCCCTCCTGTCGGCTTCACACCCCTGCTCCCTCCTGCACTCTCCGCCCCCGCCACCCCTCCCCTTGTCTGGCCTCCACACCTCCTCTCCTGACCTCCCCCTTTCTCATTGAAATCCATTTTACACTCAACCCTGAAAAATGCAAGTCCAAAGGTGTGTAAAGTTACTCTAGTGCACTGCTTTTAAAAGATGGTGAACGTGGTGTGTTTCTGTCCCTACATTTGACATTTCGCTTTGCTTTTGGCATATGAAGCCCATTTATGTTACACTGTGTATGACCTGAATATCATCACCTACCCCAATGTATATATATATAGTGCTAAATAATCATAATCTACATCATTATAGTTTTTTTAATAAATATAAATACATTAAATGTTATCTAAATCACATCTTGCAAAATAACTTAGACCCTAAACTTAAATGGAACCAAAGTATGTGTTTGCATATGTGTGTGTGCGTGCGTGTGTGTGTGTGCATGCGTGTGTGTGCGTGTGTGTGTGTGTGTGTGCATGTGTGGGTGCGTGTGTGTGTGTGTCTGTGTGCGTGCGTGTGTGTGTGTGTGTGCATGTGTGCGTGTGTCTGTGGGTGTGTGTGTGTGTGTGTGTGTGTGTGTGTGTGTGTGTGTGAACTCAAGGCCTATGCTGGCAGACGGTGGTGGGGCCCCATGCCGTCTCCGATGCGCAGCTATTCGTCTTGCGTCTGTGCATGGTGACCTGCAGGATCATGTCTCATCTGCCTCCCTGTCACATTAGAAAAGAGATGCAGGACCGTCCATATGGAGAGCCTCCACTCTCCAAATACTGACACATAGCTCGGCCCATGTGTGTGTGTGTGTGTGTGTGTGTGTGTGTGTGTGTGTGTGTGTGTGTGTGTGTGTGTGCGTGTGTGCACATTTGATTAATAAGTGCAGACACACAGTATGGTGTTAAACATCTGTGAGGTAACAGGTGGAGGGGTTATGATCTTAGAGGCAGATTTTAGACAGAGGATGCACTGAAAACCCAGATGTTATTTCACCTCTTTCTCTCTGCTTGAACTTGCCTGACATTTTGTTTGTTATACAATGTGGACTATGTGGCACGGACGTGTTTGGTGTTATGTACACTAGAAGTACTGACTGTTTTGGTGAATACGTTGCATCTTTGAACATGCTGATTTAAGCTCTTATGTACCAAATCTTTGACCTGTTCATTCTAGAGGTTTTGGAGCAGTGATAATTGGATCCACTTCATTCGCAAGAGTTCATTATGCACTATTTAAGCCAAAGATCGGGAAGGTTTATTTAAATTCAGAAAGAATGTTAACGTTTAACACATAAAGTTGTATACTTTTTTAAAACCTCTCCATGACTTCAACTTGAACTTGAGCAATAATATATGTCAGACGTATATATTAGAAATAAGACTTTATAAGCGAGTGGGGTGTTTATAAAGGAACGCGACCATGGATCCACCTGCAAGGAATTCATTTGCAAATGCAAGAGCATGTGCGTACCACTGTTTGCATGCACACACGTGGGCATGTGTTCACACCCCTGCTCACGCATGAGCATACGTATGCGTGTATATGCTAGCGCGTAATTATGGAGGATAAAGGCACAGTTGTAGTAAGTGAAACCCCGGGCTGGAGAGAGCCCGGCTGCTTTTCTCTGGGGCTGGCCTGGCTGAATGGAGCCATTCACGAAGCTTTAACCGCATGCTTTCTTTATCTGCATTGTTATACCCCCTCCCATTTACCCACCACGGCATAATGGCACTCCATAATGGGTGCAGGGTTTGGTTTGTGTGTGTGTTGGGGGGGGGGGGGGGGGCAGAGGGAGTATTTGGGTGAAAGTGAAGAGTGGGGCAGGGGGTTTGTGGACACACACACACACACAGACACACACCCATGCACAAAAAGGGTTGGGGCGATGCAGAGAGGGGGTAGAGGACAGCCTAACAGAGCAAAGGCTCCTGATCCTACGAGCCATCCTTTTGTCACACCTTCTCCGGGACTCTCTCGCTGCATCAAAGGTGTGTGTGTGTGTGTGTGTGTGTGTGTGTGTGTGTGTGTGTGTGTGTGTGTGTGTGTGTGTGTGTGTGAGCGGAGCACTCGCGCATGCGTGCGGCTGGTTGCCGCTCACGTTACATAACCAGGCTAGGAAAGGCACACAAGCAAGTGAAGGCAGTGGAGACAAACGCAGAACTGGAGTTGGTAAGGCCCCAAGTTGAACTCTGCACACCAGTGGAAGAATGGTTCCCCCTGGTACCTTGTATGTAGCTTCTAAAATAAAGGCTGCCCCATCTGGCCTCAAATGGTGATGCGGAATTTTTGAGAAGCGGCTCTTTTGTATAGCAATGGCGGGGAGCGTTTGCTGAGTCTAAATGTCTGTGTGGGATAAGGAGACGCCTGGTCGGGATCTTGGATAGGGCTCAAGCAGAGTAAATAACCCTAAACCTAACCATAACCAAAGCCGGAGTGGCTAATCGGGAGATTCGGGAGGATTCCCGATGGGCCGGTTCATGTCAGTCTCTAGTTTGGGCCGATTGGGAGGGAAAAATAATTTTGGGCCGGATTTGGTCATAAAACTCCCGGGCTGAAAAAGTGTCCCACTCCGGCCCTGACCATAACCCTAACCCTAACCCATTGGATGTACCTCCAATATATTTACTCTAGATGCTACCACACTCCTCTCAAAGAACACAGGATGATAATCACAAGTCAAGGAATATCAACAACAAAGATTAATTTTACAAAAGAAAACACTAAAGGTGTAGAAGACTGCTCAGGTAGGCCTGGTGCAATGACACATCATGATCTGCAGATTTCTGTCACCTTTGGTCAGATAAAATAATTGATATTTCTGGCTAAGAGTGTCTTTCTAAAGCAGACATACGGTCAAACATGTTTGATGACTGAATTGATCATACACCATGGCATATGAACTCTGGCATCAGGTCTGATGTTCTTTATATAGATTTTATAAGGTAGCAAAATGTCAAATATTCATATCAGTGTTATTACTCTATCACATTTGATAAATATGATCCAATTACTGTAAGCTTTATATTTAAATACAGATACATTAAAATTTATTTGTTTGTATAGGTCTGGATCAAACCTCATATGAGAAATCTAGTTGATCTGAGAGAAAAAAAGATTAGTTGGTTTGAGAGCATATTGTTGAACAATGACTCTGCGTTTGAGAAATGCGATATTCATTTATCCAGCAACTTTTGAAAAACCACAACAGTTGCTTAAAGATTGAGATTTGTACGACCAACCTTGCACTCACTGAAAGTCTCAATAGACATGTTTACTTTTTAGCATGGCAGAAAAGTCAACAGATGACCAAGAACAAAAGTCTTGAGATGACCAAAGCACTGATCTGGACACCAAATAGAGTGCATTATACTGCGGTTGAGGACAAGGCTTGCGGTGTTAAAATAATAAACAGTAGCGCCCTCTAGCGGCTAAACCTCAAATGCTAGAATTTGACTCCATTACCTTAAAAGTACCAATGAAAACAATAGGTTTCCCACACTACGTGTGTGAACCCTAAAAAAACAGATCACTAATTGTCAGTTAGTGTGATGGAACCAGAGCAAGGAGAGAACGGAAGGAGGGCTGGAATAAAAGCGTCCTAATATATTTTACATAAACTCTGGTATGTCCCATAACGTGACACTCCGAAACAATAACATGCATTTCCCCATGTACTGAGGTCAACACTGCAATGGTTCTGTAGGAACTGTGAAATGGATTCTTGCAGAGGAAAATGGCAAAAAAAAACCCCAACAACATGACCTTCCGCACTTCACATGACCTTCCGTGAAAAGTTATCTTTTCAAGGGAGGTGCAGAGAGTTTTAACACTGATAATAATCCTAGAGTTATGATTCTCAATACAACCTACGAATAGTAGCAGTGTTTGTACATCTAAGACCTACTTGTTAATAAGAATATAATAACGCTCATTTGGGTTCCTTCTGCAAGTGAAAGGACATTTTCTGTCTTTAGTGTTTGTGGGTATCGTGTGGCGTTGTTGTTCCTGTTTTTGTGGTGAGGTCTTCGTTGCTCTGAATAGATGTCGCTATAGCCATTGCTGATTCTGACACCTAAGGTCTTCTATATACATCCTGAATCATTTTCAGGACAGTGTCTGTACTATACTATGGGATCAGAGACCTTATTGAAATGTATATTAAAATCAGTTAACTGGTTTTAAAAAAACAGATTTTTGTAAAATGCTACTAATGTTCTATTAATCACATTAATGACTGGATGAATCAGACTAAGAATAAAGTTTTGTAAGGTTAAAGATTTTAATCCTAGGTCTCATCATCTAGATAGTACAGACAATTCAGATTTCAGGGTTCAAAATTCATGGTGAAGCCGCGTTACTTCTAATCATCATCCAGAAAACCCTAATTTTCCAAAAGCAAATAATTTGAACCCTAGTTAATAATAAAAAGGGCCGATATGCGAGCTGCCACTTGATTTCATGTGCGCGGCCTGCAGAGTTCACATTTCACAGGAAAATTAAAGCAGCGTGTTCATACCTCGACCACGTTATAGATGATATGGAGTTAGACTCACGGTGTGTGTGCATTCAACAGGCTTGCAGCACACACTAGTGTGCAGCCTACAGGTGGTGGTATAGTCTGTAGATGTAGTTGAGTCCGTTTTGTGTGCCATACGCGTACGCCCACATAGACCCGATCACCCACACCAAACCCCATCATGTGTCAGTTTTAACAGCTTCTCTTTCTGTACTTACCTGAGTAGCAAAGCTACGGGCAATTTAATAATTAAGAAGGGGAAAAAATACACATTACTGCTCTCGTCTGGCTCCCCTCGACTGTAGGCCGGAGCATTTTTAGGTTAAATGCAATCAGTAATTTAGTGTTGAAGATCCAAACGCGGTGACTGATCTTGGGCTTGTTGTGTTTTTGGACAAAGTCAATGAACTAAGTAACGCTGGACGGATGTCTCGTCTCGCTGGCTAAGCTAGCCGGCGCGGTATTAAACGTTATTCGGCTCTAAAAACGCGGTCATGCGTTATTTCTTCGTGTTTTGGATCCGCCGTCCTGGCCGTGATGTTTGACTAACCCGGAGTCTGGCGGATTACACCTTTTTGCTGCCAGATGTGAGTGCCAAGATCCACTAGTTAGCTGGACGGCTAGCTAGATAGACTGGGTCGCCCCACCAAACCCGTCTCGGCGGCAGAGACTCGGATGATACGAACAAGCGGCACCGACGAACACGTTTGGACCACGACGGACCGGCGCCATGGATTAAACCCCCGACACTCGAGTCGGGATTATTCGAGATTACGCGAGCCGTGGCCAGCGAGCAGGTCGGCTAGCCTCGCTAGCTTAGTTTAGCTTAGCGACATCGAGCAGCCAAGTAAGTTTGCGGGTTTGCTTTTTTAAAGTTGTGCATTGCGTTTCAACACTTTACTATTGTTTAAATGTAAAAAATATATATATTATAATGTCAAATATAAAACCGCATATTAGTTTGGAGACATTAACCATGCAGCCAGTTGGCTAACATGGCTACTTATTAAGAAAGATTACAGCTGTAAACATTCATGGGGGGAAGAATATAAATTGCGAGGAGATGCGTGGAAAACGAGTGTTGTTACGACCTTTAGCTTCATGTCTAAACACACCTGCGAATAAATGTGCGAATAAAAGCGAGTTTAAAGCCGCTGGCTGTGAATGTCTGGGAGGGGAACGTTATAGTAGTGCCAGCCTTACATGACACTGTGGCCTTCGGGGCTTTGGGCTCCTGTTTTCGGACAGCGCACGCGACCCTTCAGTTTAGTGTGTGCTTCGTTTTGTACTGTTTTGTCTCTGTTTTTTTGCCAACAGCACAAGTGTAACGTGAGTGGTGACAGGTTTATATAACAGAAAGTGAGTGTTGAAGAGTGTAGGTCCGTTGTTTTTGATCTTATCTCCCAAGCGGAAGTGAGGCGGGCCCCTGGTAGAGCGGTCATCTTTGACATGTGTCATCTGTCACTGAGATTAGTCACTTGGGACTGACAGCCTGAGATGTACGTTGGATTGATTTGTATCACAAATTTCTGATAGTCTTGTCAGTTTGTCCAAATATTCAAACCAAATCTAGGCCTGTTGCTTTAGCAGATATTGCAGCCCACACACACACTGTGTGTGTGTGTGTGTGTGTGTGTGTGCGTGTATATGCATGTGTGTGTTTGTGAACAGAATGGTGTTTATTTATTTGTTTGAGCGCTTTTAACAACTGACGTGCTCAAGTCACCTAAAGATTTTGGGCAGTTCTAGGTAGTACATTTTACATTTACATTTTACATTTACAGCATTTAGCAGACGCTCCTATCCAGAGCGACTTACAAAGTGCTTTGCTTCTGATCAGGTAGTAGAATTCCTAAACAAATGAATCATAACAGATACAATTCGATAAATGTTCACATGGTTCAGAAATGAAGTAAATGATGACAATCCGAGGGAGTAGTTTGTTGCACGTTTGTTGCCTGCCAAGTTGCACGTGCATATTATTCATGATAATTATGGCTCTAAAAGTCACTGAGTTTGTCTCATGTCTGGCATATCCCGGAACGAGGAAACAACACTTGCAGTTCCAGGACGGACGCAGGAACATGTTTAAATACATACATGTCACAGATTTCATTAAATTGCATTGTAAGTGTAAGAATTAAAAGGGGATAATTAAATAATTAAGGGCCAGATTTAAATGTGCATGGCAAAATTCAGAATGAAAATAGTATGCTTTCAAAGTCACTGCTTGATGATTTGCCTTTCAATATAAAAACAAATATTGAAATATTGTTGTTTTAAACAATTATCATATTACATATTTTGTGAGGGAAGTATATTTGCACTACAGTAGATAAATGTTTTAGAAAAATACTTCTTTTTAATTAGACAAACACGATTTTGGCTTGTATTTTGTGGTGTTTTCAAATCCTTGTACTGACACAACAACACAGAAAGGGCAGAATAGCCAAAAGACAAATGTTTTCTAGTATTCTCAGATCAGTATCACTATGAACAGCACAAGCCTTGTGTTAGAGATATGGGTTTGTTTGGTTTTTGTCACTGAACTGAGTTTGCTTTTGCAAGAAAGAGCTCACTGACAAAGCGAGTTGTTCATTAATGCTGACTGATCTGAGTTGATCTGTCCGGAGGAACAGCTTCCATTCAGCACCCTATGTAATACCTATACGTTCTAGCTGGTGGAAGTTTTCCATTTGCGTAAATACACTTGACGTTGAAAGTGGTTTTGGTCTTCTTTGACCCAGTTACCCTGTAATATAACTGGATTGAACAGTTAACAGAGATTATCTGCAACGGAACAATTTATTCATTCACCACCCCCTTTGATGCTTTGATGTTTCTTATTCACATCATATTTTGTGGACTTTAGTGGCACGTTCTCAGAGCCATCTGTCGTCTTTTTCACTTACTTTTCTAAATGACATGTTTTGTTTTAATGGGTAATTACATAATAAACTTATTCTACTCTGGATTTTCTTATTGTTTCCTAGATAGAGGTTTGTTCCATCTTAATTTGGATTTACCAGATGAATGTGCTTGTTTGTGTAGAGCACTGATCTTCGGGTTCTCCGGCAGTGTCTGGAGTTTGTGACCAAGACTTGGTGGTGTGCTCTCACTGATAAGAGAAGTGCGGTCACAACTTTAATAGTGCCAGTCCCAAGACGAAGGACACTGTTGTGCTCAGTTTCATTAACCTGAGTGTGAAAATCAGACAGAGTTTGGAAGCAAACAAGTCGTTTGGTGTATTCCATTAACTATTTCTGCCTGAATATTCGGTTGTATGGTGTATTTTTCAAGGATAATTGAAATGTTTAATTGTGCCAGTTAGGGAAAAAGACTTGAAGATCCTTAAACAACTAAATTCCCCCCCAAGCTGGCTAGTTTAGAGTGAAGATGACAGTAAACAGTTTGTGAAGAGTGTTGTTTCCCTTTTAATTTTAAGGGTGAAATAAATTGATCAAAGAATTTCACTAACGTTCGCTAATGGCGTTATTGTAGCTAGTTCTGTTGAGCGTTCAAAGTTGTTGGCTTGAAAAGCGAGATGTCAGTGATGTCATTAATGGTGAGGAGATTTGCTGTAGGCTGATTTAGTCTAGCATGTTCTGCTTTGGCCAGCGTGAAAAGGAAATGATTTATGTTGCTCAGGAGTTGTAATAACTGTTAAGTGTAAGCTGTCTGGTAAAGGTAGGCTTGTCTGCAAAAGTACTGCTGTTTAAGATACATAAGCAGAGGAACTCACCTCTGTAGATTAAGTATTTAGGTAATACACGTATACATAGATATTAAAACTATAGTGAAGTACGCAACGTTTCCAGAGAAACAGGACGTTTCGGACAGAGGTCTTCCATCAGCTGTGAAGCCCTTGGCTTGCACAAAATTGAATTATTAATGTTCCTCTTCAGTCAGAAGGGGTTAAAGGTTTAGACCAATTCAGTAGTAGACGCTTCGTAACATCATTGGTAGGGGCAAACATGGTGAACCTAGAGTTTCTAGCTTGCTTCAGAATAGACAGAATCAACTTTTGACTCAGTCAGTACTTATTGACGCAAGCAAGATGGTACCTGTATTCACCCAGTTATCCTCAACCAGTGGGAATGGTGGTTAGTGTCATTAACAATTTAATTAGTCAAAATCCTTAGCCTCTTCTGATTGGCTGACAACTTTTGCCCATGTTTTGCGAGCATGGGGGACCTATGGACTCCACAAATGAAATCAACTGCAAGTTTGAGCATGAACAGGATGTATCAGAGAGGCACGTCCTGTCCAAACGAGTGCGGGGTACGTCTGAGTGAGCACGTGCGTATTTACCATGAGGGAATGGAAATCCACAAAATCTTATAGAAATAACATATTTGTTCCTTTTGATGTCTGGTAAGCATGAAAGCTGTCTTGCTTTTCAGTGTAACATTACTGTGAAAGCAGTTGTAATGGGAATGTGAAAACCGATCTTCCCTTACCTGCATCTTGTTTCTGAATAATGTCCTGATAAGATTTCAACCACATGAACGGAGACCCCGTTAACATTTGGTCATTTCATGCATCTCGAATATCAGCATTATAGGAACTACAAGGGAATAGAAAATAGTAATAGTAGAAGTAAAAACGTAAATGCACAAAAGACATTTAAAATGGATTCAATGGATTTGCTCAAAGCAGTTCAGAAGATGGTCTGAGATATATTTGACAGATTATATTCAAGTGTAAACGCATTAATCTCTCTGAGCCACATTTGATTACTACACCCTCTTCGCCTCTCATCAAAGCCTCACAATGGAACTTTTCAGGAGTTAACCCCAAGGCGGAAATGCAGATCTTGGTGATGTCATCCAACATGAGAATTAAAAACATTTTCATAGCAGCTGTCATTATCTATGTAAAGCACATGAAAAGGGAACTCTCAAGAAAAAGGAAGGAAGTGTGTTATGACAGTTTTTTTTTTTTCGTTTGTTTGTTTTTGGGTTTTTTTTTTGGTTTGTTTTTGTGTGCTAAGCAACAATTGAATTACAACTTGGCTAACCATTTGTTTGTGATGTAAGTGCTTGTGGTTAAAATCTTCTCAAGGTTCCACCCAAGTTAAAGACGCATGAAGTAAGCAGGTGCTCTTTCATCGCTAAGGTTTTTAACATTCATCTTTCATTTTATTCTTAGCTAAAATTTCTCTCAGAAATGGTTGGAATGGTTTTGATGTTTTTACTTTTTTATTCTCTTGTGGATAATCTCCATCCAGATATAATTCTGATACTCCAGATTACCACCTGTAAGTGGTTCAACGACTCAGCTGTTATGTCCTAGCAGCTATGAGGCTAAAGTTCTCATGCATGTTTTTTTCCCCCAAGGTATTGTGTCATTATATTCACAATCTTTCAGTATTGTAGCTCAGGAATGTTTTTTTTTCTCCCTTTCTTCCATCAGTAACCTTTTTATGGCGCTGTTTGAATGTCCTGTTCATGTCCTGTCACTTGCCAGCAAAACTGGAAACTATAATAATGGAGCACATGTCGTGTGTGATGGAAACAAAATGCATTGTTGAGGTGCTGTGATTCCTTCCCGTTTCCAAGATCACTAATCTGCGCATTACGCTGTGAACGTATTTCTTCTAGACCCGTCGCCACCAGTGCCCCCTACGCCCAGCTGAATGTTGCTCCATCACCTACGTCCACTTGCGTGTCTCTGATGGACATGGAGCTAGCTGCGTGCCCCACGCCACACCAGAACGGTGACGTTCACCGGCAGGAGCGAGTCTCTGAGCCGGCCACCTCCGCCCTGAAGGTGCACCTCTACCACAGCAGCTCGGGCGAGGAGGACGGCTCCTCCCTGTGTTACCCGCCGGGCGAGTATATCGCAGAGCAGCTGGCCATCGAAGCAGCTCGTCAGTGTGGTGAGTCATTCACAAGTGCTAAACAGAGAGAAGCCGGTGACCACTAGACTGAAGGGTTCAGCATCATTGGTTTCTAGTTATGCTGAGTATGTTAGCCATTTGTCATTGGCCAAGAGTTGATATGGGTGTTTAAGAGCTTTGTTGGGGAAACAATCACAGGCAAAAGTCAGTTATTTTGAATTTGAATATTTTTTTGTACAATTAAAAAACACAAAATGTAAATAACATAACATACAGTGCAGGTAGAGATCAAAACCTGATATGGGCTTATATAAAGCCTCTACCCTAATAATCAAAAACATATAACAAACATAACTTCAGCAAGACAAAATCAGATCGCACCAATATAAACACAAAAAAACGGTTAAAAGTCAGTTATGAAATTTAACTAAGATAAATAAACTGAATGTAATTATGTTTTTAATCGTGGAATTTTTCTCCAGGGTAGCCTGAATTCTGGAGACTGTTCCATCATGATTGATTACAGGAGGCCTTAAAATTTGGGACCAATATTGAGTCTCTTAAGCAAATTGGATCAAATGTTTACAGATTAATTGAACCAATCACCAAGTGAACCAGTCACCCAAAGAGACTCCATTGCCCTACAGCTCTTTTTGTCCTTGCAACAGATTGATGGGATTCCTAACCAATTAAAAACATCAGCAGTTCCAAGCAGTAAGATAGGCGGGAAGCAACCAGTCTAACATCTGGCTGTAGACTGGCTTAAAAGGCAGTGGCACTGAGACAGCGTTTGAATGAGAATCATGGGAGAGACGCATCAGTCTACCTCTATTTACTGATCTCCAACATAAACATATAACTCACCAACTGGGAATTCATTAAGAGGGTAAGGCACCAATGATTGGTGTTTGGGTTCGTTTAAGGATAGGTTTGCTATTTACAGTCATTTCTATTTATTTATTTATTCAGTTCCTTAACAGTGTCATACAGGCTGTGGTACCATATGAACATATGCTCGGAATGCAAAAATATACACACACACACACACACTGTGGGGAGTGTGTAAATATGTATATTTCCTGCTCATAAAAAATTAAAATTAATGAGACTGCAGACAACAAAGCTGTTGTAAAGAGCTGTGGGAGCATGTGACGAATAACAATGTTGAGCTCCTTGAGCTTGAATGTCTGTCTGCTAATGAAAGTGAGGCGCTTCTGCCCTTCACTTCTTCTGTTCTACTTTCTGCCCCTGCAGGGGTGACACCGGCCTACCTCAGCCTCTTCTGCCTTTATCGAGAAAGTGACCGAGTGTGGTTGCCTCCCAGTCACACCCTCAGTCTGGACGAGTCCACCAAAGAGAGCCTGATCTTCAGAATTAGGTACTCCGAGCACTTTTGAAGTGAAAGTCTACTCACTGTACTTACCCAAAAACATGCTTAATTTGTTTATAAAACATAACGCCCAACATGATATATGGCATCATGTTATGGAAATAAATCGAGCACTTTTTTTGGGGTGCGGGAATCTGTCTCCTGTGCATATTTATCATTTTTTGCCATTCTAATTTGGTTAATTACCTTTTTTACATTTCTTTAGTGGCCAATATTTGTGGAAAATCAACCACAATTATTTGGTGCCAATAGTGCCCACATAAACTGAAATCTGGTTTGCTTTCACCATTTCCCAACTCCCTTCATCCTACTGCCGATGGTGATGGTTATGTGTCGTGTTTGCTCCCGTATCCTTCGCACAGGTACTATTTTCCTGGGTGGTACAGCTGTTCAGCCTCTCGAGCATACAGATGTGGCGTTACTAAGGGATCCGAGAGCCCTGTTCTGGACGACCACGTCATGGCTTACCTTTTTGCCCAGGTGAGACAGTCACGTGCAGCCTGTTCTGAGATTTGAATCGCAGCTGTGGACCTTTCCGGACAGGGACATTGGTCCATGTGGCAGACCCGTTCTCATGCCTGGGACTGAGGTTGGGACTTATTAGACCCCATCAGCATGAGTTTGCATTTTGAGTCATGGCAGTGACTCACTGAAAAGCCAGGATTGAGGTTTCAACCTCAGGCGCCATGTGCCAGGATTGTGTTCAGATCGGGCACAGCAGACAGTAAGGGTAAAAGTCCTCTTACTGTTCAACAGGACAGCAGGGCCCTCTCCTAGATCCTGTGCCACTAAACTGTAAAAGGTGTAAGAATCGTTACTTTGGAATGGAAATGCATCTAAATTGTTAGCCAGAAGTGGGTTTTTATAAATCATAAACCATTTTCTTTAATCCAGGTTAGTGTGGATGGTTGTGGATGGCTTGGTTCTTAATAATGAAAGCACATCTTTCAGCATGCGGTGTACAAGTTGGGAAAGGCAACCCAGTTAATAACGGCTGTATGTTTTTGTGGATTTAACACTTGTTTCAGTATTGTTGTTCGTTGGGCGTTTTGCATATGAACCAAAGAGAGCTTTCCTTGTGGTGAGGACTGGATCAAAATGAATTTGTGCAGAGTAAATCTACATACACGTTGGCCTTTATTTACAAAACAGAAGGTAAATAAAGGAAACCCATGCTGGCTGACTCCTCCGAGAGGTTCTAATCTGCCTGCAGTGCCTGTTTTGTCGTCTGCCAATATTTTGGTGTGTGCTGTTTACTATAAGTCAGCTAGGGTGATACTTAACCATTACATGACCAGGTTTGTTAGATGTATGCATTTGCGAAAATAGCTGCGATCCCTAAGGAAATGAATGCGAAATCTCACATATCTTGATCAGTGTGCAAGATATCCATGACTCTAGACAGGATTCTGTAGGGTCCCGCTGTCTTGTAATGGGATAGTATGGAGAGTTCTGGAGTGCTGTCAAAGAGCCTATTTATACTCATATTTAAAGTTCAGCATGATGAGCTATGCTCTCTGTTTACTCTGCAATTATGACAGGATCATCACTTCGACGTTTATCCGCACTTTGTCACTTCATGTTCTTTTGTAGCTTATTGTCTTGTGAAAAAGCTGCTTCTGCAACATTCCTGATACCCTTGTGATCTGCACGTTAACTGTCATTTCTGTCAGCGTAATGGCTATTATTTTTTTTTTATAATGAACATACGTTAATTAAGTTGTTACAGGCCCTCTGTGATTGCCCTTGACTGGTAAGAATATCAAAAGGATTCTGAGGAGCTGGTAACTTTAGAAAAGGGAATCGTACAAAATGGCGGATTGTGAAACGCCTCCTTAGCCATTTAGGAGGTCTGAAGTGGGAGAGTAGCCTCAAGATTTTGCCTGGGGAGAGGGAGGGCTGGAATTAAACTGCAGTCTTCCAGGAGCTGAACTCCGTTTGAACCGCCCATATTGAGCATATTCGTGTCTTGGGCCGAAGCCAGTCAGTCACTCCGCTCAAAGGAGCCAAACTCTGAGGTGTTGGCCGTTGCGATGCCGTCAGCGCGTTCTCCTCACCTGTGTGATGCGGGAAGGCAGCAGTCGAATCTAGTGGCTTCGCACGCCGACACGAACCACGTTAGCTTAGTCGACAAAATTGCCACTTTTCTAAAGCTTGTTTTCTTCTTCGTTTCGGCCTCTTGCAGAGAGCAAGTGGTGGTCGATCTGTCGAGAAAGATATGACCAGAGGTGCATGACCTTTGTTCTGTTTTCTGCAAATCAGCCTTTAAACACCTCTGCATAGCACACCAGTATCAGGACGCCGGCTTTGTCCACGGATTATATATAACTGGCGTTTGGGGCCTTGCCAAGCTGGAACTGAAACCCAGAACTCTGGTGAGCGAGGTTAGCGTGCCTGTGGGGTCATTTTACGTGCTCCTGCAGGGCTGCCGCTAACTTGCCACATTATTGCACAGCCTGCCAGGCATAGTTAACCTTGGTGGGTCATTCAGCCCACCACACAGGCACCCGCGACACCAACACCATATCCTCCCTCCCCCCCCCGCAAACACTAATTGCCATGTTTGCACCGGTTTGACAGCCACTTCTTAACGAGCCTTTGTTCTTCCTTCACGTCGACTTCCTCCGCAGTGGCGGAGCGACTTTGTGAGCGGCTGGGTGAAGCTGTCTACCAGTCATGAAACCCAAGAAGAGTGCCTCGGCATGGCCGTCCTAGATATGATGAGGATCGCCAAGGAGAAACAGTGTTCACCACTCGATATTTACAACGACATAAGGTATGAATTATTGAGAGCCTGTTCAATCATTCAGCATTTGGTGGGCGCAGTTATCTTGCAGCCTCCTTCTAGCGCTACTGTACAACCCCAGTTGGGTCTGACCTAATTTCAGTGCTTACATCCTGTTTGACTGTTGGCTGAGCCCTTCCTTTGCGTCCCTGCACGTATTTTTGCGGTTTTAGAGTTATTAACATCTTAGCTCTTTGTCATCCCCCTCAGCGCTGATCTCACCACGCTTCCTCTCCCCCTGCAGTTATAAGTCCTTCCTGCCCAAAGACATGCGCATGCAGATTCAGGACTATCACTTTGTGACCCGGAAGCGGATCCGCTACCGCTTCCGGAAGGTGGTGCAGCAGTTCAGCCAGTGCCGGGCCACGGCGCGCGACCTCAAGCTCAAGTACCTGATCAACCTCGAGTCCCTGGACCCAGGCTTCTACACCGAGCGCTTCCAGGTCAAGGAGGCCTCGGCCGGCCAAGTAACCATCGTCGTGTCCGCCGACCAGGGCATCCAGTGGTGCCGCGAGAGGCAAAAGGAAGCTCAACCAGAGGTGAGGCCCATTTCGCAGCCTGCCCGTCGGAAGCTGCACAGGTGGCCGCAACTCCTCACAGTGCCTTGGAGTGGATGGTGGAGGTTCTGAGTTGAGACCTTGCGTAACCGTGGGCAGATCGGGTCTTCATTGGGCTCTGGTTCCTCACAATAGCACCATGGGTAATCAGATAAGTCAGATAAGTTCTGCCCCATAGCGCAAGGACTGCACTGGGAACCCCTCACCTATAAGAAAGTGACTGGCCGGTGATCAGGACACACTTCCCCTTCCTCATATCGTGTTCACAGCATTGCTGGGTGTCCAGGTGATAAGTCGGCTGGAAAGAGAGACTAAATTTGTCGCTGACCTCACAATTACCACAGCAAGAGCAATGCTGCCTCCAGATGTCAGGGGTAATGATGGTCTACTGGGCTACAAAGCCACACAGACTCGGATGACAGTACCTCACAGTTTCCTTGTCTCAGAGTTGCTGAGCATAAATGGAAACACTTTCTGACCTGCAGTAATAGTATCTGCTTCCTTTCTTTATTCACTGCGTGACCTTTGGGTTTAACATTGAGTTACTTAACTATTATAGCCAAGCTCTGCTCTTTGCTAAGTTCATATAAGGATCAACTGAGCAAATGGTCCAGTGAAATTAATTAATTGCGTGTCTCTGATGTTTTGAGACGAGCGGTCCAGGATGTGTTGGTGGGGCAACTTTGGTCCTGGAGGGGCCAGAGTCCACCAACTGTTTGGTGATTTGTCTGCTCAAACACAACTGATTTGACTTATCGGTTAAAAATACCAAGTTCAGTCAACGTAAGCGGGGAAATCACCAAATCGGCCTGGACTCTGGCCCTGCCGGACCAGACTCGGGCCCCCGTGGCCCGGATCAGTTGCGGTCACAATGCAGGCCACAGCAGTGTCTTTGCTGTTCCCTGTTCATGGTGTTTGCGTTCCTCACAGGACCTGCAGACGTATTGTGATTTCCCAAACATCATCGACATCAGCATCAGACAAGCAAGCAAAGAGGCAGCCAACAAGAGCCGGGTCGTCTCCATCAACACCCAGGACGGCAAAACTCTGGTAGGCCCGTCACCCCAGATCACCCCAAAAAGGCCAATGCTTGTATGAAAGCACGGGATCCTGCTGCCAGTAATCACTTGGGATCTGGCTAATGTCCAATGGCCTTCATTCATGGTTATGATTTAGCTTGGCGTGTTCGTTGGGAGCGAAATGTCGAACCAGCATGGGCTGGAATTTGAGCAGTGGAACAAGAAGTGGGGGCGTAATGGAGCGTAATGATAGTACGCCCTATACTGATAGTACACCCTATATTGATAGTACGCCCTATTTTGATAGTACGCCCTATTTTGATAGTACGCCCTATACTGATAGTACACCCTATATTGATAGTACGCCCTATTTTGATAGTACGCCCTATACTGATGGTACACCCTATATTAATAGTACACCCCATATATTCATAGTACACCCTATATTGATAGTATGCCCTATTTTGCTGCTGTTGATTCAACTGGTCATTGGGGTATAATTCGAACTCTTTCTTGCCATCATAATGCTTCTAGCTTCTGGTTTGCGTAAATGCTTTCGCTGAAGGACGTGCGTGTGCCGTGTGGTTCTGTGACAGGAGGTGGAGTTCTCCTCCCAGGCCGAGGCCCTGTCCTTCGTCTCCCTGATTGACGGCTACTACAGGCTGACTGCCGACGCCCACCATTACCTCTGCAAAGACGTGGTGCCCCCTCGGCTCCTGGAGGCCATCGAGAACTTCTGCCACGGGCCGATATCGTAAGCCTTAAACCCCAGCCAACGAACCTGAGTGCAAAGACCAACTGTCCTTTGACCATCCAATTCGTATGAAAAGCCTCAGTTGTGGGTATTGCAAATGCTAGCTAACCAGAGATTAAGCGGCATAGATCATTAAATAGATGAAAATCAGATATATGTTTCTTTGGTTGATGGGTTTTAAATAACAAATGCAATGTAGTGACTATTTCTGTGTTTGTGTAGAATGGAGTTTGCCATCAGTAAGTTGCGCAGGGCTGGAAACCAGCGGGGTCTTTACGTCTTGCGTTGCAGCCCCAAAGACTACAACAAATACTTCCTGACTTTTGCCGTCGGGGTACGTTCCCCGGCCCATCTCATGGAACTTGTAGGTGTCACGCTTGCCTGATTCACACCTCTTCGACGCCAACCCTTTCTTTCAGATGTACGATCAGGTGGAATACAAGCACTGTCTGATAAATAGATCAGACACTGGCGACTATGTCCTGAGTGGGACTAAGAGGACCTTCAGAAGCATGCGGGAGCTGCTTGCTTGCTACCAGAAAGAGACGGTTCGATCAGATGGCATCACTTTTCAGTTCAGCAAATGCTGCCCTCCCAAGGCCAAGGGTTAGTACTGCAACAAAAGTACCAGTTGAGTAGTCTGTGTTTTCAATCAGCACAGAAGATTCTAGGTCATTTTTTGATGTTGCCTTTGTTTGTTGCAGAAAAGTCGAGTCTGCTGGTTTGTCGGAGTAATAAGGACTGCGAGGTTCTCCTTTCGCCCACCCTGCACAGGCAGAACATTAGTCAGATGGTTTTCCACAAAATCAGGAAGGAAGACCTAGAGTTTGTAAGCATTCTGTCTCACACTGTCCTTATCTCCCCTTCTGTGTAATCATCTGTAAAAGTGCAAGTGCAAACCTAATTCTACCAATCAGTTCTAGAACAAACCTGATTCTACCAATCAGTTCTAGAACAAACCTGATTCTACCAATCAGTTCTAGAACAAACCTGATTCTACCAATCAGTTCTAGAACAAACCTGATTCTACCAATCAGTTCTAGAACAAACCTGATTCTAGCATTCAGTTCTAGAACAAACCTGATTCTAGCAGAAAGGTTTGACAGTGTCTTACTGCAATGTGTGTCATGTGGTGAGTTTCTCTTTAGATATAAAAACTGATAAAGTGATTTTACTCTCCACATCTTGTATGATCATATCTGGGTTCCTAACCTTACTGTCTCAGGGGGAGAACCAAGGCCAGGGTACGTTTACCAAGATTTTTCGGGGGATTCGTAAAGAGCTGGGAGACTACGGAGAAATGCACAAGACAGATGTTATCATTAAAGTCCTGGACAAAGCACACAGGAACTATTCAGAGGTGAGTACGAGGCAGTGTGTCCTGGTGAGGTGATGTTTTTAATGTTTCTATTAAGACACCGAATGTGATCAGATTGACCAATGGCAGGTGCACCATGGGTTTTCTAAGGAGCTGTGTTTATCGTTCCTTCTCTCTTTTCTTCGTTTGGCAGTCCTTCTTCGAGGCAGCCAGTATGATGAGCCAGCTCTCCCACAAGCACCTGGTGCTCACCTACGGCATCTGTGTGTGCAGTGAGGAGAGTAAGTGTGGCATCACGCCTCGATAAATCCCACGCCCTCTGCATGACCTCTGACCGGCTCGACCGCCGCCTTGGGGCATGCCGGTCCAACCACTTTACCCCGCTTAACGTGTCATTGCAGACATCATGGTGCAGGAGCACGTGAAGTTCGGCTCCTTGGACACCTACTTGAAGAAGAACAAGAACTCGGTCAACATCTTGTGGAAGCTGGAGGTGGCCAAACAACTGGCGTGGGCCATGCACTTCCTCGTAAGCGTCAACTACACCGCGGCGTGTTAACCAGTCGTTGAAAGCAGAAGTCTGATATTGACACCCCTCCCCCCTTTCCGTCCGCAGGAGGAGAAAAACCTGGCCCACGGGAACGTGTGCGCAAAAAACATCCTGCTGATCCGTGAGGAGGATCGAAAAACGGGCAACCTGCCCTTCATCAAGCTCAGTGACCCAGGCATCAGCATCACAGTGCTGCCCAGAGAGAGTGAGTGAGAGCGACCCTTACCATGACCTCTCCATACCTCCTGACCTCTCCATACCTCCTGACCTCTCCATACCTCCTGACCTCTCCTGGTTGATGAATACCAGTAGATGAATGAATCTATGGTTGGAGTGTCCACGACTGTCCGCAATACCCGGAGGTGCGATCTCAGCCCCACCCTTTCCCTTTTTAGTTCTGGTGGAGCGAATCCCATGGGTGCCCCCTGAGTGCATCGTGGACCCCAAGAATCTCAGCCCCGCTACGGACAAGTGGAGCTTCGGGACAACGCTCTGGGAGATCTGCAGCGGAGGGGAGAAGCCTCTTGCCAACATGGACAGCTCAAAGGTGGAGTGTGTGGGTGTGTGCGTGTGTGAGAGAGTGTCGCTCTCCTTCCTCTCCCTCCCTCTTTCCTGGCCTAGCACTCCTACATGTTTATGCTTTCCTGTTTAACGATTGCCAAGCAAATGCATTAATAACCATGAGGAGGGTTTTCTCTCGGTCGAGGCAGCTGGTTGGACAACAGAGGCGGGAATAATAAGTAGGGCAATGCTGAGGAGTCAAACACGCTCTGCTCGCGCCTCTTGTATATCGCCCGTGATCTGCTTCTTTATTGCTCTGAACTCTTTTGATTCATTCAGAAACACCTGTTCTATGAGGACCGCCATCATCTACCCATGCCCAAATGGACCGAGCTGGCCAACCTTATCAACAGCTGCATGGACTATGAGCCTGCCTTCAGGTCGTCCTTCAGAGCGGTGATCCGTGACCTCAACAGTCTCTCCTGTCCAGGTGGGTGAGACACACACACACACACACACACACACACACACACACACACACACACACACACACCTTAGTGGAGAGGGGCGGTGCTCAGTAAGAACTGGTTCCCTGGCCTGAAGGAACATGCAACACCACCAGTGTTTCGGTTAATAATGCCGTCATGCTGTGAATGTCAGGAATTGGGATGATTTGCTGTGTTTGATCCCCATTAGTCTTGATGATCCAAGGCAAAGCACACTTCAGATTGGCTGTGGGGAGCTGTTGTATCCTGTGCTTAACAGCTCTCTCTCTCCCTGTTAGAGCCGTTAAACCTGTCATTATCTGGAACTTTGCATAGCTACTGTTACATTGTGGTTTTGGCATCGCTCCCTCTGAAAACAACCTATTTATTATATATATATGTGTTTTCAGTTTGGGGGGTTGTGAACTTGATGCAGTTCAACTCCGGTTCAGGTTCCTGAAATCTTTCCACGTTTCCCCAGACTATGAGATGATGACGATGGAGAGTGACTTGGTGCCCGGGAGAAGTGGAGGTCTGGCGTTTGCTTCAGGAGCCTTTGAGGACCAGGAGCCAGTACAGTTTGAGGAGAGGCACCTGATCTTCTTACAGCAGCTAGGAAAGGTAGTGCCCTGTGACCTCTTCCGGAGGAGAAACCTCAGAGGAACCTGCTGTGATGCTATATTGTCCATGGTACCGTGTGTTGTACGATGTCATGACAAGTACCATAGAAGGTTCCCTTCTGACAGTATTTTATTTTACATGGGGTTTATACAACTGCCTCGCAGTCTTATTGGTTGAAAAGCTTTCTAATCATGCTGATGTTCATGATGACACCACAGGGTTTGCCCACCAAAACTGCATCACCTGGCTCAGTTGTTGCTAGGTAACAACAAGCTTTATGTTTGGGGCTTCTTTTCTTTGTCGATCTGTTGCTATGAAAACAAGCTTAGAACACGTCGGGTTGTTTATCTCCTTCGGCTCACGCCTGTGAATCATAGATGTTCTTCACGATAAAACGCCCCCCAGTGCTGTGACTCAGGCCGGGCCCGGGAGGTCTGGCCTGGTCGTTGCCCTAACCGGCGTTGCCGTGTGCTGCAGGGGAACTTCGGCAGCGTGGAGATGTGCCGCTATGACCCTCTGCAGGACAGCACGGGCGAGGTGGTGGCGGTCAAGAAGCTTCAGCACAGCACCACGGAGCACCTGCGAGACTTCGAGCGCGAGATCGAGATCCTCAAGTCACTCCAGCACGAGAACATCGTCAAGTACAAAGGCGTGTGCTATGGCGCAGGTGAGAGAGGGTCGGGGGTCGGGGGTCAGGATAGTGGCTAAGCGATGAACTAAAAAAAGAGTTTTGCCTTCGTCCCCCCAAAGAATTACCAGCAGGATGTCTGCTGTAATTTCTTTTCGTTTCGCCCATATTCGTGTTCTTCTCTTGAGGAAAGGGTTTGTTGTTGCTCTGCAAACGTCACGAGAAGGTGCTTGTTTTCTCGCAGGGCGGCGAAACCTTCGGCTGGTGATGGAGTACCTGCCGTACGGGAGTCTGCGAGATTACCTCAGCAAGAACCGAGACAGGATCGACAACAAGAAGCTCGTGCATTACGCCTCTCAGATATGCAAGGTAAGATGTCTGCTTGATCGCTTATTCACATACTCTTAAAAATGCCCATTTCCTCTGTTCTTAAAAAGTCAGCTCTATGATGTATGCAGATTTTTTTGTGGGGGGTTCCAATCTTGTGCTAATACAGGGCATGGAGTATCTTGCAAACAGACGGTATATTCATCGGGATCTGGCCACTCGAAACATCTTGGTGGAGAGTGAGTTTCGGGTGAAAATTGGAGACTTTGGCCTGACAAAGGTCTTGCCTCAGGACAAAGAGTACTACAAGGTCAAGGAGCCCGGAGAAAGCCCGATTTTCTGGTGAGACTCTTCAGCGATTTGATCATTTAGGGCAGAAGTTTCCCTTTGTAACAGTTACAGCCTGCCACCGTGATTCACTTTTACGTCACGGTCGCACACAGACGTCCACAAGGTTTCGGCGTCTGATGAAACGTGCTGTGTGGAATTGCAGGTATGCCCCCGAATCCCTGACCGAGAGCAAGTTCTCTGTGGCCTCAGACGTCTGGAGTTTCGGGGTTGTTCTGTACGAACTTTTCACCCACAGCGAGAAGCTCTGCAGCCCCCCTACGGTGTGTACCTTATTTGCATATCAATCATCCTGTTTCTTGTGTCTCTGGTTTGGTTGCTGCTGTGTGATTTTCCCCCCCATCTCATTGCATATTCATCAGATCAATATATATTGTATGACTGATCAGGTTATAGTTGTACTCAAACAACAACAAAAGGCCATCTTGGAATGTCTCTCACAGTTCCATGTCATTCATATGTGAAATGTATTAGTAACTTAGTAGTTAATATAGTACTACTATATTAGTAGTAGTAGTAGTTTGTGAGAATAACTTATGGATGACATGCCGTGTCTGCAGCTAAACCTTATGAATCAAAATCTCAATTCTGGCTCTGTTCAGATCTTCATGAGCATGATGGGAGGAGACAAACAGGGCCAGACGATTGTCTATCATCTCATCGAGCTCCTGAAGAGAGGGAACCGCCTACCGCAGCCGGTGGGCTGCCCTTCTGAGGTAAAACACCCTCTGTGTGCCTGTGTGGTCACTCCCCTGGCCAGCCATGCATGGTCACCTGCTTCTAAACTTTCTAGAACTTTCCTAAACCTGAAACAAAGTCACTTTGGCTCTATTGAGTGCCTGTGTGTGTGTGTGTGTTTTTGGTTTCAGATGTATGAGGTAATGCAGGAATGCTGGGACAACGACCCCAGTTTTCGGCCAGCCTTCAAGGAGCTCGCTCTGCGCGTGGACTTGTTCCGAGACAGCAGCGACTCAGACAGATACGCCCAAGTGCCTCCGTTTTGAGAGAGAAGCACTCTGCTGCCTTCTCAAAGGGTGTCGCTCTCTGATCGACGCCATGCGCCGCCTGCCTCCCTGGTGTTCGTCAGCCATCTTGGCATATATCACGTATATGAGAGGACACGCAGCCCTGAACTCGGCCAGCTTCTTAAGGTCACTTGTAAGGTCACACGTTTTCATTTGCTCCTCCCCCTGCGTTCTTTTGCTACTAGTGCTGGCGTAACCCAGGCCTCCAACCCCTGTCAAGAATGGGGGGGGAGAAAACTGTGAATGTAAGAATGCGCAAGCACTGCATTCTTTTTCTAAGTGTTTTCATGTAAATATATATAAAGATTTTATAATTTTATAAAAATGAGAATATGAATGCACTGCTGGTTATATTTGAACTGTTCCCAAGCGGTGAGAAGCAAATGAAGAATTTCAAGAGAGAGAGAGAGAATTGTTTATAGGTTTTCATTTCCATTGTCATGCAGGTGGTGTCTTAATTAAAATCATATTATACTGGTGCTGAATGTCTCAGTCATTTTGTAAATGTGGCGTTTGGCGGGTTTTTTTGACAAGTAGCACACGCACCTCTGGATTCGTGCTAATTACTGTGTAGTGATGAAGATGGTGCACTTTTAAATGGCATTAGCCCTGGTTTCATCTGATGTGTGCATGTTTTTTTAATTTTTTTTTCACCCCTGAAGTCTGCACGTCTAGTGTTAACTCTTTGGCCTGTAACTTCTGACTCATAAGTCATATTCTCAAAAATCTTGTTTTTTTTTTATATTAATCCTCGTCTTCTTGTGAATCCTCTAGGCCCTGCCTGTTCATTTATGCAATGATAGGGGATTTTTGCTTATTTGCATAATATGCAAAACCTACTTTTGCAAACTTGTCCTAGCCTTTTCCGATTTGCTTGAAATTGGTGTCAAAATATACACAAACGTCTGAATCTCAATAATTATCAAAAAACATTTTGAACTTTTCCAGTAATATGACTCTGTCCATGAAAAGTCCAGGGGCACAACTTTATATTCCTTATTTATTATTCCCAGCTGTAATTTCAGAACCGCTAGTTCAGTTTTTGGTGTGTTTACCACAATAGGTTTTTGCTGTAGCTTATCAAATCTGGCATATCTTTGGTAATAGGGTGAGTGTTCTCTTTCTGTAAACGCTGCTATAAATAAGCTCATTTTGCAATTTGCTCCTGTGGTTAAGCTTACTGAAGGATTCCTAACGATGGCCTCCATTAGCCAATCGGCTTTAAGTGGGGATTTGCCATGCTTAATATTTACCAATCCAAACTAATAATTTATATTTTTTTGCCATCCTACGAAATGTAGTTGTCCAGTTGTCAGCACTATTGTGAGGTTCTTTTCAAATGTGTCCCAGACGGACCAATTTGGTAATTATGCTTGATGCTTCATATTATAAACGTTTTTTTTTTTACAGACACCTAGTGGTCTGAGTGAATTAGAAATCCTGTACTAAATCCACTTTAAACATGAGCACCTTCATGCGGGGGACTTGCTCTATGGCACATAAGCTGGTTCATTTGAGGACTACAAAGAAACTTTGATTCATCTCATGATTTGCGCTTTATAGAAAAAAACGTAATAATCTCTTAAATAATCTCATACATATTTTTTTCTACTTTCTGCTCGTAACAGTGACTTATAACAGTAATCGCACCTTTGGCCTGATTTGTGAAATCCACTGTCTTAATATGTGTCAATGGAGGTCAGTACACTAGTTGATGGAATTTAGTGCTGTGATATGACAGTAATTGCAAACTTTGTGCTACTTAAACTAAAAAGGCAAAGTGTTTTCTCCACTACTGGAACTGAGGGCTGGGCTCTGAGCAGGGCCTTTAATTTCACCAAAGCTACAAAAATTGCAGATAATGAAGAAGTGGTTCATTTTGCTAATGGGGTACGTTGTCGTCGTTAGCCACATTAGCATTGTTGTGTACTGTATTGCATTGTTTTCAAGTATTGTGAGCATGACGTGACCGACTCAGACCTGGCAACATGACCATCATGCAGTGTGAGGTGTCCTGACCTCTTTACTCCTGGAGATCGTTTTGGATTTGTTAATTCCAATGCAATATTAGCCCGGCCTATGCGCTGCATCGTATCTAAAAAAAATCCCGCAACAATTAATTTAGATCGACAATTAAAAGTGTATTTACACTTAATTACTGTCAACGAACCAGCTGCTTCGCGGAAAGCAAAGCTGCTGCTTTGCTTCGCTGAAAACTCTTGAAAGTCAGGACACAAGATGACACAAAGTGATTTAGAAGATTCTGTGTGAGATTTTCCCAGTCAAACATCAGTGTTGCTATTCACAAATTTTCTATCAGAATTGTCACTATCAAAGATGTATATGATTTTTAAGTGGTTTATAAGAGGAAAAGTTGAATATGTAATGAACAGTATGTCCACTGTAGCAGTGACAGTCCAGTCACAGATAAATGTCAACCTTTTTCTTTTTATTACTAACACTAGTGCTTGCATTATGAATGTAGTAAACCATTCAAATTCACGAAGACTGTATTGTCCAACAATTGTCGATCTTAACTGTAAATGTGCAGGTTTCAATGTCTTGTACAGTGAAAATGGGCCTAATTTTCAAGATAAGTATGGGATTAAAAATGGGCAATACATTGTCAGCACTGCAAGAAATTTGGACCCCCTTCAAAATGAGTTGTCACAAATACCACTGAGCCCTACCTGGGATGTGGGTTCTTTGTAGAAGAACTACCCCACTGTGTGTCTCAGCATCATAACTAGATTAATTATGTTATAATAATAATAATAATAATAATCCATTTTATTTATAGTGCACTTTACATTTCAATGAAACCTCAAAGTGCTACATAGTAGTTAAAATCAGAACAAACATATAAGAGCAAGTAGATAAAAGCAACAAAAATTTTCGCACATCACATCATGTTAACATACATGTCTGAAATTCTTATAATTACTCATTTTTTACCACAGGAACTCCTGATACCTGATTTTGTAATGAATAAGAGTTTCATGTTGAAAGGGTTTAGGTTCAATGTGTTAGTACATGTCACATACATCGTGCTTTGAACGTGTTTCCAGAGAAACAGGATGTTTCGACCACAGGCCCTCCTTCAGATGTGCAAGTATTCTGAATAAGTAGAAAGAGGAACCAGATTATATATGAAAAATTATCACACTCATTTCAGGGGGATCTAAAGTTTCAAGACTGTACATCAGTTATTTTTCTTTGAGGTTCCTAATTTCATTGCTGCCATAGCAACAACTGGCAATGCAAACAAATATGTCATTAATGCAATTTCCATTAAAATGCCTTGCCATGGATATCACAAGATGTCATAATCTTGATGATACAAAAGTGTTCAACAAACCCATCAGAATTAAAGATTTGTTATATCTTGTCATGTACTACTACAGTACACTGCAGATTCTTTGTTTTTTGGTTTTTTTTTTTTTTTGCTTAAATGTTTATATGTGTATATCTATATTTGATTATTCAGAGCTCAGAGCATCCACTAGGTGGCATCATGGAAGTGTAAATAGCTGTCTCACTACTAATCAAATCTGAAAGGTATATGGTGTTCCAATCACTTACATGGCCACAGCTGTATACAGTTAAGCACCTAGGCATGCAGACTGTTTTTACAAACATTTGTGAAAGAATGGGTCGCTCTCAGGAGCTCAGTGAATTCCAGCATGGAACTGTGATAGGATACCAGCCACGTAAACTGACGGAGTGGGGCCAGCGGATTCTGAAGTGCATAGTGCAAAGAGATCGCCAACTTTCTACAGAGTCAGTCACTACAGACATGCAAACTTCATGTGGCAGTGGAAGTGTGTTCTCTGGAGTGATGAATTGCGCTTCTCCGTGTGGCAATCTGATATGAAAGCAAAAACATACAAAGAATCAATAATGCTATTCATCAATGATGAATATCACAAACTTAATGTACTTATTACAGAATAAACAATATCACGACACTTGCAAGTGGAAACAAAGCCACGTGCGTTGCAGCCAGCGCTGAAGCTGCCTCAAAACTCCGAAGTTCAGTAACCACAACGACCCAAGCAATGACGATCTGAGTGTAGGCCCAGCTTAAGCATGTGAATAAGGCCTCCCTCCCAGGAGTTCTAGACCTCAGGCCAAAACGTGCATGCAGCCTGTGGTCTGCCAACACGGCTACGGCCCACCCGAGAAACCCCATGACCTGGCCTGGGTGCAGTCCGTGCCACAGGGCCGAGAAGGCGAACGTAGCCAGCAGTCGAGTCCGTCTGCACCTCTGGAACACCAGTCTGCGCAGCCAGGCAGCTGTCGTGGCATTCCAGCGGCGGGCGAACGCAGATATGTGGGCGGATGACTCGATCTCCCATGCGTCTCCATCAGAAAGGCCGTCCCACAGCGCTTCTCCACTCGGGCCACGCCCGCTGAAACCCAGGCCCATGGCGTTGTTAAGACATTCGCTCATTTTCCAGTGTGCGTAATAGTTGAGCCTGAGCACCAATGAGAAGACCCAGATCCACAGTAGACCGGGAGAACCATCAGTGCTGCTGGATCTCAAACTGCTTGACAGTAGAACGCTTGTGAGGAGATATTTGAGAGCTATCAGGGCCAGCACCCGCAATAGCTTCAAAGGCAATATGAAAAGAGGAGAAGGTGGTGGAGTGATGCTTATCTGCTCCATGAAGGATATGTAAGTGTTGAAAGGGCACAGCGGACCTCCAAGAAGAGCAGGGAAATAGAGCGTGTAGCTCAAGAGAGGAACGAGGGAGGGGGTTTCATCTCTGGAGCTTCTTTTGAAAGACCCAGTGACGTTTGCATCCTGGAGATCCATCGACACAGATGTGACTCTTTGGCTGAGGAGCATTAACGCAGACATGGCCAGAAAAAGTCTGCAAGAGAAGGAAACAGAATTTATAGACGTGTAACCTGTGAGTGACGGCAAGGGGCTTCAGCACCAGGCTCGGCATCCCAGGGTCGGTCCTGCATAGTTTTACGTTCCCCTGCCCTGGCGCACATGGCCCAACTCATGAAGACCCCTGAACTACACCAGTCTGTGAATCTCATGATCATGTTGCAAGGTGATACCTGGGATCTGTAGGCTCTTGGACCCAGTATTGCTGGTACTGAATGTAGAAGTGCCAGAACGTTTGCCAGCACATCTGCAGTCCAAAGATCCAACTGTGCACGTGAGCCGGTTCCACAAAGGACACCAGCGGCACAAACACGACCGACGTGGTGAAGAGCAATAAGCAGTATGGGCCCATGGTTAAAACAGCCAGCAGGAGTCCTCCCAGCGTTACACAGATATGCCTTAAAAGCATTTAACTTCAGTTACTATGCAGCATTATAGCCGGAGGAATATTTAGTAATAAAACGTTGCATCTGAAATCGTCCTTACCTGTTCATCAAGGTGAGATACCCTCGTGTAGCTAAGCTGTAGAACATCAAAGCAAAAGGTACAGTGAGCATCTGATAGACCAGGTGTAGATTTTCATCCAAAATGAACCACAGAAGACCCATACTGCAGAACCAGAGGAGGGTGACAACTGTGTACGTATGTGTTATCTGGTGGAGAGCTTGTGCTCTCTGTATGAAGCATGAAGTATTGAGTTTATTATTAACACCCAAAGAGCAAATACCTGCTCTCTAACATTTTTGTTTCACCTTAAAAACACACTATCAAAATTCCAGACATGCACAGGTAGACATATGTGGTGGTCATCTACTGGTTCTCTAAATGGATTTCTAAAACATGGCAACACTATCATGGGTACATAGTCCTTGCACTACATGTGGTTGTGCTGCATGATGCTTTAAGGCTGACATAAAAACACATTTACATTTCTTTGAATATAATGGTCAGCATTTTAGAGTTATTGCCTAAGGCTTTTTTAATCCGGGATCTGACCTCTATAATGAGGATGTCATATTCCAAAGAGAATTTGTGAAAAAGGATATTTATTGCTACTTAACAGAGGTACTCCCTTTTTATTGGGCATTTCACTTCGTAGTAATATTTCATAAATTCCCACCTTGTAAATATGCATGTATTTGTGCTAAAATAACAATGAATTGTCATTATGGTCTACTTCTTTATTCTGGATTAATACCAGGTGCAGACAGTGCAGTGTCCAGGGGTTTCTGAGTGCCTTGGCAAATATTGCCATAAATAAATATTGTCATACAAAACCACATGTTCATTGTAGAATATGCATTTCTTTGATGTAATACTAGCCTTATTTATATACATATTGTAACATTTAATTGATCTTTCGCCATGCCTGATATAGATTTGAAATAGATTTGGATTCAGCATAAAATAGTTCTGTAAGGTCGACTTTATAATGTGTGGTACAAAAACTTTTTGTCCAATGTTATTAGTCGGTTTGAGCACATAGCAGACATCAGCATTTATCTTCAAATAAATAAAGCAGTCTCGGGACATTCAGTCTGTGAACCAAATGTAAGACAAAATGTTACTGGTGCGAATCATCGAAGCGATTTCAGGCAACGAATTATGTTAAACGTGATCGAGTGAACGAGTGTCTTAAGAGGTCCATGAGGTGTTTTATATCACAATGTTCGTTTACAAAACGTCTCAATTTGACAGTGATGAACGTGGATTAGATGAACCGAAAGCATTTCAACACCTGTAGACTCTGGAATGTTTGTGGTTTAACCTGTAGATTTAGTTTGTACCAACATGTAACTCAGTGCTTCCGTATGGATTACCAAATAAGTCCACAATCCAGAATCAGGCCATACGGAGGTGTGTACCTTCGTGGGATCAAAGTAGCCTAACCCCTATAATTTTGTATGAGCAAAGATAATTTCGTATGTTTCAAAGTTAGGGACGAAATCTTTGCCCGGGTCTTGTGGTGGCGTCACGGGGCTTCTGGTGTGGATTGGCTGGTCTCCGTGTAATCAGGAGGCGTGTAAACTGAATTTTGGAGCAGGTTTTTTGCAGCATCGGTATTCAGTAGGTCACACGGAGTAAAGTGTGGCTGAACTACTCAAGTTTTTTTTTATTTCGTGAATATTTTTTTACCGGAAAAATGCAAAACTGCGCGAAATCCTGGGGGTTCATCACCAGGACGGTTAATGCTCGAGTGCATTACAAAAACCTTCATGGAAAGAGTAACATTTTTGTGAAACTGTATAACCAACCAAAAAGTCTCAAATTGTCCGCCAATATTCGTGGAGTTAGGACATCTGCGGTTTGGGGGACGAGAAAGATTGAGAGAATACTACCAAGGCATGATGACTTTTCTGAGAGGCATATTGGACCCGGCGACAAAGAGAAGAGAGAAATGCTTAATACGCTTGGGGTTGGGGTAAGATAAATAAGTTCTCAATACCTCTCATAATGAAGGTTACCTAAAGATTTTTCCTTGTCATAAAATATTTTAACCATTTTGTAATCGATCAATTTTTAACGCTGACAGTTGTCCTCTAAATATGAAAATAAAATGAAAGTCTAATATATGAGTGTACACATTATGGTGTGTGCTATCCATTTTGATTTCAGTCCATTTCAGAGCTTATAGAAAACACAATTCCATCATCTATTCGCCTGCAAAGGAGTTTGAAAATGGACGACCCTGTCTGTAAGTTTTACTCCTTTCTACTATCAACCACACACAGAGAGAGAGCACGTGTTATTTGTTGATGTGATTTCATCGATTATTCGGATCGACTCGCCGTTAAGCATTTGGACCACTTTGAGATTAAACCACAGCATATATGGTCGGATATTCCTAGAATACATAAGAGACCTCTCGCTGTTTTCTCGTCAATACGTTTTTACCCCTCATCATTGTTTTTACGAATTAATTTAGTCCGAAACATGAACATACGATTTTCAAAACGAACCCGGCCGGAACAAAAGAGACTATTTCGGGCGGAATGTAGGTTGCACGCTTATTGTGTGCCAATAGACTTTACCGGAACGTTTTTCACCGTTAAGTCTTCCTTTGAACATATTAGGAGTTGTTTTTGCGGAACCCGGCGAGCAGCGCCAACCTCCTTGCGCCCCCGGCCGATGCCAGTAGGACGATCCCAGTGTAAAGTCCAGTTTGATCTGGTTAGCGTCAACCTTGCATCACTCATCCGCGGTACCGTGTAACGAGCGATCGTTTAACGCCGCGATTCTGTCCCATAACTAAAATAAATGCACGATGAAATCGTTGCTTTTGCAAGGAAATATTTATTTCAAGTTAGAGGTGTTTGATTCATTTTGAAGATTATATGTATTAGGTATGCTTTTGTTTTTTGTTTTCAGAACATTCTGCCGCTCTGCTAAATGAATTCATTTAACCAACAGTAATTATATTTATGTACTTATTCTATGCGCGTAAGAAAAGTGCAACTTGTGATGCAACTCTTTTATAGACCCATATGACCTGCAGAAATATTATGTCAGGAAAATATTAAATTAGAGGCAATTTTTCAGTTGTATACGAACACTTGATGATATGGGGAAGGTCTTGAACGTGACATAAAGCGTTGTGATGTCAGTTATAACTGCTCTGTCTGCCTCGTAATGAGTTAAGCCATGCTGAAAAACTCCATGGGGAGCCATACTGGATTTTGCAGGTTCAGCTGGATAGAACTTGGTTTGCAAATCCAGCAAGAGCCTCATGCTTTGACAATAGATTTTGACAAAAGCCTTTGGCCTCATTGAAAATAGTTCACAATGGAAGCTCCAATATTTAGATCAGCTGTCATGTAAAAAGGTCGCGTTTATCCATTCTTCACTGTTTGGAGGTGTTGAATGGTAAAATGTCCTCCATATCTATACCAAGGTGTTGTGTTGCATAACACTGCTCAGTTAAAATCAACTGGATTTTTTTTTGGATGTGACCACCTCAGTGTGTCTTCCTACATTGTCCCATCACTGCTGACTTTCTGTTACTGAGCTGTGGCACAACAAGTGGGGAATTTAATGTGTCTCGGTACGCAACTGGTTCCAGTGCCTCCAACCAACTGGAATTACACTAGTTGGCCATCAGGAAATAGTCCATATGTCCATCACACATTCTTGGCTTTTGTGATTTTGATAAAGTATGTGCTTGCACCTGCGGGCTTTGAGTGGATTAAACATGGTCAATAGTGCTTTTTTTATTAGTTATCCAATACCAAATGTACATACACACCAAGTATAATAATTAATTTCAATAGCGGTTTTGTTAAATGGAATATTGAAGGTGAGTGCAAGAATATGAACATCATGAATTAAAAATGTAGTTTCTCAACCAGATTTGAATTATTGTGTTAATTTGTGTTACCTGCTAAATAATTCAGTGGATAGCTGCTTTCACTTTTAGTAGACTGTTTGCTCTGTGTACTGTGTGAATTTCTTTGTCTATGATGAAACAAGATGATTCAAGTGGATGTGGGTGGTGATATCATCATATGAAGCTTGAGTGTTGCAGCCAATAAAATTAGATGTTGGTCTATATCTGTCTATCTGTTTCTTGTATGTCTGTGTGTGTGTGTCACAATAGTTCTAATTTACTCTTTACAGGTGAAAATGAAATTCTTGAGTCACTCCAAAAGATTGCTTCCAAGAATAAGCTGTGGAGATCCTACATTGGAATGGGCTATTATAACTGTTCTGTGCCCCCTGTCATACAGAGAAATCTTCTGGAAAATTCTGGATGGTGTGTGGTTTTTTTCCAGAAGGTCGTCTTGCATGTTTTATTTCTGTCCTTAATATGTGACAGCAGAACACAGACATTGAACATACATGCCTTAAAATATAGATGTTTAATAGATGATTGTATATTGTGCGATTATGTAGAAATACTATGTTTAAAAATAAGCTTTTGAGAAAATGTTGAGCAGCAGTTTCTCATCACTCTTGTCTGTAGCTGACAATTATTTTTTCTGCCATTTAAACGTTTCTGGTGACACTTAATAATTTAATTATTTGATTTGTGGTCTTACGCATGTACTCTCCTTGAATGCAAAGGTTCAGCTGTATTTATTTAAAGATGAATAAATTATCTATCTTTGTAATGCCACAAACTTTTTGAAATTCATTTCTACCATTTTACTTAGGGTCTAAAATTATTTGTAGTTTAAACAAGCAATTTGGGATGCTCCTTCCTGCCTAAATCTCTTCTTTTACCAGGGTGACCCAGTACACTCCCTACCAGCCTGAGGTCTCACAGGGTCGTCTAGAGAGCCTGTTAAACTACCAGACCATGGTGTGTGACATCACGGGCATGGCTGTGGCTAACGCTTCGCTGCTAGACGAAGGAACGGCGGCCGCCGAGGCGATGCAGCTCTGCCACAGGTTCGAACGCAGCGTCCAAGACCTCATGTGACGAACGAGTCCAAGCGTACGACTGACCCTTGTTCCTACCGCCTTGTGTTCAGGCAAAACAAGAGAAGGACCTTCTACATCGATCCCCGCTGTCATCCCCAGACCATCGCCGTGGTGCAAACCAGGGCCAAGTATGTCGCGGCCGTCCAGCCCGAGACGAGCGTGTATACTTTGCGCATGATGTACGCTGCTAAGTTGAAGTTCTGACGTATGTTTAGCTACATCGGGGTGAAGACCGTGCTGAAGTTGCCTCACGAGATGGAGTTCAGTGGGAACGACGTGAGCGGGGTGCTCTTCCAGTACCCTGACACCGAAGGACGGGTGGAGGACTTCTCTTCGCTTGTGGATCGGGCCCACAAGGGTGGAGTACGTAACGATCCTGCAGCACTATTAAACGTGGAATGTTTTAGCGGTCTTTGACTTTTAACGTCTTCTGTAGACAAGCGCTGATGGTTCAGCCTGACATTGACTTTTAGCCCAAAGGGAAACTTCTGCTGCTTTGACAAATTGATACAATCCCTTGTCTTCTCAGAGGAATTCAGTTTGCTCCTGGCCTTATTTGACTGCCTGCCTCAGCTTGTCGTAATCATTTGTGTTGTACCCCCCACTCTGGATTGAAGGCGCTGGCCTGCTGCGCTACAGATCTGCTGGCCCTGTGCATCTTGCGCCCACCGGGTGAGTTCGGGGTGGACATCGCCCTGGGCAGCTCGCAGCGCTTTGGGGTGCCTCTCTGTTATGGTGGCCCCCATGCTGCCTTCTTCTCCGTCAAAGAAAACCTGGTCAGGATGATGCCGGGAAGGATGGTTGGGGTCACCAGGTGAGCTTCCTTAACGGACCATTCTGACGTTGGTCTTTCATCAGTACCAATCCAAACGTGATGGTTTTGCCATCTCTGAAATCGGGTGCGTGTTTGTGTGCACATATTTAGCTTCACACTTTTATCGCCCCTCCCCTCCTTGCTTTGTGTAGGGATGCCGCTGGGAAGGAGGTGTACCGTCTGGCTCTGCAGACCAGGGAGCAGCACATCCGTCGTGACAAGGCCACCAGCAACATCTGCACTGCGCAGGTGCCTACACGGAACCTCAGAGCGCTATGTGACGAAGCGTGTGGCCATGTTCCTACTGGCTCCTCCCTGTTCCTACTGACTCCTCCCCTTCCTGTGTCTTCTCCTTAGGCACTTCTGGCAAACATGGCTGTTATGTACGCCCTCTACCATGGCCCACAGGGTCTGCGGCACATCGCCGAAAGGATTCACAATGCAGCGCTGATTCTCGCCGAGGGTACGGCTCCGCCCATCCCTCCCGGTCATTTTGGGTTTTCTGGGCCCCCGGTCCAAACGTGTTCCCTTTGCTGTCACAGGGCTGATTAGAGCTGGCCACAAGCTCCAACACGACACCTTCTTCGACACGCTGAAGATTCACTGCGGCGTGGCGGCCAAAGACATACTGGAGAAGGCAGTTCAGCGTGAGGTCAACCTCCGCGTCTACTCTGAAGGAGTGGTGGGTCCTCTTCAGAAACAAATATTCAGTGTCATATCAATTCTTGTATAGGACTATAAATAAGACTTTTAATAAGATCGACCTTGAAAGATCTTGACCAGGCCAGCCATAAAAACTACTGTGTGAATGGTTACAGCTTGGAGTGTCTTTGGATGAGACCATTACAGAGAGAGACTTGGACGATCTGCTCTGGATCTTTGGATGCGAATCCTCTGCTGTAAGTGTGACCATAATAATCCTAAAATGCAAAATCATAATGATGTGCTAACCAGACCTGATGACGTTTTGAGCTTTTCTTGGTTTGGTTTTTGGTTCAGGAGCTCCTTGCTGAGAAGATGAGTGAGAGAACAAAAGGGCTGCTGGCAGGTCCTTTCAAGAGGACCAGCAAGTTCCTCACCCACCCTGTGTTCAACAGGTCCGTCACGGCGCCTTAAGGACTCACATGGGATGCTGCACTGAGCTGTATCTGCCCATTGAGTATTGCATGCAAAACTGGGAGGTGTTGGCCTTCTGTGACGCGAGGAAATAATTGATCAGTATCTGATGTTCTTGGTATTAGCAAAATAGCGCCAGTGCTTTTTTTTTTTTATCTAATCTTGCATGCTATTTCAGTACAAGGGGTTATAAGAGGTTAAATCTCAGCATGTTCAAAATCCATGTACTCATTCCTTTTATTGCAGACAAGAATATGACTATTTTTTTTAACATTTCTAACCAAATAAGTTTTACATTTAACTATTACTATTATATATATACCGATAGTCATGGGCGCTAAATAGAATGACTTCCCAATGACCTTCTTTGTTCGGTAATTTCCATGACATCATAATGTTTACAAAATATTAACTGGACATATGGAACTTACGGAAACAAAACAGTAATTATAATTACTTGATTTTGATGCAGTTGTCATGCCACCAATTGGAATGCAATTTCAGCTTTTTGTAAGACAGTTTATGTAATAATAGACTGGACAAGAGATTGGATTTGTTTGTGCAAAAGTAATAATTTGCTCTTCGTGCCACAGTTATCATTCGGAGACCAACATAGTGCGGTATATGAAGAGACTGGAAAATAAGGACATTTCCCTTGTTCACAGCATGATTCCTTTGGTAAGGAACGCACAGACTGATCCTGAATCTCTTACATCTTCATTATGAGCAGTGCACTAAAATCTGCCCTTGAACGTAGGGGTCCTGCACAATGAAGCTGAACAGCTCCTCAGAACTCATGGTGAGAAGTTGCTTCTTCCCTCCCACTCTGTGATTGTTGTCAGGGTTATCGATGGGTCAAATGTAAGAATGTGTGCCGTCACCAAGACCTTACTCCCGATGCGCTTTGGAATGTAGAGCCCTACCCCACACTCTGTCTCCAAATGACCAATCCATTCACGTTTTCACTGCTCATGCCTGTTTATTGAGCCTCGCTCAACCAATCCATTCAAAGGAATGCTTTCCCCCCCCCTTCTCCGACAGCCAATCACCTGGCGTGAGTTTGCTAACATCCACCCCTTCGTGCCGCTGGACCAAGCTGAGGGTTATCAACAGCTCTTCCGACAGCTGGAGAGGGATCTTTGTGAAGTCACAGGATATGATAAGATCTCCTTTCAACCAAATAGGCGAGTCCTACATCGACTGAAAAAATTGTCCATATACTATGACAGAAAAATGCAAATTTTCAGTCTAATTGCCAGTATAGAAATTGCAACTTCATTAGACAGAGATCACACAGTTAATTTATTGAGAAATTGAAGCTGTTCTGATCCTGAAGAGAATAACTACAAAGTTTCACAACAGCAAGTTACATATTACCTTAATACTGTCCTAATGAATATCAACAGGAAGGTCATTCTTCCGGTATACATGTAAGCCCAAAAAGGCTGTTAATGTTTTATAAACCTGCTTAGATAACTCAAACTGTCTGCTTCAATTAATATCCTGTAGAAGTTTGGTTATGTAATAGTACAGTGTCACTGCTGTCCACTCGATCCTCTTGAGAGAAGCTGCTCCCCTCCTGAAGTCCCTTGTAATCTTTGAACTGCAATTTGCTGAGGCAAACGTTGGGGCTGGTGCCAGCGACAATGACGGTTCGTCTTTGCCTTTCAGCGGTGCTCAGGGCGAGTACGCCGGCCTGGCTGCAATCAAAGCCTATCTGAACTCCAAAGGAGAGTCCCACAGAACAGTGAGTCCCCAAGCTCTCTGCAAACAAAACAAACTAATTAAAACCAAGGGGCAACTTGTATTAATCAGTCGACAGAGTAGCTCAGATGTGACTAGATGGAAGAGGCCAAGTTGAGATAAACTCTTCACAGAAGATTGCATGTCTTGCTTCTAGCAATTATCAGAAGGCCTGTTTGAGCACATAGGAGAAAGAGATAAGGACAGTTGAACTACTCAGCAGCCAATGGAAAGGAATAAATGAATGGTTCCTGCTATCAGACCTGCTGGTTGATTAGCAGCTCAGTAAGATTAGAACGTGACGAGCGAATTCTCCGGCTAGCGAGGCTCTTTGGGATTTCATGGAACATGGGATTTCAACTGGAAGACGTGTTCTGTTTTGGGAGTGAGATCCGTGCTCCTTGGGGACGGTGTGATTCGGGTGGTAGGAGGATGGTGTCTTTTAAAATACAGCAGCAAAAGTGGCATACAGGAGCTGGGGTTAGGACGGGGGTGGGCACCTCAAGACAGCCAAGGTAATCCTTTACTCTCCTGTAAGCACATCTTAGATAGGCAACCGGGCTCCTGACACAGTCAAGGTCCAAACTGCCATGGTTGAGATAATAAGGTATAGAACACAACTACACTTTTCCCACGTGGGTGGTGCTTTTCACTTGACTGCACCCTCTCCATATTTGGAAAAGCCATTTGTTGATTCACAAACATGAACCGGTTTCTCTGGCCCGTTAACTCTGTACAGAATGTTCCTAGTGTATGATTGAAGGCCATTTTTTATAATGTTTATGAGAATCAGCACAAAACTGTACAAACATGCAAAAATATAAGCAAGCCAAACAAGCCCTGTATTACATCTACTAAAAATACACTGGCATTGCAATATGGTGGTAATGCATTTTACACATGCATTTTATTACCTTATTTCAAACTGTAAATATCTTTTGAAAATAAATTTATAGAATAAGAAATGTACACACTGTTACCAGTTACCTGTCACCAGTGGCATATTTGATCTTGAACCATCCAGCAGTGTTCATAGTTCATGTAAATTATGATTCAACAAATCTGCCACTATGTGGTGCTGAAACTGCCTATGCTGTCCCAGGTGTGTCTGATTCCTAAGTCGGCTCATGGGACGAACCCAGCCAGCGCTCAGATGGCTGGAATGAAAGTCCAGGTGGTGGAAGTGGACAAAGATGGCAGCATTGATATGGCTCACCTGAAAGCAATGGTACAGATTATTATGACATTTAAGTGTCTGGTGTTCTGATACTAATTGTCATGGTCAAAGTGCATTTACAGCAGACAAAAAACCTCATTACCCTCTTATGGGACATTTACATCATTTGAGGTTTCAGAATAAATGCCGGCATTCAATTCTTTGAGCAAAAACTCGAGAGATCTTTAAGTGGGTTGCAAGGTATTTACCTTTGAGTGTCTCTCTTCAATGTTATTCTTCCCAGGTTGACAAACACAAGGCAAACCTGGCAGCCATTATGATCACATACCCTTCAACCAATGGCGTGTTTGAAGAGAACGTGAGCGAAGTGTGCGACCTGATTCACCAAAATGGCGGACAGGTCTATCTGGACGGGGCCAACATGAATGCTCAGGTGACTTGGGCAGTGCAATCAGCCCGATCTCCATCTCACCTGCTTCAGCACATCCAATAACTACGTTATGTTATGTTTTAACACAACAGGTGGGCCTGTGTCGGCCAGGTGATTACGGCTCAGATGTTTCTCACTTGAATCTTCACAAAACCTTCTGTATACCCCATGGGGGTGGGGGTCCAGGGATGGGGCCCATTGGCGTGTAAGTGTTTAGCTTTCCTTATGTACAATTAATCATGTGTGGGACGTAATGTTGTACTGTGGTCCATAGTCGGATGGCTAAATCAGTTTTGCTGAAGGGTTTCCTCAAGTTTTCCACTCTGATTTTAAAGATGCAGTGTTTTGACGTTTCTGTTCCAGGAAACAACACCTTGCTCCATTCCTACCAAGCCATCCAGTGGTGAACATGCAGTCCAGCAATACAGTTAGCTCTCTGGGTACAATCAGTGCTGCCCCCTGGGGGTCTAGCGCCATCTTGCCCATCTCTTGGGCCTACATAAAGGTAATGACATAACAGAACACAATGCTGAATCAGTGCTGTAGAGTTGACTGATTAACATCTAATGCCCTCTTTATTTAGATGATGGGTTCAAAGGGGCTAAGACATGCAACAGAAGTAGCAATCCTTAATGCAAACTACATGGCCAAGAGACTGGAGAATCATTACAAGATCCTCTTCAGGGGATCTAAAGGTAAATAGCAATGATGTTACATTGATGTAAATGATTCATAATGTTGGTGGGTTTTGTTCTGAAAATTTCATTTTACAGGGTTCGTTGCACATGAATTTATTTTGGATGTTCGGCCATTTAAAAAAACTGCCAACATCGAGGCAGTGGACGTTGCAAAAAGACTACAGGATTACGGTAAAAACGCTTTCTCACAAACCCTGCCTGTACACCCCTGCCTCTACCTACCCATCCCAAAAAACAGTGGTGCAGAACTCATCTCTGAAACCTTCACCAGGCTTCCATGCTCCCACCATGTCGTGGCCCGTGGCTGGAACGCTGATGATCGAGCCTACAGAGTCTGAGGACAAGGGCGAGCTGGATCGCTTCTGTGACTCCCTGATGGCCATTCGACAGGAGATCGCAGACGTCGAAGAGGGCCGGATGGACTCCAGGGTTAACCCGCTAAAGGTAGCCAATCGGATAACTGGCCGATGAGAAACATTGTGATTTGTCGAACTCTACAATAAAGACATTTTATTATAAGAAGGCTGCCTGATGGTCAGCTCAATTCAGCATCCTGATCCAAGTCTTCTTGTGCAGATGGCCCCTCATTCACTGGCGTGCATTGCTTCATCCACATGGGACAGACCCTACTCCAGGGAGTTTGCTGCTTTCCCCATGGTATGTGCTTCATGTCTTTAGACATGCCTCGTAATATCAACACACGAGTTGCAGATCAAGTCTACATGCATATTTGCCCCTATTGCAACAGTACAATAACAGTTACAACGGTAAATGTTATGTTTGCTCACCAACTTCTTTTAATTTTAATCCAGCCTTTTGTGAGACCCGAGACCAAATTCTGGCCCACAATTTCAAGGATCGATGATATCTATGGTGACCAGCACCTCGTTTGCACTTGTCCCCCCATGGAGGTCTACGAATCTCCATATGAGGAGCGAGCATCTTCATGACCACCTGCTCGCAACATCTCACCATCACAGTCTTCCAAATGATGCATCTCCAGTTGGTATCAGTTCTCCTTTGGATTAATCCTCTACGTTTGTGGTCTTGGTGCCTCATTTCACACACGGTACAAATAGCTGCCCTGGCATCTCTGCCCTCACTTTAGTGCTGTTCCACTACTAATAAAAATTAAATCAGTTTTTCATTCTGATTTAGTGATCTTGTATAGGTTTTTGTTTTTATATTTGTTTATTACATGTATGAATGTTTTAAATGTACGAATTTTCTTTTGACTGTATGTAGAAAAAAAACTTACTGGTACTGTTCGAAATGTTCACATTTAATTTTTACAGATGTAACCTTTTCTAATTATTTAAGGAATTATTACATAGACTGTTTGTAGAAATTTAATAAATGTTTTAAAGGAACCTCTCTGCTTTTTACATTTATTACCATAGAAAGAAAATCGTAGTATAAATAGTAATGTATATTAACCTTTAATTAACCATTACTGTCCATTTGTAATGGCGTTTAACTGGGTGTCATACTGACTGTCATTTCGTTTCTTCCAAAAATTTCCAACAACTATTCCGAAGAGCAACAGTAGTCCTAGATTACGATTGGAGACAAATTTCTTCCAGCAATCCTCAGGCTTGTTGATGTCCAAAGAATATATCTGAATCGCAATAAGAAAGCCATTCGTTAACTTTGAATAAAGCTTGAAAAACTTTTCTTATAGTATGTACTTTTATTTCAACATACAGATCACACAAAGCTAGCTGGTGATAAAATCTTGACTATACTGAACTATACTGACCTGGTGTGTTAGCAGAGCGGCCACCGTGGACACGGCAGCGTAGTAAGGAAGAGTCTGGTCAGCGTTAGCACCTGCTAAGGCCAGACCTGAGACCATAGCCACGGTGAAGGCACTGAGCCATGACTTGGTCTGCTCCTGGAACCTGAGCGCTGTGGACTTCACGCCCAGCTTCATATCGTCCTCTTTGTCCTGCTCAACAGAGCGCATGAGGAAAAAAACGGCAATGGCTCAAAATCCCAAACCGCTGCTGCACAGCCAAAAACAGACGATACGATGTTATTAGCACCCCTGGGTTCTAATGTTAAACTAGAAGGTAGAACCTGATGTGCGTAGATGGTGTCGTATATCAACGTCCACATGATGCCAGAGAAGTAGAGAGGCAGACACACGGTCCAGTCACAGGATCCCTTCACGGCGGACCAGCCCAGCAACGCGCCCCAGTTAAACGCAAGACCTAACGGGGCGTGAAGGTACCCTTCAAGCATTCTCACTATATGACTTTTAACTGCATACAGTAAACCTGCGAACGTTTTTTATGTTTATACACTTTGTATCATTTGTATTTTTATAGATGTTGCATTTATGAGTTTTGCGGTACCCACCTAATACAAACTGAGGCCAGTATGTTATTCTCTTCATTAGAGGGTAGGTGACAACCAGCAATAAAGAAGCAGCTCCTAGGACAATGCTGACAGGAGACGGTCATAAAAAGAAACAGCATTTTCATTTATGTGAAATTGAACGCTTTATGAATAAACACGATCAAATCGTTATGTGATTTAGTTAAAAACAAAGATCAAGAATTAAAAACATTTACATTAAAAGCTAATACAATGAGATACACCCTGAAAAGAGGTACCTGTAATAGTTGAGAGAGAGCAGGACTGCTAGTGCTAAGCTGAGCTGGCCACCGAGGAACACCAGAGCCTGAAACTGAGAGATCTGTCCTGCAGCTAAGGGTCGCATGGCTGTGCGAAACACCTGCACGTACACAAAGAACACATTTTAAAGTCACAAAGGACTGAAAGCTGTGTCGGTAGGGTTTTGTTGCGCTGAACTGTATCATGACAAGCATGCCATATGGGTTTGTGTTAAAATTTGAGCTACTCTAAAGAAACAATGGGTGAACCACCTTTGCCTTGTTCAGTTGGCATAGCCAAACGAGTCATCAATATGACTAACGAGGTAAAGGAAGTTAATACGGTGAAGCTGACAGGGAAATTTGAGCCCAACCAATGTGTTTCAGTTCCAGAATACTCACATTTAAAGAATCTCCTGTGCAACACAAATTGGTTTTCTGAGTACACTGAAGGAGTTTTGGAGTTAGTAGAGTCACTGCAGCCCATAATAATGCTGTTTTAAATTCAAGTTGGATGCTTTTATGTGAACGTGTTGCTAGGACCAAGGTCAAATAATAGAATTTGACTACAACAGTAGATTACGTTGTTTGGGGAAATACCTTCACCCAAAATCTAACTGCAGGTCAATCTGGAGTACATTTCAAGAATGTTCACTATGTACTCTCACTATGTAACTCAAAATACAAGACTACAAGGTCACAATATAGCTACATTTGAACATGAAGCTCTTCTAATCCGTAACCTTGCAGCTGCATTCCTCCTCACGGGTTGCGATGTTGGACCCAGGAAGCCCGGCTTGGACGTGGCGGCTACCTTCTTGTCGAAGTCTTTGTCCCACATGTCGTTGATGGTGCAGCCAGCCCCTCTCATCAGCAGGGCCCCCGTGCCAAACAGGGCAAGCATGCGCAGGTCAGGGATGCAGCTGGGGTCTGCGGCCAGGCCGATGCTCCAGGTGCAGGGCAGGTAGAGCAACCATGTCCCTGCCGGCACGAACAGCTGATGGTGAGGGAGCTTGAGCTCATTTCAGGCACAGTCTTACTTAGATTGTGAAGCAGACACGTTGAATTAAGACTCTTATGTAATTACGAAAGCCATGTTTCTGAGTTTGTAAGACATGCACATGACAGGTGGTTGTTTTTATTTTTTTGTTGTTTACATGAACTCACCGATAGGTTTGTCCAACCTCATTAGTCGGAGGTATGGTTGCACAGACGCAGGGGCTGCGTTAACTATACCCGCGGGTGTGAGACTGAATGACCTCTTGTTTGACAATCCATAGCCGGAGCCAGCCAGTGACCGTACTCTTTGTTTCTGAAAGTCCCTTTTAATAGTACAGAAGCCTGGTGGAACAATCACAACACTCTTATCTTTCCTGTTCCTCTGGATGCTTGAGAGATAGGAGTAACAAGTCTGTGGTGGAATTTTCCTTATTGGATGTGAGGCGAGGAGTGTTAATAGTTTAGTAGGCATCATCTTCTTGTCTGCTGTAGCAGCGGTTGCAGCCTCCCTGTTACGGACGTTCAAACAAGAAACAAATGCATAAATGCAACATTAATGACTTTTTGATTCACATGCTAACGGTTACCCCAGTTCACACTCTCAAATAACCTACCTAACAACAGACTTCAGCGAGTGCTCTCACACACCGATGACATCCCGTGTGGTAGGTGTCTCCAGTCATGTAGGTAACATGTTTGCTAAAACGTTTAGTAAGCTATCTTAGGCAATCAGGTGTATCTGTGTTTATTTTGTCAGAAGTTAAAACACGTCATGCCTTTATATAGTCAAATGCAGTAAAATGTACCTATTAAAAACATACCTAGGCTTCAGTAGTTCACTAACCTAACTAAAGGAGAAGGATTAGCTAGCTAGGTTGGTTCAATGGCTAGCCAAAGCAGCTAGCTACAATCTATTTTTAGCTCAGTGTTTGCTATTTTGGAGAATTAAAGGAACTTACAATCTCGAACAACCAGATGGTTGATGGGGTACTTCAAAAACTGTCCATTACAATGGGATATTCAGCATTATTCATTCATTCATTCATTTCATTCATTTATTAGTTAACGTTATGATGCTAACTATCTTATACATCCCATAGTCAAGTACGGATGGTTGGTCTGTCTGTGCTCTAGATCTAATGTCCCCCCAGAAACATCGAACTGGTTTTGGATTCCGCTTGTCACAACCGTGGCTCGGATCACTTTGTGCAGATAGAAAATATTTCCTTACGTTTATCTTCAGAAAGCGGATTTATGCGTGTGTTATATAAACTAAAATTAAATCTATATCCTTGTTGTTTCTAAGAATAATGTTTTAAGTTATAGTCCTGAACAGCTCAACCTTCAGCAGATCACTTGCAATACTATAGTAAATGGTTTGCCACATTGAGTCCTATGATTTGAGTCTTAAAGGATTCTAAAATAGATTTAAAAGTGGGTTGCGATGAAGTAAGCATACATCAGCTGTGATTAGAGTACTTATATAAAAAGTCTGTGTCTACCTCTCCCAGTTCACTGCACTGATGCCCAATCTGGTTTACTTGCTTTCCTCTCTGCCTAATCCCATGGGTGTAACACAAAACACTGCCACACCTGCCACACCTGTATTTTTACTGACGCTGTCATGTGATTTGTTTGTTGTGATGCTCCTACGACTATGTTAAAAAACATTTTACTGTAACGACACTGGTACAGTATAACAACTGCTTTGGTAACAACTGTTACACTGTAACTAATATATTATGTAACAATGTGTAACTATTCATAGGATATACGTATATTGTGTACACGTCTGTGCAGTTTGTAATATAAGTCCAGATCAACAATTCATTGTTAAATACTGTTACTAATCAATATACTAATCAATTGTATCATCGCATTGTAACAGTGGTGGTATAGTGGTGTAGTGGTGTAGTGGTGTATATTGACAACATTATGATTAGTGATTTCCTATGTCAGTAAAACATATGCAGCAGACATTTTGTAGTTATCCACAGATAGATGGCTATATGAGTTATATTGTACACTGGAGGCTAAGTCCAAACATTGCTTAGGATCCACATAGAGATTTATTACAATGGAGCCTAAAAGACAATGCAGAAACAGCAAATTCATAAAACAGGTGTAGGTCAGAATCCAAAATACAGAAATGAAATGCAAGCATTGGTTTGTAACTGAGGCATAAGGGAAAATGACTGTGACCAACCAGAGTCAAACAACTTAATGCAAACAACGCTCTGAAGTTTTGATAAACAGTAAGAACTGTAAGAACTGTTAATAATATAATAATAATCACTGTTAATAAATGCATGTGGCTTTGGGTCATTGGGGAACACATTAAACTTTATTCTGTGTTACGGGTTTAATGACCCATTTCCTCTTTTGTCTAAAACACTGGTTACTGCATAGATGGCCACTTAAGATAAAGTCTAAAATTTACCAAGAAGCAGAAGGCGAAAATGATGTGAGAGACATAAGGATAGCTGTCTAATCGTTTTTTTAATGTTAGATTAAAAATATATAGAGAAAGAAATCTTATATATAACGCTAGAAAATCTAGGTAGTTTACTCTCTGTCAGTTAGCTAACATAACAACCTCCACACGTCTAATTAGTGTAAAACCTACCTAAAGACAAACTGAGCAATTTATGAATTACAGTATAAACAAAAACAGCTAACAAATTTCCATCTTGTAACTGATAGCTGATACAATGTTTGTACAGTAAGTGATACGGCGCATGTGATCTATAACTAAGGGAAGGGGGACCTCTGGTGGCCATTATTTAGAATCGCATGCGCCAACAATAATAATCACCAACACCTGGTAGTACATGATTATTATTGTTGTGTTGTTGATGTTGTTTTTATTATGATTAGTATTATTACTGTTGTTGTTGTTGTTGTTGTTGTTGTTGTCGGTATTGCAGGCTTATTTTAAGCCTTCCTCCTTTTTGCGTCACACTTTTGTCACACCTTATTGAAACTTGACGCCGCTTCCTGGTAGAAAAGAAGAATTGTGTCGGTTTGGGTGAGAAACGCATCCTCTCAGATGAGCACAGATTTAAGAACGGCAGAAGGTAACCTTTCATTCACGAAGCCGTCTGGTATTTAAATATGCACGCAATGTCTTGTTTCTCTGGGCTCTCAATTTTACTGTGGTTAATAATAATTGCCGGCTTAAAATGCTCGTGTCTAACATATCAGTTTTGAATGAAATGTAACTGTTTGGAATAATGTCAGTAGCATAGGCTTAGTTTATCTGCGAAGATTTTCATTAACGATTAGTTGAATTACAGCTCGTTTAGATATTTTTGTGACGTTTCTCAAATAATGCATTATACTGAGAACGGTAGTGGGATAATTGGAGGTCGTACGCAGAAGTGAACAAGTTTTGAAAAGTACTCTAGGCTACGAAATATTATAATTCAAAATAGTAGAATGTAGGTCAGTTGCGGATTAGTATAATTACTCCAAAAAGCTCATATGAGAAGGTTTTGCTTCTCCTTTTTTACTTCGTGTACATTTTAAAATAGTTTATAGTAATTTTATAGTATCTTATCTTGATTCTTTAAGAGGGCGTGCGGACATTGTTTGCATTACGGACTAACGTCCTTAAAGTAGCTTATCAAATATATATACGAATATTTATTTCAGATTATATATATATATATATAATCTGAAATAAATATTAATATATACATATATATACCACCATATATATACCATATATATATATACTACCACCAAACAAAAACGGGGGAAAGAGGGAAGAGTAACAAAGTTTTCAGGTTGTTGGGTCTTTCATCATACTCAGCTGGAACAACAGCTTACACTGTACCACATGTGATGGAGCTCGGTTTGTCTCGATGACCACAGGAGATGCTCTGAGGGTCCTACACGTTTGAAGAAGAGCCCGTGAAGCGTGGAGTCATGGCTGGGGAGAAGCGTTCTCAGGAGGACAGCCACTCCACCAGAGTCATCAGGGTGGTGTTCCTCGCCCTTCTGTTGGATCTGCTGGGGTTCACGTTAATACTTCCCCTACTCCCCTCCATCTTGGACCACTACAGTCAAAAAGGGGTGAGACTCTATTCTCTTGGTCCGTTTAGCTGACTGGCGCTCTTAAGGAGTTACAGTATCTTGCTAGGAATGTTCATTCACTAATGTAATGTGTCAGGCAGTATCATTTAGGTTGTATCTGCATCACCATGTTCACTGAATCACAATGTTTGTGTGAACCACGTAGAAGAGCCTCTCCCCCTCATTAGCAGATGTGTGGAAAGACTACCGTGATACCTATCCTGGCACACCACATTATTGCGCAACAGATTGCCCAGAACTGCATTCCCCCCAAGTATTGAGGAAAGAGGAACATGTTTGGTCAGAGAGGCAGTGTTCTTCCTTAAAAGACAGCGATCATTGTGTTACTTTGTTTTTCACTTCAGAGGACTTGTGTTGCTTTGTTCTCATTGATATGCCGTTTGTTTGAATTTCTGGACAGCATGCGCTCACAGGGCACCGTTGTAGAAACACCCACCTGCTGAACACTGTATTTTAGAAGTGTATAATTACACACTGTAGCCTGTCACACTGAAGAATTTGCCAGCTACGCTTTATCAATGGACACTTTCTGAACATGAGGCGAGTGATTGTGGGGCATTGTGCAGTCATGACTGTAGTGGTCTACCAATGACCCAGACAACAACAGCCCAATAATCATAAACCAGTGATGAAACCCTTGAGAACAACTAGCACTAATTTGCTCATGGCAACAGATGTAGACTCAAAATCTACGCCTACAAGATTCACCTGCAAGGTTACTAGGTGGTTCTAGTGAGTGTATGTGATTTAAGAATAGAAAATCTGTATCAGATATTTTGAGATCAGATTGTGTTTACTTTTCTGTTTGTTTTGGGTTGGGGTTTTTTGGTTTCTCCTCTATTGAAACAGGATGATGCATACCAGTCACTGCAAAACATTGTTGACTGGTTCCGTGGGGCTGTAGGAGTTCCTATGGAAACAAAATACAACAATGTACTTTTTGGAGGTAATGATTTTTCTAAGCTTTGGACTTTTATCGTCTGAGCAACTTGTCAGACCAGGAGTGATCTTTTTCTCTGTATTCTACTCCTTAGGTCTGATCGGCTCACTCTACTCTCTGCTGCAGTTTATCTCCTCTCCTGTGATTGGGGCTGCATCAGATAAGCATGGAAGAAAACCACTGTTGCTTCTAACTACTGTGAGTATGGGAGACTTAAATCCGAATCCGTTTGACCTGAAACCGTAATCCATGGCTTTTGTGTACAAACAAAACCTCAGAGGTGCTTGTTAATATATCTGGAAAGATTTGCATAAATTAGGATGCTACAGTGTTCACAGTACCATTTCAAACCAGTGTTTCTGTGCTTCTAGGTGGGGGTCACAACCTCCTACGTCTTGTGGGCTGTTTCCAGCAGCTTTGGCGTCTTCCTCCTGTCTCGTGTTGTCGGGGGGGTGTGCAAGGGCAGCGTCAGCCTCTGCACCGCCATCGTGGCCGACCTGCCCTGCCCCAAAGCCAGAAGCAAAGGAATGGTGAGCCGTCAGTCCGATCCCATCTGGTTTTCCCAGGGACCTCAGAAGCGGTCGTATCTCATCAGTGTGTGCTTGGTTGCAGTGGTGGCCATTTTGTTCTTGTCGCATTGCTCTCCCACCAGGCGATGATTGGTGTTTCCTTCTCCTTGGGCTTCACCCTGGGCCCGATAATGGGGGCTTACTTCGCGTTGAGATCTGTGGATGCCGAGTTGTTCTACCAAGGACCGGCTCTGCTAGCTGTCTTCTTCTCCATCTCAGACATTCTCTTCATCCTTCTAATGCTGCCAGAGACTTTGCACCAGGATGGCAAGGCAGGATAACACAATATATATTAGCTTGGTATACTATGTGCTTTACTATGTTTGATAGACGATTTCCTTTAACAAAGGACTCCTCAGATGCTTCAGGCGTTCAGGAGGTTGGGGATCTCCTCAACCCTGTGGCCCTTTTCAACTTCTCTGCCGTCACAAGAACCAAGGAGCCACCATCAAAACAACGTAGGTTCAAAGAAACATTGATCTGTAGTTCATTGATCACACACTTTCTATCTGAGAATGTGACTGCTGTAAAGTACGTTTCATGACACATGACGCATTTCCGTGAGCATATAGAAATAATGGCGTAAAATAAAACCCCATTGTGTATTTTCTTGCACTGGTTTATTCCCTGCATTGTTTAACTCTAATTCTGTCCTAAGACGTTTCCTGCATTGTTGTTTTGATGTTGGTACGTTAGAAATGCGCAATCTTAAAGTGCTGGGCTTGGTCTACTTTGCGTACCTGTTCTTTTTCTCTGGGCTGGAGTTCACTCTGAGCTTTTTGACACACCAACGCTTCCAGTTCTCCAGGTAAGCTTCACCATAGCACGTCTAACATGCATTGGACGTACTCCACATTGTGGTGAAACTGTGAAGGTCAAAATGGTACATGGTGTATGCCTTCTAATGGCAGTCGAGTCACAAAACATTCAACAAGTGTATAGTGATGTACAGTACTTATTTAATTAAAGGTTCCAGGGAACGGCTCCCAGTCACGTTGGTCGTAGCATTGGACCAATCTGTACACTTTTCCCTCATCAGTGATCTCAAGACTGTATTATTTTAAAGTTCGATAACATTGTGCCAGTGGTAAACTGATTGAATTGACCTTTGTGGAGATGGTAAGGTGATACTAAGGTAATATTTTCCTCCCAGTATGGAACAGGGGAAGATGTACTTCTTCATTGGCATCACCATGGCTGCGTTTCAAGGTGGATATGCCCGTAGGATCCAACCAAGTCGCCAGATACAGACAGTCCGCATGGTAAATCCCTCGTTCCCAGCGGCAGGAGAAGAATATTCAAAGACAAATAATATAACATGATTTAAAGAAATAACAAATTTGCTCCAGCATCTAACACACCAGAATGACCTCGCTATGGTATTGCTGTTATTAAAGTACAAGAAATTATGTGTAATTGATGTAAATGTTTACTATGTGACTTTTATTTTGTCAGGCGATATTAGCAATTATACCAGCCTTCCTGATTATTGCTGTAGCGTGGAACTTGGTATTGCTCTATGTTGGCCTGTTTCTCTACTCCTTTGGTAAGCACAGGCATCTTATGGATGGGCATATTGTATTGTATTGAGAGCAGCCATTGTAAAATAGCTAAAATTAGTATTTGGCTAAGAGAAGAGTGTCCTTCCTTCACCTGTTGTGTTCTTTCTCGTTGTCTACAGCGGCTGCTGTTGTTGTGCCGTGTCTTTCAGCGCAGGTGTCTGGGCACGGTGAGGCTGTCCTCTTCGATTTATCCCCCCACACTCCATTGTTAAGTTTTTCTTCCTGTGAAGTCAGTGGGATTTCAAGAATACTTAAGCTTGTGATACTTATGGCCTACACTCCTCCCACGTGACCACGGTCTTGTGCTCGCTCCGCTAGGTACCGTCAGGCAGAAGGGGACGGTGATGGGTATCCTCCGCAGCCTGGGGGCGCTGGCCCGAGCACTGGGTCCTGTTGTGGCCTCCTCAGGTAACTAGCCCCTTACCGTCGGTCTGGTTGTTCACAAGAAGCAGGAAATGTCTCGTATCACAGTCATCTATGCTTTACCGTTAACACTTCAGGAAGTAATATACTCTTTTTACTGAAGGCATGGCTAATATTTCACCTTTTTGAGACAAATTCTTCCTGGTTGAGATCATTTAAAATGAAGCATGCTTGAGTGTTCGTAGCTGGGCACTAACAAACGCACCTATTGTATCATTTCCCTTGTAGTGTACTGGCTGTCTGGGGCTGAGACCTGTTTTGTTGTCAGTTCTGCCTTCTTCATTGTTCCTTTGTTCTTACTGGGCTGCTTGGAGAGGCACAAAGAGGACTGAGAGCTTTCATACTTCCACCAGCTGAATGTGTCCTACGGTACCTTTTGGGAATGATGTACTCATTCTTTATATTATGATCTTATTATAGAATACACACACATTTTGTTTACCTTTGTAAAAATATGTTTACACATCTTTACAATGTACTATATGAAAGTATAATCTCAGAAGACTGTCATATCAGTCATATGGCATGATTTTGTACCACTCACAGTCTACAGACTTCAACCAAACTTGGCTGCAATGCCAAAATATTTGTGTTAACACTGTATTACAATGGCAATTAAGACAGAAACACTTAAACCTCTGGGTAAAGTAGGAACTACACATATAATATGCTATGGAACACTTTTGCATATTAATATTTGAAAACTGAAATCACATTTCATATTTGACTTTTGTAAGCAAGATTTTTTAAAATAAAGAATGGATCACAAGTTAGTTTATTGTTTACAGATTTTTACCTATGCTTCTGGCTTCATAAACACTAACCTTATTACTAGTTCATGCTGACAATGAGTGTGTGGTACATTTAACCTTTAGCTTGTCCAGTAACCGTGAGCAACTGATGTCTGGGTTTTGAAAGGGGTCACAATCGTGCTGTGAATGTGCTGGCAATGGAAAGAACAGAAGTCTTGCCCCTTCAATTTATCTGAGCCACAGTCTTGTAAATGTGTCTATCCAGCTCTGTGTATATCCACCCACTACCACAGTTAACTGCATTCAATTAATGTGAGCTTTCTTAATTAAATGGAAAAAGGAAAATAAACTTACCTGGGTAGCAATTTAAAATGTAATAATGATAATGTATAGATTTGAACATTTTGACCGAGTAAGTAGAGTAGACAGATCCAAAGTATTGCTGTTTAATTACAGTCCAAAGACACTAAATATTTTCCTACTGAACCTACATAACTTGTGAAAATTTTGAGTAAACTATAAAATGTTAATTGCTGGTAACGTGACATTACACAAACATTACACAATTCCCAGTAAATACATTTTGTATAATGTGCTTTATCTATTTTATCTATCAAGAAAATGTAAAAACAAGTGTTTCTTGTTGAGATGCACACATCAATTGTGATTTTTCACCGCAATCGAAATTTGTCCTTCGCTTTTTACCCATCTGTGCAGTTAACACACACACACACACACACACACACACACACACAAGTATTACTAGGGGGCTGTGGTGACTGCCCCTAACAACGACCAAAGGACAGAGGTACACTTCGTAATCAATGCATTCACATTTGTCCACTTATTGTACAATCTAGTTGCTCTGTAAGCAAAGTTGACCCTTGCAGCCCTACAAGTTGAATGCTTGTTTGATTACATCTTATGCTTTTGTAGATAATAATTTTATTACATAGTGTTCCTATTATAGGTTACATATAAAAAAGAAATCAACTGAAACGTCTGTGATATAAACAGATAACTATGCTCCTTATCGTCTAAGATTTCTATAGACAATCGTTTGAAATTGAAATTAACGGTAACGGTAATAAACGTCCAGAAGACTCCGTGCGCGAGCACAACGCGCATGCTGCCGTGAGACTGTGACGCTGGGCTAACGCTACTCTTTAATTGGCTGGTGGTTGCTAAGGAAGTAGAAAAAAGTTTGCCGTGACGCAAGTTCCTCAAGGTAATGGGAGGCTGTATGTTTTTAAACGCATGTTTTCATCGTTAAACTCCACTGTTACACATATTGAGCCATATGTGATTAATCACGTAGCTTACTAGCGAGATAGAGAACTAACTGCTAAACTAGTGTTGGTTAGCTAGCTGGCATTATGTGACTCATCGATTTAGTCAACCAGATTTTCTATCCCGTCTGTTATTTAGTGGTTAGCTGACAGAAGTCGATATAACTTATAAACTGGGAAACATCAACCTGTGGGCTCGCTAGCTAGGTTAGTTTCACCAACTTCTAAGAGCTGTTTCTCTCATGTTGGCGAACTAACTTAAAAATAGCTATTATTTCAGCTGTAGTATGTGTCCATCGTATTCATAGATAATACGATAGATAGATAATAGCTAATTAAGTAATGAGTGATGCAATTTTTACATTAATTGCTTAAAGTTAATTGTTTTCGTGCAAGGCAATAACCTTTTCTCCCCCTTTCCAGTATGTAAGCTTTCGAGGACCATGTGTGAGACCATAATGAATGAGTATGGAGACACCATCATACCATTCCCACCTGCTGAACCTACCTCCAAGAAGGATACAGACATCATCCACATAGAAGGGGGAAATGATGGAATCAGCAGCGAACTGAGAGGTACCAAGAAGTCTAGGGAAGCACTCCTAAATCCCGAGGATGAGCGAAACCAGGCCACGAACATCAGTGCTTACCAGCCACATCCACCCTTCCTCCCCAGACCTCCCAGTATAGGGAAAGGAAACAGACCCCCCCTGTTTGAGGAGAAGATCAGAGGGAGGAGACTGAAAAGCAGCCAGGAGAGTCTCACCGACCCGACCGAGGCCGGCTCCTCCACAGACTTAGGCAGCATTGCTGGTTTGAAGAATGGCCAGACTGGACAGAACCGGGTCGATTTGGCGAGACAGGAGTCTCCACCTTTCCGGGACCGATGTAGCAGTCTCCCTGGGGAAGACGGACGTCCTCGCGGGCAAGGCAGCCTGGCTGGGCAGAAGCCAAAACCCTCCAAAATCATTTTGTCCCCCCTGCATCCCATGGGAGCGTTCCCCCCACTTGAGCACAGCATAGCGTCCCTGTCCTTAAGGTCCACTAATCGGATTGACAGGGATTGCATGGATTATGAGGGAGAGATCCCTGTGCATAGGCTGCACAGAAACTTCAGTGACAGCCGGCTGTTGGACACCATGATGTCGGACAGCATCTCCGTCAACTCCATGAAATCCACGTTGAGTGCGCTGAACCCCATCCGACCCAGAGACATGAGGAACAGGTAGAACTCTTTTGTTACTTCTGGGGTTGTTTGCATGTTTGTTTTAGACATTTTTTTTGCTGCATTTGAGCAGCATTTCCCCTTTTGATTTCTGGATTTGTTATTCAGCATTGTGATGGTATTTGAATGATTTATGTCTGATGCAGTTTGCCAGCCGTTGCTATGATTAGGTGGTCTTTCCTGTTTCTGCATGCGCTCACCCATTATTATTGAGCACTTTGTGTTTTGTCAAGTCCTGTTATTAAAATTACGCTTAAGCTGCATGAGGAATTATGTAATTTGATCACAGTCTAGGATTTGATTGCAGTCTAGTCAATCAAATAAAAAAAAAAACTTCCTTCGTGCATTTCAAGAACATCATGATGATTGAGTTCACAGCATGTAGACAGAAAACTTGTTCAAAGTAAATTTTAGGACTGGCCTGTTAGGCTGTGTAGGCAGGAATGAGAAAGAGGACAAAGCCATGTGAACACAAAGGCTTCAGGGTTGGATCAGCAAGTCTCAGTAGGAATCGGCATGTTATGCTCCTTCAAAAGGACTCGGACTCCCCTTCAATATGAAGAGCTTTTGCGCTGAACTAATACGACAGGCCCGGGCCAAGCTTGGATTACTGTTGTATTTGTACATGGATTCATTCTGCACATTTCCACATTTCAGAGACCCGTGAGTAGCGTTTAATTTTTCGCTGGTGCTGCTTTCAGGAGCTTTCTGGAGGGCGGCATACTGGGGACCAGGGCCTTGCTCGGCGCCGAGGAACTGGATCGCTACTTTCCCGACAGGCATCTGGGGATCTACGTCGCCACTTGGAACATGCAGGGAGAGAAGGTGGGTGTGGCCTCGAGAGAGAAGGTGGGTGTGGCCTCAAATGCCACGCTGCCAGTCTAGCCATACGGTGTCACTGAACCCTGTGGCACCATCCAAAATTTGTAATGGCAGAAACGTGTGTGTGTGTGTGTGCTGCGTGCAGGGGCTTCCCAGCAACCTCGATGACCTGCTGCTCCCAACGGACATGGAATTTGCACAAGATCTCTACATCATCGGAGTTCAGGAGGGAAGTCCTGACAGGTAACGTGTTCCTGTTCATGTCTGTGTCTTTCTTCACTTTCTGCGTCTGGACGATGACCTCTGCGTGTCGACAGGAGGGAATGGGAGGTCCGGCTGCAGGAGATTCTGGGGCCGTTCTACGTCATGCTCTATGCCGCCGCACACGGAGTGCTGTATCTCACCATCTTCATACGGAGGGACCTCATATGGTTCTGCTCTGGTAAGCTGTTTGTGGTTGATGACCGTGCAGGTTTATGTTTGTTAGACGAGTCCGTTTTGCCAGCGGACTGATCTCAAGTCAGCGCGGTCTCATTGGTTGCTCGCCGGCGGCCGTTCTGGGTTGTTGTTTGTAGAGGTGGAACACGCCACCGTCACCACCCGTATCATCTCTCAGATTAAGACCAAAGGGGCAGTGGGAGTCAGCTTCACCTTCTTTGGGACGTCCTTCCTCTTCATCACGTCTCATTTCACTTGTAAGTAAGACCTTTAAGAATGCTCAAGTGCCTGCTGGTGCATAATGCACGTTAAAATCATCAAGATGGATTTTTCAGATTTTGTTTTTAAACTGGGAAGCGATGGAAACATAGAGGTGGACAGATGTGCACGAGTTTAGGCTTTTATGTCTTGCAATACTGACTAGTAATAATCAGGGCACTTCAGGAAGGACTTTTGGTTGCAGGTCACCTGCAGGCTGATTCACACACCTCGACATGAAGAATGAAACTAATACCTATACTGTAGTGTATTTCCATGTGAAACGGGGGGGGGGAAACATTTCTGATTCTAGCGGGAGATTCCAAAGTGTATGAGAGAATCTTGGACTACAACAAGATAATAGAAGCGCTAGCTCTTCCCAGATGCCTTCCCGACACCAACCCTTACCGCTCCGTTTCCTGTAAGTGTGCCTTTAAATCCCATTTGACGTTTCGCATTAGAGCGCTCCAAGGCTTAACGCCGCTGTCTTTGTCCCCCAGCGGATGTGACCACCCGTTTCGACAAGGTCTTCTGGTTCGGGGACTTTAACTTCCGTTTAAGTAAAGACCGGCAAGGAGTAGAGGCTATTTTGAACGAGCACATCGGGGAAAACGTGGGATTCCTCCTCCAGCACGATCAGCTGCACAAAGAAATGAAAGACGGTCAGTCTGGACTGATTCCATTGAATATGCCATTTAATACACTGAGTGATGAATCTACTCTATAGCCTACAGGCCATCAGTCCTTCTTCAGTGAGTAATGGTAAAGGTAACTTGTCTTGTTCTCTTGGCCTATAGAGCCATTTTTCCAATGGGCTCTTTTATGAATAACCTGTTTTTACTTTTTATGAAATATGGTACAAGCCATGTCAGGATATATTGTATATGTGTGTGTAGGTGAATACGGTCCATGCTATGTTTGGTAAAAGATCGCCTGAACAGTATTTACAGAGGTATAAATGATCACATTATAAATGTGGTGAATACCAGGCCACACATGAAAGAGCTGACACACAGGGTGAAGTTCTCACTTCAGAGCACATTAGTGGAGTCAGCAATGGTTGATAACTTACAGCTGCCTCCAAAATGTACAAAAGCCTATTAGATAAGTATACCTAATGCAGTCATCACTCAGGATGTGTTAGACACACTGTTGAATATTATAAGATAGAAGATTGAAGAATGCACTTCATTAGCAATTCCTGTTCACAGGCTCTATCTTTAAAGGATTTCAGGAAGCCCCCATCCACTTCCCTCCCACCTACAAGTTTGACGTTGGCTGTGATGTTTATGACACCACGTCCAAGCAAAGGACACCTTCATACACAGTGAGGAATCACTACCATTGGCTCTTTGTGTGATTATTTTATTTTACTATAGATCTGTAACCCCCCCCCCAAACCTTTAATTATTATTAACTGCAGGATCGAATCCTGTTCAGGGACCGACAAGCTGACGATATCAAAGTGGTCAAGTACGTCTCCTGCTCTTCTATCAGGACATCGGATCACCGGCCCGTCGTTGGCATGTTTCAGGTCAAACTGCGGCCAGGTAGAGACAAGTAAGCAATCAGTTCTTTGTCTTGAAAGCATTGTTCACATTTGAATGTTTGTGTGTGGATGGCTTTTAGCCTTGGGCTCCTTACATGTTTATCTGGAGAAAGTAACCAAAGGCTTAAGAAACATCTGAGGTAATAAATCATGTAAACATGCTGTGTTTGTTAGTGAAAAGGCCTCAAGCTGTCGCCGTTGACGTTTGACGTTTCTGGTTAACATGAATGTCGTGTGCATGTGTTCCAGCATTCCCTTGGGAGCGGGCCAGTTCGACAGAGCAGTGTACTTGGAAGGCATCAGACGGAGGATGAACAGAGAGATGAAGAGGAGGGAAGCCGTGATGAAGAACCAGAGTGCCGTCTGCTCCATCTCCTGATCCTGGATCAGAAACCCAAGAGCTTGATAGCCTGAGACTGGGCACTCCCTGGGCTGAGCTACCGATTCAGGAAGCTGGACTTTCAGGACCACAAGGAAACTCAGAACTATGGGAAATGTCGTGTGCCTAGTGTGCAACCTGTTAAGCATTGTTTGCCACACTTTCATAGGGACTTCAACAATGGAGTTGCACATCTACACAAGAACGATAAATGCTCAGCAGTGGACTGTGTACCTGTCCATTTATACACAGGTACACAGAACCGACCAATTTTTAGTTACCAAGAGGACTTTCACTAGGAACATTTTATAACCCACTCACCTTGCGAATGCTTTTAACTGAAAAGCTGTGTCTGTGTGACTTGTTTTGGTATTATTTTTGTACACTTTTAATTTAGGACAGATGACTAGTTTGTTTTATCACTCATATTTGTCAAACTAAAGCAGTGTTGAATGGCTGTGTACGGTTCAGTTAACAGCTTCACTTCTCCAAACGTCCAAACACAGATCTGTTATTACTACCACGTGAAGGACGGTTGCCTTTGTACTTGTTTTATGGATCCCAATTACTTGCTTGAAATTATAGAGCGATATTTTAATAACCATTTCAAACATCTACTGGGACCCTTCTCAGGGACCATCTTTAACAAAGAAATGTAATCATTTTATGCACCACCAAGTTTGATGTTTTATTTCTGGACTGTCCTTTAAAAATTTAACTAGTATATAATAGAGATGCAGCATGTGGAAAAGGCCCAGTGGACACTGTACTCATTAAGATGGAACAGAGAGGTTTAGAGTGGACGTTGGTGCATTGTCTGGTCATAGAAATCATCGATTGCACTCAGTGGTCATCTGTGTACGGTAGCAGGATAGTTTCTAACTAGGCATAAGCAAGCAACGAATCCTCATGCATGGAGTTGTGTAATGCACTCATCACATTCCTCACTGCTTTTAGAAAGTGCCTGAGATCGAGTTTTATAACTGCCTCTGGGCTTTTCTGACCAAATAATGGCATGTTCTAAATGTTTAAAACTATTTAAGTAATATAAAACCTATTTCTGACTCAAAGTTTTATGAATGACTGTTCTTAAGATCTGGAAAAGCTAAGCTTGACCAATACATAAAAAAAGAAATCTAAACCACAATTATACAGAAAAACAAATATTCCCATAATATCAGGATTATTAAGATGTTTAAAATGTCTTGTTTAAACAATATACAACTATTTTGAAATGAAAGATTAGACTCTTTCCCAGTATTCAAGGGATATATATTTGCTACATTGGGACATCCATCACACAGCACTGATAGGGTCATCAAACTGGGAAAATGCCACAGCATGGACCGTAACCTAAACGTAGGCCTTCAGGACATGTAGCTCAACAGCAAAATGTCCAACATGGCTTCTTGATGGGAATATCACCAACATCAGATCAGTTATGCACTTTATAAAGTACTTAAATGTGCAAAGGTTTATAACAGACCCTGGGAGATATTTTAAACCTGTAGTTCCAATTGCTATTCTGGTAATCTCTGCTCTAAAGTGATCATCCAAACTTTAAAGAAAATACATTTATAAATGGATATCTGGACATAATCCTGGATACAGTTTAAGAGTGTCGAACCCATGCTTAGTCTTTGAAGAAACCAGCTGAAAATAGTGACATAAAGCCTGTTTGAATACAGGGCAAAAACAACCATGTCAATGACCATAACGTTCTGATCAGTATTTCGTATTTGTTAGACTACTCAAATTGTTCTGGTTTTGTATGTTAATCATGAATTCGTAAGCAACCTCTCAATATATAAACTGGTTACTCTTCTAGTACCCAAGTATTTGATTACTATTTTTGTCAGTCTTGGTGGAACATCTTTTTAACCTGTACTAATAATTTTACATAGATTTTTTTTTTTTACTCTAATTTTCCTTATTGTAAAAACTATATAGTTTCAAGGCTGGAATAGTCATCCAAAATGTTCTTCACCATGACTAAGATCTTAGAGAGTTTGCACCAGTGTTTCATACTTAAGACTTGAAAATAGTGTACATGACCAAATCGACCAACAATCAATTAGTCGTACCAATGCCTCCATCAGTGAACACGCAAAATCTCTCCAATAGTGAACAAGCAAACCAATTAACAATATATCAGAATCTCAACTAACAAGTCTTTCCGCCACATATTTGCATCACAATAAATTGGTAATAATCACATTTCCATGTGACTCTTGACCCTGGACAGAGCTATTGTATCAGTGTCCTGTGTGTCCTGGTCTTGAAACATTCCATCCTCCTTTCTCTCTTTCTTTTATGGGGGGACATAATGTGAAGAAAAAGTCAGCACAAGTCTTTTTGGGGCAAAACGTGCCTTTGTCAAGTCAGCTTCACCCCCCGAGCCCCAGCAGTGGGTGAAGAACCGTAGCGTTGAGGCCACCGTACGAAGCGCTCCGCGACAAGAGGCACGACCGCAACTTCCGTTAAACTTTCCCGTGAAAGTCGCGCCATGGGCGGGTCCTCGGCGCCGGGGCCGACGCCCTCCTACCGGAAGAGGCGGTAGACGCGCGGCAGACGGCCGTCCTTGCTGGAGAGGGCCGCCTGGATGTGCTCGTACGACGGCAGCTCCGTCAGGTCGCCCAGGGCCGCCACGGCCGGCTTGCTCCGCAGCATCTTGGCCGTCACTCTCTTGATGTCACCGGCCGTGACGTTGCCTAGCAGCAGAGACGAGGCACACGGTGAGCACTGAAGAGGGAGCTGATCTATGCTCTTCGATCGATATATACACATTTATTGTCTGCATAAATAACTGTATATGGACTCTGCCTGGGCCTTACTGATGAGCTGACAAAGCTCGTGGGGAAGCTTCCTTTTGCCTGTGGCCAGAACCTGCCGACCGACATCCTCAAAGATGACAGGCCTGGACTCCAGGTTCATCATCAGCATGGACTTCAACTGCGTCTTTGCTCTTTCCAGCTCCACCTGTGCACAAGCCAGAAATGTTGCCATAAAAGCGTGTTCGAGTTGGGGTTGTGCAGTAGGCTCCACAGATGCAGACATCCACAAACCCACCTCTCCTGCAGTGCCAGCCATCTGAATAAACTCCCGTGTGATTATCTCCACCATTTCCCTCACCTGATGGATAGATAGAGAGAGAGAGAGAGAATTTCTACTAAATTGATCTTGCCAAACAAGAGAAACCCACTCTGTCCTTCAAATCTGTCCGAGTGTACCTGTCTAGGGTCAGCGCTGGCATGGATACAAAGCAGGCCACTGTCCTCATAGCTGTGATGGTAAGAGGTAGCGTTGTACATCCAGTGATGTCTGGAAGACCATATGAGAGTTCATTTAGTAGAGAGGTGCTGGGCAATGTTTAAGATCAGACTTTAAATTTTTTTAAGCAATGCTATATTCACATATACCATTATTAATAAATGCAGGACCAGTGATCTAATTCTCAGAAAGCTAAATTACTTACTCTAGTTTTAATCCATACCTAAAAATATATATACACTATAGAGTACAGCACAAAAATCTGAAGTTGTTATCTGACGAATTTGGAGCTGCGATATTTATTTAGCACTCAAGCTGCTCTGATAACACCAATAGCTGGGAAATATGTTTCAATAAAAGTCCATCTTGAAAAGGTGTAGCACTAGCAATAGCACTGATAAAGCACATGCAATTGTACCAACACACCCAATAAGATCAGGCATTTGTTGTTGCAAATGCATTTGTTGCAGATGTGAACAAAATTCTGTAATAGGAGGACATTTGTTACAATTTGAAAATGGGAGTTTTAAAAAAATGAAGCAAATGGTTTGTCATACTCATTTTGAGATATTGAGATACGCTCCATTTCAGTTTCAGCATATACGAGGTGTACCTGTTGAGCACGTTCAGATAGAGCCGCGTGAACATGCCTTTCCCCGGGCCGCCCGCAGAGAACGAGCCTCCTCCTCCCATCATCATGTTGAGAACGGCGAAAGGAATGAAGTCGTCCTCCTGCAGAGGGTCGGGAAGAATTTACCCAGGGGTTACACGGCGGGGGGGGGGGGGGGGGGGGGGGCAGGACGGCTGTACGGTTGAAGGCGTTTCCCCTCCGAGCGGTGCAAAAACCCACCAGGAAGGAGCAGGTCTCCAGGCCGATCATGATGTGCGTAAGTTCCGGGATCGGCGTGGGTCCCAGGCTCACATCAGACATGTCCTTCTCCATCTGTAGACACACAGCACCAACAATCATGCCCCCTTCGATGCACACACGGAGTTTAATGCTGTAGTAGAGCCGATCACAGAAGAGCAGATCCTGCTGACTCCATCCCAGGACCAGGGCGACATGCCGCCTCCGGTATCTTCCAGCTTACCTTAACAAAGCCTCCCGTGTACTGGGCCACCGAGCAGTCCACGTGGCCCGCCGGGCCCGCTCCCCACACGGGCTCCACACCCAGCAGGTGCTTCCTGGCACACTCCAGCAACCGCTCGTGCTCCACCCCCACCCCGGCCAGCACCATCCGCTCTGGGCAGTAGTAGCTACGCAGGTAGGAATGTAGCAGCTTCCTGTCGATCTTCTCCACATTCTCCACAGGGCAGAAACGAGGCAGGCCCACCGTGTTCCCCCTGTATGCTGCCTGAAGGCATGGGAACACCAAGATGACGAGGTCACTGGGTGGTTACAAATGTTGTCAGGATTTCTGGGTGTAGATTAATGTTTTGCCCAAGAGTTGAAATAGAATCTTCACTAAAATGTCCAGAGATGTCCAAATGCAGTTATTCTGAACAATATTGCAGTTTAAGTAGCAGTAATGTCAATTAAGCTCCAAATGTGTATGCATGATCGCAATAGTATCTAAAATTTTACCAAGCACAATAACAAACTTATCTAGCACCAATGTGAAAATCAGATGAAACATTGCAGATGCTGCTATTTAAGCAGCACTAAATTGACTGTAAAAAACAGCTCAAAAAAATTAAAACTCAATTAACAAATCATGACATTTTAACTGTTTGAGCACTTTCAGGACCCAAATACTGAGACTTTCAAACACGGCGACTGCCACTCACGGCGTGGATCATTTCTGTCAGTAGCGGCTCAGGATCGGGTCTCATGTTCAAATCTTCCAACTCGAACCTCACGGTCATTCGAGTCATCTCGAGCTCTTCATCTATTAAAAATACCAGAGCCACAAGCTTAGAAACTGCCCCAAGAGTCAGAGCGGCACATCTGGAAAGCACGACAAGCCCTCACCCAACAACCGAGGCTGTAGAACAGCATCTGCCAAGAGGTTAACCACAGTGTCCAGCCCTTTGACCTCAGCTGAAACTGCATACATCGTTGTATCCCTGAAAATGAAGGTAAGATCTCCATGAAGAACAGCGGTAGCACTTTCTTATACACAACCTGGCAGTATTTCAGTGTGTAACACAAACAAATGTAGTATAGTTAAATGTAAGCTCTGTAAAATTATAAGGAAACAGCTTATGAAGCTAATACAGCTTTGATAAGGAGAACAAGAAAAAAAAGTGAAAAGAGTCAAACCTGGATGTTTGACAGTCACAGATTCCTCCATGCTTCTCCAGTGACAGAAGTATTTCATCTTTACTTCCGTACTGGGACGTAGACTTGAATGCAAATGCAAATAATTAGCAAAATATCCTGGAGACTACATCTTTTCTTAAAAAAATAACATGGAAACATTCTAGCTAGAAACATACTTACAGAAAAAGCAAGCTTTTCCAAAAAGTGTACAATTCCACTAGGATATTTGGTTTCATGACGAGATCCTGAATTCACCAAAACTGTAAGTATAACGGAAAGTCATGGCGTGATCACAGTTACACAGTTACAACTGTAGCAAACACGAAGCACAACCACCAGAAATGAGCATTCTTACTTCCAACGGTGCAGAACTGGCCAAATTTGTTTTGCGATGCAACCCTGAGGCCGTTCTCTAACGTGGTTATTTTAGTCTCGTATTTCTCATGACCATCAACTGAGGCGTATATAGGCTGAGGGATCCCGGGTAACGGCGTGGACAGAGAGACGTTGGGGTATCCGCCGCCACTGCTGTACTGCCTACACGCAGCGATGCCCAACCTGGAGCAGGAACGCACGTGTTATCCCACCATCACAACACCAATCACTTTGTCAAGGAGAAATGGATCAGCAGTTACAATGTGGTTCCTTGACATGTAAAAAAGCGCATCAGTGAACATGAACTCAACTCACTAGAGCAGCAACAGATAAACGTGACCGTTATGTTTGCTAGTTGGCTAGCTAATTTAGCAGCCTATCTTACCACGGCGTCGGTAATTAGCTAAAAAGGCACTTAGAGACATTTAAAGAGGTCGTTTTACTCTGTTCATGTGAAGTACTGATTATCGTCGTTACTGCTGTAATTTACACAAGACCCTGTCTCTAAACTTTAAATAATGAAAGGCAACCTTTGTATAGGGCACCAACACCTTAATCTTGACATGTGAGCCGCCATATTAGATTTTCCGAAGAGTCCCGGAAATGATTCAAGAGCACATCCGGGTCACCGTTGCTTAGAAACGGCACTCTCGCGCTTTCCTGCGCTCTTGGTGGCGCTCCAGGTCATTCGGTCACCGGGTGGAGAAACGCTGTCAAAAGCACATGGGTCAAGCTTGTAGACTCGATACATTTTAATCTAACACACAGCTAAAGGTGTATATATTTGCAAACTTGGAGAACCAAAGTGCCTAAACTGAGATGACTTAGAGGAGAAATAAAGGTTCTGACTCCTGATGTTGAATATGCAGAGTCGTTCAGCCTTGATTCAAATGTGTCTCCACCTTGAGTAAAAACAATAAAGACGATTATTTTAATAAAAGGTACAATGTAAGATCATTTAGTTTCATTAACTCTAGCGGGGTTTTTTCATCCTTGCATTTTGCATGTATGATATAACGGGAGCAAATGAACAGGTTCCACACAAACAGGAGTAGCTAGTCCACCTGCCGTGACGTATTCTTCCGGCACACCTGGCCTGGGTTTCGGCACCAGAAAGCCCTCACAGCCCTCACTTAGAGACGGGTATGGCTGCAGAAGGCTGGGTTGCTCACTTATCCAAATGTAAGGGAATAACCTTTGCCCAGTGGAAGGAGTAACTTTAAACATTGCGACACGGAGTGAAATCACGCAGTCTTGTGAGCAACGTGATCCCAGGACGCAGTAATGGCAGCAACCATCAAGCACTTCTCCGTAAATTACGACCCGATTAATGAAAACGACACGTTTACAAACGGCAGCCTCGTTGAGGGGCGAGTTGTTTTGGAAGTAACCAAAGACCTAAAGGTTAATCGGCTTTATCTAAAGTGTAAAGGGGAAGCGGACGTGCACTGGACGGAGTCCAACACCACCAACGACACGGACGACTCCTATAGCGCCCATGAAAGATACTTCAAACTTAAGCAGATCTTTATTCAGGACGAATCTAAGAAAGGTAAGATGTGGGTCCCAAGGTTGAAACGTGCGTGAACGGACTCGAGAAATATCTGCTTGAGTCTCGTAAGTTAGTTATCACTGTAATAGATGCTGTTTCATCTGTTCGGGCACCTTTCTGGAAGTAGATTATAGTCATGAGGGTTCATTATCACCATTGCGAATTTGTTCCGCATCTGTGGCTCAAACAAATATATGATGTGTTGTTCTTATCGGGAAATGAGGTATAGTGGAGACAGATATGTGGGGACAGAGAAAAGTACAAGATAAACAGGGAACGAACAGGAAAAGAGACATTCTAGCTGAGGGACAGACACGGTTAATACCTCTACACGGATCTTAACAAATGGACTTGGTCTCTGTCATGAAGTAATAACACGTGACGTCAGTGGAGTTTGTCAACTTTTTTTGTGGTGTCTTTACAGAAAAAAACAAGGGAGCCACAATAATCCATGGGGAGACTTGTGAGTACAGTGTATCACATTGCTGCTGTTGGATTTTCCTGGACACAGTAAATACAATGGAGTAAAGAATATATCCTTTAGTCTACTAAATACAACAAGGGCTATTATTTTTCAAAAGGCCTAATATGATAACATCAAAGGCCTAATATGATAATAATATGATAAAATCATGTTCCAGAAACGTGTTTGTATTACTGCCATATTGTATTACACCATAAACAAACTTTAATTCTCTATGTTGTAATCTTCCAGACAACAATTTGGTCATACCAGGGAGTCATGTCTTTCCATTTAGATTTCAGCTTCCTGAAAGGTAAGTCATTCTGGAAGAACTGACATTTCATTGGAAGCATTTTACAATATATCTAGTGTAATATCTCTCTGTGTGTACATAACATATGCAACACATTTTGTTATTTATATTTATTCTGTTTGTGTGGTGTGCCATCTGTGTTGGACAGTGTTTTGGTTTCTCATAAACTGATGAATCCACACTATTTCAGGAATAGTTTAATTTACCAATATGCCAAGTGTTCTGTTCAAATGCAAAACAGTTGTGTGATACTGCACAATCTGGGGGAAATGATTAACATGTGAAAGTTTATTTGTATTAAACTGTGTTGTAGGAATATGCCATCATCTTTTAAAGGATTCCATGGTTCAATTAAGTATGTTCTTGAGGCCAGACTGTGTAGAGCGTGGAAGAGGGCTCGTAATGCATCAAAAGAATTCACATTTGTGTCAGGGGTTTATGAAGATACTCCTTATTTAATGGTATGTGCTTAAAATATTTATATAGGTATTAAGTCAAAAAGAGGTCTTTAATATGGATGAGCAAAAACAAATACCTCAAAGATAAAGCCACACTCAGTTGCAAATACATTTTTACCTGCAAATAAAACTGAAGAATTGTGGGGTTAGGTTTACACACTGTTACAACTTTTCCCCATTTTGTTTTCCTCTTTGTGCCCTGCTGTTTTGACCTCTTTTTGACGTGGGGCCAGTGAAAGAGGGTGAGGAAGGGCTGGTGAAGATGTCATGTTGCGGTTATGAGACCTTATTAGCTCTCATAAACTGCTGTGATGAGCGTAGCCATTTCTTTAAATTACCATGGCCATCATTGATTCATCTGCACCATGTGTTTATATAGTTATGATTGGCATATAAGTTACTCTGACCCTAAGCTTCTAGAAAAGGCTGCTTCCAGTATAGTTTATGTAGATGATTGCCTTTAAATATTATTTACCCTAAATGTCTGCATTCACAGAAACCACTTTCTGGTGCCATTGAGAAAAAGATGAAATTATTCACATCTGGAAGTGCCTCAGTTAAAGCAACTACTGACAAAACAGGCTACATGCAAGGTAATCTTCCATCATTCCCCAAGCCCAATCGGATCCTTGACTACTGACATAACTCGAGCTGTTAAATGTGTGGAGTTTTAGCCCACTATTTCTCAATTCTGTCATTTTGCAGGTGAGATCATCACAGTTGAAGCCGACATCGAAAACTCTTCGTCTCGTGATCTCAAGTTGAAGTACAAACTTGAACAAAAACAGACCTTCACCGCTCAGTCTAGTCACAACTACTCCACAACGGTTATCTTCAAAGTGGTTTCAGATCCCATCCCATCTAAATCAAAGAGATCTGTGGCCAGCAAGCTGAAGATCCCTCCAGATGCGAGCCTGTCCATTGCAAACTGTGACATCATTAAAGTGGAGTACATCCTCAAGGTGCTGGTGTCTGATTTACTTTACTTGATTTCATCAACATCCACATTTATCCTCCAACATCACGTTACCGTGTTCATTATTTATATCTTTTGTTTAAAGGTGTATTTGGATATCCCTTATGCCAGAGACCCGGAGGTCTTGTTTCCGATCATCATTCTGCCAGCAGACCAGTACTTTATTCCACAGCGAAATGAAGCAGGTGTCTGTGCCAGTGCAGAGATGGGGAAACCAGGGTGGAGTAGTTACCCATCCCAGCCTGCACCATCACCCTGCCCCCCTGCTGCCTCCACCTTTGGTCCGGCTCCAGGACTATACCCCAGTCTGCATACCCCACAGCCAGCCAATCCGGAAGGGCCTCCACCTTCTTATACAGACATCTTCCCTACTTCAATTGCAGTGACATCAGGGCTACATCCATCTCCATTGCCCTCAGCCCTCAGTGCTCCACCCTGTCCTCCTCAGGAATCTACAACTTCTACTGTTTCATACCACCACCCGGTGCTAGAATGTCCCAGTGCCCTCGGATACTGCCAGGGTCCACTTTATTCTGAATTCTACCCAACTACAACATCTCAATAGGCCACATAACCAAAACTGCCTTTGAGCTCTTCACTGGCTGAATTTTCACTGTAGGGGGCATGGGAATTAACTACTGTGTTTACAACTGCTGTTAGGTTAAGTTAGGTTAAGTTTTTAAAAAAGTTTTATTTATACATATAATTAAAATTATATATATATATTATATATTTTTTTCATTCATTCATTGTCTTTCTGTTAAAAACTCAATATAAGTATGTAGTTACTCCATCCATTGATAAATATATTTTAGAATGCTGATCTGCCATTACTCCATGACTCCAAGCACGGTTCAGTTTCTCTGTATGTCACAGCACTCCACTGAACATTTTGCCATAATTTAAAGCCATATCGAGACCACCGCCGCAGGAGTGGCTTGAAACTTACACTGAGAAAGGCGGACAGCCATTTAGGCAAACGAATACTAATGTTAAATTACCTCAATTAGTCTTACTATTTTATTCCTTTGCACCGCCTATATTTCCGTCTTTAAAACAGCCAGTCTGTGAAGAGATAGTAAACCAATGCCAAGCATAAGTGATTCTGAACGCTTTTTGAGCAATTCTGAATTCTTATAAATGTTCTGTTTTTAGCTTAAATGATGCCCGAGTGCTTATGTGGCTTGAGATGGAAGAATAAAACTGCTGCACTACATGAGAAATCTCTGTTGTCTGGTAGTGTTTGTTATAAAGATACATGGTACACTATGTTCATCTCTCACTGTCATTTCCAGCAGGGGTCTGATGAGGGGATGCTCCACAAAGGCTTCTGGTGGGGAGGGCGGGGGGCCAGTGCCCCTGTCACAACATCCTTGGCCCCCCTTAAGGCCCCCCTAAATGAGGCTAGGTGTGAGACACATCATTTTGTGAATTCACAACATAGTGATTTTGGTTGACATTTTGTAGCTTGTTACATTGAAAATTTCATTAGTCGATTGCTGTCATCATCTCCTGCATTCATTGTGTTGGTTAAATATAAATTCAGTAATAAAATTGAACCTATTTTTAATGCATGTCAACGTTTTGAATCACTATTTATTACTCGTTTAGACATATTTTCACTATTGGACATCTCAAATACAGAGTTTAAGTGCTGGTGTCTGATTTACTTTACTTGATCTTACCAGCATCCACACTGATCCTCTAACATCAGGTTACAGTGTTCATTATTTATTTCTTTTGTCTAAAGGTTTATTTGGATATCCCTTATGCCAGGGACCCAGAGATCTTGTTTCCAGTTATCAATCTGCCAGCAGACCAGTACTTTATACCACATTAAAAATATGTTGAAGTTAGAATAACACATTCAAAATAAATTTTAATAAGTAATTTAAGTAGTACACACTTAAAAACTATACTTCTGACATTTGAGATTATAAACTTAAAAATAGTACTGATTTATTTGTTTATTTACATTTTTATTTATTTTTTATACAACTGATTGCCTTAATGTTTTTGAGTTCTGTTAACTTGTTTGGGTTTAAATCCCAACAGGTAAGTAACAATCCCAAGAAGATACAGCTCTCTTTTTAATATACAAAATAAAGCAATAAAAAACGTATGTATGTGCTATTAAAAGGAAATAAATCATTTACATCACTGAGTTTTTTCAGTAGAGTTTGATGCTGTTTAAATAATTTATTTTATTTACTTTATAATTTTTGTAATAACAATATTATTACAAAATCAGTATTTTACATTTTTTATTTCTCAGAACAAAATTTACCCCGCACTTCTCAGGGCGCACACTTTTGAAGCAGTTAGACCAGCACTATACGTGTGGGTTAATAGCGCACATGCGCAATGCTACTGGGCATAAAATAAGTAGTAACACCCTCTCTCTTGTGTGGGGAGTTTTGTTCAGGTGTTTTGAGGTGTTAACATTTATCTACCACAGCGTAGAACCGAGCGTACAGCGCATGTCCTAACGCTATCTAGGTGAAGCGTTAAAAATAACAACAAAAATGTCAGGAACAATCAAAGGGCTGTCTTTGAACTACAATCCCGTTAATGAGAACAACACGTTTACAAGCGGCGACATTATTAATGGTCAAGTTAACTTAGAACTATTTAAAGAAGTCGCAGTTGACCGTTTTCTTATAAAGTTTAAAGGGGAAGCAAACGTTTGTTTGTACGTGTCATCAGGCGAGAGTGATTGGGAAAAACACAGTTCTTGTGAAAGATACAATCTTACACAGTTTTTCATTCAGGACCCATCCAAAAAAGGTAAGCAATATCTTGTACGTAAACAAACAAACATAAACATAAATCAATCTTCAAATGATTTTATGTGCGTTCCTTTGCCATATGTACGTTTGCTACGTTTGGGCGTGTTATGTGATAGCGTCAACTTATCTCCTAAAGTAGGATTTAAATATGCAACGCAATAACAGCTTTTTTTTACAGGAAAAAAAATTGTAAGTGTAGTCCATTTTATTGTTTACACCATTTATTTACAGTCACTCAAGTAAAATGGAAATAGGATTCATGGTGTTGGCATCAAATTTAAATTGTCTCAACTTGTGTTTTGTTTCCATCCTCTGTTTTCCTGCTTTCTCTTTCTATTTTTTATTATTTATTTTTAACTTCTAGATAGTATTAGACCAGGCAGCCATGTTTTTCCATTTAGCTTTCAAGTGCCCCAAGGGTGAGTAATGAACCTAATGTCTTTCTAATACCAGCAGTATAGCCTATTGTCTTTCGGAGGTTTGCTTTGGTGTAGTAATTCTCTTCACTGTAAACATTGTTCTGAAGTAATAGTCGTTTTGTCTTTTGAAATTTGAGATTGTTGTTCCCCTATCAACTAAAGTGGCTCATAAGATATTGTGACACTAAGATAAAAACCCATAGTGGTACAGAGAATCTGTAGGTGTAACGCTAGGGGCGTCAGTGAGCGATAAGGCGGATGCATGTGCTGAGCAGAACGAGGTTTATTAAGGGCAGATCCATAATCAGAGTCGGCGTCACAGTCCAGGTTCATCAAGCCAACACTGAGATTCATAGTAACTAACGAAGAGAAACTAGGCAGAAAACATCAACTAGAAATAATTTACAGATTAAACAAACAACAAGAAAAGATTACATTGACAAGAAATCATTACAACGATCTCTGCAGTCTTTCATAAACCATCTAGGAAATCTTTATTTACTAAGGTGCTGTATTGACAAAATTGACTTTGGGCACAGGAATTGGGTGACACTTGTGTTGCTAGGATACCTGACGGGAGATAAACAACGGTAGTGAATAAAAACTGCAGACATGTTCTGGATCATGGTGTATTGCACGTTACCCAGCTGGGACTGAACTAGCCCTCCGATGTGTCCAACTGCTGTTATACGGAGTGTGATACTAACATTGCAGATAAATCCAACTAGATGACAGTATCTCTAACCATGCGTGTCTTTTAGCGCCTGGGCCTGAAAACTTTATTGAGAGAATATAGACATTTAACTTTTTTTTTACTTGCGAGAGACTACTGAGAACGTCAGATCATGGAACATCATGTGTCTGTGTGTTTGTATAATATACATCATACATTATGAAGCATTTCTCAAATATCCACACCCAAATAATTTATTTACAAGTTCACTTTTAAATCATCATAGTTATGCATGATGTTATACAAATTTGAAAAATGTGCCATCTTTGCAGGAATTTTCCTGCATCGTTTATAGGACGCCATGGGTCGGTTAAGTACATTCTCGAAGTCACACTGAGCAATTTTTGGACGACTCGAACTGCTACCAAAGAAATCATCTTTGTCCCAGGGATTTATATTGTTAGTCCCAATTTAATGGTATGTGCCCTTCTCACTTGTTCCCCTAATCAGCAGTGGTGGGAATTGTAGCAGCCACATCTCAGTACTGCCACCTAGATTAGATAACTCAGTACTGCTATCGCAGTGCTGCTTATAACCTTGTTATTTCAGTGAATATTAATGTGATGGAAATAACTTTACCTCAGCAATCCTATGAATCCTATGCGAATACGGAAAAGATACTATAGATAAACGAGAATACGAGACAACTAAATAGGGAATACGGGTACAGGATCAAAAAGCAACGTACGACGAAGAAACAAAAGGGAGAACCATTAAACAACAGAGAGAGAGGACAGACACACAGACAGAGAGAGGACCGACCACAAGGTAAAACATCAAAAACTAAGCAAACTAAACTATAGAAAAACACAACCAGAGTACAACATGGCCGACATGGAAACTAACAAGTAACAACAGTACAATTGATAAACAAGAGGGGCAACAGAATGAAAACATAACTAAGAGAAGCATTAGAGAAATAAACCAGGAACATAAATCAGGAATAATATATAAACAGAGACGACAAAAGAGCAGGGGGGTATTCCATGAAGCGAGCTAACTCAGTAAGCCGGGCTTTTTAAGACAAGCCTGGCTCATTTTGCTCAAATTCGGTTCCACGAAAGAGGCTAGACTTAAGCCTCGCTCAGTTACTACCAGAGATGCTCACAAGTCATTTTTTGCAAGTCCAAGTCAAGTCTCAAGTCTTTGACCTCAAGTCTAAGTCAAGTCTCAAGTCTTTGATCTCAAGTCCAAGTCAAGTCTCAAGTCTTTGTTCTTAAGTCCAAGTCAAGTCCCAAATATTTGAGTGACACTGTAGTCACAAATCACTGTATAGTTGTAATGGTCTGTTATGACTCTTCTGATGTATAATAGCTTAAACTGGTAAATGAAGAAATAAAATTTTTTAAAGTGCGCACGCACACACAAATGTTTTCCAGATAAATTTTGTATCCGTATTTTTATGAGGGCTATTTTTTATGAGGGTATTTTATCCGTATAAAGGAGGGCTGTGAAATTAAAAAATCACATTTTAACTATATATATTAAAGGTCTGCATATAAAAAATAGCAACCAAATTAGTGATTATAAAATAAAAATTAAAAACAGAATTCAAATTTTACAATAATAATGATTCTGACATAAAAAGCCCTGCAGCAACAACTATTTGTGTCCTAATGAACTGGATCAAACACAATCTATTTGAACTTCAAGGTGTCTTTCAGTGTCCAATACAAGGAAAATGTTTATGCAACTAACGCATTACATTTTTAAAAGATCAGGATTGACAGGGTACTTGTACTTAGCCTGGCTCAGTGAGGGTGCATTATGAGGCCTCCATGACTGAACACCCTCTCTACTGCCACCACTGGTGGCAAGTCAATACCAATATTGCAATATTGCTAATAACCTTTCAGGCAGTGACTAACCTTTCCGGGTGGGTTTTCAGGTGGAGAATAAAATTAGATGTGGTGGAACCAGCGTTCTGTATTTTTATGCCACACACGCTGCAGCTTGCTGCTCTTCTATTTGCTACTTGTACTTGTTTTGTACCCAAAACTTATTATGAATGGTGGAACAGAAGCGAGCGGTCTCACCAGCGCCGCCATTATCACGATGTTTTGCGTCGCGCGCAACGGTCACTTGCGAAATACTTGACGCGTCGCGACCGGCGCGAGGGTCTGCGCGCAGAAAATGTTACGTCAGCGGGAAGTAAAAAGCATTCAGACAGGCGGAGAAAAGGTTGTCAAATTAAACACAAAAGAACATTACAAATAAAAGATTGTTCACGAGTCTCAAATCACGAGTCCAAGTCGAGTTGCAAGTCTTTTGAATGGGCAGTCATGGCCTGATGGTTAGGGAACTGGTCTTGTGACCGGAGGGTCGTGGGTTCGATTCGCAGACCTGAGGCCATGACTGAGGTGCCCCTGAGCAAGGCCCTTAACCCTCAATTGCTCACTTGTATAAAAATGAGATAAAAATGTAAGTCGCTCTGGATAAGGGCGTCTGCCAAATGCCATAAATGTAAATGTAAAGTCTAAGTCGAGTCTGAAGTCACTGTATATGCGACTTAAGTGCGACTCGAGTCCGAGTCCCAAACTCGAGTCCCCATCTCTGGTTACTACAGCAACATATGCTTGGTACTAGGGGTGGGCGGATCGATATTTATATCGATAGTATCGATACAAAGGTGAGGATCGGTATCGGATCGATACCACAGCGAAAATATTGATTCTTTTGCTGCAGTTTAGAGGTCTGCGCGGGACTGCTTTTTTAATCCCGCTCCCGCCAAAAAATCGCTTGTTTTAATCCCGCTCCCGCCCGCACCTGCTTGTTTTAGTCCCGCTCCCGCCCGCACCGGCCAAAAAATCGCTGGTTTTAATCCCGCACCCGTCCGCCACATACACTACATTTCCTGTAGTTGGCTTAATTGTGGTGTATTCGCCTGTTTTAATTGAATTTTCCACAGCTGAAACTGGTTGACCGTCTACAGCAGGGGTCGGCAACCTATGGCACGCGTGCCACCATTGGCACGAGGCATAATCACTGGCACGCGACACTCTGGACCAGCATCAGCAAAAATATATATAATTTAATATAAATTATTATATTAATGGATTATAATTTCAAGTAAAAATTATCGCCCCCCCCCCTCCCCCCCCAACGGTTTGGAAGTATCGGTATCGGCGATACTGACCAGTATCGTATCGGTATCGTATCGATACCAAAATTCCGAGTATCGCCCACCCCTACTTGGTACCAAGCTAGAGTTGAGGCTTAGCTTAGCAGGACCGCTTCTATTGGCTGAGCAGTGTGATGTCAGTCTCGCCATCCGGGAAACAAAAGAACAAGGTTCCGCTGCTGTTCTGTCCATTAAATTGCTGTGGATGTAGCATATCATATCTTTATACTATATAGTACTGTAATTATTAGTTTGGAATGATTGCAGTTTATTATTAAAATTTAATAATTATATTTCCAAATGCAATTTATATTTCGATCTTCAGAGTACATATTCATTGTTAATCATTGAGGTTTCTGCACATTTCAATGTATTGGTTTAATCTTAAATTCAGGTCAGTGTAAAATGGAATACAGTGTCTAATCGCAGTTATGGTCCACAAACATACGTTAGCATAAACTCTATATCACAAAAAATACGATTATTTGTACCTAACTTAGTAATTTAGGTGAAGATACTTTTAGGTATATATTTATCCCCATACTTCCTCTTTTGTGTTCAAATTACAAGCAAATTATATCACTCCGCAATTCACATATGTTCAGTATAAATAATGTAAATGTGTGGTTAACTTAATGGTGCAAAAAGGAAATGAATACAGACAACAACCTTACCAAGATTTTCATACAGGTGATACAATTAATCCAACATGTTAATCCTGTACCTGTCCTGTAGAACTGTTCGCAATTTGGTGTTGGGGGAATTTCTCACTTGAACTGAGTTAGTGGGTCCCTAGACATGAAAAATCACTGAGGTGCTCGTCCGCCATAGTGCCACGAATTCCGCAATGGTCAAATTAAATATGGCCGCCATCGGCTATGATAAAAATCCAACTTTTTTGTTTCTGAATGTATATAGACATATAATACCTCCATTTAGACTAATTATGGTATGGGGAATTCATTTCTGATATTGTTATGACCATACTGGATGATTTTAACCTTGACTGGTCATGGTCAAGGTTCTTTTCCTATTCTGAAGTATCGTAAAATACTGGAGAGACACCCATACCAAGTAGTTTTACAAGGGAGGATTATACTATGGCAGGCATGGATAACTCTGATTATGCTGATAAGTCATCACTCTCTGGTACCAAGGGATCACACTATGCAGCATTAGTACTGTTCCAAGACACAACAGTAAACAGACCACTTCATAAGCCTCCAGTGTCAAGCAAAGGATTAAGGCATGCTGATCCAATCCTGCGGACAAAATTGTCATGCCAACAGGTACCTCACCATGCCAAGCCAGTGGTTCGACCTGCTCTGCCACCAGACATGCTGCTGCATCCTGAAAACAAGCAAGCAACATTACTTGATGTTGCAACTGCCCAAAGTGTATCAGCAAAGCAAGAATTCTTGATCAGTCTGATTCGCTGTGGGGTATCAGCAGGAGGCCCTCTGATATGGGCTGCTGTGCACACACTTGTCTTATCTGCTGTGGTACCGATGATGCGTGTTGGCTTCCTCCCTGTTGTACCAAGACCCATTACTGAGTGTGCCACCGTCAGACATTGCCTCACTAACTTCCAGAGCGTTTGCAGGCAACTGAATCAGGCATCAATGCCAATTTGGTGTGATGAAAGCGTGTTTGCCCTAGCTGTAGATATTTACCTTCATGAGACAGAACAGTTCAAGGATCTGTTCCTCTGTATGGGCCCTTTCCATTGGACCCGTGTTCTACTCAGATGCCAGGGAAAACTCATTCGAAGTTCTGGCCTGGATGATGCATTGGTGGAGTGTGAAGTGTTTGGACCTGGCGTGATTGAGTCTGTGTTAAATGGCAGTCATTATGTCCGAGCTTTCACTGGAATGCTAATTGTGGAGGATGTGATCAGGTCACTAGGGATATGGTGTGCAATCGAGCCAGTGGCAATGCTACTGTAATTGTGAGTTCTGTTGTCATTGATGATGAGGTGCTACCAGCAAAGGCAACTTGTGGGGAAGAGATCCCAGACCTCTTGAACTGGATTGAAGAATCTGATGCCAGGTTGCTGGTGCATGTTGAGTGGGCTATTCGTGTGAAGCAGTATGAGAGAGTTATCATAGTCTCCAATGACACAGACACCTTTGCACTGCTTCTCCGCTACAGCCCATACTTCCAAAAACTTGGGATGAAGGAGATCTGGCAGCAGTATGGCACTGGTGAGAGGCTTCGAATGCTTCCACTCCATCAAGCAGTCTCTCGTCTTGGAGCATCACTGTCAAAGACAGTGATTAAAGCTCATATCCTGACTGGAGATGACTGTATGAGCAAGGTGGGGACTAAACATGCTGCTATGGCTTCTGATCCAGTCCAGTACTTAGCCAACTTTGGAGAAGCAGATACCTTGACAGAGCAAGATGTAGCAGCAGTAGCGGTTTTCTTTCTGGTTGCTAAAATATTTTATACAGTTATTTAATGTGGTGTTTTACCTTTTCCTGCACATTAGACTAATCAACTGTACTTACCATTCTGGGGTATATTTTTATATTTCACCTTGACCTGCTGCCACATTCTCTTCACCCTCATGATTAATTAACATTATTAATTTACTATAACACTTTTTAAATGCCAATGAATGGATTAAATTATATGATCACGCATTTAATCTGTTTGCAATATTCAGACAGCTTCTCTGACTTTATAAATACAGGACGTGTTGCCTTTCTTCGTAATTGTCAGGTCCTGCACTCCCCGATCTCGCCACCAGAGGTCTGACTCCCCTGAGTTCTAGAGCGTACCAGCTGTCTGTCATTACACCTGATCATGAAGCGTATTTAACACTGCCAGCCCCCTTGCTCATTGCGAAGTATTGCCGTTCTTTCGTAGTCTGCATACCAAGCCTTTATTCTCGTTAGTCTCTTTGTGTATGATTCTGCCTGGTTCTTTCGACGTTGCCTTTGCCTTACCTTTGACATCTCCTCTGTATTCTGGATTACCCGACCCCTGCCTGTACGACTACGTTTCTGGATTGTCCTTATTAAACCTTGACCTGCACATGGATCCGAACATGCCTCACGAGTCTGATTCGTCACAGTAATAATGTATTTATATTCCTCATACAGACGTATAAGTAGCTCCTGTTCAGCAGAAGAAGCAAAAACGCTGCTCGTTTCTTTAGCTCTTTCGACATTTTCTTGCCTTTTCGAATATCGATTAGTGAGACTGTGTAAATACTGTGTGCACCCATGTGATCGCCTATTATAAAAGCCTGGCTTGAATTAGCGGGAACAAGTTGCGTCTGAATTTCGTTAGTGGAACGGAACTAGACGGAAGTTAAATGTTTGGCTAACTCAAGCGAGGCTTACTCTAATAAGCGCCGCTTTCATAAGCTCGCTTCGTGGAATAGCCCCCAGGCCGTCAAAGGGAGACTCATGTATAATGACCAACAACAAGGGGTAGAAACCAAGGGAACGGGGAAAGCTAGGCGGGACCAGGGAGGACAGAGGAGCTGGACGTGGCATCAGCTCTGCATGCTGAGACAGGAAAGAGAGGTTTTGTGGGAGTTGGATGTGGATCTAATCTAGATTAGATAACTCACATGTTATGAAATGTTTTTAAATGAGATTTCATCATTTTTTTCTGAAATATTTACATCAAGCTACAATCATTTTGCCATTTTACAATTCATTTTGTCATTTTATTGCACTAAATTTCTACATCATTTCTACATATGTGTTTCATTTAAGCAGTCCTCTGTTATTTTAGTTTCATCTCTGTTGTGTTCTTCTGCATAGATCCCACAGAGTGGTGCAACTGTCAAAAAGATGAAACTCTTCACCTCAGGAAGTGCCTCAATTAGAGCAACAATAGATAAAAAGGGTTATATGCAAGGTCAGTGCACATCATTTCACAAATGGTGTGCAACTCGTCTGCACCACCAAACCACCATTCAGTCTGTTTCAGCGCATTGTATGGAATTTCTGACTATTTCTTGATCCTTTCTTTCCGGAAGGGGAGATCATCAAAGTTTCCATTGACGTTGATAACTCTTCATCTCGCAACCTCAAGCTGAAGTACAGTCTCAAGCAAAAACAGACCTTCCATGCAAAGGGTCACTGTCAATATCACACCTGCAAAATATTCAAAGTAGTTGGAGATCCCATTCCTTCTAGATCAAAGCAAACTGTCACCACCCTGCTCACTCTCCCAACTAATGTGCAAGTCTCCATTCTAAATTGTTGCTTTATCAAAGTGGAATATGTATTAAAGGTACCAATAGCCAGTTCCTTCTCCATCTGTTACACCTGAAGTTTAAGGGGGGGTAATTCACTTGGTTACCCATGTACCCATGTTGCCCAAATTACTGAACTTCCTGTAATCTTTACAGATATGTTAACTGCCAAGGACAAATGTTTGAAATAGTTGTGTATATTGAAAAAGTACATGCTTTAATTTTTTACCCTGTTGTTTTATAGTATGTTATAATGTACATTCATTAATACCTATATAATGAAGAAATTCAAGTTGTGGTCTGCTATATAAAATTGCAGCATTGAATAATCTTAAAACTAGCATGTTTGTTGTACTAATTTGCTGTAATAACCAGCTGATTTTTCTCAGGTATATCTGGATGTTCCCTGCGCAAGTGACCCAGAGATCAAGTTGCCAGTGGTCATTTTGCCTGCAGGCCTGTTTCTTCCTCCACTGCCTAGTCAACAAGGCTTTCGGGCCTTTGGGAAACCTGGTACAGCAGGATGGAGCAATGTTTCACCCCATCCGGCATTTTGGCGCGGTCCCCCTGGTGCTGCTTATGGACCCGCCCCAGGGCAGTACCCCAATATGCATCCTTCACCTGTGCCTCCACAGCCAGCCAATCCAGAAGCACCACCTCCTTCCTACTCAAGCACCTATCTGTAGGGCCGGCCCTATGGAGTGATTTTTGTTTCAAAAGTTCCACAGAAGCAAAAGTAAATCTGCAGGCAAAATTCTTAGCATCAAGAGCAGAAAGTATATGTTATGAATGCAAAACAGAAAAAAAAAAAATCAAATGTATATTTTAAAAATATAATTGGTTATTTGAAACTTATTTTCGTTTGCATTTTGACAAGTTTTTGGTTCCATTGTTTTTGTCTTTTGCTTCTGGAATCTCTCTTTGCTTCTGCTTCGTTTTTTGCTTCTGAGTTTTGGAACACATTTACATGTGTGGGAGGGGCTTAGATGAAGGCGTTCCTCGGCAATCTCCACTGGTCACTGATTCCGGACTGACACAGAGCTCAGAAACCGCCTCTGGGACCAAGCCACACCCACCCCACCAGCTTCCCAGCGTTTTCAAACATGGCAAAATGCGGGGGTTCTGTTTCACAGTAGCATGTAAACTGAGTTTTACCATTAAAGTTTATACAAAGGTTATAATTAATTGCTAAATGGTCTGTAGATATTGCAAATGTACACTGTATAATAACTACATTAAGCATAACGGTTAATATTTAGCACACTTCACCAGCATCAATCAATCAATCAATCAAAGTTTATTTATATAGCGCTTTTCACAACACATGTCACAAAGCGCCTTACAGGATTTAAAAGGTTAACAATACTACGGGTCCAGAACCCTAATGAGCAAGCCAAGGGCGACAGTGGCGAGGAAAAACTCCCTAAGATAGTGGGGAATAGGAAGAAACCTCGGGAGAACCAAGACTCAAAAGGGAACCCATCCTCCATTGGGCGGCCCGTTAACACACAGATTACACAAAATACAGACAAATACACAAGTCACACACAAATCACACAATCAGACTAAGTAAAGGTAAAAATGAAAGTTCTGGGTTATGATATTGTCACTGTAAATGTCTGTTGATGAACGCCAGGCTTTCATTCCGTGTCGGAGCAGCGATGCTGGTATTGTAGGCTCCGACTGCAATGTTACTCTCCAGGTGAACCTCGGAGAAAAGATACGAGATGTAGTAAATATGTAACAGATTAATCAAAGGCCAAACTAAACAGATGAGTCTTTAATCGAGTTTTAAACATTGAGACTGTGTCTGAGTCCTGAATAGAGGCAGGAAGATTATTCCACAATTGTGGAGCTTTAAAAGAAAAGGCTCTTCCACCTGCTGTGATCTTTTTGATCCTAGGAACAGTTAATAACCCTGCGTCCTGCGAGCGAAGTGAACGCGCTGGGTTATATTGTTCAATAAGTTCACTAAGATAGTCTGGAGCTAAGCCATGCAGCGTTTTATATGTTAATAAAAGTATTTTATAGTCAATACGGAATCTAATTGGCAGCCAGTGTAATGACGATAGTACGGGACTAATGTGATCAAACTTTTTAGTTTTTGTTAAAACTCGTGCTGCTGCGTTCTGAACCAGCTGGAGTTTGTTTATCGATTTACCAGAACATCCAGCTAGGAGACTGTTGCAATAATCTAAACGAGAGGATATGAATGCATGGATTAGTTTTTCTGCATCACTAATATTTAATATGTTTCTAATTTTGGCAATGTTGCGCAAGTGAAAGAACGCTACCCTAGTTATATTATTAATATGTGTATCGAACGAGAGATCTGGGTCTATTGTGACGCCCAAGTTCTTTACCTCTGCGCTGGGGGTTATAGTAAAAGAATGTAGATTCAATGCTGCATTATGTATCTTGTCTCTCGCAGCCCTAGACCCAACTATTATCAATTCTGTTTTATCGGCATTTAGTGCTAGAAAGTTACACGCCATCCAATGTTTTATCTCTTCTACACATTTCTCAATCTTACTGTTTGCGCCTAAATCATCGGGTTTTGCCGATAAATATAGCTGAGTGTCGTCTGCGTAGGAATGGAAACTGATGTCATGCTTATGCATAATTTCGCCTAAGGGTAACATGTACAGTGTGAATAGAAGTGGTCCTAGGACTGTCCCTTGTGGGACACCATATTTAACCTGCACAGATTTAGAGGTTTTATTATTAACACTTACACATTGGAAGCGGTCAGTTAAATATGATCTAAACCAGGAGAGTGCGACTCCTTTAATACCTACTGTGTTTTCTAGTCTATCCAGCAAAATGTTGTGGTCTACAGTATCAAAAGCTGCACTAAGATCCAACAGTATAAGGAACGAGACGAGCCCATTATCGGCCGATATTAGTAGATCATTCACTACCCTGAGTAAAGCTGTTTCAGTGCTGTGGTTTGGTCTAAATCCTGATTGGAACTTTTCATGGATACTATTTGATTGGAGATAGTGGTTTAACTGATTGGAAACTGCTTTTTCTAAAATTTTAGAGATAAATGGGAGATTAGAAATGGGTCTATAGTTGGCTAAAATCTGCGGATCGAGATTCTGTTTTTTAATCAAGGGTCTAATTACGGCGCATTTTAATTGTTTGGGCATGTAACCTAGGTTAAGGGAGGAGTTAATCATATTAAGTAAGGGCCCTGCAGTGGCTGGGAGTAGGTCTTTAAATAGACGGGTTGGAACTGGGTCAAATATACATGATGTAGGCTTAGACGAATTAATCAGTGTTGTGAGCTCTTTTTGCGATATAGGATTGAAGATATTTAGCTCAGTAATATTTTTGGATGCATAGTTACTAATAGCTGAACTACTGGGGTTGGATTGGAGGTTAGGCTGCGATGTATTATGACTCTGTAGTCGGATATTATCTATTTTATTATTGAAAAAGTTTAAAAATTCATCGCTAGTGTGTGTAAGTGCTGTGTTAGAACTAGTGTCGTTGATATTTCTTGTTAGATTAGATACCGTCGCGAAGAGAAATCTAGGGTTATTCTTGTTGTTTTCTATTAGTGTCGAATAGTATGCGGCTCTAGCTTTTATTAGGACATGTTTATATTTGACTATGGCGTCTTTCCATGTGATTCTAAACACTTCTAGTGAGGTGGATTTCCATTTTCGCTCCGCTGCTCGAGCTGCCTGTTTTAGAAGACGAGTGTGTTCGTCATACCATGGTGATAGCTTTTTCTCCCTAATTAATTTTGTTTTAATTGGAGCTACACTGTCTAAGGTATTGCTGAGTGTGGAATAAAACTGTTGTGTTGCCTGTTCCAATTCATTGGGCTGCAGTGGCATAGTGTTCGGTAGCTCTGGCAGTAAGTTTATAAATGTTGCTGCAGTGTCGGATGTAATAGTGCGCGTGGTTTTTGTATGGCGCATCTGATGTACATTGTATAAAGTCATTTCATATATTAGTAAGAAATGATCTGAAATGGCGTCATTTTGGGGGATGACTGCCAGATGTTCTATGTTTAATCCGTAAGTAAGTATTAAGTCTAAGGTGTGTTTACAGCGGTGGGTAGGCCCTGTCACATTTTGGGCTATACCTACTGAATCTAGTATGGAGTCGAACGCAATTTTCAGTGGGTCTGATTCATTTTCATAATGAATGTTGAAATCCCCCACAATTACAAATCTCTCGATGGTTAAGACTAGTTCCGAAAGAAACTCAGCAAATTCCTGAAGAAATTCTGAGTAGGGACCCGGCGGTCGATAGATGGTCACTAATTTAAGCTTTGTTTTATTGCCTATAAGATTATTGCCTATTTCACCTATCAAAGCCTCAAATGAGTTAATAGAGGTGGTTGGTTTTACAGTAAAACCTATGTCTGTGTCATATATTGTGGCTACTCCACCTCCACGCCCTGTGATATGGGGCTGATGAACATAACTGTATCCAGGAGGAGCTGCTTCATTAAAACTTACATATTCGCCTACTCTAGCCCATGTTTCTGTTAAACAGAGTGCATTTAGTCTGTTATCTGAGATTATTTCGTTTACTATCACAGCTTTTGATGAAAGCGATCTAATGTTTAAAAGTCCTAGCCTTAGCTTAATATTGCTGCTCACTTCATGTTGATTATTTAATTTAATTTTAATTAGATTTTTAGAACATATCGCCCTGTTATTCTTATACCTGCCACGGCTAACAGACACAGTCTCAATGGTTTGGTAGTTAGGGAAGTAAGTTCTACTTAGCTGATTTGCGTGGTTTGTTGTGGCTGGTCAGGCCCGACGTAGCACGTCCTCGATGTTCCTGGAGAGGACTGCCGAGCCTAGGCGACTGGGGTGAAGTCCATCTCGGCGGTAGAGTGATGGACGCTCTCGGAAACTCTCCCAGTTGTCGACGTAGTCCACGCCGGCGCTGCTACAGGTGTCCCGGAGCCAGCTGTGGAGACAGAAAAGACGACTGTATGACTCGCACCCTCGCCGGAACGTTGGAAGCGGACCGGAGACAACAAGCCTGGCCGACGTCTTCTTCCGCGCGGTGTCCAGAAGCGAGCGGTAGTGCTCCTTCAGGATCTCGCTGCGCCGGGCGAAGGTGTCGACAGCCCCCACGTGAAGGACGACGGTGCCGAAGTCGTCTCGCTGCTTCAGCGCCGAGGGAAGCCGCCTGGCCACGTCCAGGACACGAGCGCCTGGAAAACATGACACAGTGGGGGTTCTTTTAGCGCCTGGCAGGTGAATCTTTACGTGTCGTGTTATCGAGTCGCCGATAACAAGGATACCGCCCTTATTCTTCTTCGGTGCCGGCGCTGGTGAGGGTGGTGTCGGACGCAGGGGTGAGGGCGAGGCGGAGGACCTGGAGCTGAGCACCTCGAACGGATTCGCAGAGGAGAAGTCCGGCTGAGGTAGGGGTGACGACGCCGGCTGCCTTCCGCGTCCTCGCTGGCGCTCCCAGCCTGGTGCCCGGGTCAAGATGGCAGTCGCGCTGAGCCGCCGTGACGAGGGAGTGGAGACGGCCGAGTAGGCAGCGTCGCGGGCGGCCTCGAGCCTGGTCTTCTCCTGGGTGAGCTCCGCTTGCTTCTCCAGAAGACGCTGGATCTGCCGACCCAACTTGTCCAGCTCCGAGCCGAGCTTGACGAGAGCCCGTTCCTCCGCGGTAGCCATGAAAAACAGGGGAGACAAAACAGAGGGAGAAAGAAAGAAACAGGGGGAGAAAACAGAGGGAGAAAAAAGAGACGAGTAAACAGAAACGAGATAAAATAATCAGATGTCGGTAAGTGTATTATACTGATTTAGAATTGTAGTGTTTAATGTAAGTGTATTAGGCTATAGCTAAGCTATGCTAATGTGATACGTGAATCCGCGTTTGCGTGCGAGCGTGCTGCCGTGCGCCGGTGAAAACAGCATGAGCTTTTTAAAATTTTTGTGAACTGGATGGAGAGAAAACACTGATGTGTGGAAGAAATATGAGTATTTGCAATACATTCTTTATAAAGAAACCTGCCTTTGCGTTAACTTACACTTTGAACACTAACGCTAGAAGGGCTGCATGCAATACATATAAGACTTATTTAATCACCATCTAATAACTTGAATGTCAAATGTGTCAATTTAAAGAAATAAAAAATAAGTATATATTCAAACACTGAACCATGTATACAGTAATGGCATTGTAATTGCTCTGTTACTGTTTTCAAACAGTATTTGCAAGATTGCAATTTCAAAACACAAATGTGAAATTCCATTAAAAATCACCTTACACATTATTGCACATTATAGAAAGTAAAGTCTAATGATCTCTGAACACATTTAAAGGGGAAATAAAAACAGGGGTTCTTGTCAAATGTTTCCTCCTCCAATGTCATGTTTAGGGGCAGTCATGGCCTGGCGGTTAGGGAACTGGTCTTGTGACCGGAAGGTCGTGGGTTCGATTCCCAGACCTAAGGCCATGACTGAGGTGCCCTTGAGCAAAGCACCTAACCCCAACTGCTCCCCGGGTGCCGGGCTAGGGCTGCCCACCGCTTTGGGCACATGTGATCCACAGCCCCCTAGTAATCACTAGTGCGTGTGTGTGTTCTGACTGCACAGATGGGTTAAAAGCGGAGGACAAATTTCGATTGGGGTGTAAAAATCACAATTGACATCATATGGCACATTTACATTTACTATTCTGATGTTGATTGACTAATGCTAAAATGGTCGACTGAATTAAGGTCTACACTATCTGAGTTGACCGTCTTCCGAGTCCACAGCCAATAGAAAATGAGTTTCGAGCCAATTCTAAGGTGCCGTCCCAGAGACGATGTGTAGTGCTCCAGGCACCACTGCTGCTCCCGGGCCAGTGCATGCTGCTCTGGGCCTGGAATGGTGCCACCACCGCCCGCCATCCTCAGCTCCAAGAGGCCGATGCTCGCCACCCAGCAGACAGCGTGAACCACCCCAGACCTGAAGGTGATCCCAGGTAAGCGCTGCTTGCTCAAGGCGGCTCAGCGCCCCCCATGGAACAATGGGTACACTTGTGTGGCAATTACAGCTATTAATCATTTTTTCCAAGACCTAATCTGGCCAGCACAGGTCTCTGGAGTAATCTTGGCCCATTCCTCCATGCAGATCTTCTCCTAGTTGTCTAGGATCTTTGGGTATCTCATGTGAACTTTGGTCTTGAGCTCCTTCCATGTGTTTTCAATTAGGTTAAGGTCAGGAGACTGACTAGGCCACTGTAACACCTTGATCTTTTCCCTCTCAAACCAGGCCTTGGTTTCCTTGGCCGTGTGCTTGGGGTCGTTGTCCTGTTGGAAGATGAAATGATCTTCAAATCCTTGATGGAGTAGCGGAGGTTCTTGGCCAAAATCTCTAGGTAGGCTGTGCTATTCATCTTCCCATAGATGCAGACCAGATGGCCAGGCACCTTGGCTGAGAAGCAGCCCCACAGCATGATGCTGCCACCACCACACTTGACTGTAGGGATGGTATTCTTGGGTTCTAATGCAGTGCCATCCTGTTGCCAAATGTCCTGGGTGTGGTTGGCACCAAAGACCTCAATCTTGGCCTCATCAGATCAGAGAGCCTTGAACCTGTTTGCCTCAGAGTCCAAGTGATCATGAACAAACTGTAGAGGACCTCTTTGAAAGCAGAGGTACCTTACGGGCTCACCTGGAACGGAGACCACTGCAGTGGAGTTTGTTACTTATGGTACTGATTGAAACTAATGTCCCCATGGCCATGACATCTTCCCGGAGCTCTCTCCATGTTGTCCTTGGGTCAGTTTTGACCGTTCTGACCATTTCATATGTCCAGGCTGATCTACAGTCCAAATGTCACAAGCAAAACCTGCAAAATCTGCAGGGGGTTGAATGCTACTTGAAGTATATGTATATATGCATATACACTACTGTTCAAAAGTTTGGGGTCACTTAGAAACGTTCTTATTTTTGAAAGAAAAGCAGTTTTTTTTTCAATTTAGCTAACATTAAATGCATCAAAAATACAGTCTATACATTATTAACCCCCAGAAGACTAGAAAATAGCTGGTTTGGCAGCAGATATACTCATAGCGCTGCATACATTAGCACCTTGTCGTGAACCTCAATCTCTTAAAATGCATAAAATAATTAAAAATATTGGGTAGGGAAAAACAGTGGCCTGCAAGCACCCCAACTGCAGCTCCACTCCGTTCAAGATGAAATTGTTCACTCTGCCCTTAGAGGCTTACTGGCTCCGTAGCTGTAACATGAACACAACAGCATTTAAGCACACGCTACGAACGAACACATGCATGGTAGCCATCCACCAATAAATGGTCAAAACACAATATTATAGTGCTTAAAAGGTACATACCCAGTAGATACGCAGGCAACGCTCACATCCACACCTGTTAGGTCACTGTTGACGTCAACGCTTCGCAATCTATGCGAGCAAAGGTGCAGCCAGTTAGCACAGAAGCACTCACCAGCACGTCTCCGTACGACGATCCAGCGACCTACCGGTTGAATCCGCTATGTATAACCCTCCACTTCTCAATTGGATGGCCACCAATACAGTCTCAGTTCTTCCAGGCATGACGTTCACACACCAGACAACATGCAAGGCCTTCGTGTACCCAGACAGGAAGTGAATACACCACAGTGTGCTCCCTTTTATCGCCCCCCTTTGGCGCCAAGCCTCACCTACAGTGGGCGTGATGGTATTACGCTCAAGGTACACTTACGACCATGCCACATTTCCTATAATAAACCCAACATTTAGTTGCAAATTTTTTATTTATAAATTTTCTACAACACTCTCGTCTCCTGGTCCATGAGGCCGTGAACTATAGGCCTACTGAAACATGAACCGTTCCGCCGTGTATCAGTTAAGGCTGGATACTTTATAAGGCTGGATAATTTGACTGTCTTCACACGCCACACATCCAATTTCTCACGTGGAAAAAAATCTAGTTTATTTACCTCTGATCCACATCTGATCAATGAGTTACTAGTTCGCTCTGGCGCCAAATCAATGGCGATTGATCGCTATATAATATAATCCATTTTACACCCCAACAATTTACACTCTGAACGATTCGGTGAACGAATCTTTTGAACTAATCTTTTAAGTGAAATGATTCTAATGATTCAGTTCGGCTAAAAGAACTGTTTTGCCCATCACTAATTCTGATATTCTGTATCAGAATTAGTGTATTATTAGTGTATTATTACTAATTCTGTACGCCCCTACCTGGGATTTTCCTCTCCAACGTCCGCTCACTCTCCAATAAAATGGACGAGATCGCGCTGCTGATGAGAAGAAATAGCGACTTTTCCTCCTCTAGTGTGTTGTGCTTCACCGAGACGTGGCTGAACACACAGATCCCGGACTGTACGCTCCATCTCGAGGGATTCCAGCTCCTCCGCGCGGACAGACAACGGGAACTTGCCGGAGGTAAAACGAAAGGTGGAGGAGTCTGCTTCTATATCAACAACGCCTGGTGCTCCGATGTGACGGTGATTTCCCAACACTGCTCTCCTTCCCTGGAATACTTCTTCATCAACTGTAAACCGTTTTACTCTCCACGTGAGTTTTCCTCATTCATTCTGGCCGCTATTTATATTCCACCGAGCGCCGATGTGCGCGAAGCTGAGCATGCTCTGGCGGACCAGATTATGAACGTGGAGCAGTTTTTACTCCCTTGTTATAGTCCTCGGAGATTTTAACAAAGGGAAACTTAGTCATGATCTACCAAAATACAAGCAGTCTGTTGCATGTCCGACCAGAGAGGGGAACACGTTGGATCACTGTTACACTACAGTGAGTGGTGCTTACCGTGCTGTGCCCCGTGCGGCTCTAGGACTCTCAGATCATGTCATGGTTCACCTGATCCCTGCGTACAGGCAGAGACTAAAACTCTCTAAACCTGTCGTGAGGACATATAAAAAGTGGACCAGTGAAGCTGTGGAAGAGCTACACACGTGTTTGGACACCACAGACTGGGACATGTTCAAGGCTTCTACAGACAGCCTAGATGAATACACAGATACAGTGACATCATATATACATTTCTGTGAAGACTCCATCATTCCATCACACCCCAGAATCACCTTTAATAATGATAAACCCTGGTTCACACCAAAACTTAGACAGCTTCGCCAGCAGAAAGACGTTGCTTTCAGAGAGGGAGACAGAACCAGCTACAGAGGTGCAAAGTATGAATTTAGCAGGGAGGTGTTAAAAGCTAAAGCTAAGTACAATGCTCGTCTGAGGCAGCGGTTCTGTGCTAACGACTCTGCCACCGTATGGAGGGGGCTGAAAGAGATCACCAACTATAGGCCCAGAGCACCTCAATGTTCAGAAGATTTCAAGCTGGCTAACGACCTCAACGACTTCTATTCACGTTTTGAAGTCATGGATTCACACCCTCCATCCTCCTTCCCCCACACCACAATACACTCAATCACTCTGGATTGCCCACCTGCCCCTGCTGCCCTCTCAGTCCAGGAGGGGGATGTGAACAGGCTGTTTAAGAGGCTTAATCCACACAAGGCTTCGGGCCCTGACTCCGTGTCCTCTGCCAACCTTGAGACACTGTGCTGATGAGCTGGCTCCAGTCTTCACAGGAATCTTCAACTCTTCCCTAGAGTCATGCCATGTCCCAGCCTGTTTCAAGTCCTCCATCATCGTCCCTGTCCCCAAGAAACCACGCGCCACAGGACTTAATGACTACAGACCTGTGGCCCTGACGTCCGTAGTCATGAAGACCTTTGAACGTCTGGTATTATCCCACCTCAAGTCCATCACCAACCCTCTTCTGGACCCCCTGCAGTTTGCCTACAGGGCCAACAGGTCCGTAGATGATGCCATAAACCTGGCCCTCCACTTCATCCTGCAGCAGCTGGACTCCCCAGGAACCTATGTTAGGATCCTGTTTGTGGATTTCAGCTCTGCATTCAATACTATCCTTCCCACTCTGCTTCAGGACAAGCTCTCTCTGCTTAATGTGCCCGACTCCACCTGCAGGTGGATCACAGACTTCCTCACGGACCGCAGTCAGCGAGTACTGCTGGGGAAGACTGTCTCGAACACGCGGACTTTAAGCACAGGATCTCCCCAGGGCTGTGTACTTTCCCCTCTGCTCTTCTCCCTGTATACAAACTGCTGCACCTCCATCCATGACTCTGTCAAACTGATTAAGTTTGCGGATGACACCACCCTCATTGGACTCATCTCCGACGGTGATGAGTCTGCCTACAGGATGGAGGTGGACCGGCTGATGACCTGGTGCAGCAACAGCAACTTGGTGCTCAACGCCCAGAAGACAGTGGAGATGACTGTGGACTTCAGGAAAGCCACAAGCCCCCTGTCCCCACTCATCCTTACCGACACCCCCATCACCACTGTGGACTATTACCGGTTCCTTGGTACCACCATCACCCGGGACCTCAAGTGGGAGCTGAACATCAGCTCCCTCATCAAGAAGGCCCAGCAGAGAATGTACTTTCTGCGGCAGCTGAGGAAAGCCAAACTGCCGGCCCAGCTGATGGTACAGTTCTACACGGCCATCATTGAGTCCATCCTCAGCTCCTCCATCACGGTGTGGTACACCGAGGCCACAGCCAGGGACAGACAAAGGCTGCAGCGCATTGTGCGCTCCGCGGAGAAGGTGATAGGCTGCAGCCTCCCATCTCTCCAAGAACTGTATGTCTCCAGGACTGTGGGGAGAGCGGATCGGATCATAGCAGATCCTTCTCACCCCGCACACGGACTATTCAATCCACTCCCCTCGGGCAGGAGGCTTCGGTCCATTCGGACCAGAACCTCCCGCCACAAGAACAATTTCTTTCCCTCTGCCATTGGACTCAAGAACAGCACATAATCATTTTACTTATCCCGCACAACCTGCCTTCGTCATTTTACTTGGAATGCACTATTCCACATGCACTATTCCACATGCACTGCTGTACATAGCACTGTTGTTGCACATTCTGCCCCTGTATTTTTATGCCCTTTGTATTTTAATTCATCTTTTATTCACTTTATTCATTCTATTTATATTCCCTTATTATTACTTGTTTTTTGTTGCACCTTAATGCCGAAACAAATTCCTAGTCTGCGAACCCTGTTCATTGACAATGGCAATAAAACTTTTTCTGATTCTGATATCGCTGCTATGGACAACTTCTCTAGGTCACTTTGGACAGATTGGGTTTCTGAGATGTTCTGACTATGCAAAAGTTTTTGCATATGGCCTCCTGCATATCTCAGGTATATTTATGTGTATACTTTGTGTATACACATAAATTTGTACAAATGCAATTTGTATTGTTTTGGTACTGTTTTTACCACTATACGTGATGCTGCCCTGCTGTAGAATTATTACTATCTGAGCCTCATCCAAAGCATTTCAATGCTTGTCCCGACATGATGTGCAAATGAAAAATAAACTTGAAACTTGAGGTTCCACACAAACAGGAGTAGCTAGTCCACCTGCCGTCACGTTGCATATTCTTCCAGCACACCTGGGTTTCGACAACAGAAAGCCCTCACTTATCCAAATGTAAGGGAATAACATTTGCCCAGTGGAAGTGTAACTTTAAACATTGCGACACGGAGTGAAATCACGCAGTCTTGTGAGCAACGTGATCCCAGGACGCAGTAATGGCAGCAACCATCAAGCACTTCTCCGTAAATTACGACCCGATTAATGAAAACGACACGTTTACAAACGGCAGCCTCGTTGAGGGGCGAGTTGTTTTGGAAGTAACCAAAGACCTAAAGGTTAATCGGCTTTATCTAAAGTGTAAAGGGGAAGCGGACGTGCACTGGACGGAATCCAACAGCGACACGGACGACTCCTATAGCGCCCATGAAAGATACTTCAAACTTAAGCAGATCTTTATTCAGGACGAATCTAAGAAAGGTAAGATGTGGGTCCCGAGGTTGAAACGTGCGTGAACGGACTCGAGAAATATCTGCTTGAGTCTCGTAAGTTAGTTATCATGAGGGTTCATAAACACCATTGCGAATTTGTTCCGCATCTGTGGCTCAAAACAAATATATGATGTGTTGTTCTTATCGGAAAATGAGGTATAGTGGAGACAGATATTTGGGGGCAGAGAAAAGTACAAGATAAGCAGGGAACGAACAGGAAAAGAGTCATTCTAGCTGAGGGACAGACATGGTTAATACACAGATCTTAATGGACTTACTCTCTGTCATGAAGTAATAAGACGTGATGTCATAGGAGTTTGTCAACTTTTTTGTGGTGACTTTACAGAAAAAAACAAGGGAGCCACAATAGTCCATGGGGAGACTTGTGAGTACAATGTATCACATTGCTGCTGTTGGATTTTCCTGGACACAGTAAATACAATGGAGTAAAGAATATATCCTTTAGTCTACTAAATACAACAAGGGCTATCATTTTTCAAAAGGCCTAATATGATAAAATCAAAGGCCTAATATGATGATAATATGATAAAATCATGTTCCAGAAACGTGTTTGTATTACTGCCATATTGTATTACACCATAAACAAACTTTAATTCTCTATGTTGTAATCTTCCAGACAACAATTTGGTCATACCAGGGAGTCATGTCTTTCCATTTAGATTTCAGCTTCCTCAAAGGTAAATCATTCTGGAAGAACTGACATTTCATTGGAAGCATTTTACAATATATCTAGTGTAACTTCTCTCTGTGTGTACATAACATATGCAACACATTTTGTTATTTATATTTATTCTGTTTGTGTGGTGTGCCATCTGTGTTGGACAGTGTTTTGGTTTCTCATAAACTGATGAATCCACACTATTTCAGGAATAGTTTAATTTACCAATATGCCAAGTGTTCTGTTCAAATGCAAAACAGTTGTGTGATACTGCACAATCTGGGGGAAATGGTTAACATGTGAAAGTTTATTTGTATTAAACTGTGTTGCAGGAATATGCCATCATCTTTTAAAGGATTCCATGGTTCAATTAAGTATGTTCTTGAGGCCAGACTGTGTAGAGCGTGGAAGAGGGCTTGTAATGCATCAAAAGAATTCACATTTGTGTCAGGGGTTTATGAAGATACTCCTTATTTAATGGTATGTGCTTAAAATATTTATATAGGTATTAAGTCAAAAATAGGTCTTTAATATGGATGAGCAAAAACAAATACCTCAAAGATGAAGCCACACTGCAAATAAAACTGAAGATTTGTGGGGGTTTCTATATTCGACCTTGCTGCAATTCTTTTGCAATGCAGATCTGTTAGATTTACCCACTGTTAAAACTTTTCCCCATTTTGTTTTCCTCTTTATGTGCACTGCTGTTTTGACCTCTTTTTGATGTGGGGCCAGTGAAAGAGGGTGAGGCAAGGCTGGTGAAGATGTCGTGTTGCGGTTATGAGACCTTATTAGCTCTCATAAACTGCTGTGATGAGCGTAGCCATTTCTCTAAATGATGGTGGCCATCATTGATTCATCTGCACCATGTGTTTATATAGTTATGATTGGCATATAAGTTACTCTGACCCCAAGCTTCTAGAAAAGGCTGCTTCCAGTATAGTTTATGTAGATGATTGCCTTTAAATATTATTTACCCTAAATGTCTGCATTCACAGAAACCACTTTCTGGTGTCATTGAGAAAAAGATGAAATTATTCACTTCTGGAAGTGCCTCAGTTAAAGCAACTACTGACAAAATGGGCTACATGCAAGGTAATCTTCCATCATTCCCCAAGCCCAATCGGATCAGTGACTACTGACATGTTCAATGTGTGCAGTTTTAGTCCACTATTTCTCAATTCTGTCATTTTGCAGGTGAGATCATCACAGTTGAAGCCGACATCGAAAACTCTTCGTCTCGTGATCTCAAGCTGAAGTACAAACTTGAACAAAAACAGACCTTCACTGCTCAGTCTCATCACAATTACTCGACAACGGTTATCTTCAAAGTGGTTTCAGATCCCATCCCATCTAAATCAAAGAGATCTGTGGCCAGCAAGCTGAAGATCCCTCCGGATGCGAGCCTGTCCATTGCAAACTGTGACATCATTAAAGTGGAGTACATCCTCAAGGTGCTGGTGTCTGATTTACTTTACTTGATTTCACCGACATTCACATTTATCCTCCAACATCACGTTACCGTGTTCATTATTTATATCTTTTGTTTAAAGGTGTATTTGGATATCCCTTATGCCAGAGACCCGGAGGTCTTGTTTCCGATCATCATTCTGCCAGCAGACCAGTACTTTATTCCACAGCGAAATGAAGCAGGTGTCTGTGCCAGTGCGGAGATGGGGAAACCAGGGTGGAGTAGTTACCCATCCCAGCCTGCACCATCACCCTGCCCCCCTGCTGCCTCCACCTTTGGTCCGGCTCCAGGACTATACCCCAGTCTGCATACCCCACAGCCAGCCAATCCGGAAGGGCCTCCACCTTCTTATACAGACATCTTCCCTACTTCAATTGCAGTGACATCAGGGCTACATCCATCTCCATTACCCTCAGCCCTCAGTGCTCCACCCTGTCCTCCTCAGGAATCTACAACTTCTACTGCTTCATACCACCACCCGGTGCTAGAATGTCCCAGTGCCCTCGGATACTGCCAGGGTCCACTTTATTCTGAATTCTACCCAACTACAACATCTCAATAGGCCACATAACCAAAACTGCCTTTGAGCTCTTCACTGGCTGAATTTTCACTGTAAGGGGCATGGGAATTAACTACTGTGTTTGCAACTGCTGTTAGGTTAAGTTAAAAAATGCTCACTGATGTTTGCATATATTATTGGCATGTGTGTGGTTAAATTAGTTAAATATGAATGTGTTTGTGCATGTGTGTGTCTGCATTACCCCTTTTTAAAATATAGATTTATTTATACATATAATTAAAATTTTATACAGTGGGGAAAATAAGTATTTAGTCAGTCACCAATTGTGCAAGTTCTCCCACTTAAAAAGATGAGAGAGGCCTGTAATTGACATCATAGGTAGACCTCAACTATGAGACAAAATGTGAAAAAAATTGAGAAAATCATTTTGTCTGACTTTTAAAGAATTTATTTGCAAATAATGGTGGAAAATAAGTATTTGGTCACCTACAAACAAGCAAGATTTCTGGCTGTCACAGACCTGTAACTTCTTTTTTAAGAGGCTCCTCTTTCCCCCACTCATTACCTGTATTAATGGCAGAGCCGGCCCTGACCAATGTGGTGCCCTAGGCGAGATTTTGGTTGGTGCCCCCTGTATCATCAATCATCGGGTTGATTGTGTCACTATTAAAGAAACAAATAAAAAGCAAATGACTTAAATATTACCATATAACAAGCAATAAATATAAAGGTGTTGCACAAAAAATATTTTAAAACTATTTTACATAACGTAGTGCAGAGCACAACTTTTAAATATTAATAATAAATAAAAAAATTAATTAAATAAATTAAAAACAACAACCACCACCAGTGCAAATCAGGGCAATTTGCCTATTGCAACATTATTATTTCAAAAGTGCATCCGCAATGAACAGAGGAGCATATGTGTGTTTTAGTACTGTATCAGGGTTGCCAACTCTCACGCATTGAGCGTGAGACACACGCATTTGACCGTTTTCACACGCTCTCACGCCACACTTCCGATATCTCACGACGAAAAAAAAATATCTAGTTTATTTACCAGTTTATTATATCCAGTTTATATCCAGTTTATTTATTTCGCTAGCTCTGGCGCCATCCACCGGCGATATAACACTGAATCTGTGTCCATTTTACGTTCGACAACCCCCCCCCCCCACCCCCCCGGTTAACAAAATACACTCGCCACCGGCTCCAGGTTAAAATCACACTCCAAGCGAACGTCAAAAGTTGGCAACCCTGCTGTATATATTTATTTTAAGCTAAGCTAATCATAGCACCTACTAGGATTGGGCAGTATGATGACAGTGGCGGTTTTCACTAAGATCATACAGAGGGGAAAAAGCCACAATGACGATTGGGTGTTAGTTGTGAGTCAAGCGAGTTGGTTTCAAAGAAAAACACAACAGCTACAGATTGGCAACATTTTGGATGTGTTTCAAATAAAAATGAGAGACCATTGGAGCACGCCCCCACGATTCTAATTCGATAATATGATTGGTTGATAAAACTGCCAATCTATAATAAAAGCTCTCAATGTAAAAGGGCCTTTCTCTCTTTTACCTAGAAACAACGGTGTGAAATATTCTGATTGGTTGATTTTTTATTTCACCGCTGAGGTTTTTTTTCAAGCACAAGTACGAAAAGTGGATTTGAAAGCCGATTTATAGGAAAAATACAAATTATTGGTGAAGCGTTATTAACATATATTACATATAATAGATAAAGCATCCTTTTTAAGATCAATTAACCTTCAGAGAAGGCATTGAAGTCCCTGACGCTTCGCCAATGGTATAGTGTTAATTCACCACATATTACCATTATATTACCTGTTTTTTGCCGCCTTTCTTCCTCCACTTTTCTCCTTTTACTACCCTGGGCACCAGAGGACTTCTGCCTTTACAGGGAGATGTCACTCACTCTGACGTCTTTACAGGGAGATGTCACTCATTCTGTGGTGTACAGAGAAACAGTAACGAGGTGCGCAGAGCGCGCGGGGGAGGGTGGGTTGGCGCGCGGGTGATAGGTGTCGTGTGTTGTTATTATAAGAATGATTAATTTGACTAATATTATTAAACAATGAAATTATGATTATGTGGACTTTGCTTGTTTTCACATTTATTAATTGTTCATTTGTTAAAAAAAAAAATTAATGGCACCTGTTTGAAGTCGTTAACAGTATAAAAGACACCTGCCCACAACCTCAAACAGTCACACTCCAAACTCCACTATGGTGAAGACGAATGAGCTGTCGGAGGACACCAGAAACCGAATTGTAGACCTGCACCAGGCTGGGAAGACTGAATCTGCAATAGGCATGCAGCTTGGTGTGAAGAAATCTACTGTGGGAGCAATAATCAGAAAATGGAAGACCTAAAGACCACTACTAATCTCCCTCGATCTGGGGCTCCACGCAAGATCTCAGCCCGTGGGGTCAAAATGATCACAAGAACAGTGAGGAAAAATCCCAGAACCACAAGGGGGGATCTAGTGAATGACCTGCAGAAAGCTGGGACCAACGTTACAAAGGCTACCATCAGCAACACATCAGCAGTGTCCCCCTGCTTAAGCCAGTTCATATCCAGGCACGTCTGAAGTTTGCTAGAGAGCATTTGGATGTTCCTGAAGAGTATTGGGAGAATGTCATATGGTCAGATGAAACCAAAGTAGAACTATTTGGTAAAAACACAACTCGTCGTGTTTGGAGGACAGTGAATGCTGAGTAGCATCCAAAGAACACCATACCAACTGTCAAGCATGGGGGTGGCAACATCATGCTTTGGGGCTGTTTCTCTGCAAAGGGACCAGGACGACTGGTCCGTGTACATGAAAGAATGAATGGGGCCATGTATTGTGAGATTTTGGGTGCAAACCTCCTTCCATCAGCAAGGGCAATGAAGAGGAAACGTGGCTGGGTCTTTCAGCATGACAATGATCCCAAGCACACTGCCAGGGCAACAATCATGGACGTAGTTTTGATTTCATAAGTGGGGGGGACACAACCTGGGGTGGCGAACTGTTGAGCGGGGGGGGGGGGGGGGGGGGGGGGGTTGAATGAAAATTGTTGAGCGCTGTGAACAAAAATTGTTGAGCGGGGGGGGGGGGGGGGGAGCTCGGAGCTGCATGATCCTAGTGCTAGATTTGTCGCTATTTGGATATTGTTTTTTTAACCGTTAAAAAGTGGGGGGGACATGACTTCGTCGCTACTTAAATATTTGGTTTTAACTGTAAAAACTGGGGGGGGACCAAAACCGGCTTTTGAAAAAGTGGGGGGGACATGTCCCCCCCGTCCCCCCCCCAAAACTACGTCCGTGGAGGGAGTTAAAAGTCCGTGTTGCCCGCCGACAGCCCCAAAACATCACTGCTCTAGAGGAGATCTGCATGGAGGAATGGGCCAACATACCAGCAACAGTGTGTGCCAACCTTGCGAAGACTTACAGAAAATGTTTGACCTCTGTCATTGTTGTATATCCTCTGTTGGCAAAGTATTGAGATGAACTTTTGTTATTGACCAAATACTTATTTTACACCATTATTTGCAAATAAATTATTTAAAAGTCAGACAAAATGATTTTCTCAATATTTTTTTCACATTTTGTCTCTCATAGTTGAGGTCTACCTATGATGTCAATTACCGGCCTCTCATCTTTTTAAGTGGGAGAACTTGCACAATTGGTGACTGACTAAATACTTAATTTCCCCACTGTATATATTTTATATATATTTTTTCATTCATTGTCTTTCTGTTAAAAACTCAAAATAAGTATGTAGTTACTCCATCCATTGATAAATATATTTTAGTATGTAGGAATGCTGATCTGCCATTACTCCATGACTCCAAGCACGGTTCAGTTTCTCTGTATGTCACAGCACTCCACTGAACATTTTGCCATAATTTAAAGCCATATCGAGACCACAGAGAGCCGCAGGAGTAGCTTGAAACTTACACTGAGAAAGGCGGACAGCCATTTAGGCAAACGAATACTAATGCTAAATTACCTCAGTTAGTCTTACTATTCTATCCCTTTGCACCGCCTATATTTCGTCTTTAAAACAGCCAGTCTGTGAAGAGATAGTAAACCAATGCCAAGCATAAGTGATTCTGAACGCTTTCTGAGCAATTCTGAATTCTTATAAATGTTCTGTTTTTAACTTAAGTGATGCCCGAGTGCAGTTTTGGATTCATGTCAGAGTGTGAGAGTTGTTGACGGGTTGACGGAGGGTGGCGAACGTAAGTTGTTGAGCGGGGGGGGGGGGGTTTGTATATCGCGATCGATCGCCAGTGGAGGGCGACATAGATATGGATTGGAGGTAAATAAAATACATTTTTTTTTCTCGCCGTGTGAGATCGGAAGTGTGGCGTGTGAGCGTGTGAAGACGGTCAAATGCGTGTGTCACACGCTCAATGCGTGAGACTTGAGAGCCCTGCCCGAGTGCTTATGTGGCTTATGTCATCTCTCACTGTCATTTGCAGCAGGGGTCTGATGAGGGGATGCTCCACAAAGGCTTCTGGTGGGGAGGGTGGGGGGCCAGTGCCCCTGTCACAACATCCTTGGCCCCCCTTAAGGCCCCCCTAAATGAGGCTAGGTGTGAGACACATCATTTTGTGAATTCACAACATAGTGATTTTGGTTGACATTTTGTGGCTTGTTACATTGAAAATTTCATTAGTCGATTGCTGTCATCATCTCCTGCATTCATTGTGTTGGTTAAATATAAATTCAGTAATAAAATTGAACCTATTTTTAATGCATGTCAACGTTTTGAATCACTATTTATTACTCGTTTAGACATATTTTCAGTATTGGACGTCTCAAATACAGAGTTAAAGTGCTGGTGTCTGGTTTACTTTACTTGATCTTACCAGCATCCACACTGATCCTCTAACATCAGGTTACAGTGTTCATTATTTATTTCTTTTGTTTAAAGGTTTATTTGAATATCCCTTATGCCAGGGACCCAGAGATCTTGTTTCCAGTTATCAATCTGCCAGCAGACCAGTACTTTATACCACATTAAAAATATGTTGAAGTTAGAATAACACATTCAAAATAAGTTTTAATAAGTAATTTAAGTAGTACACACTTAAAAACTATACTTCTGACATTTAAGATTATAAACAAAAAAATAGTACTGATTTATTTGTTTATTTACATATTGTATATTGTTTATACAACTGATTGCCTTAATGTTTTTGAGTTCTGTTAACTTGTTTGGGTTTAAATCCCAACAGGTAAGTAACAATCCCAAGAAGATACAGCTCTCAACTTTTTAATATACAAAATAAAGCAATAAAAAACGTATGTATGTGCTATTAAAAGGAAATAAATCATTTACATCACTGAGTTTTTTCAGTAGACTTTGATGCTGTTTAAATAATTTATTTTATTTACTTTATAATTTTTGTAATAACAATATTATTACAAAATCAGTATTTTACATTTTTTATTTCTCAGAACAAAATTTACCCCGCACTTCTCAGGGCGCACACTTTTGAAGCAGTTGGACCAGCACTATACGTGCGGGTTAATACCGCACATGCGCAATGCTACTGGGCATAAAACAAGTAGTAACACTCTCTCTCTTGTGTGGGGAGTTTTGTTCAGGTGTTTTGACGTGTTAACATTTATCTACCACAGCGTAGAACCGAGCGTACAGCGCATGCATGTCCTAACGCTATCTAGGTGAAGCGTTAAAAATAACAACAAAAATGTCAGGAACAATCAAAGGGCTGTCTTTGAACTACAATCCCGTTAATGAGAACAACACGTTTACAAGCGGCGACATTATTAATGGTCAAGTTAACTTAGAAGTATTTAAAGAAGTCGCAGTTGACCGTTTTCTTATAAAGTTTAAAGGGGAAGCAAACGTTTGTTGGCGCGAGTCATCAGGTGAGAGTGATTGGGTAATATACAGTGCTTGTGAAAGATACAATCTTACACAGTTTTTCATCCAGGACCCATCCAAAAAAAGTAAGCAATATATTGTATGTAAACAAACAAACAAAAACTTACAAAATTAATCTTCAAATGATTTTATGTGCGTTCCATTGCCATATGTACGTTTGCTACGTTTGGGCGTGTTATGTGACAGCGTCAACTCATCTCCTAAAGTAGGATTTAAATATGCAACGCAATAACAGCTTTTTTTTTTACAGGAAAAAAAATTGTAAGTGTAGTCCATTTTATTGTTTACACCATTTATTTACAGTCACTCTATGAAAATGGAAATAGGTTTCATGGTGTTGGCATCAAATTTAAATTGTCTCAACTTGTGTTTTGTTTCCATGTGAAAAATGTATATGTCATGCAGTCATGGCCTGGTGGTCGTGGGTTCGATTCCCAGACCTGAGGCCATGACTGAGGTGCCCCTGAGCAAGGCCCTTAACCCTCAATTGCTCACTTGTATAAAAAATGAGATAAAAATGTAAGTCGCTCTGGATAAGGGCGTCTGCCAAATGCCGTAAATGTGAATATGTGCCCTTCTCATTTGTTCCCCTAATCAGCAGTGGTTGGAATTGTAGCAGCCACAGCTCAGTACTGCCACCTAGATTAGATAACTCAGTACTGCTATCGCCGTGCTGCTTGTAACCTTGTTATTTCAGTGAATATTAATGTGATGGAAATAACTTTACCTCAGCAATCCTGAATCCTATGCAATTCAGCTGTAACGCTTGTCGAAGGCAGGAGTGACAAACACAAGTTGATGAAGATCTGATAAAAAGGAAACATAAGGCAGATAGGGACTACACTGAATACGGAAAAGATACTATAGATAAACGAGAATACGAGACAACTAAATAGGGAATACGGGTACAGGATCATAAAGCAACGTACGACGAAGAAACAAAAGGGAGAACCATTAAACAACAGAGAGAGAGGACAGACACACAGACAGAGAGAGGACCGACCACAAGGTAAAACATAAAAAACTAAGCAAACTAAACTATAGAGAAACACAACCAGAGTACAACATGGCCGACATGGAAACTAACAGCAGTACAATTGATAAACAAGACAGACACGGAGCGGAGCAGAGGGGCAACAGAATGAAAACATAATTAAGTGAAGCATTTGAGAAATAAACCAGGAACATAAATCAGGAATAATCTATAACCAGAGACCACAAAAGAGCAGGCCGGCAAAGGGAGTGTAACGCAGCCCGTGCTGCGGAGCATGGAGGCGGACACAAATGCTTAGAAGAGCGAGATTTTTTAGAGGGAATTCCATAATCGTAGTCGTCTAAGCAATCACGGGTCATAACAGGGGGGGGCAATCGGAATAACACAGATAAACAGGCATGGCAACACACGGTGAACTCACAAGGCAATGGGAAGAACACTAGACAGAAAGACACGACTGAACAAGAAACAAAACTCACAAACGTTCACGATATAACAGAGAGCACAAGGTCACTAGAGGCGCAGGTGAACAACAGGAACAAAACAACCGATAACTGACTATGGGAGCACAAGGGGAAACCATAGAAACAGACAAGCAGGGTGGGAACAACGGGTAAGGAACAACACAGACACGAGGAACAGGGACACCGGAGTGACAGCTAAGGGAGGGGGCGTACCCCTACGTGACTCATGTACAATGACCAATAGGCCTTTCTCTCGCTTCCGGGGTCGACATTTCCGGTCTAGACAGTTCTGTGTAAAATCATTTCCGTTTGGAGCGTTCGTACTTCTGCCATGGCGCAAGTGACTAGCAAGTGTTTTTGCAGCGTACCGCTGTGCTCTAATTCCAAGCAAAAACAGCCTTATTTGAGTTTCCACTCGTTCCCAGCTGACGAGGAACTCAGAAAAAAGTGGTTGATAGCCATTAGAAGGAGTGAGGGGCCGAATTTCCAGGTAATTAGGAACAGCACGCACGTGTGTAGCGCACATTTTGAGCCACAAGACATCTACGTTACGGCAAAGGGCAAAACGTGGCTGAAGAAAGGTGCTATACCGCGTCGTTTCAGCTGGACTCGGCCAGCGAGGCAGTCTGTGTACAGCAGAGTGAAATCCCGCCTCGGAGATTCTGCTCCATTGGACGAGGAGGGCGCGATGGTGGAGCGGGCTGTCTGTGAGATGGAGGTTGAGGGAGAGGTGAGCGCCGCTGTGTGGGACCACGAGTACGTGACTCGGCCGCCTCCCGGTGAGTAGCAGCTAGCTATTATCCATTTTAGACAGAACCGCTGTTATAATGATAGCTGAATCAGAATGCAAGTTGTGATAACGTTGTATTTCCTTAGTTTATTTAGGTTATTGTTCAAAGTGGAACGATTTTATAGCGCAGTGTTTTTCAACCATGGTCCTGCCAACACACCCAATTTTAAGTAATCAGCTGATTTACAGCCTATTATTGAGTTAGTGTGTTAAATCAATGAAAGTACTAAAATCTAATGGGCAATGGACCTCCAGGACCATGGCAACTGAAACTGTAAATGCTTGCATGTTTGTTTTCCTTGTTAAACGGCAGTTTTCTGACTAAGATAGCGTATAAGGATGGTTCTGCTGCAAATTGGTTAAATATAGAAAGATAGCTTTTTTTATTCTGAACAAAACGTAGCAACAAGACAGTTGGTATTAGTTGAAATACAAAGATTTACAAAGTAACTGTTTAATCTGTCTACTACTCATGTTTGTGCTGGACATTACATTATTTTTTTTCCAGTTAATTTGTTAGGGTTTTACTAGGGGTTACTTTTGGTATAAAACTTTGTAGTGTCAGTTTGTAGTGAATCATGTTATGATCAATCTGAAAATAATGTTTTGATTGAATTTGTTTCTGTTTTGATTAACAGGAGCTGTTGAGGAGTTGCTTGGAAAAATCAAAGCTCTCGAGGAGCAGCTTGAGAGGTTGACAGTTATCAGGACACAGTTCAGCAGATTTTGTGTTTCTGATGACAATTTTAAATATTACACCAAATTCCCTTCTGAGCAGCACTTCATTGTTTTTTGGAGGTCTATTGAGCCATCAGCAAGCAGACTCGTCTACTGGAGCAAAGCACAAAAAATGGGAAAAGAGGCCGCTGCGAACGCAACGCCAAGTCCATCTCGCAAGCTACAGCTGATTGACGAGTTCTTCATGTATTCCCTTCGCACTGCAGTGGGTTTAAAGGAGAAAGTTTTGGCTGACATGTTTGAAGTGAGCCTTTCAAGTGTCAGCAGGGTGATCATTACATGGGCCAACTACCTATATGCAGTCCTTGGTTCAGTTCCAATATGGATGACACGGGAACAAGTGAGGAGACACCTTCCCTCAAAGTTTCAAAAATATTGCCCGAATGTCCGAGTGATTCTGGACTGTACTGAGCTGCGTTGTGAGTCACCAAATGCAATCACTTTACACTGTGAGACTTTCTCCACGTACAAGTCTCATACAACCTTCAAGGGTCTCATTGGGGTTTCTCCAAGTGGTGTCGTCACGTTTGTCTCCAGGCTTTTCACCGGTGCTATCTCAGACAAGGAGATCACTCGGTTGTCTGGTATTATTGACTTGTTGGAGGAAGGGGATGAAGTCATGGCAGACAAAGGTTTTCTTATTGAGAACTTGTTGTCTGTTGCTGGAGCAAAACTTATTATTCCACCTTTCAAACACAAGGCTCAGTTTACAAAGGAAGAGACAGAACAAACTCAAGCCATTGCACGGTTGAGGATTCTGGTAGAAAGAGTCATTCGCAGAGTGAAAGAATTTCATATATTTGACTCTGTAATTCCTCTCACCCTAGCAGGCAGCATAAATCAAATATGGGTCAACTGCTGTCTGCTGGTGATCTACCAAGGACCCATGGAACTTGAACAACACTGACTGAAACACCAAGCAGCCTTTTGTCAGTCTACGTCAGACAAGAAAGTAAGTGTGTGTGTGTGTGTGTGTTTAAATAAATAAGCATTGATATTAACAGCCTTTATTAATTCTGCACCATTTATTCTAAGAGGAAAGGCTAGGCTAATTTATTTCTGTAGCACATTTTATACACATTGGCAATCCAAAAAATTTACTATGTACAAAAATGCATAAAAGTATTAAGACATTCCTGAGATGTAAGAGACTTTTAGCTAAACATGAAACCAACACAACATAGTGCTTTAAAACTAGGAACTAAAACTAACAATTTTGCAATTTACAAGTAGTAACAGATTTTTAATAATTTCAACAGGTTTGGATGTTTTTGCTTCTGTATAAATGTTCAGAGGGATAATATTTGTGCAAAAAAGAATTATTTGGAAAGATAGGCCTCAATATATACATTGTAATAGAACAGGTCCAGTTTCTCTTTCAGTTGTCCAATGAATGCCTCATCTCTCCAGATTCTCTCCACAGTAAAGTCATTGTTTGTGTCAGTGATGAAGTCACACCAAGCCAGGCCAGTGATTGCTAACTGACCTTGAACTTGACTGTAGTATTTGTGTGACTTTTTCAGGTGTGCTTTTCCATCAGCAAGTCGAACATGGTGAACCTGGGTGATCGAGTCGACATTGGGGCACTTCACTTCCACTATTCCAAATGGTGGGTTTTCCGTCGGGTCAACCACTTTGCCATCAGGACTGGCACCAAGATGGGGAGCATCAGAATGGACCACCAAACCACAGGGCAACACATTGACCTTGAAGCTCTCAGCGTACCTTGTCAAGACCTCAGGCTCAAGTTCAAGTCCACGCTTCATAGATTCAGTTTGGCACACTCCTTTCATGATGCGCAAAGACAGAGCCTGGGCAGACGAGTCTCCACGGACATGCGCAGCTTCATGAAAGCGACTGGCAGTGAGACGTGGGTGGCGCATTAGATTCCACAGCTTGCATTTGCTCTGTTCCCTTGTTTCCTTTTCAATTGAAATGGACAGTTCCCTTGATACCTGAAGACTTTGCAGGTGGTAAAAGTGGTGGACATTGGGGACAAAATGTACATTTTGTGATAGCCTGTAATTTTGCAGTGGCAGATCTGGGAACACAGGACCTGGAACGTGTGTGCTGATGTCGACAGTTTTATCTGGTGGACACTGGTAGGACAAAACACACCCACGTGGCACCAGTCCAAATTTTGATTCTACCAGTGTCATCTCATTCATCCCCGAAAGAACCTGACAGACAAGGGGTTGTGGGTCTAAACCCCGCAAGGCATGTGCAGATGCCATTACGGTGTCATCAGGAAGTGGCCCTGAAAAAAAGGCTCTTTTAATGTTTTGTAATGTGTGCATTTTTTTTTTTAATGTTTTGATTTTATGTTGTATGTCCAATTTTACATGTAAATAATTGTCAACCTAGATAAACACCTATAAAATGGACATAAAGGAGAAAGGAGGTGTGAAATTGACTTTTTCTGTAGTAAAACATGATCGTTTTGGTGAATAGCCCACCTTCATTCTCCTACAGTATTCTGAGATAAAGCAATTTTGTTTTGTCCAAACAGGCTTTAGAATGGGTGCTATTCTGGTAGTTTGTGTTGATTAGACACCATATGACATACATTGGTGTTGCATTTAATTTGTGTGTCTCACCTGTGTATGCTTTGTAAAGTGTTGATTTAATTCCACTGCTGCCAGATGATTTTGGTTTTCTTACGCAGAGCTGATCTACAGGTTCAGGTTGGATACCCTAAAATAAATCCATGCTTCTTTTAAATATTCATTTAAGGCTATTGGGCAAATGTAATCATTTCAGCCATTACTAACAGGAAATAATAAGCTATTATTTACCTGAGTGCGAGGTCTGTGCCAAGTTTGAGGCTTGCTTGTGCATGCAACTGGGATGGGGACATCCTTGGTTCCCATTGTACTGTAGTGGGCAGTCTGGTATAGCAGTGCCACTGTGTGGTTACACAGACCTTTACCGGCTGCACATGTACACATGTGCCATTTGAGGTGTGTTCTCTGTTCAGTAACCAGAGATATCTGTAGTGGTGTTAAGCCAGGAATGTAATGGATTCAGAATAACTTTATGATTTTATACATGTAGTCCACTGCCATTTGGAAACAAACAGTGGGACTCAGTGTATATGATCTGCAAATCCTGGCACAGATTTTACATGTTTTTAGCTCTTTGAATACAATGGAACCAGTTAAATACATAACTGGTGGAATATACTTCACTAAGCATATCCTAAATTGTATATCTACTAATTAGTGATTAGGAGGGAAAGAGCTCTGTTCATTTAAAATAACTGCTTTTGGGTTTGTGGGTCACATGCACTAGGAACCCTATCCTTCGCCTTAGGTAAACCTTACCTCTTTGTTAAAGTAAAATAAGATGAAGAATAGTGTTTACTGCTGAACTGAACAAACAAAGAACTGCAACAGCAGAACAAAAGCATGGGGTGTAGTTTAGTATCATAGTTTAATAAGTGAGATGTAGTCTAGCAAAATACTTCTACTAAAATATACCCCAGAACATTTAGAAACAACTGTAGTCCGCATCCATTTAAATTTCACTTTATTTAGCTTAGTCCCCTACTTCATACGTGTATTTTTCAAAAACACTAGCTACTTTCCATTCATCTACGCGTGTGTCCCTCAAGACTGGCACTAGGAAACATCTGTAACGGTAAGTGGCTGTTAGAAAGGTGTGTGGGAGAGGTACAAAAAAACTTAACAGAGCATCAGGTTGTAATAATAACTAGTAAATCTATTTGGGGAAATTAAAATGGGTTAGCGGACTGCAGTGCTGTATCCGTGAGCTTTGACCTCTAGCTTGTGTGGTTCCTCGCTTTTTTTTAAGGACCGGTAGCACCGAGCCCTTACACGGATCTCCTTATCTACAACATTGGACACTGAACACACAAAATCATAAGACACAATAATGCAGGCACTTATAATAGTACAATTTAAATGCTTTATTTATAAATAAGAAACAGTTTGATGAAGGCATAAATGATAGAATGTTGAGTGAGCACGGAGCTAAGACGCTAGCTAGGGATGCTAGCTAGTTAACTTGGCTAAACTAAACTACAGAACCGGATCCATTTACCTTCATAATCAAAAATAAACTGCTCGAAAAAAAACTTGTATCCTTTATCGAGTTTCGCTCGTTTGGTCCTCGATAGCTCCTCCACGGTTCTGGCAACATCGTCCTGCCTAAAGCGCGGAAGGTCAGCCAAAGATGCAGAGTAATAAAACGCATCCATTCTCGTAGCGGTGCTGCTAACCGGAAATAGGTTTACACATCACCTCGCCCGGAACTTGACCCCTCCTCCTTGCGTGAAAAAGGCCTATGACAAGGGGTAGAACAGAGGGGTTTAAATGAACAGAAACATGAAGGTGAAACGAGACGCAGGTGGGAACACTGAGGACATGGGCGTGGCAGACAGAGGGGAAACCAAGGGAACGGGGAAAGCTAGGCGGGACCAGGGAGGAGCTGGACGTGGCATCAGCTCTGCATGCTGTAGGTACCATGCTAAACCAGCAGGTGGCAGTACCACTGGCAACACATTGAACAAGCTTGCTTTGACGGAAGTAAGGGTGTGTCTACAGTTCAGGTGTTTAAATACCCTGAACAGCCATTCATCTCTCTCTCTCTGGTTTGACCGACACATAGGTTAGACCTATTAAAGAGAGGCTCCGTAATATCTCCCTCTCTCTCTGGTTTGACTGACACCGAGGTTAGACCTATTAATGAGAGGCTACGTCATTTCTCTCTCTCTCCGGTTTTTCTTTGAGAACACGCGAACTTTGCAACGACTAACAGCAAACAGCTGAAAGTCGTATTACTTCATTAACGAGCCCGAGTTACGGTGTAATCTAACCAGCAACCGATCAACGTTACCGCGACAACAGATTCACCGAACGATTTCAATCAAGCTTGTTAACGCGGCCACACGGACTGAAACAAAGGCGATCAACTCCCTGTTGTTAAACCGTGAACGAGACTCGCATTCCTGGACGATTCCCCAGCACACCTGGACGACGTCGTTTAATCAACGAGGAGCCTGCGGTGGAAATTCCCTCCCAATTCCAGGAGAATTCAGGGAGGACGACAAAACCCCAAATCCTCAACACGTGAGACTCTTACCGCTGGGCATAGTTCATCAAAGGGCATAGTTATTTGAACTACAGAGTTAACTAAGTTTTCTGTAAATACATTCTGAATGTGTTTAACTTTATTTTCATAATCCTCATTGATTTGTACACACAAAGTCCATGTTTTTATTTATCTAATTAATGAACAACTTGTAGTCTTCCCCATTTTCAGACACACCACATTAATTTTTAGTTAGTAAGCCAGCGCCATTACTCTTTGTTCTGACCACGTTGGAATAAACCAGCTGAGCTCATTAACATAGTCGCGCTGCTCTACTGTTTAAAGTCGGCGCCATTTTAGTTGCTTTGTTCTCCATAGGAGAACTGAGATTACAACTCCGCCTCCTCACACGCGCACAAGCGCGCACACTTACTCCTCCCCTTTTTTTTACACACACACACACACACACACTACATGCTGAGTCTTCACTGTAAATATACTGATCCATGTTGATGCTCTTTGTGTTTTAGAATAGTTGGTTTTAAATAAATGTATCATTTATTTTCACCAAATTGTCTGTGTTGATGTCATTCAAAAGTGGTTGTTGCCAAAACCTCCAAAGAATTCATTGTTAAATCCTTCAGATACCAAACCATTCATTACCTTTAGTTGATAACTAAACTTGTGGTTCTGGTATAATTAGAATATGAGACTGATTCTAAAATTAATGAGACTGATTAATAATTAAGGTAAAACAAATTATATCTACTTTAAAGGATTAGTAGGTGAAACCCCTACATAATTGGTGCCCCGTGTGAGGGGGATTTCTGGCTCAACCATATTTGTTTGATATCAACCATAATTTCATATCATAGGCTTTCAAGCCATTAGAATAGGACCATCTCCAAATTCGCCAGAAGAGGGCGCCAGAGCGCTTCCTAAGTCTTCCTATAGAGGAAAGCTAATTCTTGGTAACTTTAGTTTGGTGATATCTTGTTCTAATTTGTTTACCATTTGGTTACTATTCACATTCATTGAGCAATCAACTGAAGATCAGTATATTTATTTTACTCATTTAACTTCTGATTACTTCAATAGTAATTCAGTTGCTTTAATTTGTGTGGCATCCCACTGATTTCCCCTGTACTGCAGAAGTATCAGGATAATTATTTAGCACAGTTATCAGACTTCACTGTTGCAGTCTTTTATCCAGTGTGCTAGTGTTTAGTTGCCGGTACCATAATCATCTTTTGCACAATTATTTTTACCCCAGTTTCAATTTGGCTTGCCTATCTAGGTATTACCCTTTTACCTGCCCACACTCGCCAGACACAGGATAGCGGCACATTAACTAAGCCAGATTGTACTGAAGCTGACTTGATTTTGTCCCTTTTTTTTGAGCTAGTCTATAAGTACATTTAGACTAACCATGGCTTTTCTAAAGCAGAATACTTGTCCATCTCTGGTTGTTCAGCTCCTTCAGATGCTTGAACAAGGTAGAAAGGAAGTTGACAAACCTCTAAAGGACTCCTTTGAGGAGACCCCTACCGTTCCAGATGTAGTTTTTAAAATGTTCCTTCTATGTCAGCAGCAGGCTCGCTTAGAAGTAGAGGCACTACGCAAGGAAAATAGACTCCTCAAACAGGACACTGCTAAGCTCAGTTCTGAGGTTGAGAGCCTTCGCCACAACCTCCAACTGACCACTCATGCGCTGAATGACGTGCTCACCGTAAGTGAACGTCACACGGGCTTAACAGAAACTGCCCGCCTCCAAAGGGAGAGTGAGCTTGCTCGTGCGAGTGCGCAAGATTTCCTTGCAACTAGATCTGGCACCTCTAGACCTTCTTTATTAGTTACAGTAGAAAGCCCATATAGTCAGCACTCCACAGGTGATGATGCACCTGTCATACATCCTAAGGCCCCGGCTCCAGTCCCCATGAGTCTTAGATTAGATGCAACTAGTTCTTCCTCAGAGTATCCATATGATACTACTGACGGTTCAGCTTCTGAAGCTCAAAGTGAAGCCTCTGTGGAGAATCACCCTCCAAGAGCAGATGCCCTGTCTGCATCCTCTTGCTACAAGTCAGCAGAGCCCTCTTACTCGTCCCTAGCTTCTGCCCCCTTACTCTTGAGTAACAAAGAGAGTAATACTAATCCTGCTATGTCTTTTGGCCCTCCTTATTCTCTGCATGATGTCCAAACCAGGGACAACCCCTCAGGTACAACAGCTAGGAAGCCTTACTTAAATGCTGAGCATCATTCCACTGACCCACGCACAGGCTGGCGCAGTGACGTACATGTTCCAGCTTCTTCCTCAAGGAGAAATGCAGATATTTCTCAACTTGAGATGCGCAAAGGCTCACTGTTGCCCCCTATGGACAGAGACCAGGAAGGTAGAAAGCATGCTGGTGACCATTATCCTCTGTGTGATGTCCAGACCAGGGACATCTCATTAGGTACCACAGTTAAGAAGCCTTGTATGAACGCTGAGCATCATTCCACTGACCCACGCACAGGCTGGCACAGTGATGTACATGCTCCAGCTATTTCCTCAAGAGGAAGTGCAGAAATTTCCCAACTTGAGATGCACAAAGGCTCACTGTTGCCCCCTATAGACACAGAGCAGGACGGCAGAAGGCATGCTGATGTACACCACTGGCAGAACGTACAGACAAGGGATGTCTCACCAGGTAGAGCAGATAACAGTCCTTACCTAAACGCTGAGCATCATTCCACTGACCCACGCACAGGCTGGCACAGTGACGTACATGCTACAGCTTTTTCCTCAAGGAGAAATACAGATATTTCTCAACTTGAGATGCATAAAGGCTCATTACTGCCACCTAGGCACAGAGAGACAGGAGGCAGTAGGCATCATATTGACCAAGAGTTACAACACTTGGACAGGGAAGGTCCACCTTCCTATTCTAATAAACATGTCCTTGAACATTTCCCTCGTTTAAAGTTACTAGATTCACTAGCCAAGGACATGGAGCCATTCGACCCAGCAAGGTCAAACTACCATGTTGAAGACTACCTCCAAGAAATTGAGTGTAGCCTCTCGGACTTGCCCTATGCAACAGAACGAGAGAAAGTGAAGCTAATTTGGAAAACCACCTCTAGATCAGTTCACACGTTCATAGAGTCACAGCCGTTTTCCATTAGGGACAGTTACACTCAGCTATGCAAAGCCCTCGCTGAGGAGTATTCCGCTTATTTTGACGAAGCGTCAGCATTCATGTCAGCCATTAAAATTAAGCACAAGCGTTCAGAGCATCCCAGGGATTACTTTAATCGCTTGAAACAAACATTTTTCCAGGGAAGAAATGGACCCGGTCTCACAGAAGACCGAACCTTCAAATCCCTATTTTTGCACAATCTCCACCCTTGTGTGAGAACCCATGTCTCACTTTTAGCACGCCAAGGTGACCTGTCGATGTGTGAGATCAGAAAGACCACGCAGACAGTTTGGGAGACTGTTGTGCAGCCCAGTATGCCTGGAGGAGACTCCAAAGAGCTCCAAGATCCTCCCTATGATTTCCCTGTAAATTCAGACACTGTTCTTTCTGCAGGCCCCTCTCACTACTCTCGCCACAGGGACAGAGCCAAGAGGTGGAAAGAGAGGCAGAACCAGTGGAAGGGGGGACAGCCATAGATAAGGGTCAGTCAGTGGACCTCCAGCCTGAGCCAGGGGGGAGGTAGAACTGACTTTATACGAAGTTACATGTAAACCTTCAGCCTGTAAACATGTAGCTATGTTTCCAGATCTCTGATCTTTTAAAGGGAGATGTTCCTGGCATCATCTCCGCTCACAGTTCTGTACTTTTGCAATAGGTTCTTTACTAAGGGGGGTGTACCCGGCGTTACCTCCTAACTGCTATACTACATTTTACCCCTCACACATCTTGTATTTTCTTCTCTACCAGCATAGCAAGAGCTATTCGCTTTTGAGACGCTATATGGCAGTCCAGCTTTGTCTAACAAGACTAGTGAAACCGTTTCTCAAATGTGCACAGAATATAGGAAAGCACATCCGCTACCACTGTGATGCAGACTTGGCGAATAAGTCTGGCATAAATTGCATAACTATTCCTCAGGACCACTAGAGATGTTAGTGCATGATGACAGCTCCTGATGCTCAAGTCTACACTTAGCAATAGCAGCATTAGAAATGTATTTTGGTTGTTTAAATACTTCACTGTCACAAGATAGGATGAGGCATTACATCTCAGTTAAACCCCCATTTACATTTTACAATTTACAATTACCTTTAGATCCCACAAGGAACCACACTAACTAGACATTAACCCAAATGTCCTTCGTGGTCCAACGAGATCCTTCACTTTAAACATTGTTAGGTTTGTTCCAGCCAACAGACTAACACCAACATGTGCTAACTCCACACCTTTCTCCATGCCTGATGTACTTCCTCTCCTCCATCAAAGGCATTTAACCCTGCATGTGACCTTTTCTTTGTATAAAGCCAAGAGAAATCTAAGCCATGCATTATTCTTTCATTGTTTTTCGTGATTTGGTTAACCTTAGTTACTGTTCAAGAACTGCCCAGTAGTGAACTTGTTGCCCAGATGTGTCTCTACAGCATATCCCAGCCATCTCATGGATCATGCTATAAGCAGGATGGACAACTTGACTCATGGAATTGATCACCTCCCAGTGGATGCTACAGGGAACATGGACTGCATGGATAACCTTTTGTGCTCTTCAGGACTGTGACATCAGCCCCAGTCTGAAGACCAAGGGGGGAATGTAGGTACCATGCTAAACCAGCAGGTGGCAGTACCACTGGCAACACATTGAACAAGCTTGCTTTGACGGAAGTAAGGGTGTGTCTACAGTTCAGGTGTTTAAATACCCTGAACAGCCATTCATCTCTCTCTCTCTGGTTTGACCGACACATAGGTTAGACCTATTAAAGAGAGGCTCCGTAATATCTCCCTCTCTCTCTGGTTTGACTGACACCGAGGTTAGACCTATTAAAGAGAGGCTCCGTCATTTCTCTCTCTCTCCGGTTTTTCTTTGAGAACACGCGAACTTTGCAACGACTAACAGCAAACAGCTGAAAGTCGTATTACTTCATTAACGAGCCCGAGTTACGGTGTAATCTAACCAGCAACCGATCAACGTTACCGCGACAACAGATTCACCGAACGATTTCAATCAAGCTTGTTAACGCGGCCACACGGACTGAAACAAAGGCGATCAACTCCCTGTTGTTAAACCGTGAACGAGACTCGCGTTCCTGGACGATTCCCCAGCACACCTGGACGACGTCGTTTAATCAACGAGGAGCCTGCGGTGGAAATTCCCTCCCAATTCCAGGAGAATTCAGGGAGGACGACAAAACCCCAAATCCTCAACACGTGAGACTCTTACCGCTGGGCATAGTTCATCAAAGGGCATAGTTATTTGAACTACAGAGTTAACTAAGTTTTCTGTAAATACATTCTGAATGTGTTTAACTTTATTTTCATAATCCTCATTGATTTGTACACACAAAGTCCATGTTTTTATTTATCTAATTAATGAACAACTTGTAGTCTTCCCCATTTTCAGACACACCACATTAATTTTTAGTTAGTAAGCCAGCGCCATTACTCTTTGTTCTGACCACGTTGGAATAAACCAGCTGAGCTCATTAACATAGTCGCGCTGCTCTACTGTTTAAAGTCGGCGCCATTTTAGTTGCTTTGTTCTCCATAGGAGAACTGAGATTACAACTCCGCCTCCTCACACGCGCACAAGCGCGCACACTTACTCCTCCCCTTTTTTTTACACACACACACACACACACACACACACTACATGCTGAGTCTTCACTGTAAATATACTGATCCATGTTGATGCTCTTTGTGTTTTAGAATAGTTGGTTTTAAATAAATGTATCATTTATTTTCACCAAATTGTCTGTGTTGATGTCATTCAAAAGTGGTTGTTGCCAAAACCTCCAAAGAATTCATTGTTAAATCCTTCAGATACCAAACCATTCATTACCTTTAGTTGATAACTAAACTTGTGGTTCTGGTATAATTAGAATATGAGACTGATTCTAAAATTAATGAGACTGATTAATAATTAAGGTAAAACAAATTATATCTACTTTAAAGGATTAGTAGGTGAAACCCCTACAATGCTGAGACAGGAAAGTCAGGTTTTGTGGGAGTTGGATGTGGATCTAATCTAGATTAGATAACTCACATGTTATGAAATGTTTTTAAATGAGATTTCATGATTTTTTTTCTGAAATATTTAGATCAAGCTACAATCATTTTGTCATTTTAATGCACTAAATTTCTACATCATTTCTACATGTGTTTCATTTGAGCAGTCCTCTCTGTTATTTTAGTTCTGTTGTGTTCTTCTACATGCAGATCCCACAGAGTGGTGCAACTGTCAAAAAGATGAAACTCTTCACCTCAGGAAGTGCCTCAATTAGAGCAACAATAGATAAAATGGGTTATATGCAAGGTCAGTGCACATCATTTCACAAATGGTGTGCAACTCGTCTGCACCACCAAACCACCATTCAGTCTGTTTCAACACATTGGCTGGAGTTTCTGACTATTTCTTGATCCTTTCTTTCCGGAAGGGGAGATCATCAAAGTTTCCACTGACGTTGATAACTCTTCATCTCGCGACCTCAAGCTGAAGTACAGTCTTGAGCTAATACAGACCTTCTGTGCAAAGGGTCACTGTCAATATCACACCTGCAAAATATTCAAAGTAGTTGGGGATCCCATTCCTTCTAGATCAAAGCAAACAGTCACCACCCTGCTCACTCTCCCAACTAATGTGCAAGTCTCCATTCTAAATTGTTGCTTTATCAAAGTGGAATATGTATTAAAGGTACCAATAGCCAGTTCCTTCTCCATCTGTTACACCTGAAGTTTAAGGGGGGGGGGGGGGGGTAATTCACTTGGTTACCCATGTACCCATGTTGCCCAAATTACTGAACTTCCTGTAATCTTTACAGATATGTTAACTGCCAAGGACAAATGTTTGAAATAGTTGTGTATATTGAAAAAGTACATGCTTTAATTTTTTACCCTGTTGTTTTATAGTATGTTATAATGTACATTCATTAATACCTATATAATGAAGAAATTCAAGTTGTGGTCTGCTATATAAAATTGCAGCATTGAATAATCTTAGAAATTAAGATTTTCCTTAAAACTAGCATGTTTGTTGTACTAATTTGCTGTAATAACCAGCTGATTTTTCTCAGGTATATCTGGATGTTCCCTGCGCAAGTGACCCAGAGATCAAGTTGCCAGTGGTCATTTTGCCTGCAGGCCTGTTTCTTCCTCCACTGCCTAGTCAACAAGGCTTTCGGGCCTTTGGGAAACCTGGTACAGCAGGATGGAGCAATGTTCCACCCCATCCGGCATTTTGGCGCGGTCCCCCTGGTGCTGCTTATGGACCCGCCCCAGGGCAGTACCCCAATATGCATCCTTCACCTGTGCCTCCACAGCTAGCCAATCCAGAAGCACCACCTTCTTCCTACTCGAGCACCTATCTGTAGGGCCGGCCCTATGGAGTGATTTTTGTTTCAAAAGTTCCACAGAAGCAAAAGTAAATCTGCAGGCAAAATTCTTAGCATCAAGAGCAGAAAGTATATGTTATGAATGCAAAACAGAAAAAAAAAATCAAATGTATATTTTAAAAATATAATTGGTTATTTGAAACTTATTTTCGTTTGCATTTTGACAAGTTTTTGGTTCCATTGTTTTTGTCTTTTGCTTCTGGAATCTCTCTGCTTCTGCTTCGTTTTTTGCTTCTGAGTTTTGGAACACATTTACATGTGTGGGAGGGGCTTAGATGAAGGCGTTCCTCTGCAATCTCCACTGGTCACTGATTCCGGACTGACACAGAGCTCAGAAACCGCCTCTGGGACCAAGCCACACCCACCCCACCAGCCTCCCAGCGTTTTCAAACATGGCAGAATGCGGGGGTTCTGTCTTCCGAGTCCACAACCAATAGAAAATGAGTTTCGAGCCAATTCTAAGGTGCCGCCCCAGAGACGATGTGTAGTGCTCCAGGCACCACTGCTGCTCCCGGGCCAGTGCATGCTGCTATGGGCCTGGGATGTTGCCACCACCGCCCGCCATCCTCAGCTCCAAGAGGCCGATGATTGCCACCCAGCAGACAGCGTGAACCACCCCAGACCTGAAGGTGATCCCAGGGAAGCACTGCTTGCTCAAGGCGGGTCAGCGCCCCCCATGGATCAATGGGTACCCTTGTGTGGCGGCCAGGCTCTCGCCTTATTTTCCTACCTGTCTCTGTCCCCGTCTGGGTAACTGTTACATATTGTGCCTGTTCCACTGTTGCCTTTTGTGTTCTTGCTGCTTCCCCTTATCGTGCCTGTTGTGGGATATTGGGAGATTAATCACACCTGAGATTATGTTGCGGCACACCTTTTCTTTTTTAACCACAATGCCCTCAAGGCGTGTTCGCCCACAAACCACAACACAACAGTTGTGTTTACTCAATGTAGAAGTAATTTCACAATATCCTGTAAGATGAGACATTTACCATGTGACTGTAACATACAATGCCTTCAAGTAGTATTCAGCCCCCTGCAGATTTAGCTAATTTAACAAGTTGCAAATAAGTTAGAACCTTCAAACTTTGAGCAGCATTTATTAACAGATGCCTAAATATTACAAACCAAAAATATAAGTTGTTCAATTAAATTCTTGGTCTAAATCTCTAGGTAGGCTGTGTTATCCATATTCCCATGGATGCAGACCAGATGGCCAAGCCCCTTGGCTGAGAAGCAGCCCCACAGCATGATGCTGCCACTACCACGCTTGACTGTAGTGATGGTATTCTTGGGGTCTAATGCAGTGCCATCCTGTTGCCAAATGTCCTGGGTGTGGTTGGCACCAAAGACCTCGATCTTGGCCTTATCAGACCAGAGAACCTTGAACCAGTTTGCCTCAGAGTCCAAGTGATCATGAACAAACTGTAGAGGAGCCTTGACGTGACACTTTGAAAGTAGAGGTACCTTACGTTCTCACCTGGAACGGAGACCACTGCAGTGGAGTTTGTTACTTATGGTACTGATTGAAACTAATGTCCCCATGGCCATGACATCTTCCCGGAGCTCTCTCCATGTTGTCCTTGGGTCAGCTTTGACCATTCTGACCATTTCATACATTCAGGCTGATCTACAGTCCAAATGTCACAAGCAAAACCTGCAAAATCTGCAGGGGGTTGAATGCTACTTGAAGTATATGTATATATGCATATATGTTAGATTATTTTATTATTTTGTTTGGGAAACTGGGCTCAAATTGGTAATCAAAGAAATCACAAAGTGATTTTTCCTTTTGTCCATGATGGCTCTATGACAAATGTGCCTATGGCACTCTCTATTTAAATGCTTTGTACGTTCAATGTTTCTAGGTCAAGAGCTTCATTTTAAGCTATGACTGTTTTGATGACAGCAATATTCATGTTTGCTCAAGCTGGGACTTCATCTTAGGAAGGGTCATCATCGAGGTCACTGGAGGAATTCATGTCAAATCTCTCAAAATTTACACAAATTGATTTGTGGAAGTTAGTTGGACAGAATAATGAAATACTGCTAATAATAATAATAATAATAATAATAATAATAATAATAATAATAATACTGCTAATAAATACTGCCAATGTAGTGTCGGCCATTTTGTAGTGTTATAATTTTCAGTAATATACATCTGTAGCATGCACTCTAAAAGGTCCACAAAACACTGCATATTGTACTGAACAAACCAGCTACACTACAAGTGTACACCTACTAGTGCATATTTGGGAAGAGCTACATTTGCAAGCTGCTGGAAGTCTGGCTTTCATGTGGGTATTGAGAACAGTGACTTGTGGTCTGACTTCTACATCCATTTCAGAGTCTGTTGTAACAGATGTAAAAAATATAAAAACAGTTGATGGAATATGCACTGCACATGCATGGACCAAATGTATTAAATACTGAGTGATACATAGAATGGAATTGTTTTTGCCCTAAAATACAATTTAGGCAGCATGCAATTGAATAAATTATATTTGAGTCCTTGTCAAATAGTTTTGGAGGAAATTGAATTTTATTACGGTGGTCTGACGTTTTATTATTTGATTTCAATAATCCTTACAAATCTGACAATAATACTACTTTGAACACTCTTAAATTGAAAGCACATTAACCCGGAAGTACATGTGGATTCGCCTTTCTGGGTACCGGAACGTGTAGCTCTATACGTTTTATTTTCAACACTCGGTGTAACGGTGCGATTTAAGTGATGTTTTATCATGTGAGTTACATATTCGTTGACTGAATTCATACAGGTTTTTACACAGCTAGCGAAATGGTTTAGGGGATAACAGACCACACTGGCGTACCAGTGAGTTTGTGTGTTTGCAGTGCTGTATTGCTAACAAACTAGCCGAGCATCTGGCAGTTTTCCGTAGTTTAGGAGGCTGTGAACATCTGGCTGGTTAACTATGTTAATAAATAAGTGCGCTGTAGATTAAGCTCCATTTCCTAACCAGGGTCTGTCTAACTTGGGTCTGTCTAACTTGGGTTTGATAGATCTCCCTGGAACACGAGATTCTCCTTCACCCTCGGTACTTTGGCCCAAACCTTTTGAACACGGTTAAACAGAAGCTCTTCACAGAAGTGGAAGGCACGTGTACAGGAAAGTAAGTGGCGTTGGAGGGTAATCTTCATTAACAAACGTAACTGTCATAACACTGTGACTTACCTGTGACCCGTCTGTTTCTAGATATGGATTTGTCATCGCCGTGACCACAATTGATAACATCGGGGCTGGTGTTATACAGCCTGGCAGAGGGTTTGTCTTGTACCCTGTCAAATACAAGGCCATCGTGTTCAGACCTTTCAAAGGAGAGGTGGTGGATGCAGTTGTCACTCAGGTTAACAAGGTACGAAAATTATTCCTCCATTCATTCCCTTTTCCACTTATTCTTAGACTACTTTACGCTTTTTTCTGCTTTTTGCTACTTGTAATTGTAATTTTGCTACTTGTAATTGTCTTTTACAGGTTGGGTTGTTTACAGAAATTGGCCCAATGTCTTGTTTTATCTCACGGCATGTAAGTAATCTGATTGGTTGAGAGAGTATATTTTCACAGTTGAGTCATTTACTTCATATATAAACATCACAAAAAATCATTAAAATTCATTGTTGGGTATGTTTTGCTCAAGTGTAAGGTTAAAACCCATGTCTGCATTTAATATGCTGTATTTGTTTTAAAGCCACTGTTTATTCCATTAATAAAATCTTTTTCCAAGGGAACCACATATATTCTGTCACGCTGCACATAATCTATCTTTGATAATAGTTTTGATCGTTTTCATTACTCTTATGTGGCTAGTCTATACCCTCAGAGATGGAGTTTGACCCAAACTCCAACCCCCCCTGCTACAAGACGGTGGATGAGGTGAGTTGCAGGCAGTCTTATTCAGGACTGTGTCTTCCATGGTGAAGAGTTTATTCTTTTTGTTGTTTTGATTACTTTGAATATTCTAAAATGCTGCATAATTCATGACTTCTTTATAGGATATTGTTATCCAGCAAGATGATGAAATTCGGTTGAAGATTGTGGGTACAAGAGTAGACAAGAATGATATTGTAAGTTTGTTGTTGTTTTTGTTTATTTGTTTTTTGGTAACACGTCAGTTCCCAAAGAGAATTGTTAAATGATTATTTAAAATGCTTTCATTTGCAAAATCATCATTTGTAATTCTGAAATATTTCTTACTAGTTTGCTATTGGATCTCTCATGGATGACTACCTGGGTGAGTATTGTTGGCAATATTTCTGATTTTGTAAGTGCTTATTGGAAGGGGACAAAATGATTTCAACTAGTGTGTAAAAAGTTATCTTGCACTGTGAATCTTCCTTTCTATTTGATAAACCTATGGAAATATGCATTTAGAGGGGAAGTCTGTTTTGTTCAACATTTTTGTAAACGTTAGAAAATGGCTCTTGTCTGTCTTTCCAGGTCTTGTTAGTTGATCCCTCTGCCAAAGATGGTGCTGCACCCACTTGTTTGTACATGGAGTTTTGCCATTACTAGAATAGAATATTTGTTTTATTGTATTTTCTTTAGAATGTGATATTTTATTGCAGTTTTTCAGACCTTATAGACACAGAAGTGTTTTTAGTGTGGTTCTTTTTGACTGGTCAACATGAGGATTTTCTAAATTATTTACACAAGAAGAGATGCTACAAAGTCTTTTATTTGATGACTAACATACTTAATAATATTTAGTTTAAATAATTGTTTTTTGGTGTAAAGGTCCAGGTAGATTGCAGGTTTGCTGTGGTGTTCATATGGCTCAGTATCTGCAGCACCAAATTGACTTGATTATTCTTCCTAATCCAGTCATGTGTCTCTTTGTATTTACATATCCAGTTTTTTCCTATTTTTCTGTAAAGAGTAGTACATTCGAAATTGCTGATTTTGTTGTGTATATATTTTTATTAATTAAATCTTGTAAAAGGAAGTGTAGTGTTGTTTATATTCAGTTTTATTGCATACACACTTTTTGCAAAACGGTGAACCATGTTGATTACTGCTTTCCTACTAAATGTGGAAATAAATCCAACAGTGAGCAGCAGACTGCATCAGCATTGCTGATACTTACCTGGCAATGTGTGCCATGATTCCACAAACAAACCCTTTGATTAGCAAATCAATTATTGGATCATTTTTTACCATGTAAGTATTAAAAATGGCTATACTGCCAGCTCAGTTCCAACAACATGCAGACCTAAATCCTTAATAACTAACTAATGCATTAGCAGATAAATACATTTAACTCACTTTTGGAATATTCAGAAAGTCCATTAGCTTCCGTTTTGCCCATTAGCTTGCACTCCAAACACTTCCACTGGAAGAGTTGCATGCACTACAAATCCAGCCTATTTAATTACCATCTCATAACCTGAATATTTATTGTGCCATGTTTGCTCTATGCAGAAGTGAATATTCATAATGACCTGCAAGAGGGGGCATCCATCTTGCAGCCATAATAAATCTTAAAGTACTAAATATAGTCTAGCACACTTCTTACTGCCCTGAGCTGTTTGATCTGTGGGAAGCTCGTTTATCTAAGGGGGTTACAGGCTTGTACTTTGTCAGCTGAAAGATCAATGAAAATTAGCTGAAGTATTAAAAGACACAATATAATCATGTTATTACCCAATCAATAAAACCCATGGTACATTATTTCATTAAACTGTTTATAATGCGACAAGACAGATGTATAAAGGTGTATGGAAAAACCATGTAGAGGAAAATATTTAGTGTACAGCATCAGCCAAGTATGCAAATAACAAAATTTGTTACCCGTTATATATTAATAAGTAAAACATCTGTAAAAAGCTACATTCATTTAAGTGTTTTGTCTAATAGCAATTTTAATTGTCTGAAACAGTATTGCATGTGCCATGTTCATTGAAATAAACACTGCAACATTTGCAAAAACAGCACATACTTTACATTTTGTTATCCTCAACAAAACATGTTACTTCATTGATAAAATGTGATAAAAAAGTTAAAATGACAACCAACCCCTCAAAAGCAGTATTACAATAGTGTGGTTGCCACATCCTATACAATCTAAACAAATAAAACAAAGAGTTTCAGAACAATAACAAAAAACAAGCTACATAATGACGCATGTGGTTTATGAAAGATGACGTATACAAATAACGGGATGAACGAGGCATGCAACCATAAAACAAACAACCTCGCCGTCGCCGCCAGACACACATGTAAATAGGTGACTGAGAAGGCCGTACCTTAACAAATACATTAGTTAAACTGAAACAACAGATGACAATTGTGTTCAGGTTCATACTGTACCAAAGACGATGCTACTTTTTATCTTTTTTAAAATCAGTAATTTAAAATGTTTAAGTATATATGTGGTTTAAAAACGAAATAAAGGCTCCCATGAATATTACTGACCTTGTTAAATTTCTTTCGGGATCAATAATGTATGTATGTATGTATGTATGTATGTATGTATGTATGTATCTATCTATCTATCTATCTATCTATCTATCTATCTATCTATCTATCTAGTTAAATAATTTTTGTGCTGTTGAAATACTGTATAACAACCTATTTATTTACATTTCCCCCAAATAATAGCACACTAGTAATACTATTATTACATAATTAGTATTTTATGCCTTGCATTTCTCATAGCAAAATTTGTGCGTCTTGGGCACTTCTCAAGAAGCAAACATTTGAATCGGTTGAACATCGGCATTGAACGGCTAAAGTGCACATGCGCAGTGCAGCTGGGCATAAACATGTAACGCCCTTTACACACTCTGTAGGGAGTAGGGACTTTTATTCAGGAAGCAGGGGGTGTTTACGTTTGTCTACTGCAACGTAGAATCGAGCGTGCAGCTTTATGCTTTAAATAATTTAAAAAATGCCAGGGACAATCAAAGATCTCTCTTTGAACTACGATCCAGTTAAGGAGAACAACACGTTTACATGCGGCGACTTTATTAACGGTCGAGTTATATTAGAAGTGACTAAAGAAGTTAAAATTGATAGTCTTTACGTAAAGTTTAAAGGGGACGCAAATGTTCGTTGGAGCGAGAGACGCAACGATCAAACGCATGTTTACAGCTCTCATGAAAGATACTTCAAACTTAAGCAGTTTTTCATTCAGGACCCATCCAAAAAGGGTAAGATACGCCCTGTTCCCGTCAGACCTAAACAAAAATATCACAAAATCAACAGTCTGCAAATGTTATGGGCGTTCCTTTGCCATATGTAGGCTTTTACGTTTGGGCGTAAAGTTGTAAAGATGCAACGATTTTTGTTTCTTTACAGGAAAAATTGATCCAGGCGCTATCATAATAACTGGGGAGACTTGTAAGTGTAGTCCGTTTATTGTTTACACTATTTATTTACAGTCACTGTAGGAAAATGCAAACCGTGTGCTTGGTGTAGGAGGAAAATGTAGTTCTTATCAACCATCACATTGGCACTTGTGTGTTTCGTTTCTGCTCATTCCTTCTTTTGTCTTGATTTTTTCTCCTTTTGTTACATTTTTTTTTATTTATTGTTACTTTCTAGACAGTAATATGGTTAAACCAGGAAGCCACGTTTTTCCATTTAGCTTTCAAGTGCCCCAAGGGTGAGTAATGAGTCTTAATACATTTTAAATAGAAACTGTTCTGGTATATGGTGTATTGCATGTTGCCCAGCAGGGACTGAACGAACACTCTGAGATGTCCAACTGCTGTTATACTAAGTGTCCTAAAATCGCAAATATATCATACTACATGACAGTATCTTTAACCATTCATATCTTTCAACTGGGCCTGGAAACTTTAAAGAGAATTTTTTTAACATATATTGTTACAAACCCCTCAAGCTCTGTCTGGGGTATATATATATATATATATATATATATATATATATATATATATATATATATATAAAGAATAAAAGAAAAGAAAAATAAATTTAAAAATGGACGATACCAAATCAAAGAACACAACAAAACAAACACACCTTAAGCTAGAAACACAAAGCAACAAGGTCTAACTCTCTAATCCAAAAAAAAAAAACCTATCCTTCTAATAAGCAAAACATACAAAGTGGGTGCCCGCCCCTTACCTAATGAGTCTAAGCAAGATAAGGCCTATGTGGAGGGTATGTAGGAGCAGTGATGTCAGTAACGCGTTACTCTAATCTTACCACTTTTTTCGGTAACGAGTAATATAACGCGCTACTATTTCCAGTCCAGTAATCAGATTAAAGTTACTTATCCAAATAACTGTGCGTTACTATTTTTATTTTCCCTAGTAAAATATATATTTTTGCTTTCTTCTTGGTCAGTTCTACTTTTGCGTCTGACCGTAGCGCTCGACTCCGCCCGCTGCACACGACCCTGTGAGAGCGCGAGCACGTTTTACAAGTCATTCTTTGCAGTGTCCTCACTTAACGATATGTGGTAGTATAAAGAAACACCCCTCAAAAACAGGGGAAGGAACATTTACCTGAAGATTTTTAATGTTGCACTGTGTTCCACGTTTGAAAAGTGCTGGAATTTTGACTAACGTCGCCTACTTTAAAATGCTTGAAATTGTAATGGTATTTCATTTCACAAGCTGTCTGACTGAACAGGAGTGGGTTTCCCGAAACGTTCGTAGCGCTAAGTACTTCTTAACCTCGTACGTTTCATACGAGGTTACGAAGTACTTGGCGCTACGAACGTTTCGGGAAACCCACCCCAGTTCGCTTGTATTACGTTTACAAATAAATTTACAAATAATACCGCGCAGCTACACAAACGTAATGTCAGGAGAGTCTTGCCCTTTAAGTGACACTGGGGGGGGGGGGGGGGGGGGGGGGGAGTTGCGTTATCAATAAAGTTTCCCTGCACTTCCAATAAAGTGAGTATTGGAAAATTTTATTTTGCTGCTGAATGTAACTACTAAAGTAACTTGTAATCTAACGTAGTTACTTTTAAAATCAAGTAATATGTAACGTAACTAAGTTACTTTTAAAAGGAGTAATCAGTAATCGGATTACTTTCTCAAGGTAACTTAGCCATCACTGTGTAGGAGCACGCTCAACCTTACCTGTCCAGCCCCAAAAACAACAAAACAACATAATTCCAAAGGAACACCAATTTCAACTCAATTCCACAGAGCTAGAAATTATAGCACATGGCTCATAGCTCAACCCTAAAAAAAACACTGGCAGATGTGCACATGCATGTAACAATATGTCCGATAACAAAAATGTTTAGGTTTAAAAAGAGATTATAGGTGTAACATATGCATCATGGGAACTGTATGTGTATATATTCTCTTAAAACTGTCTGAACTTGCGTTTACTCTGAACTGCTTCATCTTTGAGTACTCACAAACAAGAGGGGTCATGGGTACTAAAATGGGACCATCTTGGTATGAGGATAACCTTTCAGGATGTTTCAGTGAATTTTACACATCCTTGTTTAAATACCACCATTCATTATAAACCTACAAACTTCAATTTCTCTCTTTACTTAGACGAGCGCATTTGTAGTGATAATGAAGACGTCTTGGTAATGCGTGAACATTTTCAGTACTGGGGTTTTCCTGAGGAAGTCATATCAATCAATCAATCAATCAATCAAATTTTATTTATATAGCGCTTTTTACAACAGTTGTTGTCACAAAGCAGCTTTACAAGTGCCGAGTCCTAGCCCCCAGTGAGCAAGCCAAAGGCGACAGTGGCAAGGAAAAACTCCCTAGTTTTTTGCATGAGGAAGAAACCTTGAGAGGAACCAAGACTCAGGGGGGGAACCCATCCTCCTCTGGCCGACACCGGTCACCATGACAACAACAACAATATAGACAGAATGTAGACAGAATGTAAAAGATGCAATAATGTCAATTTAGACCGAAAAATATGTAATAATGTCCATCATGGTGTAGGCATCCGGTTAGGCAGGAGGTGGCCGGCCAGGATGGATCGCTTGTCTCTCCTCATCTCATTATTCCTCAAGCAGGCGGGCAGCCATGTGGAGAAATGAAACAGGGAAAATTAGCTCTGTATGAGGACATATACGGGACAGGTAAAATTATAAACATTTCTGGAGTGTGGCAGCAACTCCGGCACTAAGTTAAATTATTACAGCCTAGCTAAAAAAAAGGCAGAACCAGAAGGTAACATAGGCTTGGGGGCATTCTGAGACAATGGCATCCGTCCACTGCACTGTCAACAAACTTGAGTGACCACGAGCAGTGACAGGATGACAGCACCAGCACCCCAGTCTACCATAAAACCCTTCGTCTATGAACCCCTGGATCTGTACCTTTATCTAAGGGGGATATTAATTATCAAACGCTAGACTAAATAAGTGGGTTTTCAACCTAGATTTAAAGATTGTGACTGTGTCAGAGTCCCGGACACATTTAGGAAGATTATTCCAAAGCTGGGGGGCCTTATAAGAAAAGGCTCTTCCCCCTGCTGTTACCTTGTTAATTTGTGGAACTAATAACAGACCAGCACCCTGTGATCTTAGTTGATGTGGGGGTTCATAGTAGGAAATAAGTTCCTGGAGGTATTCAGGAGCAAGCCCGTGTAGTGCTTTATATGCTAATAATAGAATTTTAAAATCAATACGAAATTTAACTGGGAGCCAATGCAGGGCTGATAGGACTGGTCTAATATGCTGAAATTTTCTAGTTCTGGTCAGAACTCTAGCTGCGGCATTTTGAACTACTTGAAGTTTATTTAGATTCTTATTTGAACATCCTGACAGTAGTGAATTGCAGTAGTCTAGTCTAGAGCTAACAAAGGCGTGCACCAATTTTTCTGCATCATCCTGTGATAATGCATTTCTTAATTTGGCAATGTTGCGGAGATGTAGAAAAGCTATCCTAGTAGTATTATCTATATATTTATCAAATGATAGGTCGGAGTCGAGTATGACGCCTAGGTTTTTGGCTACTGTGCCAGGTGTAATGGGATAGTCTGCAAGATTAAGCATTAAATTAGGAATTTTCTGTCTTGCGGCCTTAGGGCCCACAAGGAGAACTTCTGTTTTGTCCTCATTTAATTGTAGGAAGTTTAGAGACATCCAGCATTTAATATCTCTTACACAGGCCTCAATTTTTCCTAAACTGAGTTTGTCATCGGGTTTGGCTGATATGTAAAGTTGAGTGTCATCCGCATAGCAGTGAAAATTGACACCATGTTTGTTTATAACTGTGCCCAATGGTAGCATATATAATGTAAATAATAATGGTCCTAAGATGGAGCCTTGCGGGACCCCATATTTAACCATTGTACGTTTGGATGAAATATTATTGAGCTCTACAAACTGATAGCGATTTGTTAAGTAAGACTGAAACCATGAAAGGGCTGTGCCTGAGACTCCAACCCAGCGTTCTAACCTTTCTAGCAAGATCCTATGATCAATTGTGTCGAAAGCTGCACTAAGATCAAGAAGCACTAACAGTGATACATAGCCTTGATCTGATGCAAGGAGGAGATCATTTGTTACTTTAACTAATGCTGTTTCAGTACTGTGATGGGGCCTAAAACCAGATTGGAACTTTTCAAATGTGTTATTCCTATACAGATATAGGCATAATTGCTGGGCAACAGCTTTTTCTATGATCTTAGATATAAATGATGTGTTTGAAATGGGTCTATAATTAGACAGCACAGTCGGATCAAGATTTGGTTTCTTGATCAGAGGTTTGATAATTGCTAATTTACATGATTTGGGCATGTGACCTATTGTAATGGATGAGTTAACTATAGTTAGAAGAGGTTCAGTTACAGCTGGTAATACCTCTTTTAATAACTTTGAGGGAACTGAGTCTAATGTGCAGGTAGTACAATTTAAGGAAGAAATTATTTTCTCTAATTCTGATTTTGGGAGTGGATGAAAAGCATCAAGTTTTTCTCCCGGTATGTAATTTAAAACAATATCAACCAAACCAGATGACATACCAGTTGTATTGCTAATAAAGGGTTTTATATTTTGTCTAATATTCTCTATTTTATTATCAAAGAAATCTATAAATACATTACTAGTGAGGTTTACTGGAATCTGAGGTTCTGTGCCTGCTTGATTTTTTGTAAGTTTAGAAATAGTATTAAAAAGAAATCTAGGATTGTTTTTATTTTTCTCTATCAGTGAGGCTAAGTATGCTGAGCGTGCTTTAGTGAGTGCCCGTTTGTAGTCAATAATGCTATCCTTCCAGGCACAGTGGAATACTTCCAATTTAGTAGATCGCCATAGATGATGCTTTTGCTCATATTTTACCTATTCACAGAGTGGACGCACTGACCTATAAACAATCTGCTGTTAAGACAACAATAATTGCCTTGGTGCTGACTTATCACCCTATGAATAAAACAGTGGTTAATATTATACTTATTATCCTCTAAGATGATGCAGTACTGTATCTCTTTAAGGAGCCTCAATATCATGTCTCAGAGGATCCTTAAAAAGAGATGAATAACCATTCAGATATTAACTGTGGTACTGTAGCCTGCAGATCTCGATGTGCTATGTTTAAATTTATTAACACGGCCACTAAAACAACTAGTCTAACGTGTGAGCGAGGAACAAATCTGGATGCCAAGTCGAAAGCAGAACGCGACGAATGTTTATTGTAGACAGTACGGTAAACAGGAACAAACAGGACCAAAATCAGATGACGACTGACGAATACAAATACAAGGCGCACACATATCTGATCTCCATTCTTGGAACTTTAGATCCCCCAGGAATTAATGTTCTTATTTAAATATCCACTTTTTCATATATGAATTGGTTCCTCCTCCTATTAATTCAGAAACACTTTGCTTGCACAGTTCTGTCCGAAATGAACATTGGAGTACCAGAATTTTATATCTCTCTGGATGGGTCATTACTGACATCTGCTGAGAATTTCATTGCAATAGCACCTTTAGAAATATATTTTCTTATAAAATTGGTGACATGTTCAATACTTATTTTACTCACTGTATAAATAATAATTTCTCAAATTATTAACGAATGGAGTTTAAAATCATCATAGGTATGCTTATGCAAATTTGACAAATTTGAAAAATGGTGCTTTCTTCTCGGCAGGAATATGCCAGCATCTTTTAAAGGACACTATGGCTCAGTTAAGTACATTCTCGAAGTCACACTGGACCGTTCATGGAAGATCGATCGTACTGATACCAAAGAAATCATCTTTGTCCCAGGGATTAATAGTATTGGTCCCAATTTAATGGTATGTGGCCATGTGAAAAATGTATATGTGCCTTTCTCACTTGCTCTCTTAATCAGTAGTGGTGGGAGTTGTAGCAGCCATATCTCAGTACTGCCACCTAGATTAGATAACTCTGTTTTTCACATTTTTATGAGATGTTTTTTCTGAAATTTCTGTTTTTTTTTTTTTTTTTTTTTTTTTTTCGTGGAGTGTTTAGGTAAACCTACTACAATATTTTAAAATGTATATGATTTTAAGGTGTTTCATTTGAGCAGTCCTCTCTGTTATTTTAGTTCTGTTGTGTTCTTCTACATGCAGATCCCACAGAGTGGTGCTACCGACAAAAAGATGAAACTCTTCACCTCAGGAAGTGCCTCAATTAGAGCAACAATGGACAAAATGGGTTGTATGCAAGGTCAGTGCACATCATTTCACAAATGGTGTGCAACTCGTCTGCACCACCAAATCACCATTCAGTCTGTTTCAGCCCATTGGATGGATTTTCTGACTATTTCTTGATCCTTTCTTTCTGGAAGGGGAGATCATCAAAGTCTCCACTGACGTTGACAACTCTTCATCTCGCGACCTCAAGCTGAAGTACAGTCTCGAGCAAAAACAGACCTTCTGTGCTCAGGGTCGTCATAAATATTGTACCAACACTATATTCAAAGTAGTTGGGGATCCTGTTCCTTCTGGATCAAAGCAAACAGTCGTCACCCAGCTCACCATCCCACCTAATCTGGAACTCACCATTATGAATTGCGGCATTATCAAAGTGGAATACATATTAAAGGTACTAATGGCCAATTCATTCTCTATCAGTTGCACCTGAAGTTAATGGGGAGGAAAAGTATTGACCTGGTTATGCAAGCTTACACTACTAAACGTCCTAGATCATTTACAGTTGTGTGGTTTTTAATATAATTATTTACACCCTTTGTATCTCGAAAGTTTTTTTTTTTCCCCACTTATGGTCTATTGCAAAATTTACCTTAAAACAAGCATGCCCTGTTTGATGTACTAATTTGCTGTAATAACCAGCTGATTTTTTTCAGGTATATCTGGATGTTCCCTACGCAAGTGACCCAGAGATCCAGTTTCCAGTGGTCATTTTGCCTGCAGGCCTGTTTCTTCCTCCACTGCCTAGTCAACAAGGCTTTCAGGCCTTTGGGAACCCTGATACAGCAGGATGGAGCAATGTTCCACCCCAGCCTGCATTTGGGCCCGGTCCCCCTGGTGCTGCTTATGGACCCGCCCCAGGGCAGTACCCCAATATGCATCCTTCACCTGTGCCTCCACAGCCAGTCAATCCAGAAGCACCACCTCCTCCCTACTCATGCATCTATCCTAATCTCAATCCTCCAGTCCCAGGATATAATCCAGCTCCTTTGGCTCCTACATTCAGTCCACCTCAGTACCCCATTATGGGTTACCCAAATCCTACACTACTCAATCCAGCACCAAGTGCCCCAGAGTTCTGTCCAAATCCAGCTCCCCCAGCCTATGGGTCTTCTGGGGGTGAATCAGGTTGGCCAAATTCAACCAATCAGACCAACCAACCAGAGCCTTATCCAACCAAAACACCTGAGAAGCATGAGTGATTAGCCCTGCCTTTGACTGTTTAATCTAATGTGGTTTTTGATTATGCAAAAAACCATACTCATACAGCATGAACTGTCATGGATGACATCAGGTTGCAGGCTTCATGGTTATGGTTTTGCAGTAAGTTAGGCTGGGAATTGAAACTTTTATGGAGCTGATGGAATAGAATAGTATTACATGCAGAGCGGTGTGATTTCCTTTTCAGCTGTGAATCAGTGATTGAATGCCTGCAAGGTTCCATTGACAGATATGTGCTGGGAGGAGAGGAAACCCTCCAGAGAGCCAATTACAGCATCTCTTTTAACATACACTCCAAACACTTCCACTGGAAGGATTGCATGCACTACGAATCTGACTTATTTAATCACCATCTCATTACCTGAATATTAACTGTGCCAACACATGTGCATTTAAGGTATGCATTGTAACAAGTTTACAAAATATATTATGCATTTAATGAATCTCATATATAAGAATAGCATTTTAACTGTGTTTTCACATATATATTACAAACTGACCTTTAAACGGTATTGCCATTTAAATTGATGCGTAATCTATTCTAATCACCTTCATCGGAAACAAAAATTTTATATAGTGTTACATAATTATATGGGTAAAGTCTAATTAACACATTTAAAAGCTATATATAAGCTGGTGTTCTTTTATAAGACACGCATTTGGTTACTTAATCTCCTTTATGCTTTACAGAGGTAATTGTACAGCGTGGTGAGAAATACTTTTCTTATTCTTACACAATACACTCAAGGCCAGTTTCTCAACAAACTGCACCACAGAGATCATGTTCGCTCAACGTAGAAGGGGATTTTCAGAATGACCTGCAAATGGAACCTCCATCATGCAGCCGTAACATATCGAAACTAAAGTACTAACAGCAGCACACAAATTACTGCCCTGAATTGTTTGATCTGTGGGAAGCTCATTTTTCCCAAAGAGGGCCTTCTTCTTAGACATATGAATGATCAAAATAAATGATCTAAACTATTAAAAGACACAAAAATATAATAATGTTATTACCCAAAGCCTAAAACCAGTGTTACATTATAATTGTTATACATTAATAACTTTAGTTATACTGTAAGGTATAGTATAAGGTGCTATATATCACAAAATCATCGTAAAAGATCGCCGTTAAATGGCAGGACCAGAATAACAATGAATACAGAACTTTCTCTAAGATTATTTTAAAATTGATGGTTCTTTCCGTCAATGGGGGGGAGCAACCACAGATAACGCCTACAAATCAATAACATTTTTCTTAATTGCTTGCTGTAGGCCATGACAAATCTGCCGTATGTCTCTCCCTATTTAAACGCCATTAAATGTTTTGAAACGAAAAAAACAGACAATACAAAACTCACAGAGAAACAATCCCCCCCCCCCCCCCCCCCCCCCCCCCGGTACAAAATGACAGTAACCTATGAATGAAATGGATTATCGGTATAGCTATACGTGTAAATTGTATACATGAATGTGTGCGCTGTCAAATACACTGAAGCTTATCCGTTTTCGTTGTGCTTCGCTTACAAGACTAATCATTCCACTAAAGTGCATAAATGTGAAGGACACTGGCGATTCGGTGCAGCTATTTAACCCATTGATTTGGATTTAGGATATTTTGGATGATTTGGTTGATATTTAATCCATCCGCTAGATGGCGGCGGAGGCTCATCTAAGCCTTGCACAGACGCTGTACACTTTGAAATTAAATTGCTCCATAAAAGGGCACAGTTTCTATTACCAGTGCACTTGCAGAAATACCCTGAACAACATTTTTGTTTTAAGCGCGCAATTAGGTTATGCAACAAATTACGTTTGTATCTTTAATGTTTTTGGTTTTGATTGACTGGTGACAGCTAATAGCACCGTTTGATTCAGTGTAACTACACTTGGCTTGCTCACTGGAGGCTAGGACTCGGTATTTGTAAAGCTGCTTTGTGACAACAATTGTTGTAAAAAGCGCTATATAAATAAAATTTGATTGATTGATTGATTGACTTGTCTGCCTCACGAGTCTGTATCCAACAGAAAGGGTCGAGAGCCCATTCTAACGCAACAGGTGGGTACAGAAACCAGCAGCCCGTGTGCCCCAATCAAAAATGTCCCGTCGCCACGGGGTGGCGTATTACCTTTCCTTCCTGCAACACACATAAAAACTATAGTACTTAATAACAAACAAGGGACATCAACTATCTTATTATTGTACTTCATCATCATCATCATCATCTTAACCCCAACACCCCCTCCCCAAGTGAATTATTGAAACTTTTTTGTGATGTCATACCATGTTCACAGCACATTAACATTTTTACAACACAAACACATAGCCCTACGACTGATGAATCCTTAATCCTACTACTTTATTCTTTTTAGGAGAAATTGTCCGGTGCAGAGTAATGAGCTCACTAACATAAGGCAATCAGTAACTATGAAACTGTGAAAATTCTGTGTTACTGTATAACCACACGGGTGAAACAGAAACGTGCAGCACAAAGTGAATAATTTCAAACTCCCTATTCTCCGTAGCGCTACTCTCACATTGCTCAGCTGTTCACTGTAATTTGTCACTGTGGAACTGGGTACATACCCCCCCCCCCTCCCGTTCTAGGAGGCGGATAGAAGGTCCTGCGCATGCGCAGTAGGTTGTTTTTCACAACCCCGTCGCTTAAAGTGAGCCGGGCGACGAAAGTTCGCCGTCTTTCTCAGCAGACCACCAACCCGGTCCTCCCGACGAGCCGCGATAACAGCATCATTTGCTGTTATTCAGCTCGCGCACGTCAATGACACTGAACAGTGTTCACACTTGCTTTTTTCATAAGAGATTATTTTCATAAGGCTTTTTTTCTACAATTTCTTTTGTACTTTATAATTTTCTTGCCACCATGGTGCTAGGCAAGGTGAAGAGCTTCATTGTAAGCTACGACTGTCTCAATGACAGCAATGTCCCCGTTTTCTCAAGCGGGGACTGTGTCTCAGGAAGGGTCATCATCGATGTCACCGGAGAAATTCGTGTCAAGTCTCTCAAAATCCACGCAAAGGGATTTGCGAAAGTTCGTTGGACAGAATCACGAAATGCTGGATCCAACACTGCCTATACACAAAATTATACGGAAGAAGTGGAGTATTTGAATCACAGAGACATCCTTATTGGACACGAGAGAGGTAAGATCACGACCAAAAGGGTTTTAGATGTCATCTTTTGAAGGACAGTGTTCTGTTGCTCTGGTTCTTTTTTTCCGTGGGTACTGTGGATGCGCGGAGTTGCTTTACCTGTGGATGCAGATAATACAGATGTCTGATCATGCACACTATAACCAACGGGTTAGATCGGTTTCTTTTAAGGACTGAGACATTAACATCCATTATAGTTAGTGAAACTGTGTATTTAGTATCTCAATTTGGCTACTGCAATGACTCAACTGTCAGAAGTAGGGTAGCTGGAATGAATGGCGAACAACACACAGGGCTCTTTGCCGGTTACAGTTTGATGGTATTTAAGAAAAAAAAACAAGAACATGACAAGGAACACAAAACGAATTTGGAAATTTCACCCCCAGTAACTTCACATCTGAGTCACTGACGGGTGTTTTAATCCAATTTGTCGCCAGTTTCCAGCCATTGTTAAAAGCGGTTCGATCCTGTTTTGATGCAGTCTGTTCGCTCTCTCCTCTGATTGGTCGACGCCAAAACGTGTCTTCGATGACTTCACGCTTTTGCCCAAAGAGTTAGAAATAGCTGCAACTTCTGCACCGTTGATATCTTTGCAGTATTTTGTCGGCATTTTCTCAATGCATTGAAAGTGTGCAATGAAGACCTGTCATGCAATGAAGGCGAAAACGCAAAAAAAAAAAAAAAAAACCCAAGGTTTTGCAGCGGGTTTCATCAGCGTTCGCGCAGTGTCCGGGCTGCGGCTCTGCAACACAAGCTCTCGGACAAGGCATTTTGTAGCTAAACCCTCACAGTGTCGAAGCAGTCATAAGGACTGCCGTCTGTAAAAACATTTTGCAAACAATCTTTGTACTGATGTACTTTAACCTCACGGGGCTCTTAATTGTGAAATGGAATTACTACAGAGAATGAATGTTAGACTAACTTGCATGTTAAATTCTGTATGGAATAATTTGCATTTCTTAAATGATTATATAATGTCATGCATTTGAAATGGTTATGTCATTTTTTTTCTTCTGTAATGTACCAATCTACATATCTTGCAATAATTTATCCAGCTTTGTATAGCCTGTAACGTATGCAATACTAACAATAAAGATGAAATTTAGAATCTAGTCGGTTTTCAGTCTTGTTATTATTGCTAGTGTCTGCCTCATCTTTATTCTCACGTTAAATTCGAAATACCCTTAATATCCACGCCGCAGTACACACATAAAGCCAATAGGGGCTTGTCCGTTGTGAGTAAGACTGTTGCCCCGACTGAATGCTGCACAATGAATGCGTAATGAGCATCCGGCATAGGGAGGCAGCCCGCTCCGGTTTAGGCCGGTCTTCTCTTGCTCGAGTCTGCCTTTGATTGACAGCTCAGCGCTTGTTTACCACAGCGCTGCCTCCGCTAAGCAGATGGAGAATGCTGAGTTAGTGAAACGGAGGCTTACTATAGCTCTTTAGCGTAAGAGTATATTTTTAACATTTACATTTTATTGTCGAAAATGTTATTTTTGTCCTTCTGTGACACAAAGCGCATAGCTAATTCTTTATTGTTCTTGATTTATACCTGCTTTTGCGGACGTTTTCTCCCACTGTGAATGAAATAAACCACATAAAAGCATACATCAACCACAAACTGGTAAAATAGGAAACACACACCCACGTCCCCCACACACATCTTAAAGGCATGAATGTACTATGTTTTTTAACTAAGAAATCCAACAAGGAGCTAGGGGTTCTTATCTTAAATACACAGGAACGATTTTTTTACCATGTTCTTTACTCTTTAAACTGTGCTCTGCATAATTTGACATTTCAAATTTGATCATGTTTATTTCTGCTGTTACTTTCACTATTTCAGGTAAGGTATACATGTATTTGGAATATGGTTCTCTTTTTCAGATGATGATAACTCAGAGGAAGGTCTCAGTACGATTCATTCAGGAAGACACGAGTATGCATTTAGCTTCGAGCTTCCACAAACGTGAGTTTTTCTTCATTATTTATTGTCCTAAGATGCAAGTGTGACTGTTAACTCCTTACGCGTACGCTCTCTTTAATAATGTCCTCCCAGAGAGCCCGGTGCGATGTTTCGGCTTGTAACGGTTTCTGGTCCGATCGTGTCCTTTTCTCCATGCGCAGACCTCTGGCTACCTCCTTTGAAGGGAAGCACGGCAGTGTGCGTTACTGGGTGAAGGCAGAGCTGCACAGGCCCTGGCTTCTACCCATGAAGACGAAGAAAGAGTTCACCGTCTTCGAACACATCGACATCAACACTCCCCTCCTGCTGGTGAGCGTCAGCCTCATTCAGGACACATTTGTGTTCTCACATCTCATTGGTACAGATTTCTGACCCATGGACGATATGTTTTGTATGATTTTGGGTTCTCTTGCAACAGCAGTTCTCAGACACTAAGCTCATCCCACCTGTGTTTGCGATAGTCTCCTCAGGCGGGAACGAAGGACAAGACGCTGTGCTGCTGGTTTTGCACCTCAGGTCCCATTTCCCTAAGTGCCAAGATAGAGAGGAAGGGTTACACCCCAGGTACTAGTTCTCACCACCACTACATGTTGACATCCCTAGTGCCAACAAGGCTCCATCGTTGTGACATCTTCTCGGAGCCGCCACGTCGCCTTAACCCGTGTGCCTGCTTCCCGCAGGAGAATCCATCCAGATCTTCGCCGAGATCGAGAACTGCTCCTCACGCATGGTGGTGCCAAAGGCGGCCATATACCAAACGCAGACCTTCTACGCCAAAGGGAAGATGAAGGAGATCAAGCAACTGGTGGCGAACCTCCGCGGGGAGTCGCTGTCCTCCGGCAAGACGGAGACGTGGAATGGGAAGATGCTGAAGATTCCCCCAGTGTCTCCGTCCATCTTGGACTGCAGTATCATTCGGGTGGAGTACTCCCTCATGGTGAGTTATGGACACTTCCTGGATCACTTGTTTCCTGTCCGCCACTGTTGTTGTTTTTCGTTGGAGCGTTTTTGTCGACCATGCGCTGGATCTGAGGCCGTCATGCAGAGCGTGAATGGTCTGATTTTTCACTCTCAGGGTCCGCATTTGGATTTAGTCAATATAAACATATAGGATCAAATGCTCTGAAAGGAAGACAGCCTTGAAAACAGCGGGATTATCCCTGATGCTGCCATTTCCCACTCACAGGGAGATTAATCTCTATGGTTTGCTGAAATTCTAGATAGTGTGTAATAATAATCTCTTAACCCCACGGACCAGTCTGACCACATTGGACAACTGACTTTGAGTGATGCTCGCTATAATTAGATTAGATTCAACTTTATTGTCATTGTACATTGTCACAAGTACACGGCAACAAAATGCAGTAATATGACTGAATGACTATAATTGCCACTCAGGTGTGTATATTCATGTAACTACCACTTTAACGCATCAGTGACGTGGTCAAAAGTCCATACATCGTGGAATCAAAGGAATTGAACATTGAAACATATGCATGTGGTAGTCAGCAGCTGCAGTTGCATCTAAAGGTGTGGGTGGGTTGACCCGTGTGTGACCGCTTGCTCTCTCCAGGTATACGTGGACATTCCAGGAGCTATGAACCTGACCCTTAACCTGCCCCTGGTCATCGGCACCATCCCCCTCCATCCCTTCGGCAGCCGCACGTCCTCCGTCAGCAGCCAGTGCAGCATGACCATGAGCTGGCTGGGCATGGCCCTGCCAGAGAGACCCGAGGGTGAGTGTTCCCGTCCTGGGGGGTCTGGGCCACGGAGGCACTGTGCACCGCGGGCAGTCGTGCTGTAGCAGTCGTGCTTGATGTGACATTAGCCGTCCTGAGCTGTTCAGATTTCAAGCCCTAGCAGCAGGTTACTTAGCGCTGTAATAGAATATTTTTTTTGCTCGTCATATAGAGCAAGGATATCCAAATCCGAGCTTTTTAAGGCCCAAAGACACACACACACACACACACACACACACACACACACACACACACACACACACACACACACACGGTTTACCAAGCGTAGTGGCCAAACGATGTGGTAGGAAGTCACTGCAGCTATGTTCTGCTGTGGTCGGCATGGCAACGGTTGTAACACGGTACCCCCGTTCGCCTGTTCACAGCTCCCCCGGAGTATGCAGAGGTGGTCACGGAGGAACAGCGCCAGAGCTGTCTGGATGAGTCCTCGGGCCGTGACAACTTCGACGGCCCACTGTTTGCCTACATCCAAGAGTTCCGCTTTCAGCCCCCTCCTCCATACTCTGTGGTAAATATTAACAATACATTTTATGTGAATGTTTTCTGAAATGGAAGAGAAACCAACAAACTAATCTTATTAGTTCTGTTTGTCATGATAATAAAGCACGTAGGTTCATATAACACAGTGTTTTTCATCTAGCTAATAGATGGCTTGTTTCTAATGTGAATCTGAAGAGTTAAACGCTATATTCATCCACCCTTTGAAATGTCATGGGAGGAATTTAAACTCTATGTCCCTTGCATCCTTCCTTGCTAGATTGACCCAAACCCGGATCAAGTCAGACAGCCGGAGCAGAGGAGGCCGGACACGTGCCCCACGCGCTGAACAGTCCTCGCCGCCAGCACTTGGGCCTTCCACACTTCCCCCTACTTCGTTTTTTTCTCCCGGCGGCGACGAGTCCGTTTGTGCCGTTGTCGACGTTGAGAGAAAAGGGAACACGTACGGGAGAGAGGACGGGCGGCCAGCACGAAGTCGCCCCTGCCGCGTCACATCCTGCCCGTCCGCGGGAATGTGCGACCGCACCACTCGTCCCCGTCCACCCCCCTGTGGACAGACTCGCCTGGTCGGACCGAGACGCCAGGACTGCGTCAGCTTTTGTTGTCCTTATGCTTCTTTCTGTAACCGTGGCACATAAACATGTCTCTGTAGCGCAGGGCTGTCCAGAGACTCGATCAGAAACAGCGTAAAACATGTTTGACGTCTGCAGTCTAACGGAGAAAAGTCTGACATCACCATCACCCTGCCTCAGTTGTGGATTTTTGCACATCTTTTCTCTTCAGTTACGCGGCTCAGTTTTAACGCGGCCGTCCGTTTTGTTTAAATTTTTCTGCTATAATATGACTGAGCGCTTGCAGGCTTTGATCCGCACAACTCCGAACAACGGCAAGCACAGATCCAGAGACAGAACCAGGACCAGACTGAAAAGCACGCGACTGCTGCTGTGATCCGGCTGTAGCCGTCTTCGTCTGCTGCCGATCCGCGTTCTCGCACACAAACGCAGCACCGCCCGGTGTCACAGCCCCGCATCGTTGACCGAACGAATTGTTTGTTCATTTTTTGTTTGTTTATTTGTTTTTTTTGTGTTTCTGTTTCCCTCCTGTTTATGTGTACACCGTGTATCATTTCTAAACATAGAATGCCTTTAAGCCAATCCTCGTTCGCGTGGCGTTCATGTTCTGGGGTAGACAGACGGCAGATGAGCCCCAGCCACCTGCATGCGTAGGCTGAGCGGAGGGACGGAAAAGGGCGGGGCCACGCAGGTGCCGCGATGGGCGGTCTGTGCCGTGTGAAGCACTGCACAAACTTCCACACAGCACTGCCTGAATTCAAATTAAAAGCACTCAGTCTCAGGAGAACTTCTCACTTGCCAAATGGTTGGAAACAAAATATATATATATATAAATAAATAAATATATATATATATATATATATATATATATATATATATATATATATATATATATATATATATATATATATATATATATATGTATGTATGAAAAAGACTGTTTAAATGCACTGTTTGAAAGTGTGAAAGCGAATAGACAAAAAAAAATAGTAGGTTAGACAAAACAGTAAGAGAGGAGACGCAAGACAGATGTCCAAGACGATTGACATTCCCCCTTTTTTTGTCAGACTTCATTTGTCCCAAAGTTCCCCCAAGGCCAGTGATGGGAGATATGTATAAACAAAACCCAGAGAACCGGAAAAGTCAAACAGCCCCGAAGCAGTGGGGAGATGTCCGAAGCCCCGTTGGACAGGAAGAGGAAGGGGACGCCCCGCGGCTAATCTGCTGCTCAGATCGCGGCCTGGCGGCCATCGAAGGGCGTCCCTAGTTGAAATGAGTCATACATTTGTTTTTAAAACTCATTCAACAACTAAGCTGGTTTTAGCTATGGCTTCCATGTAGCCTTAATCACGAAGCACTTTTTTTTCCCTTTTTTGAACGCAAATCCCGATCATATCTCGTTGAGGTCTAGAGGAAGATTACGATGCGCGTCCCCGGCGATAATGGTTTGAGCTGTGTTTGGTATGTCACTCAAATTCAAGCTTTGAAAGTGGCAACGATCATGGCCAAGTTGCTGATGTGTGCGTGTACGTGTTGTTCAATGGCTCGAGAGAAGGACTGTCAAATTCAGCAGGTCTTTTGATTACTGCTTTGAACAGGGACAGACACATGCTCTGGCCCTGAAGAGCTAACATGAATAATGCTTCATCACTCATATTCATTACAACCGAGAACCTTCTGACTGACTGTGTATCGTCTGAAGTGTGTTTTTGTTTAAAAGGACAAAAAGGGAACTTGTCCTTCAAAGCTAGCACTGATCGCTAGACACGCCACTCTTGATTTGCTATGGCTTACATCTCATTTTGCATTGGCTAGTTTTGATAATTCTTGATATGGGCATTCAAGGTTTGTTTCCTGGTCAGACAACCTGGTGCACTTCTGTTTCTCCATCTCTTTAGTTTGGGATCAATGGCTGTGGTTTCACTGTCTTTATAGAACTGGGTTATCAATGAACCCTGCAGGACTCTCCTGTGACAAAGCAGACCACTTCCCTTATATGTCTGTTGCACAAGTGTTTGGGTTATTGTTTTTTCTGCGCATTATCCACACCTGGCCAAATCACAGCCTGCACATGATTTGAGCCTTAGGTAAAACGATAAGCATGTTTTTTTTTTGTGGTCGGTATCCAGTGGTTTGTCCTTCCAAGCAGTCCAGTGTTAAAGCTAAACTCACACCGCCCTGCACGAAAATAAAGAAGGAGAAATTTGGGTGGGGATTTGGTTTTGAAATTAAGTGCAATATGATGTTTGAATTCATTCCTCCCCCTCATGTTCAATAGAACACTACACAATGTTAATCTGCAAATTGGAATGGTTTTGACATTTCATATAAGTTCTTCCTTGAAGCTCAATAAACCTTTTTCATGCATTAAAACCCTTGTTATGATATATTTATACTGTATTTTAAAATGTATGCAAAACAGAGACAGAGAGCTCTTTCTTCCACAGGAAGATCTATATTACAAGCCCTTCCTCTGGATGTCAACGACCCATAATCCTCCATTTGGGGTTCAGGAATGGGGGTGAATTGGCTACAAATGAATAGAGAGCTATTGATCAAGACCTTGTTAGAATAAAACATCACATGCAAAATCTTTTTACACCCTGTAAATTACTCTGAAGCCATGCAGGGGTTATAGGTATGCAACTACAGCTGAGATGTAGCTGTTAAAATGCCAATGATAATAACACATGAGCTCATACTCTTATAACAGCAGCAGATATTTGACATCTCCCAGCAGTCATTTGGAACAAAAAAAAACCACGTTTTCAGAAAACATGTTGTTCAGTGACAGTCCATGAAGCTTTTGGTCAGTTTATAAGTAAATACAGATATGTGTTTACTAAACAGGTTTTATGTTGTGTACTTCCAGTTGCTCTAGAGTGAAAGCAATACAACGCAAAGACTTTTTACAGTAGATAATGACTTTTAAGCCACACAAGGAGGTGTGTGGATTTGTAGGACATTTCCCTAAAATGCAGTTCTCTTGATTAGAAAATGTAAGAATACTGAAGCAAGAGATGACAAATCTCCAAGCAGTGTTCACAAATTCTCCGCGTTTTAATTCTCAGACTATGGAGATAAGACTGATACTTCTCTTAGGTGTTGGAGGAGGATGCCAGGATCATTTATAAGTACTCACCTCGTGACCTCATGTCATCTGGGGACGCCCAGTCACAGGTCAAGAGTAGCCCTAGGAGAGGTTGTAAATGCCTGGCAATGGCGACCAGTCAAACTGGACACAAAGTCTAGAAAGCACCATTGTCCTGCTGTAAAACAGACTCTAATATCCATCGCAGGGCACACCACAGGACAATGGCTATAATTTACACTCTAGTCTGAAAGAGGCCTCAGGCGAGCTGTCCTGAGAAAGCACACCTTTAAAAGTTTTTTAATATAATGAGTAGTTCTTTTCTCTTGTTAAGCTCTGGCTTATTTAACAGATTTCTGTTTTCTAGACTTGATTTAAAAAGCATGCATTGTACAGAAAAAAGACTGCCTACTAAAAATTTAATGAAGCACCAACTTCATTAGATATTCCACTTAAAGTTAAATTAACTGAGAAGAGACTATCTGAAATTCCCCATGTGTTTTTATCACTCCGCATTCATCGGGCAACAGAGTTGATTGATGCTGTGTTTAGATGCTGCATTTCAAAAATCCACTAAATGACATCAGCCACGTCTTTGCGATCGGGGCCTGGACCGAGGAAAGCACAGAACGGTATCCGTGGCACTAGAAGAGAACCCCATGCAGTCAGAACCACAGACACCATCACGCATCGGAGCCGTGGGGCGGGGTACGCCGTACACGGCCTGACAGCGAGTATCGTCATGCCGTGTCACCATGGTGCTTCAGCCTTGGCCTTGGCGCTCTCCTTTTTTCGCTTCAAAGCAGGTTCTCTCCAGTCTTTGATAAGATAATAGTTTATCAGCTGGATGAATGTGCAGTCTGGCCCTGTTAAAAACACAATAAGAGACAGGGAGAACTGTGCGGTGGTTTCACAGAGCTTTGATCCCAGTGGGGGAGAGGGCTGACCAAAGAGACTCGACCAGTGCCTTGATATGTGTGCCATTATCAAACGAGGACGTTGTTGAGATGTTGAGCTGGTTTGTTGGTGCTTCTCTGTATATACAGAGTTATTCTTACAGGCTACAAAATGCTAATTTGGAGCATGTTGGGTAAAGTTTGTTATTTTATAACCTTGAAACAGTTTAAACCTTTTATCAGCTCAGGCAGTCAATTGGCAACTTTTTCCGATGCCTCTAAGGGTAAGGATGTGTCCCTGTTGTGATCTTCCTACATTCTTTACTAGTCAGCACTGTTCTCTTGAAGTGCACATTAACAGGGTCTGATCCGTACACTGCCAGGTGGGTTTTGGCTGGGGTTAGGGTTAGGGTTAGCTGATAACTCAGCTATGGCCAGAACCTTTGGTGCCCCCCTTGGACATCCGTGCCACTGATCCGTATGGGGTAGGGTCTCTCTGCTGAGCTGGGGCATTGGTTTTGCAGCCCGAAAGCAGATTAGCCTGGCTGCTGGTGAACTCCAGCTGATGCCATCCAGAACCTCTGATCCATCTACTGGTTAATCCAGGACCAACGGGAGGAGTTGCTCCCTGGTTCAGCACACAGATGCATCTGAGGTGCCGTGACACGTTCTAGATGTTTCCGTAATGTGGCGCTGAAGGACACTTACACATGATAGTGAAAACTACGCGCTTAGCATAAGCCAAGGTTATGTCATGGAAAGGTTGCTACATTAACAGATTGTCACTTTTAAAATCGATAAAACAAAATGTAATATGTCCTGGCGTCCAGCTGGTTTAAAATAGATCTTGACATCATGGTTTAGGTTTGATAAGAGAGTTTGCCTGCACTTTCTGTGATGGATTTTTGTTAAATAAATCAATGTTTGAGGATATCAGAGATTTAGAAGTAAATAAATGTTTCCTTAACTGCTCAGTAAAGTTACCCTCACCGACCACAATAGGGTACCAATGAAAAATGGACTCCATCCATAAATGGAATACTCCTCAGCACTGGTAAACAATCTGATTACTGGGAGCAATACCTGGTGCAAACAGCATGGAGATGAACATTTCATGCAGACCTTCTAAACAGCTCCAGATGACAATCATTCTGAATCTCAATAAGGAGTGAATGGTCTCTCCTCATGAGAGAGATGTTGTATGAACCAGAAACCATGTTCTACACCAGATATTCTCTCACCTCCATAAGTCGAAGCTGTTATTTACTTTAGTATGTTTACACTGGTATGGTTTTGTATACACTGTTCCTCACTCTCCATGGTGGATTGGTGCTCTCGGTCTCTGTCAGTGGGTGAGTTGTCTGTTTAGGTTTTCTCACACGAGTCTGTGATGCAGGAGCCGTGCTGGAGAACGTCCCCACCTGCACGTGGAGCTGGACGCGCCTCTTCCCTGCACACCCTCAGGAGGAGACAAAGGAGACACGGCGAACTAGGAACTTTAAACCATCCTTCTCCTCCCTGTCTCCTCGTGCAGGTGTATTTCACTTTAATTAACAGGTCCTATGGATTAAGACAGCTGTGAAACGCTGAAGAAACAGCAGGCAAATTTACAAGCTCCTGAAGTCTCCAGCTCCTGAGTTCGCGGAACGCCATGGTCCGTGGCCCCGCCCTTGTAGCCATGGTGACAGACAGGGCAAGCATCCCTGGTGAAGCGGACAGCTACGCAGCCTCCGTACGGGTCCTCAGCTATCAGTGGGGAGGAAGAGGAAGACCAAGAAAGCAGGCGCTGCCCGGGCTGCCTGTCGGGATCAGGGGTAGTCGGCATAGCTGGTGTGCAGAAGGGGGGGTGAGGTGCATTCAGGGGGTAGTGGGGGGGGTGGCAGGGAGGTTTGGGGGGGATTGCTGGTAGACACCTGACCTTGCCTCGCCCGCAGAAGCGAGAGTTCAAGTTCCTGGCGAGTTAGAGAGTGCACGGTCATTATTAGCGCAGCTGCGCGCGTCTGGAGCCCGCCCGTCCAGCACGCCGGAGGCGCTGACAGGCCAACGTGGGCCGGCGTTTGTGAAGAGCTCCCTCCACCCACCGCAGCGCTCTAACGGCCTCCCCGCCCCTCCGCCACGGCAAAGCAGCACCACATTCGGACCGGCACGTGCTAAAGGAGGTTGTGTCAACTGTTCTACAACTATGTGACTGTGCTTCGGGTTGATAAACAAAAATACAGAAGAGCACTTAATCCCTCCTGGGTTCAGTTGTGTCAGTGAAGGATTTGATGTGGACAACTTGTGCCATGTTTCTTTAGGCCTTATCTTCCACTGTCATGGAAAGTTTCCTCTCAAACTTTTACTTCTCTCTTTAATGTTTTAAGCTACAGGGGAATTCACAGTCAACGTGTTTATAAAGACAGACAGATAGATTTACTGTACTGTTTATTTGTCCGTCAGGTGGAAAGACATCTATATGAACTAGGAATTGTAGTTTGTGTAAATAAAGCCCTGTTATAAAAGAGGACTACAGGGGAACCTTCTAATGTGTTGCTCCATGTACATATAAAGTGTTATTCTTTTATTGCCATGTAATATGTCAAAGGGTAATAAGAAATATCACATTGGCTCATTGCTAAAAAAAGCATTTTCATTAAGAGGTATCTACAGTTTACATGTTTTAATAAGGTGAAGTGTCAAGCAAACTTCATGACCCCATGAGTATGTAGGGTGTCTATTTTTGGACAAAACAAACAAAGTGCACACAGTTCCAAATAGGGCATGGGTCATTCTGCATGGGTCATTCTTTTAGCTGGTTCTCTCTTTGTTCCTCTCTCTTCCCCTCTCTCTCTCTCTCTCTCTCCCTTTCTCTCTCTCTCTCTCCCCCTTTCTCTCCCTCTCTCTCTAACACACATACCTGCCTACTTGCACACACGCACACACTCACAAACACATGCTCTCTCTCCCCCTCTCCAAAACACATGCCCACATGCACACACCCCCCCGGATCTTTCTCACCAGAGCCAGACAGCCTCCATTTCTCCTTAGTCATGGCAAGCTTTAACCCCCCACCCTGCTAACCTCCACCCAAACTCTAACCCCACCTCCACCTCCACCCCCACCCCCACCATGCAGAGAGGGCCACAGAGTAGAGAGGGGAATGCAGTCAGCCTAATCGCTGCACAGAGCCTGCTGATCACCAGGCACACGTTATGTGCTTGGTTAGGGTGGGCTGTCCCGCTTAGTGTGGGCTGTCCTGGTGCTGTCCCGGTTAGGGTGGGCTGTCCCAGTTAGGGTGGGCTGTCCTGGTTAGGGTAGGCTGTCCTGGTGTTGTTCCGTTTAGGGTGGGCTGTCCCGGTTAGGGTGGGCTGTCCCTGTTAGGGTGGGCTGTAACTGTTAGGGTGGGCTGTCCCGGTTAGGGTAGGCTGTCCTGGTTAGAGTGGGCTGTCCCGGTTAGGGTAGGCTGTTCTGGTGCTGTCCTGGTTAGGATGGGCTGTCCTGGTGCTGTCCAGGTTAGGGTGGGCTGTCCTGGTGCCATCCCGGTTGGGGTGGGCTGTCCTGGTGCTGTCCCAGTTAGGGTGGACTGTCCCGTTTAGGGTGGACTGTCCCGGTTAGGGTGGGCTGTCCTGGTGCTGTCCCGGTTAGGGTGGGCTGTCCTGGTGCTGTCCAGGTTAGGGTGGGCTGTCCTGGTGCTGTCCCGGTTAGGGTGGGCTGTCCTGGTGCTGTCCCGGTTAGGGTGGACTGTTCCAGGGGTACTCAAGGAAGCAGCTAGCCCACGTCCCTTTGTCTGCCTGCTATTTCTGTCCATGGGCAGACACTGTACATGCATTTCATGCTTATGTTTCAGTAGATCTTATTTAACCTCAATGTGCATTACATTGTATTTACATTTATGGTATTTGGCAGTATGCATTGTGCTTCTTGCCCACATGACACCCGCATTCAGTTCTTGATTAGTGCAAATCCATATATTACGGACGACACCATCACTAATCTAGATTTGATTCCAAGATACAAGAATGTCTTAAGAACAGCCCAGAAAATGATGAAAAAGAAAACCCTGTGAATGAGACCTTTTCAACTAGAGGCAGATTTTCTTCAATGAAAAATTCGTGCTTTTGGCACAAAGGCCAAAGTCGAATCTCAAGTCCAGTCTGACTCCCTCCCCTGTTTTTAGAGGTTGGGCGGAGATATTCCTAAACCTTAAGGTGATTTACTCCTTTTGTGTTTTTTTTTCCTGGCACACTTAGAGAACACTCTGTTACTCCTTTTGACAGTAAACAGACAGAAAGGGCATAACTGAAACCACACAAGCTGTTCTCTGCCCTAGGCACTCAGGAGTGAGAAGACGCTCTTGTTCTCAGTTAGCTCAGGCGAACAGTAGCGCTCCCGTAAGCACAAAGCATTCTCGCGTTTGTCCAGCTACACTGTCTCTGGGAAACCTACGTGTAGACAACTCACGCCCCCCCCCCCCCCCCCCCCCCCCCCCCCTTTCATGACAGACTCACCCACCTCCTCTGGAAGTGCTCCTCAGTTGGACGTTCTCCTCAGTTGGAGGTGCTCCTCAGTTAGGAGCTGATAAGGGTGGATGCATGACCTATAATGCCATGCAGTGAGTAGAGGAACCGACCCTGTCAGTGTCCTAATAAACACCAAGGTAGTGGTTCTGCTAAACACAAAGAAACATGGCATGTCTCTGTGACACGTGGACATGGAGGTAAAAGGTGTTTATTTATGACACAAATTCAGACAACAAACAACAGGGAAATGAAAGATAAGCACGTAGAGCACAAACAATTACCAAATTTGTAAATCAACTTACCTTTGATTTTCAAGATTCTTTATTCAAGATTCTCCACAGTTTATACATGTGACAAATAAAGAATCTTGAATAAAGAATCTTGAAAATCAAAGGGCTGCAGAGACAACAGCCTGCCCTCCAGCCCGTGTAGAGTTAATATACGCCTGTAAGTAGACCTATATAAGTATTTATAGTGACGGGACTATTTCAGCCGTAACCCTAAGACGTGTTCAGGAGCCTCTCCTCCCATCTCTGGAATGATGACATAGGTTTAAGTTCAGTCTCTTTTCCAGAACATCCGATAGCTTTAGAATGCCCTTGCCTCATTGGAAAATGAATTGGTTTACCGCAACTCACACAAGGAGGTGACAGCCTCGGTTGACTCGGTGAGCGGATCGCAGCCAGCGCCCCTTATTCGGTTCCCGATATTAAGTTTGCGAAAACACGGCCGCACAGCCAGGACTCCTCCGCAACGCATGCTCTGCCTGCATACTGGAATTAGTGCCGGTTCAGTCATCTGGGTCTGGACGCTGTCAGGGGAACGTGTCATCGCCAAGTGTCCGTTGCCGGCTGCGTGGTCGGCATGGCGTTGAAAGGGCGATAAGGTCGAAAGTAACACCGAGCCGGTCTGTCATAACAACGTTCAGTTATGTAAGGCGAAGAGTGTTTTCGCTCCGAGGTCACGGTTGTGTTTTTGCCCCGTTCTTTCAGCTTGGGTTTCAGCGGTTAGTTAAACTTATAATCCCATTTTGGTGTCTTTCCAGGAGCACAGTGAGAGGTTTTATATTATTCGCTCAAAGGGAAAATGTGAGAACAATAGATATGCGTGCGTGCGTGTGTGTGTGTTTGTGATGGGCAGAGGAGAAAGAGCAAGACAGGCAGTTGGACTGACATCGAGACAAACGTCCGCGTGACTCCCCCATTTGGTCTGTCACTGTCGCCCCAGTAGTGTTTTGTAGTCGATTGGAAAACACTCCAGTCAAAATATGCGTCATGCAAGGAGGATGAATTTGATATGTGCAGAAGTTTGGCCTTGCGCTCTGTATGTGGCTTCTGGCTCCCTGGTTTCACTCCAGCTTTCTTGTTCTCTTTTTCAACCTTTCTTCCCTCCCCCCTTCTCCCAGCTGGGTCCATGATTCAGCAGTCTGTCCTCGATCACACTGCCGTGCCCAAATCCAGACGTCTAGCCAATAGGCAGCATGTTCAGAGGACACACCCACAGTGTTGCTCTTCTCCTAGCTGCCCTGATCCCCCCCCAGACCCCTGTAGATCCAGATCCGAGGGATGACGTACCGTGTCTTACTATTATGGTATGTTTTTCAATCTGAGGGAAGGTGCACTTTTTTTTTACTCTCTTCACATTCTTGGCCACACCCTCTCCTCCCTTGCTCCTCCCCCACGTCTCTGTCCCCTTTCCAAGTCTCTGTCCAGTTCACGCTGTCCTCCTCAACATTCTGAGGGGGTGAGCTGGACACGAGGCCCTAAACCCCCTGACTTGTGTCTCTAATGCACCATGACGGGGAGCCTAGAGGAGGCGTGGTCAGCCTGGAGGAGGCGTGGTCACTGTCGCGAGGCTCTCCAGACAGGCTGAGTCAGCACTACACGCGCTTCGCACGAGGAATTCGCTTCGCACGAGGTATTCACAGCCGCACGCGGCCACCGCGCAGCTGCCGCCACACTCCCCCCCCCCCCCCCCCCCCCCCCGTCTGTGCACGGAGCTTCCCGCCAGACCTCCACCGCAGGGGCAAACGTGAGGAGAGGGCGGGAGATTCAGAGCCGTTACTCTCTGCCAAAGCGCCACTTGGTCGTTTTCTTATGAAGCCGAATCCGTTTCATGAATCTGAATCTCTGTGAACAGTTTTTGGCAAAGCACTGAAGTTTGGGTAGGAAAAGTAATGTAAAACATGCCAAACTGTACACATGTAGTCATAGTGTATAAGGTAGCTATATATTATATGTCTTTAGCTATAGCATATATATATATATATATATATATATATATATATATATATATATATATATATATATATATATATATATATATATATATATATATATATATATAGGTTCTCTGCCAGGAAGTCTTTTAATAGATAGATCTATATTAATAGAAAGATTAATATATTTTATATAAATTATTCCATGTGCAAATTTGTTTAACATAATTATGACGTTTAATAATTTTTTTTTATTTTGCTGTTCACAATAGTGTCATATTTGCTTGACAGAAACATTATTTTTACAGAAGCCACATATACATCCCAAGAAAATTCAACATGTCATGAATAAACTTCCTTTCTTCCACAGGAAGCTATTCTGTAGAACGCTCCAAGGTTATCCGTTGCAGCACGGCCAAAAACGAGAAGCAACGAACCAGTTCTAACTGGAATTGTGGGCACTGCAGGCCATGGGCAGATGGATCTTTCCTGGGCTGTGAGCGATATGAATTCAAGGGCTGGAGATCTTGCCGTCTGTGTGTTCCAGCATATCCCCAGCACTGAGGAAGAGACATCTAGTGTGCTAAAGCACGCACAATGATGGTTGGTGACTGAGGTCCCGTTTTACCGCTGAGAACGTTGCAATGTGGCGTGGTGCGTTTTACGGGGAGGGTCCAGCGTGTGTGACAGGTGAGCGGGACAGGCACGGCTGGGTCAATGCACTGCTCTGACTTTATGGTTTTACAGACACATGTGCAGAGCACTAGGTTTGTTGTGTAGAGAGCGTGAAACAGGTGTTGCCAGTTCTGGGTACTGACCTAGGTGGTATGTGGTGTATTAAAAGATCCCATCGGACAGTGAAGGTCTGTCGGTTCTTGGCAAAGGCTTTACTGGGACTCTCTCTCTCCCCATAACGATGTTTATCATTTTGTTTTAATGGCACTTAACAGCTGTAACGTCATAGTCCATTTAGGGCTCTATGCTGTAAAGTGTTGATATAGTAAGTAGGACATACAGCTGTAAAGCCATCTTTTAACTGACTGCATAATGAAATAATAATAATAATAATAATAATAATAATGCACAGTACATGGCAGTGTGGTTCGTTTGCCAACTGCAATCAGGTTGATCTAAATGAACTGAATAATATCAGCATCCATTCCCAAATCCACAACTGTGTGGGTGCTATACGTCATGTGAACTTCACAAAGCTCTTGGCCTTTCTGCTAGCACAAGGCGCACGTCTCTTTCTAATCTTTGTTCTTGGTGGACAGTGGCTCTCTGTTCATTACTGTAGATGCCTGCAGACTTTCCGCCTCTCACCCAATGCATGCGAAATCAGTTTGGGTCAGTAGCTGCACTTTTATCACTGGCTCAGGGACCAGTCCACACCATATCCCCTGTATTATATGTCTATTATATGATCAGTGGCACATCCTGATCTCATATCAGCTAGAAAGGGCTACAGATTATAACTTGTGCTGGATCTGTCTGGTTCTAAATATGACAAAGGAGCATTGAGTTGTTCTTTGAAACATCTATGACCGCCCACCTTTTCTTACTCCCCTGTGTTTCCCCACCTCTAGCACTGGGGAGCTGTGCTAGGGGGGGAAATCAACCCTCTCCTTCCCCCAACATGCTCCCAGATGCAATGTAGCAGAATTCTTTTATAGCAACCCAAGGCACCCGTGTAAAACCCGTGGGCCTTGGTTTGAAGTTGCACGCAGCTCCACGGGTGTTAGCGGTTGTCCCCGGGGATCGCGGCGAGTCACGCCCTGCGAGTCACGCAAGAGCTGCACCGTGGGAAAAAAAAAAAAAAAAGCTAAACAAAACCAGTTCAGGCTGGCTTGGGCGACTCAAAGAGAGCTGTGGAGGTTGAAGATAGAGCGAGGTGGAGGAGTGGAGGAAGGAGAGGAGAGAGAGTGTGAGGGGGGGCAGGGAGCTAGAGGCCACTTTGCACTCTGTTTCTGTGTACGTGCTGGTACAGCTTCATGGGTGGGGAGATAGCCCTTATCTCAGCTGTGCGTGTCATCCGTCAGCTCCGCTTTGATGCCAACTCGCAGAGAGCTCCATAGAGACAGAGGCCAAGGAGGTTGGTGACAGGAAACAAAGAGAAGCTGCTGGAGTCCAGTTCCAGGATACATGTGGGCAAAGAAGGAATGCAAGTCTTTTCCATAATAGAAGTCTTGGAAATCTTATGTTCTTAAAAAAAAAAACAATCTCAAATAATTATACCTCCTGTATGTCCTGCTTGGCAAAGTAGGAATATGTACTGTGCAAAAAACCTTATGTATTTATACTGTATCTACATTACTATGAATTCAAAAATAAAAGTCCTTGTTTGAGAACTAACAAAGTCTAGAACTTTGACACCCCACATTTGACTGGCCCATCACACAAAGCAATTACATCTACTAAGCCAATCCTTTATTTGTGTTTTACTTATTTGGCTTTTGGTTTTATTTTGGTTAGTTTTTTCTGATCAAGAGAGTTGTGACTGCATGTCAATAGCTAGTCTACAGGAAATGCCAAAAGATTCTACAACAACCTTCGCTGGTTATTTGCATGGGTGATATCTTCATATGACCTCTCCTGTATTTGCTGACAAACTGCCCCCAGGGTTGTGTGGGTGTCAACGGTAGTGTGATCGTCTAGACATCTTGGCGAGCTGACCCAAAGACACATTAGTAACCCTGAGTTATGCTTGATGGCGAAGCTAGACTTAGTGCCAGGATTCCTCTCTCAGATATCATGGGTGCCGAAACGATTTTACAACTTGACCTAAGAAGACCAGGGTATTCTCCCACAGCAATGGGACAAATATGATGACACTATTAATTTTTGAATGTAGGCCAAGAATTTTCAGCTCTGCTTGAAATGAGCATTGCATTACAGCTGCAGTAACTCTCAACAAACATTTAAAGTATTAATATACTAGTTGAAAACAACTTTATAACTTTCTTGAAATGCATGGTAACCAAGTCACTGAAGTAAATGAAAACGTTAAGGGATGTTTAATGCAAAAACATGTAAAAATTCAACAGAAGATTTTACAGAACGAAGTGTGGAAGGCACCAACCGTCCAAACTTGAGACCACAGAAGTTCCCTCAATCTGAATAATCGATCTTTACAAGAAAACAACTGCTTTCCAGTTTTTACTTGGCCAAAACCTTTGACCATTCAGCACTCTGCCAAGGTCAAAGAGACACGAAACTCATTCAGCTCTCTTACTCAGAACTTCGTACATTTGTACAGGGACACAAAGATGTCCAAATAAACATTGACTACATTTCCTCTGAGCCCTCTGCAGCTCGCAGAATGGACGGCGACTTGCGTAGAATTCTCTGGAACTGATCCATGCCTGAGTGTGTCTGATTCCCAGGGGTTGTGGCCTTCTGACCCTACTGGCAACCTGTTTGCTTAGGGCAGCGTAACATCGTTCCCAGAAGCCTCTGGGGAGGCGGAAGGGGGCAGAGTAGGGAGGCGTTTGTAAGAGGCTCTGCAGAAGGGCTGTGTGACCTACACAGGTGTGACCTACACAGGGATCACACTCAGAACTAGCCTCAGGTTTAGAAACAAAATAAGTGAGGTTTTCAGTGACTTTTGGTTGGACAAGCAGGCTACTGTATATTCATTTCTGGATATTCACTATTGGTGCATTTGTGGTAGTAGCTGTCTGATAATTTACACATACTGCACATAATTAAAGCAGGAAACCATAAACTGTAAACATCCATTTTGTTAGCATTTGAACCAAAGTTGTCTAATTAGATGAAAATTATGCAAATAAGACTCATGGCATGTGGAGAAGAGAGAATGATATTACAGAATAACCTGATAGTAAAGGCGCCCCAGTCTAGCATGACGCTAATGATATTACAGAATCACCCGCTAGTATAGGCAATCCAGTCTAGCATGATGATAACTGTATATTGGTGTTATCCCAAGCAAATCCTAAGCCATAAGTGATGTGTGAACTACTGAGTTTAAAACGAAAGCAGACAGGTCACTCTATTCATCTGAAAGAGGAAGGGTGTGTTTCATAAAGCAATTGGACACACATCATGGAGGAGAAGGCTTTCATTTGGCTTGGGTCAGACCCAGGTTTCTGGAGAAGCTACGATTCAAAACAAAGAGATACAATGTGCAATGAGAGTCACATTTCAATACTGTTGAGTGTCTGCCAAAAATCAGACAGAGCAACATGAAAGAGAGACAGAGAGAGATAGAAAGAGACAGAGAGAGACAGAGAGAGAGAGAGAATGATAGTCAGATAGACATAAACCGAATTACTTCAAGACAAGTGCTGTTCTGAATCATGACATCTGGGAGCTGCGAACACACTGATAACGACTGGGCCCAAAGCTCTCCGGATATAAAAGGCCCCCTAATGACAGGCTTAAACAGTCTAGAAAGGCACAGGAACTGAGCAGATCTGACCCTTTGATCTGTCCCTTGTGGTGGTGTGAGCATCTCTGTGCAGTGGCTTAGACGAGAACAGCAGTCTGATTCCAGGACTGGCCTACTGAGTCCCGGTTAATTCCACATTCGGAACACTCAGCTGACACACATTTTCCGAACTAAAAAGGAAAATGCCACATTTACCTCACTATGCTATTCCAAAACGTAGCCTAGAATTGGGGAGGGGGGGGGGGGTGTTGATGAGATGCAAAACATATTTCTTTCCATTAGCCCCTCCCACCTGGACACTAATATAGCTGATGCATGGTGTTCTATTAATAGAAGAACAGCAGGGTTATTTCCCCAAAGCAAACAGCTCAGACTGCAGAGAAAGATCCAGAGGCTATATCGGGCCTTCTTGCTCACACATCTAAGTGTCCAAGTGGTTGTTGACAGTCCCCCAGTACTGGGATTACCATACAGCTTCTAGACAAGGATGATTCCCTCACTTTAGCATCACTGACAGGGATATTTGTCTTATTGTCTTATGTGTCTCTCTCTCAGTCTCTCACTCTCTCTCTCTCACACACACACACACTCTCTGAATTCACACACATTCACACACACACTCTGAAAGGACCTGCCCAGTAGAATTTCTACTGACAAGGTATTGTGTCCGAGAACCACAGCGTGCCTATATATGTCAACCATTAGTTTACTTCCTTGACTTAGAGGGCTGGTCCGCCACTGCTTTGCTCTTCAAACAGGCGTCGCCTTCGTCTAAGGGAGGTGCCGTCTGCTTTCACACAGGGGCTCGCTTTAATATTTATGTGTCATTTGAACACATGACCAAGGGGCGAGCAGAAAACGGCTGGAGAGACAGGGGAGAAAAGAGCGAAAGAGAACAGGGTGAGAGAAAGAGAGAGGGAGACAGAACGAGAAAGGGGGAATATCTTCTTTCGTCCTCCTGTGGGTGGCCCAAAAGCAAACCCAGACACACGATACAGCGCTAGAAGCAGGGCTTGAATTATGGAGTTGTTGACTTTGAAAAGCCCAGTCAGTACGGGGTCAGAAGCGAGCGTAGGCCGGTCATCCACACCACGTTTCAGCGGAGGTGTATGTAACGGGCTGTGTGGTATTACTAGCAGAGTTCTGCATTCAGTCCCGCCTGTTAAATTGTCAGTAACAGAACGTACAGCAGCCGGCCTCTGAGGATTTATCAGTGGCGAATATAACTGTGACCGTGTCCTGTTTGTTAGGGCTGTGTGAACACGCTTCAGTGACAACTGAGTTCCAATTGTCCATGCATTAGTCAACACTGCCATGTTTAAGCAGGCCTGTCCATACATAAGTAAGGCAGACGTAGCATCAAGGCGTGAACTGAGCACGTATGCAGTATTGTGAACTGAGTACTGATGCAGCATTGTGAACTGAGCACGTATGCAGCATTGTGAACTGAGTACTGACGCAGTATTGTGAACTGAGTACTGATGCAGCATTGTGAACTGAATACTGATGCAGCATTGTGAACTGAGTACTGACGCAGTATTGTGAACTGAGTACTGATGCAGCATTGTGAACTGAATACTGATGCAGCATTGTGAACTGAGTACTGATGCAGCATTGTGAACTGAGCACGTATGCAGCATTGTGAACTGAGTACTGATGCAGCATTGTGAACTGAATACTGATGCAGCATTGTGAACTGAGTACTGATGCAGTATTGCGAACTGAGTACTAATGCAGTATTGTGAACTGAGTACTGAAGCAGTATTGTGCTGCAAAAACGAAATTAGATTTTTTTCCCCTGCTACCATTATGGAGGCAACATTTTTACCAGCAGGCCATGCAGGCGTCATTCTTGCTAAACCTGTTGGCCAAACTACAGGCAGCAGCAGACACGATGCCATCGGCATCCACATGACCCCATACAGGGGTCAACATGAGGCTGGTAAATGGCGGTGAGAAAACACACCAGCATACATTGTTCTTCCATTGTTTTCATAGCCGATAAAGACACTTGCGTGTGGAACTGGAGAAACATGGATGCCACTGCAGAACATCAGCTCGCCTGCGAGACCAAACCCTCACCCCACAGCTCACCCCACAGCTCACCCCACAGCTCACCCCACAGCTCCCAGCAGCAGAGCACCCGCAACAAGTGGAACCTGTTTGCCGAATTTCGTGCCCGGTGCTTCGTGTAAGCTATCGTGCACGATGACATTTTCCCAGGTTAAAACCTAGAACAAACTGGTATCTACTGGCACACGTCTGCCAGCCATTTCTGACTCTGCAAGTCTCAGGCAGAGAAGCAGTCGTAGGCGAGCGGACTGAAATAGCATTCTTTATTGATCCGTGTTACACATACTAAAGCAGCTTGGTGAGCAGCAGGCCTGTGTGTTTCTTAACCTACAGTACAGGATATCAGGATATTTACATCTCAGCATGTTAAGAACATCACAAATGAATGTAGTCACAATTATACTGCATATTCACATTACATTATATATATCAGAAGAAATATCAACAAATTCCAGGTATAAAAAAGATGAAACTAAGAACCTAAGAAAACAGCAAATTTAGTGCAAAGGTGGTACAGGTACAAAGAATACTGTTGCTGGTTTGTCCATGCACAGAGGAGCAGCGAGGTCACAGGTCACAGGTGCGTGTCGGCGATGGGGATGCGTCGCAGCTCGACGATCTGGGAGGTCGCCGCGCTCCCGCCGTCGTGACTCCCGTGGGTAGACTCGTTGTCGCTCACGTTCAGGGCGGATCCTGTGGAGTGTGTCACACAAATGGCTCGTTCGTTATGAGACACCCGAACACACTGCATCCTGGACACGCATTGGAGGTTTGCTGCTAATTGCAGAGAGCGCAGCGTATATGGAAACGGATAACAATTTGCATTTTGATAAGCTATTTCGGCTCTGCACGTACTTGCATTGGATGTGAAATGTAACAGTGCGTCATATTTCAAGAACATTTTAATTGGTACTGGGTGAACTATATATCAAATCTATGTTTACATATAGTTCTGTCATGTGCAGGTATTTTTAACTGATAAGTATAAGTGATTGAGCAGTACTTTAATTAAATGAAACTGATTAGTGCTTGATTGCAGATCTGTTTTAGTTGATGAGTGCTGTTAGTCTAATACAAGCCTCATCGAGCATCTCTGGGATGTCTGATTGCTAGAAAATGTTATGTTGGAATTGAACACAGTGGTATCCAGTAAGCTGGGACTCCAGTGAAAAAGTCCTACCTAACCATCTAACAAGTCTCTCCCTCAGAAAGGCCCCCTTAGCACACAGTATTAGCTCATCCAGATATCAGTATCTGACATTAAAAGGTGAACATGCCTGTTCTCTGTGAGATTAATCAGATTAAGCAGAGCTTTCTTTCAGGTTGCTGATTTCAAAACTTTGTGCTCACCACAGGGTTATAGCAAAAACCTGTTTCATCATGCAATAGCCATGAGGCTGTGTTATGATCGCTTTCTTGGTTGTGGCCTGCAGAGCCATTTAACATATGCACATGTATCCCTGGTTGAATTCTGGCCCTACATAGCTCTGATTTGCTAGGCAAGCAACAACGAGACATTTTGGACCGCAGTCTTGCTCTCCACTGGTCTCCATGGAGCTTTGAGGCATTTGATTTCGAAATCTGAAAGTGCAGAAGATTCAAGTGCTGCTCTGCTCTTCCGAATTCATCCTGCTTCTCCTGCCGCAGCAGACCCAACCCCACCGAGCCGGTCTGTTCCACCGGCAGCAACACATACCACCATGTCACACAGATAAGACGGCGATGCAACAGACCATGACCGGTTCCTTCAAACCTCTCATTTCGTCACTCATGTACAGATTCATCTTAGATTCATCTGATCTTAAGATTACCCTCCAGAAATCTGCACGCTGACGTGTGGAGACCATTTATATATATATATATATACACACACACACACACACACACACACACACACACACACACACACACACACACACACACACACACACACACACACATACTCATTTATGCTACACACATTTGTCACCCTGATTACCCTGACCACAGCCAATGGGATGAAAATATGCAAATGACAAAGTCCTGTAATCATAAATCTTCAAGACTAACAGTCCTGATCTAGAGTTTTAGTATTTCACCCAGCTGGTACTGCTGAGATGACATAAGACTGATAACAGAGAGATCTAGCCTGAACTAGCCTGAAGGACTGAACTCTTGCTGAGTTCAATCAGGCTCATCAGTCGACTCAAGCCAGATAAAACCAAAGAGAACATTCTCCTCTCCTGCATATTAACTTCTGTCTTGCATTTATAGTAATTATGTAAAACTAATGGCTTTATCTGAATACTTCTAACGGGACTCAGTCCTGTGATTTTACCTTGATGCCTGAAATTGCCAAACTTGGGAATCTTGTTTAACAGACCAATGCCCGCACACCATCAGGCTACTTAATCAACGGCCTATCTGCCAATAGGGATGCAAAGTGCATGACAAATTCCTTAGGCTCCTGACACAGGCTCACAAAGTAATGCCTTTGTCCGAAGGAATAACTAACTATGTTTGCATTTGATTCAATATTCAGGCCTACTGAATCTAAATTACATACTCATGCAAAGGGACTGATTTCATAACATCCTTGTGTGTCACTGTTCACAACCTCAGCTATAATGCTGCCCTGTTACACTTCACTGCATGCTGCAAATCCTCTAATATGAGAAGAGACTCAAGCTGACCCATAATGGATCACAGGGACGCAGTGACACACATAAATGGCATTATTCTCATTAAGCACTGAAGACAGATCCAAAATGGCTGCTATAGCAGCACATCTCAAAGTCTACAGTGTTTTGGCATGCTAAGAGTACACAGAGAACAGAAATACATAAAGAAACAGAAGATTGAGGATTAAAGAAGAACCTGTTCAGACACATTGTTTCGCAGCACTATGAATCATGTACAAAAGCCTGACAATAATATTGAAATGTGAACAAGGAACAAGGCTTAAAGAGAAAAAAAAGATGTAATGTAAAAGGTATTAAAAGTGATTTGAGAAAATGCGGAAGTTTCGTGATACAGGTCCTACCTGTTTTTAAGGCAAATATAAGGTCATCGAATTCTTGTGCCTCTTCATCTTGAGCTAGGCTCGTGTTAATAAAGCCACCATCTGAAGGGAAGGTTTCCATCTCTGGGCCCTCTTTGAACTCACTGCTTGGCTGACTGCTGGGCCTCAGAGAAGCTCTCTCCCAGTCCGCGGAGATCTGAAGGACACGCAGACGCACATATGCAAGTATGTGCACACACATACGCACAGGCACACAAAAAGAAAACAGATGCAATGTCAGCTGGGACATTCATTAAAGCAACAGTAAAAAAATGACTTCAAGAGATGTAAAACTCTCCAGGGTGTCTGAAAACATACTTAGAACATGAGATCAAAGATACAGAAAGATACCACAAAAAGATTTTTTAACCTTTCATTTTTATCTTCCACTAAACACACACAGCTTGAAAATGTGAAATGTGTATCGATCAAAGACGCAGTCGCAGTAGTTCAAGAAGGGGTCAACACAAGGTCAGATTAGCTTGGTTATCTAAAGTATAAAACTTTACCGAATTGTTTCAGGACACAATTGGAACGTGACTTGGTTCACACCCAAACACTACACACTGACTCAGAAACGCGGATATCTGGGTGACAGAACTTTGCATTTGATACAAATTAAATGACAGCACAAAATTCAGTCGCACGTGGCCTTGAGGAATTCAAACAGATTCAAAGGAAAATGGAGAAAGAAAATATGTCTGAAAACCACTGAAGCGTAAAGACAGAATTCTGGTAAAGTGGGTCAGTGGTAATGGGTCAAATAAGTGCCTCAGAAGAAGTGTTACGCGTGTTTATCTCCACTGTAGGACCTTGATGGGATCACTGCTGCAATGTTTGCTTTTGTTTGCCAGGTCGACAGGCAGCCTGGCAGAACGCAGTGTTGAACAGAACTAAATCATGACCAATAATCCCCCAGGAGGTCAGATGGGTCTAGCAAACATGCAAACACACACACGTACACAGACACAGACACACAGACACACACAAACACACGTATCCAGACACGCACGCCCACAGACACACATGCACACACGCACGCACACACACACGCGCACACACACACACACACACACACACACGTGCACACAGCAGGTGCAGACCATTCTATTGCCACCTAACAGCAGACAAAATGCCCCACGGTGAAGAGGGCACACTTGACTCATGACGTGTGTGAACTATCCAGCCTCCTTTGTCACGATCCTCATCTCTGTCTTTTTGTACAGACACTCGATAAAGGTCCATTTTATACCCATCCATTACGGCACAAGAATTGTAACGGGACAGTCAGAATAATGTCGAATCACGTAAAGTAGTAAATCACGGGTGAAATCGTGGGCTACACCCCACCTCACTGCTTCAGAGGAGCGGCCCTAGAACACAGCATTAGAAATCAGCCTACAATGGGACACGACGCCTAAGGTCAGATGAGCTAGGTGCCTCCGGGCCCCACAGGACCCTCCCATGCCCCCGCGAGACCTGCAAGGGTACAGCCGTCTTGCCCCAACCAGCCCTAAACCTCATCCACCCCCACCCCCACCCCCCTCCACCTCATACCCCTCACTCGCTCACCCTCTGGGACAGCATATGACAACCCAGAGCTTTAAATCTGAACACCTGTACTCTCAATGAATGAAACCGGATTACTGGAGCCAGCGCCGTGCGATCAAATCACAGCTGCCCCTGGGGAGATCCACGGAGATGCTTCTTTTGAACTGGGACTGGATTAGAAAAATGCATTAAAAGACTGCACTACAACAACGGCGATCGATGACATTAACCTTCCCCTACATTCTCCACGCCGCCTGTAAGAATTGCCGCCTAATCTCTCGTGCCTAATTGTCTCTCGTGCCTAATAAAATGTGTAGACTTTATTTCATCTGGGCTTGAGTGATTTGCTGAAGTCTGAAAACTTGAATCATCATCTTCAGAACGTATGTCATACTCTGCTCCTGTCCCTCACTGTAGTTTACACTAAGGGCTTGTACATTTACCCATTACATAATCATTTATTCTCTGTGTATGAGTGTGTGTGTGTGTGTGTGTGTGTGTGTGTGTGTGTGTGTGTGTATGTGTGTGTGAGAGAGCTCATTGTTCTCAGAACAAGCAAAGCGTAGCGTGAGCAAGCACTACTAACACTGAGCCTGAAGGTGATAAAGAGGTGTTTGATGTATAAACACACAGACACACAGACACTGGGGGAAACCCCCCCCCCCTTACACAATCTTGAACTAAACTCAAAATAGGAACACACAATAAATCCAAAACACGAAAATAAGTACAATAATACAATAATAGTACAAGAATAAGTACAAAACACGAAAAATTAATTAAAAAGACAGAGATTGTGACGAGACCCACCTCCTCCATGGCGCTGATGAGGTTCTGTGTGGACTTGCTGATCTCTCCTCCGCTGACGGTGGCCGCTCCGGTGGTCTGGAACATGCCGTCCGGACCGCCGTGGCCGTTCATCTCCACAGCGTAGCTGGCCTTGGCAGGCCAGCACAGCTGGTTGCGCATGAGGAAGTACACAGCGAATACATAGAGGCCCTGGAGACACAGAGTCCATTTATTTATACCACGCGGAATAAATCGAACTCAGCAGGACCCGTAATGGTGCACCAGCACGGGAGACTCGAAACCAGTTCACTACTGACAGTTTATGATTTTGGAGAATATTAAATAAACAATTAACCTGTCAGTAATTTCAGCATGAATGTATTCTGGGTGGAGGACAGGCTAGAGGACGAGGACGGACGAGGACAGACTAGAATAGTACCGATATACACTATGGTCAAGACATAATTGTTGAACTTGTTAAACAATTACATTTGTCTGTTTTGTGTTTGCTTTTTTGTCTATGTTTGCCTAAGCTGGAGGACACTGATTAATGTACAGTCACACAGGTGCAAACTATTCACATGAGATTTTGCAAAAGCATGACATCACAGGCAGTGAGGTCATGATTTAACACAACATTCTGGACGGTCACACCAAAGTGACAGGCACCCTGCTCACTCAGGCGCAAAATACCTCATCACCTCCCAATATTTCTCCACTAAGTCGGTCCACACAGGAGACGAGGCCTTAATGCAGAGACAGGGAGGGCAAAGGTAATCAGAGAAGCTGTCGCTTCTACACAGGGCTACCCACAGAAATGCAGCATAAACACGAACCCTGCCTGGATCTTCCAGTCATTACCGTTGACAAGTACATCGATCACACGATAGCTACGTTAAGATCTGCTACCAAAGACATGGCTGTCATCTCTTAGCAAAGGAGAGAATGCCTCATATCATAGTTTGTTTGCCTTTATTCTATTAATGCGCTGTGGTAATTCACTGTCGCCAAAGGTACAGAAGCTTCACTAACGCACCTGGCTGATAGAGCCGTCTCACACCCAGTGTCTCAGAAGCAGAGGTGGACATTCCAGGTTCAGAGAGTAAAACTCCTTCGCAGGATTTTACTCAAGCTTGCTGGATTTTCTAATTAGTGCAAACCAGGTAAAAATTGTGGAATCAACACAATCCAGGAAGCCTGTGTAAAATCTTGGTGAGGACTTTTACTTTCTGAACCTGGAATGTCCACCTCTACTCAGGAGTACCTTTAGCTGTTCTTTTCAAATCCTTCAAGCACCGACGCCAGGCACTAGAGTGCGAACGGGTGCGCGGGTCAAAATTTCCCTCCTTTCACTGGAGCAAACTGAGTCCAAGTTGAGGGAATTGCTCTGGGAGATTCGCACACAAACGGCCGGAGGCAATAGTCGCTAGCTGAATAACCCCTGGCGGTTATGGGAGTGGTCAACTCTCAGGAGTGGCAGCTGAGGTGTTAGGGGTCACCAAAAGGGGCCGCATCGCTGACGGGGGACAGGGAAACGGACCGACAGGTGTCGAGAGAGAGAGAGGGACACAAAGCGAGAAAGAAAAGAGAGCGAGAGTGACTGACTAAGAGGGAGAAGCAAAAACCTCTCACACATCATTATTACAACAGAGCATTGTGAATGAATGAATGAATAAATGAGAATACAGTGGCACAACAAAGACAAAGAGACAAAGAGGACAGAAATATAAGACCGCATGTACACCTTTTTCATAAACCTCTCCATCTCCCCTCCGGTCAACAAGCTGATTCTGATACGTCATATTGGCCCAGCTGTACAAACTGGAGCATTAGCACGATGAAGACAGACCTATTATTAAGGACTCGAGCCGGTTCAGGAAGCAGGGAGGAAGTGGAATTGTGGAGTGTGTGAGCTCTGTTGTTCAAAGCCCTGCTTTCTGTGTAGCAGAGCATTTATTGGCACTCCCTGGTAGAACAGAGCGTACCAGCACAACGTAAACACTGTCAGATCTGTCAGCGGAAGCCCTGCAGTCGAGCAGGGGGAGCGGACCCGAGCGGCGCCGTGGCTCTGTCTGGGACCAGACACGCCCGTGCTGGAAGGAGCAGACCGGCCTTCCGTGTTCAAGCGCACAAACGCGGTATATTGTTACGCCTGTTCAAATTTCTGCTCACAGGAAAACAAACACGGGCGCAAATGACCAGAGACCGGCTACCTGGACTACACGTGTTCTGCAATGATTGAGTGGGCATTTGTGAATGGATCTTTAAAGATACGCTCACTAGTCTCTTTATTAGAAACACCCACACTGTAGCACCATTGTCAGGCCTCTTTAATGGTGTACAGGCCTGGCGCTTCAAGTGTCCAATTACCACCTGGAGGTCATCTGTTGTCATGACCTCTTCATTAATCACTCTTCACTAACCAGTGAAAGCAAGCATATGTATGTATTTAAATGCTCATATATTGCTTATAAGTAGCACAACCAAAACACACATACACACACTTGAATGTACACACACAAAAGATGCACCAACTGCTCTTTCTTGTGGGTCTAAGAATGTGAAGAATGAAACACTGATATTGAACGGCACCATGAAGGACACCACTAGAGTCGATGCAACAGGAGCAGAATAGGGCCAAGGGGCCAAAACGCTAAGCAGCCAATGAACTTCCTCCTTCAAATAACAGCAGATTTGTTTTCCTCTGTCCTACATACGCCGCTGTGTCAGCTGTGTTTGGCTAGCTTATTCCAGTCATTTGCAAACACAAGGGCACTCCACTGAAAGAGTATTTGCCCATTTCATTACACATGGTGCAGGTTTAGTCATCCGTGCTGGCGTTTCCCCCTAAGTGTTGGTCGAAGACCAAACAAATGCCTCCACAACCTGGTATTATGTCCCCACTCACCTGCCCTCTGACCTATAGCTAAGAAGAGTAAGAAAAATGTTCTTAGAGAGCTGAAAATAAATAGCAAGGCATCGTGGACCCCTTCAAGTACTACACACCTCTTAACCCAGTAACCCTTCGACCCTGGCCAGTCCAAAAGTTGATAAGGAGAGTAAACTGCATTTATTGATGGACCCTATCTGTGTGTGTGTGTCTGTGTGTGTTCTAGACACAGCCCATGGTGCAGTGTAATGTAGACAATACTGAGAGCTAATGGAAGTTTGTTAATGGCTACAGGAACTTTACATTCCACATCATTTTATATTTTGTCTCTCTCATGTCTGACCTGCGTATTTCCCATGATCAGTCTGACATGAATGTAACAGAAAATGATAAATCAGAAATACATCTTACATTTATCATGCTATGTATTTAGCTTGCACAGCTGATGAAGGACCTCTCCCCAAACCTCCCCATCCTTCATTACAAACACTGTGTATTATACTCATACTACATATACTATATATGTACTATACTCATACTACATATACTATATATGTACTATACTCATTACCATTACCAGAACCTCAGCTGAAGAAGCTTCTTCATATATGTTCATATACATATTTGTGTGTGTGTACTTTTAGTTCATCTGTACTTCCTATGAAGTGATTAAAGCTTACATCCTCCTATTCCTCCACGTCATCCCTCTCTCCAGAGACCAGCCTTTTATACCAGCGTTTGCAGATGCATATTCAACTAGCGATCTGCAGCAGCTCAGACGGTCCAGACCTGGGCCAGACGCTTTGGTTCTCCACTGAGACACAGTGCAGGCCACAGCTCCCTGTCCCTCGTCAGTGGACGAGAACATTCTGTACTTTATTCCGCCCGATTCTCTAGGCAACAGTCGTGCGGTCCGGCATCCTGCTTACCCAGAGCAACACGGACTGTGCACCACTGGAGAGTCTCCTTTCGCACAGATGCTACAAATCAGCACGGCCGTGTCCGACACGTTTCACACAGCCCCGCCACGTCGCGCAAGGGCAAGTCTTTAAAAGGTCAAGGGGAAGCAAAATTCATCAGTCGACTACACAAACACTGCAAGTTTAAAAAGTGTTTCAAGTGCACAAACACCCAGACAAAATGAAAACATTTGTCTTTATTGCTATCAAAGAATCATAACATGGAATTCCAGAATGGGTTTGAATTCCAGAACACATTCAGACAAAACAATGTTTTGAATGGCTGTGGGACCATTTACATTGTAAACTCCAAACATGTGCTACACTTTGCTTACATAACTTGATGGAAAATGGAAAAGCTGCTTCTGCTGATTAGAAGGCTATAAAGATAGAACGCGTCTCCTGAACTGAGGACCTCTGACTTAATCACCCAACCAAGTATCAGCATAGTATCACTCTCTATTCTCCTTATACCACCTGAAGATAAGGCTCTCATGGACCATATTTAAATGGACTTTCTCTTTTTACAAAGACATTGCAGGACTACGGTAGAGACCACAGAACCTGCTCAAATGTGCATGCACTAGCTTAAAGGATCAATTTCATGCCGAGGGCGCAGATCGATAGCCTGTAAAGATGTGAGGAACTACTTTTAGCTACTTAACTCTTGCAGAACCAAACCAGAACCTTTTCTGTGTCTCATGGATTTGTGCAAAGTGCTTCACTGGTGTATAGGGAAGGTTTTGAGAAGCACTCCAGACTGTATCTGCATGACATGCTGTTTGTCTTTGGTGATTCTTAATTTATTACATAATCAAATGTGTGCCTACATTTTTTTTCAGAATGAGAGGGGGCACTCTGTGCTCAGCACTGATGGTGAATTTATTGCTACAAAAGATAAGATAAAAGACAGATGATCTACGGCTTGTCCTGTCAGTCACGCTGCTTATCTCGCATGAATAAAATGAACACAAAGACAAACAAGCCATGCTTAATCTGCTGCAAGTTAATTGCTGCAAGATAAGCAAGTGGATGAGGTGCTGAGGCATGGGTTAAATTGGATGTTCTTACCAGCAGGGTGTTGAAGATGACGAGAGAAATGAACATCCATAGGTATGTGTAGGCCATGTGGAGGCCAGCCCACAGACAGACCAGCGACACCAAGGTGAACAGGCACAACACCATGGGAACCTCTGTGGAACAGAAGGCAGCATCGTGTTAATAACATGCACATATGTGAAACATAGAATCACACATATAAGGCTCGACACGCCAAAAAATACACCATCTCGGTACAGCGATCACGATTAGCTCGCTCCATTTGCGTCTTGCGGTATTTGAATCATGCTGACTGCGCATTCCGAGTTCTGCTGGATGTCCAGATGCTCGTGCGTTTATTTTGTGCCCCGCGGTTGGAGAAAAGTGCTGGCACAGGGGCAGTTTTTTCACAACGAGTCACTTTTTCCACAGAGGGTCAAATTAAACAGCCCAGCACATGTGCAGGACCACTTTAACGGCCTCCGCGCTGGCACGCAGGAGCTGGGTGGGCGTGTTCATTGATCTGAGGGAGGAGCCCAATGACTGACAGCAGGAGGGAGGTAATTAAGAGGCTCTTAAGTAGGAGACCTTAAGTGAATAGCTGTGGGTACTGGAAGACGGGTAAAGGGCTTGGATTATGAAGGTTCTTCATGTGGACATGTCGAACGCAGTGTTGAATTCAAGGAGTCTGAGTGGAGTCTGAGTGGATGCAGACCGTGTGAAGACACGTAAACTTAGATTTTATTCACAGAACAGGTTTTTAGCATTTACCAGTTTTAAAACACGTGTCACTACTTGGCTGGTTGATTTGATTATATATTAAATGGCCTAGATTTCTGAGAGCTGAGGTATAGAACCCTGTCTGACACACTCTGTATCTTCTGCCTCCAGCTTAACCAACCACACGTAACCACTTAATGGTGAGGCCAGGACTCCCAGGTTAAGATAAGACACGAGAACTGCTACGTGTTGACACATGCTACGTGTTGACACTCATGATGCATATTTACATGGACAGCACCCATATTTCTAGGCCCTAGGCATCAGTCCTCATGCTGTACCTTCACCTCTGACACCAAATACCACAACTCTTAGCTACATTAACCTTCTAACTAACCCTCATCCTCATTCTCAATCCTCAACCATCAATCCTCAACCCTCATCCTCACTCTCAATCCTCAACCCTCATCCTCATTCTCAACCCTCAACCCTCTTATGCATCCTCATTCTCAACCCTCATCCTCACTCTCAATCCTCATCCTCATCTTCATCCTCATTCTCAACCTGCATCCTCAACACCTACCATCATCCTCATCCTCAAACTACAACGAGTGCAGAACGTCATCTGCTCCTCTACTGATGGAGCGGGACACTGCATCACTGAGCCGCTGATCGCCCCCTTCATTACTACTACAAAGAAATAAAGCCCCCCACCCTCACTAAGTAGAGCATTCAGAGCTACAGCACAATGGTGGATCTCCTGAACAATGGCTGCAAAAAGCCATGCTGAGCTGTGTTTGAATTGTAAACACTCCCTCGCCTCCATTCAGCCACAGACCCCGTTTGAGATATTCCACAAACTCGGCAAAGCAAGCTTCGTTGGCATATCAATAGCTTCTTTTGATGAGTGGAGTGTCCGGATTCAAATTCAAGCCTGCCAGAGCGAAGGTGCATCACTGATCAGCTGTAAGTGCTCGGGTGAATAAGCGTGGTGCATCTCCTAAGAGCCATCCCATTCAGGATTCAACTGTTTACTGGGCATAACAACAAATCATTTGTTTGGATATTTATTTATCTTTATTAACAAAGCCTTAGGTTTGGTAAAACTGGCCTCCGGTGTGAGCTTATTTTATTATGCACTACAATATGCACAGCTGCCCAGAGAGACATACGGCAATCAAAACAGGACTCTGTCTTAAAGGTTCACAAAGTGCATCCTCAGTAGAAACCCTCAAGACTTTCAGTCCATTGTTGTACAGTTCCCTTCATCAATATACATACGTGCAATACAATGACTTTCATTTGGAACAAATCAATATGCATGAATCTGAGGCTTCCAACAACATTAGCGGTGGCTTATGTCACCGCACCTCAGGGTAATAGTTCACGGAGTGTTCTCGATGGTGCTGGTGTGCCACCATTAGCTAATACCGTCCAGCTGTCCAGCACTGGTCAGACCGCTTTGATCTCACCAGGGCCTGGGGAGCATGTCGACTCGGATGCCAGACGGGGCCGTGGGTACAGGGGAATGGCGGGCGTCTGCCTGCGACACTCGAGAAGAGAGTGTGCAGGCCACACATTCCTTGGAGGACGTGTGGTGTGGGGCCAGAGTTTACGCACTGGGCTAGCACAGAGCCGTTACTTCCAATCCTCTTCCATTACTCTCTGCCCTCTCCCCACCTCTCATTCCATCCTTCAGCCCTCATCTTTCCTTCTTTCTGTCTATTCATTTCTAGCTCCCCCTTTTCTCCTGTGACCCCCCCCTCCCCCACTTCCCTTTGCTCTCCATTGGTGTAAGCACATTCCTCCTCACGGTCTGGGCCCGGGGTCCATTTTTCCCCGGCCCTGAGTGCTATCACAGACGGTGCTGGATGGGGAGTTCCCTCAGCCCCAGGGCAACACCTCTTCCCATGGGTCTCCTGGCTCCCGAGGCCTGCATACTCCACACGCCCTCTTGGGACGGTCAACACAGTGCTTTTACTGTTCTAGGTGCCATTCCCAGGGAATGTTCGCTTTCCTTAGGAGGAACTGTAGGGAGTAGTGTGTGAACACTGGAATGTTCTCCAAAACAGGATGCTGTCGTTAAGAATCGTCCCCTCGGTCAGTGTGTGGGACATTAGGTTAGTGTTGTATGCAGGGAGTGGTGGCGTGTACAGTAACTTCACATTCTGGGGTGTTTAGGTTTAGTCGTTTTTGTAATGGAGTGATGCAAAGATTAAAGTGGAAGAGTTATTCACACTCCACAGGTTTTCAGCTTCATAATCATGCAGATTAATTCAGATTTGTTTGCAAAATGTCACATAAAAACACACTGTATACCAGAGAATTGGCAGAAAGATGAAAATTCTGAGTCGTTATTGCCAAACCAGTAATTAGAAATTGGACTGACAAGTAAACCATTTATTTTTAAAGCTAAACAATATATAAGCCAGATGAAAAGAGGATCCATTTCAAACATGGAGTTTCATGCCGTATTAGGAGTCAAGTGTATCCTTGGGCAACAGGACTGCAGAAAAAAAAATGTGTCCAAAATTTGCTTGGATGAACAAGGCCCCTCAGCATGGGAAGAGAAGCACAGTGGGTCTCTTAGGACAAACACAAGGCCCGTAATGTGAGACGGCACTCTGGCTCCTGTTCGGAGATGCCAGACCAGCTGTCACAGCAGCTTTCCTCAGGCTCGCCTCGAGGAAAAAACCCGCTTCGTCTCACGCCCGCTGAGCCGACGTCCGTCTGCCCGTCCGCTCAGTCATTATGGGAAAAAGGAGCAGCACGACACCGGCGAAAGGGTCGTGGCACACGCGGGGAGACGCGTCCCTGGAGTGGACATGAAAGAGGGGGACTGGAACGGACGAAGGAGTGCCAGTAAGTGATCCGTTAGATCAGCGGGAGGTTAGCCGGCCTGGAAGAACATCCAAAACAGGGATTAGACTGGGAGCACTGGGAGCACTGGTTTTTTTCCCCTCGTCCTGTTCTAAACAAACACTTGCTCTGTGCGTGTGGCTCCACAAGTGTTGGCGTGACAACAGGATATCCAACTCAGCTTTCAGTGGCCGGGGGGGGGGGGGATAGTGTTCTTGGATGCAGGCCAGATCTCATACCAGATGTTCCACATGCCCTGTCCTCCGAGGCCCTGCCTTCTCTCCGGGGAAAAAAAAACTCCCCGTATCGCGGTGATGGAGCGTTAAGCATAACACCAATCAAGAGGTCAGACAGAAGTCAAGTTCTAAAGCTGACCCTGGATCAGCCGTGCCGCGTGTGTGAAAGCCCATTGGCAGAACCAACTCCTCGTGGTCTAGAAGGTTCAGGAAGGCCTTAAGAGGCCCTCAAATGCGGCGGGGGGGGGGGGGGGGGGGGGGGGTATACGTTTCCATTTTTGCCTCTATTACTTTGAATCCCTCCCTCCATTCTGAGTCCATCGTGCTGGGGGATTGTTTATTGCTCTTTATGGATGTGGTAAAGACCAATATCTCACGACGGTAAAAGGCTAGTACATTTCATGAACGTGCACTATTAAAAGGGGTTAATGAGTTCTCAGTTGTTGACTTTCCATTTTTATTCATAAACCTTCTGCCATATAAAGAGATGCCCAAATGACAAAGGTTTACTAAAACAGTGTTATATAATCATAGTATTTTGTATATGATGCAAAGGTGGGGCTGTAAACACACAATGGAGTAATGCAAATGTGTCTTATACAATCAAAAAGTTACATGGTGTCAATGCCCAGACCCAGATCAGACATCTGTACTACTGATGAATGTAGAATACTTATCTACATGACGCAGATCTGGAAAACTCCTGAACTCAGTCTCCTTTACTTCATGCGAATGAATGAATGAATGAATGAATCTTCAACTTATATAGCGCCTTTCTATATACCCAAGGTTGCTTTACAATTTTAACACAGGTACAACCAATCACACTCTGGCGAGAAGCAGAAGCCAATTGCGCACAGCGTACTCTCGACCGGGATCCACAGCCCCCTGGGGGACTGAATGGGGTGCAGGAAGGGGAGAGAGGACAGACCCTAGTGGCAGAGCACCATCCACTACTGGGGTATGCCCAAGCACACACACTCAGACAACTGCTTTTTATTGGACATGAAGGGACAAAGACACACACTCAGGGAGAATTTGTCAGGGAATCAGGGAGGGCCAATTTACCTAACCTCCATTCTTTGGACTGTGGGAGGAAACCGGAAACCCACGCAGACCAGGGGCGCAGATGGCACTGGGGACGGGGGGGGGGGGGGGGGGGGGGGGGGGGGGGTCATGTCCCCCCCAGATTTATATTGACCCCATCCTAAATCTAGCATCTAGATTTCGTGTCCCCCCCAGATTAATATTGGTCCCCCTCACTTCAGAATTTCCATCTGCGCCCATGACGTAGACACAGGGAGAACATGGAAACTCCACTCAGATAGAGACTTGAACCCAAGACCCCAGTGCTGAGAGGCAAACGTGCTAACCACCAAGCCACCGTGTTGCCATCATGTGGTAATATGCTGGTATTCATTGATGAGTGGGTTTTGTGTATGTGTTTGTGCACGTGTGTGTGTGTTTGGAGCATTGTAAGGTTAGGGTTATAACACTGACATAATCAAACATCTGGAGCCATTTGGCTGTGTATGCTTAAATGTTCAAACTGCTTGTTGCTCTTGAACATATGAACGATAGCATTGTGAGATCCAGATAAGAGCTATTTCAGTACAAAGTACAATTACAGCTGTAAAACAAAAACATGATGTTTGCATATTACTGTTCTATTAAAAAGCCAGTCTAGTGTGGTTCCACATCTGATATAAATATATATATTCCACATAAAGCACCCTGGGCAGCTTCCTACTCTCTGGCACTAAACCTTTATACAAAAATAAATGATATTGTCTTTTTGGAACTGGTCCAAAAGTCTGTGGGTGAGACAGACTAAGAAGCCAACGAGCTTTCAAGCATGTTAGTACTTAAAGCAACAGCCAGCTATCTGATCTGGGCTGACGTCAGAAATGTCCGTCTAAAGCAGGTAGAGCTGACAAGGACTTTCAGTACTTGCCTATTTATCAGATAAAGGGTCCCTTGAGAGAGGAAGGAGTTGAGCTTGGTTTCATCAACTGTAGCACATGCAATGCCAAGGACCCAGAGTTCAAATGCTGCAAAGACTAAAATGCGCATCATGTCTGACTAACGCTGAAAAAGAAGACATTACAACTCCTATATTCACTCGTGTCTATGAATGGCGGTCATGAACCAAAATGCGCCAGCTTGGCAGTGAAAGATGGCGGTGGAGGTTTGGGTGGAGCTGGATCTTTATTGAGGATGTGGCTGCTGATTCCAGCAGCACGGGCAACTCTACAGTGAACCAAAGCGTAGCTGCCTCACCTCGCAGCTCTCTGACCGGGAACACATCGCTAAAGTAAAGCGGACTGTTTAGGGGACAAAAATGTAACACAATACAATGCCCGAGCTGGTCACATGACCTGAACCACACTGAGTGTGCGTTTTGTTTACTGATGACGAAACTGAAAGTAAACAAATCCTGAAGGAGGAGTTAATAATGGCCACAGCCACACTTCAGACCAGCACCAGGAACCATACCCAGACCTCAGGTAGCCTTCCACTCAAAAGACTTCAGTCATATCCAGAACATGACAACTTTAGATAAGATTACGCTGTATGCTTTTCCTATTATTCATCATGTCTGGGTGTAATGATCATTTGTAATGATAACCTTATAATCAGTTGTCACTACAGGGGCAAAACAACAGAAACAGTATCTTAATCAAATACCTTAGCTGTTTCCCAAGAGTAATGGCTATATGTTTAGAAGTGTATCACTTATAGCTGGCCCACATATACTGGAAGCCCCATATAATGACTAAAAGGGCCATAAGAACTACAGTAACCACAATGTGAATCATTGTAAATGGTTGTTAAGGTGTATATGGTGGCCTTGCAGTGTTCACACCTGCAAACTAGAGTTAATGCTAATATTAACTCCTTTAAGCTTCAGCCAAGAAGTGCTATTTTCCACAGAAACCCATAATAAAAATAACCAGTTTTAAAAGCTAATAGCCTCTCTTTGAAAAAAAAATTTGAAAACTGCAGGGTACCAAATGTTTTGAGTTGAATGTTTCCTGAAAAATGACAGACATTGTGCTCAAAGGCCATTTCAGAGACAGCTGCAAAAAATGGAAAAATACTGTATTAGGACAATTGCTCTCAGCAAATCAGTACTTCCAGTAAACACAGGACAAAGTGTTTGCTAATAAGCCTTCTACTATGGAGGAGGAGATCGGGAACAAAATGGCCATGGAAAGGGCAGGACTGCATCTAAAAGAAAAGTCTCTTTGTGTGCGTTCCGCTGGAGCTAAACTGACCGATAACCTTTACACTACAGCAACCCAAAAGGCATTGCAGCATCTGGCTGTAAACAAACACTCCAAAAGAGAGGATTAGGTGTCTGCCAGCATGCATACAGGAAAAGCACACTGCATCATGAAGTTCACCACTTCTTCTTAAGGTCCCAAGATCAAAATCGTTAAATAGAGTTGCTATTTAGTCACTATTCCCACACGGACATAGGAAGAAGATCCCTTCTCAGATGCATCCTAAGCTTGGAAAACACTTCTTCCGGGGGTCAGGAAACTTTGGCATGGCCGATTATCAGCACATCCCAGGGGCACGGCCAACCAAGGTCACTCCTGTTTGTCTTTTCAGAGAGAGACTCTTTCAGCGGCTTCCAATAGTGCAGTGCACAGTGAGCGGTTCTGGCACGGGCCCGTTTCTGCAGTTACAGGCTCCAGCAAAACAGGCTCCCCCCCCCCCCCCCCCCCCCCCCCCCCCCCGACCCTGATGGCAGGAGGACGCTAAAGGTCCAGCTGTGTTCCTCCAGACCAGACTCGGAGAGGTGCGGCGAGTCTGCAGCCTACTTGCCCACCGTAGACAGAGGGGCGTCCGGCAGCATCCGCGCTTCAGACTCTGTGAAGACCTGCCTTCACCAGCCACTATTAGAAACATGATTCACTAGAAACACACTGTAGGCGAGCGGTTGGACACTATAGCCCGTCTGTTCCTGTGTGCCTTTTCTGCTTGATTTTGTGAAAACTGGAGTATTTATACACTGTACTTGCACGCACACGCACACATATATGTATATATATATTTCGTATTTCCCCGACTATAGGCCGCTACTTATTCCCTCACGCTTTGAACAATGTGCTTTATACTGAGGTGCAGGGCCGGAGTGGGACACTTTTTCAGCCCGGGAGTTTCATACCCAAATCCGGCCCAAAATTATTTTTCCATCCCAATCGGCCCAAACTAGAGACTGACATGAGCCGGCCCATCGGGAATCCTCCCGAATCTCCCGATTTGCCACTCCGGCTCTGCTGAGGTGCGGCTGTCCTGTAGATTTTTCTTCACCCGTCAGAGGGCGGAGCAGAAAGTGAATCAGGTGGTAGGTCAAAGTTGTAAATCAAAGAAGAAAGTGCTCATTTTCATTTAGCACATGCAAGCAGCAGGCATGACGGAGAATTTATTTTCAAAACAACGTGTTGTGCCAAATTCCGAATCCCCTTGTTCGCAAACGCACAAACACGCTACAGATGATATTCGGGAGTTACAGTGATTATAACTTAGTTCATTGAGCACTCTAGTTTTGTCCTAACTAGATATTTAGACATAATACTGGTGTAATACTGCAAAATCATGTGGTGAACTTCGGTATAGTCAGTGTGTTTTTTAATTTAAAATAATCAACACCCTTGAGCCAGTGTGGATAGATAATGCCATGCCGTTTGCTGTGATGGATAATTAAAGTCTAGCTCTTATTTAGTCATAGAAACGTAAATTGGCAATATAATCCGTAGCGTCTTTATGCGCGGACAAACGAGGGTGTGACGGTGGGTGCGGCGTGAAGGACGAGACACAAATCCTTTGTGGCAGCAAACGTCACTTTACTTATATTATATATGTTGCGCAATAGCGCACGATAAACATACACAAGCACACAACAACGTGTGGACATTAGACAACGACGAGCACAGGACACTGCGCGAGCGCACATTAAATAGACAAACCACATTAGCCCCATGTGATTACGAGACGATTCACAGGTGATACAGATTATCACACGACATAGCCTTCACCACAGAGTTCCACAGACGCAGACAAAGCACGTGGACCACGTATACACACGCCCAAAGGGGAGGGGCCGGGGTCCTCAACGTGACAGAGGGGAGTGACAGAGGGGAGTCGGAATTCGGCACAACATTGGCTGAAAGCCAAATCTCTTTCGCACGTGAAATGCTACAGGCACTATTCAGAAACTGATCAGTTCAGTTAGCAACCCTGCCAACCAAGGGCAACCCTCACTGCCTAGCTCTACCATGTCAGTGTAACTGCTGTGTTGAGAATGTTCTTCAAGTCAAACAATATGCCTTCAGCAACGGTCCTGTGGTCAGAAACTGACCTGTGGTGAATAGGTCACAGGCATTTACAGGTTCGTGGTAAGTGTACCTACACAAGTGGCCAGTGAGTTTGCAAACTGGTGTTCTAAATCAGGGGGTGTTGAGTGCAGAGTTTACATGTTGTGTTCAACATCACCACACAATTACGACAAGAGCTCAAGCTATAATAAGGTGACTGCTAATGGCAACCTCCGGTTTGATCGCTCTGGAGTTCTGTTTCGTAATCTCAGACAATAAGCAATGTGTGCATGCTTCTATTTGTGAGGGCCCCGGGTTTGCACGGCGTGGTCACGTCGTGAACATTCGATGCTCTGGGGCGCTGCCAACCGTAACCCTCATGAGTCATGGAGAGAGAGTGCAGTGTGGGGAAGGATTTACAGGAACCAACCTATTTACTTATTTGCTTCTGGCCTTTTGGTGACATGACTGTGGGGAAAAGAAAAGGATGTAGGGACTTTCTGCTGGGTTATGAGAAAGTATGGAAACACATTACACACACTACATTACACACACGGGGAGGGAAAGCACCCGTGTTTACTTTCAGTTTTGCTTCCCAAAATTCACTTTCAACTTTCACTTTGTGAAACATCTCTTATATTAGGAATAGCCACACACACACACACCCATGCACACACGCACACAAACAGATCCACAAACCTGCACTGTTGGTGCGGCCTCTGTAGACATCATCGTAGGCCTTCCACTGCTGCGTGACATGGTAGGCGTGGACAAACACCACCAGCACTCCAACCAAGCAAATGAGAGGAACCAAGACTGCTGTACACAGAGCCACATACACATTTGGTATGAAGCACCTAGAGATAGATAGATAGATAGATAGATAGATAGATAGATAGATAGATAGATAGATAGATAGATAGATAGATAGATAGAGAGAGAGAGAGAGAGAGAGAGAGATAGATAGATAGATAGAGAGTGAGAGCCCATACCAACACAATCATGTAAACAAAGTGCTATCAGAGTGTAACTTTGCCATTCATGGTCTTCACGTTGTCTGTTAAGGAGATAATTACAGCAAAGTTTATGAATTTCGGCACCATGTGAAAGACCTGACCGGAGGCGGGGCTCCGAGCACTAACCAATCCTGTTCCAGTGTCTCTGTGCCGCTGTCTTACCACCCAATCCCAACCTTCTCGTCCCATCCTCATTCTCCTTCCCTTTCTTTATCTCAGGAATTCCTTCGTGTTTGTTTTCCACCACCATGCAATTAGGAAGCCGGACGGGCCTCGGCCATGGGAAAGCTCGTCGGGACGGGACGCGACGCGACTCGGGTCGAATTTGTTTTGAGGAGGACCCGGACGGCAGAGCGAAGCCATAACAGAATCCGAAGCACGCAAACGTCTACCTTTGCCCGAGCGCATGGGCGGCGTTTTTATATTGTCCTTACCCATGACCTTGCCTTGGTCTGGGGAGGATTTGGACATACCGACGGTATTCCCGATAACTCTTCCTGCATTGTGCAAACGCAGTGTGTGTTATGTTCATATGTAAACATCCAGTGCCACCAACAGAAACGACATATTTGAAGCTGTGACCATCTTTTCCTTGTGTTTCTTTGGGCTGAGAGGTGGTGCTATACTCCAGACTGAGGACACAAACGAATTATGCTCTTTTGATGTGAATATTCATGTTATTCATGGGTTTTACAGGACTTGACAACTCTCTGTAGAAGGTTGCGTTCACGCGAATAAACAAATACCACTGAGCCAATGGAGTCTATCCTTTCACACTGGGAAGGCCCCGCCCTGCACGCGGATGCTGGCCGTGTACCTGGTTAGCGCCGGGGTGTTGCTGAGACACACAGCTCTGGAGCTGAAGATGTAGTTGCTGAAGGATGGCAGAAGGGTGGAGAGGGAGAGAGTGTGAGGACAGATAAAGGGAAGAGTTGAGAGAGAGAGTGAGAGAGAGATTAGACGAAACTGATGTCCGATTGTCTGACATACAGGCTCAGTAAGCGGCGGGAGCTAGTTTCAGAGCTCAGAATCGCTGGCAGAGTTAACTGTGGTCCGGCCTGTACTTTCTGTATGTTGCATCAACTGGACTCTTCTGTGACTCTTGGGTGCTTTTCATAGATGTTTACATGACTACTGTTTATGCAAACACCTGCAAATACTGCACACATTTATGCCTTCATATACAGCATTGTGCAAAGGTCTTAGGTTACCATTAGATTTGTTGTTTTAGCAGTGGAATAATGTATTATTGTATTATTGTATGTATTATGAGTGAAATCCCAATAACAGGAAAAGGCAGTCTAAATCTGAAGAAGGGAAGTGCTGAAAGAGGTCTGGTATGATATTCCAGAAAACTACTCGAAAACTACTTTCGGCAGTCTCCCCAAAAGTGTTCAAAAAATGCTTAGTGTGAAAGAAGGTCACACTAAATACTGACATTTTGCATGTCAAAGCCATTTTGTTCTGAAAATTATGGTTGTGTAGTTTGTATACATATTTCCTGTAAACCCATCAGGTTATTCTTGGAAGAAGCTTCTGGAAACACATCACTTGTGCATAGAACAAAAAAGTCCTCTAGCTACTGAATAAATAAAGACTTGTTGTTTGTAGGTATAGCTATAAAGTAGATGTACTTATCAGAGCAATCTCTCAGTCTGAGGACCTTGAGTAATGAATCAGTTCATAATTATTCTTAATTATTTTTTGAAGTTTCAGTAAGTTCCTAATTAAGCTTTAGCTTTGGAATTTAACCATGGTAGCAGAATGGTCCCCATGGCAACCCGGCAGCAGGATTTAAAAGGAAGACCTAATGATCTTGAAGCCAAACGGACCCCCCCCCCCCCCCCCCCCCCCCCGTCAACAACTTTCGTTCGGGGGGTGCCAATAGTATGTATGCATACACCTCAGAAAGTAAGTAATTGCAACCCTGTGCACAGTTGACGGTAATCTGCAATATGATTTTAACCATTTAGCCCTTTAATCTATCTAAGGTGAAAGACAACATGTCTTTGTCCTATGGGTCCCGAGGGATAGTTAGTGTGAAACCATTACACTAACCATCAACACCGTTACTATCATTGTTGCTATATCAGGTAAAATGAACATGTTTCTTTAAGCAAACTCCTCTAAGACTCCTTCGAGCGCTCTATTTCAACACAGCCGTGTCCTTGAAACCCGCCTCCTTGCATAGAGGCGGGTGAAACATGAGGTGAAGTGACATCACTTGTTTGTCTCTCCATGAGAGGGATGTTTACCTTTCCTGAGAGAGCCAGGATTGTACTATCCCTTGGGAGCACAGAACGCCAGTGCCTCGGGCAGGGCGGGTGTGAAACGAAATGTATGAACAGTCACCGTTTGTGACCTCAAAACCACTCTGGAGCTAAGAATAACCCCGTCTCACTACTTCAAACAGCAGCGCTCTCCTCCACCCAGTTTGGGTGGGGCACTGTTGGAGAAGTGTGAGCAAAACACATATTTTTTCTGCCAATCATGATGTGTGACGTCATTCTTCTTAGAAAGAGTTTTGTGTCCCGACAGAGCGGTGAGCATCTTGGAGGCGTGCGGAGGCACGTTGGAACGACCGAGCGCGTCTGCGCACACTCACAGGTGTCCGCGCACCGTTCCGTAAACGTGGTGGATGTTCCAGTCGTAACCTCCCAGCAGCACGATGACCAGGGTGACGATGACCAGCGCAGGAAGTCCCCAGCTCAGCAGGAAGTAGACCAGGTAGCGCCGCTCCGTGTGCTCGTCGTTCATCACCAGCGTCTGCCAGAAGTTCACAGCCTGAGGAGAGAACATCCGACGTGAGGTGACGTAGCGCAAAAGGTACGAATCGGGCTTCTCGGAGTCTGGTGGGCTCCGCTTAAATCAGTCTACTTTGGATTCGATTCAGTGTCATGTGCTAATTTGTTCCGGAGTTCATTGTTGGACCTCCAGTCAGCTTTACTGAGGTCAAGACCTGACATCGTAAAAGATGTGGCCCGTCACATACAAACTCCACAATCTGGAGACATTACATTATCTCAGGTAATGAAGTGCTTGTTCTTGAGACGCCCAGAGATAGAACAATGTCCATAAACATGTAACTTTTCCATTTTCACGAGTAATGACATTAATAGATTATGGAGTAGTTGCAGCACAGTGTGCAATGCTGGCCTTCCACCTCTGGAGAAGAGAAATATCATTCACAGGTTGCTGCAATAACACTGTGAAATCCTCAAATAACATTTGCTATTCGCTGCATTCACATGGATCTCTCATGCGATGATGGCTCCACTGCCTTCCAGCTATGACTGGACATTTCTGCTTACAACAATTACTGGCTCGTCACAGATACCTGATACATCAGATGTGGGAGGGACCTCATATCAATATTCTTCCCTTGTACAACTGAGAAGGAAACAGGTAGTTCACATTGAACGAGACCAAAAAGATTAGACAGGCGGACAAAAGGGAAATGGATGAGGAGAGACAAAGTGGACGAGACAGAAGATGACTAATTACTTCCGAATCTAGCCTGAAGCTGTCATGTGACACAGGCTGGTGTCACGTGATATTATTTGCCCAACTCTGATTGTGAGAACAGAGGCACATACCCAACATATTCTTTTTATTCAGGACACAAATACTTTCCAGTTTGGGTCATAGTTTACCTTTCTCACATAGAAATTGGGTTTAATTAGATCCATATGTACGTACGCACACACATTCAAACCCACACAGAGTGAGGGTGAGAGAGAGAGAGAGAGAGAGAGAGAGAGAGAGAGAGAGAGAGAGAGAGAGAGAGAGAGAGAGAGAGAGAGAGAGAGAGAGAGAGCACATTTCCATGACACAGGCAACTACAATCAGTTTTGTAAAATGTGGAAAGTTCAACTTAGAAGGACTTCAGAATGTGAAATATAATAAATAACATATCTCAGCATGTATGGGTTTGGCCTGGATCATAATAATCAGATTAGTTTATTTCATATAGAATAATATGAATGATCTTTCAACTTTCAAATTATCTTTTGGTGCATAGTAAAAAAATTCACAAAATATGAATTCACAAATTTCAACATCTCCAGTTTGTTCTGCAGCACTGAAAATCAACAGCTTATCCCGTAGCTGTGTGAAGCAGCCATTGATTTCAAGAGCTTAAGTATCTTCTGGGTTAGGGGACATACCCCTTGGGACAAAACTCGCTCTGATTTCTTTTCAAATAGGAAGGGGAGAAACAAGCACATACCCAGGTGTTCGCATGCGTCTGTCCTTTAAGGGATTAAGAGCGATGTTCTTTCACCTTTCAACGAACGCATTCATGTCGGATCCTGTTGTTTCTGATGCCCTCAGAGAACAAGCTGACCTTTGTAACTTGGCTTGAGGTTACATCCAAAGCCATATGGAGAACGTTTTAAGACTTCTGGTGAGGGGGTTGGGGGGTGTGAAGAGGAGATTAGTTCACAGAGGAGGACAGAGAGGGCCGGACACGTCGAAATGTGCTCAGAGATGACACGTGATTCCTCAGAGTGTTCAGAACAGTGGCAGGAGGCACGTCCAAACGGCTCCCTCTTAAGAACCATTACGGGCGGAACCACATTACAGCACGTGTCTTAGAAGTAGGACAGGGAGGGATGAGGCCTATTTCTCTTTCATCTTTCTGCTTATATGAAATGGATGTAGATGTATGAAATAAATTGGCCTCGTCAAGAGTAATTAACGTTTTGAACGTTTGATTTCCAATGGTTCCTTCAATTTTCTCCTCATGGAAACCAAGACACATTGTTTTTAAAACTGGACCACTGCTGGCTAGATATAGTGTTGTATTGTGCAAGTATGGGTGTATCAAACACCTGGGTTTTTACATGCATGTTTGCGAAATTCAAAGTGATCTGCAAAGCAAGAAAAAGAAAATTCCAACCAATAGCGATCCTGCATTTATACAAACGTCCACAGGCTGTATCTAATACAATACAGATTTCGATACAGTGTGTGATCAGAGTGTATTATGGACGTACCGCCGAGCTCAGATCAGCAGTAACACGCCACCTCGAGCTCAAGCCTCACCTGAACCAGCATCCAGCTGAACTGGCTGAGGTGGAAGTAATGGAAGAAGAGTCCCAGAGCCGCACAGCTGGCCTCGGAGAACATCTGGCCTCGGAACGCCGACACCAGGAAGCAAACCTGAGACCGGCAGACCACAGCAGACGCATCCGATTAAATGAACGTACAGTAACACAACGAGAACACACCCACACCTGAAACCTGATATGTCTGACCACGCCTTTAAACCGGCCTGTTGCAACGTTTGTTTGGAACCGATGTATACCATAATATGCATACATTTACATGTATAATACACTTCAGTTGTCCCCCCACACCCGGCACTTCCCCTCATAGCCCTCAGTGCATGAGGCCTGATTTATAGCCAATGATTCATGGTTGTAAATATATATAAATAATATTTTCATCCATTTTTAAAAGCGTTTCATACCATGAGAGTCAGAGCCTTGGAGGAGATCACTCCATGGTTTGGTTGGCCAAAACACGGGCACCTGTGTTTGTGTCTGTGGGGCCTTTTCCCCCCGAACCCACATGCAGCAGTTTTTATCAGTGTCTGCTGCATTCAAACCTGATCGTCTGGCAACATAAAAAAAAAATCATAAAGCCAAATATAGAATATGACTAAGAATAAGATCTGTGACCCCGATGATAAAAAAAACTTAAAGCAGATGAAAATATAACAGAGACCCTGTTCCATCGCTCACTTGACCCCTGGGATAGATCTGCAAGCCACCGGCTCTTACATAATACGAGACACAGAGCACATCTTAACATACCACTAGCAAGGACTGAAGACACACACACACACACACACACACACACACACACACACACACACACACACACACACACACACACACACACACACACACACACACACACACACACACACACACACACACACACACACGTCTACTGAGGGCCCTTGAAATAAAACTCAAAGCAGATGGCTCTGTCAATGCACATCAATGAACTTTTACTCTTTCTTTCGTAACACAATATATTTTTAACTGTACCCCTTCATTCATGGATTTATCCTGATTTGTGAATGAGAGTGGAGAGGAACCCCCCACAGAACCCAAGTCAATGCATCATAAGACAAATACAGAAATGACATCGACAGTGCACTCATTGTATTACCAGACTAATCTGATCCATGTGGAAACGAAAATGGCTTTATCAGGTCATAGGCCCTAGCCTTCCATCATTACTAACAGGAAACACAAAGACCCCAACCCCGTGCCATTTGAATGCCATTCATCAGTGTTTGCATGGTTAATTAATTATTCCAATGTCCCACTCTTTCTGCAGCGTCATGCTTCTATTATATTGACTCAGATGGGGAAAAGCCTAGAGCCATGGATACTGCTAAGGGAAACATCCGTGCCCCTTGCCGATGGATTTCAGCATGACCTATGCACTTCCTCCTTGGACGGGGGTCTTCTGGGCCCGGGTGGCAGAAGCCTGCCTGCAAAAGTTGGCCGTGTGCTGGGTGAAGGATGCCAGGCTGCAGATGGACCCACCATGCCAATAATCTAAGCTACCGCCGCGTGCTAGTACGGCCTGGGCCGCCATGCCATTCGGCTACAGGGTGAGGTAAAGGTCTCCGGGTAAGACACGTGTTAGCTACGCACGTGAAGGCCACACATTGTATGAGGTGTGCATGCCATGCCTGCAGTGTGAAAATGGGTTTCAGCTTGGAGCTTTCACAGGGCCTAAATGACAGGCAACACTAGGTAGCAGGGCAGAGCTACAAAAACAAATGATGAAATTAACAACACTATTACGCAATCATGCCAATCTGTCTAATCCTGCGGGGACACACCCCTGAAAAGTGAGAATGCTGCAGACAGGGTTAGGTAATTAGCAGTGCCATTTACAAGTGCGATATTATGTAGAAGTGTGTTGCTTCCTAATGTGAATAACAATTACTGCCTTATGGTAGTCATACTAGGACAAGAGAAACGGGTTGGTTGATGAGAAAGAGAGCAGGTGAGAGAGAGAGAGAGAGGAAAGTCTCCCCATTGAAGGCCAGCCAAAGAGTGGGTCTATCCGCAACAGACACACAGGCTCTGTTTTGGGAGCAGAACACCCAAATGAAAGATTTCGAGGACCTCTGGCCTCCTGAAAAAGGCCCGTCTCTCCTGCCGAAAGGAAACCGACATCAGGCCGACTTCCTGTTTACACTGGCGTGTGTGTTGAATGGATAGTGGGTTGGCGTGGCAGTGAGGGGGGGGGGTGGGTGGTTGTGGGCAGAACGTCCTCGGGCAACCGAACACTGAGCAGGTGGTTTGCTGGGAAGTGGTGTTCTGCGCAGCAGTGAGTTGGCCGGGGCCGGTGGCAGAGGGGCCAAAGGCTCAACGTGAGCAGAGGGACCGTCCGATCCCTCCCACGCCAAACAAGCGAACCCACCGTCTCTCGTGCCCCGGAGATCTCTGTCACAACTCATCTGTTTGTGACCTACATTTGAATTTCCGAGGGACATGGTGCAAAGGTACAAACAACTGTTTATCTCTCTGATTACATGTGCATGCAGACACTGTATGACTTTGTGCCACTGTGTGTGTACAAAATGCAATCGCAGTGTATTTCCTGGGTCAACGTTGCACCACCTCTTTCCCCAGATCACAGTTAAAAACAAAACAGATAATAATCCAAAAAAAGACAAATAAACTTTCTATAAAAACAATTAAGCAATTAAACATGAATTCACCTAAAAGGAATGTTACTGCGAGGTTGCAGTTGTGGTTGCAGTGATGCATGCTGGGCCACAAAACCTGTTTTGTGCTGTCCCAGAATCCCCTTGGGTAGACACTTGAGCAGATGAGGAGTGGGAGTGTGATCACCTTTCTGTTCAGCACAGTCTGAGTCCAGAGGCTGGCTCCGTCTCAGCGGTAACCCAACACCCCTCTCTAGGTGAAGAGGTGTCACAGTCCCACCGTCCTCCCTCCTTGAACGACCTTTGTGGTTCGTGCTCCGGCCCAAAGTCGATCCTGGCAACTCACGAGATGGGGGTGGGGGAGTGTCTGACTCATGGCTTGGACTGCCTGAAAATCCTGGCAGCTAAAGCAATAAGATTTACCTTCAGGTCACAGAATCCCAGGAGGGTAAAACCTACTACACAGAAATGAAAGAACACATCGGCTATGTCCAAGTCACGTAGGTACACCACAACAGACTGGTGTAGTTCATGTTTTCTGCTTCCCATTGGCCTGTTGAAGCACAAATGGGTGTGTTGTAAATGTGTGTCTCATACTGCTTCACCTTAGTAGCTGATGAGGACTCGGCACTTGTAAAGCTGCTTTGTGACAACAACTGTTGTAAAAATCGCTATATAAATAAAATTTGATTGATTGATTGATTTTAATTGGGTTAATTTGGGCTTTTGCCCCTCAGGCTTGGTGAACTTTGTTGACATGCCATGAGGCTCTGAAGGTGATGGCGGCTAAGCCAGGGTGTTGGGACGGAGGGCTCGGTGACTTTGCTGTGCAGATAGGGGATCAGAGGGGCCCAGCTCAGGATACACTGCATGCAGAAGACAGCTATAGCAGATGGAGAATGAAGATATGAATCTCCATTGGCAGCGTTCTGTGGATTTACAAGGCTTTATGTTTCCAGGTTTCCACAGTAAAAAAAAAAAAAAAAAAACTCTAATAATACCCCATCACTTGTCAAGACACATGAGCATGTCATACACCCCTGTCCAAAAATGACTTGTCAAATGAACTTTTGTGGTAAAGCTTCTCTACTTCAGGTAGATGTTCCATATATTTTTGCTAATCAACCTTTAAATTGGAACAAAACCAACATATGGGTACCAATTTCTACCTGAAATGTCACACTGCACTGAGAAGGAAATGTCAGAGTTGTCTCAAAGGGCATTCAGACACCGCTAGACAGAGAAAAGCTTTGAGACAGCAGCCCGGCACCACGTCGCACTAACCCTGTCGTTAACAAGCGACAGGATGATAGTGACACTCAGGGCAGGCCCTGACTCATCCTGCACTCCTATCCAAATACTCAAATACTTCAATATCCAGCCATGTAACCGAGCTAATTAGGACATTTATGGCTGTTTTGCTAACAAATTAGTAGCTTTGACTTTTTTTTGTGCTTCTTTTGTCTTGTAATTCTGAGTTGTGAATTGTGAGAGAAAACACAGGTCCATTTCTTAAAATGGTCTATTTTAGATGGGCTGGACGACACTTCAAACCTAAACCGTCCTGCAGAAGTGTTGAAGGGGACCGCCTGCTGTTGATGTGCGGGGAGGAGCCATAAAGAGCTGGTTAAGAGAGACAGAAGACTCGTGGCTTAAAATAGTCGAGCCTCACGCGTTCAAGAGGCTTCGGCTGTGGGTGTCGGACGGATGACAGTGGCTAGACAAGATGAGCGTCCAACATGACAGCAGAAGCTTAGTCAGCTCTGGACATGGTCCCATCCAGGTCAAAGGTCGGGTCCTTGACACAGTTTTATAAGAGCGACATGTGCCCCGTGTTTACACAGTGAGGCAAAAATAGCCAAAACAAAAACAAACGAACAACTAAACAGAGCAGCGCTTACACAAGCAGAGTTCTCTGGGACAGCGGGCAGCTCTTCGTCTGCAACGCTTTAGGCAGGTTCCGTCCATAATATTTTTAGAATAAAAAGAATTTACACAAAGAATTCTGTGTAATATGCAAAGTGATAAATTACAATGACTGGCCACTGCATTAGTCATCAAGGGGCCTTTGTTGGGCCTCTTACATTTAGAATGGGTCCTAGATTCAGCGGTTCTTGTGTTCTAGGCGTGTCCGTCGTCTGTCCTGGGGGAGTCGAGGAGTCTGGGCCCTCGGGCCCTAGTTCACTTTAGACTGCATGGACAGATAAACCGCAGGCGAGGCTCACCTGGGCTGTCTATGCGTCTGCCGTGCACAGACAGTTGTCTAGAGTCGGCCGCGCCGTCTGTGGCACTGTACGCTGGAGATGAAAGGCACAGCGTAACAGCGAGGGCGTTCCTAAAGCAATCCACACACAACAGACTGCGCGGCGCAAGTGTGTTTTTCCACGCCAATTAAAACAAGGACCCACACTTGGGATCAGAGACGCTCTCGAGCAGGACTGTGTAATTGCCCACCCGAAGCTACTCCAAAATGATAACAGCGGGTGTTGAAGATAAACTGCCCCACCCACCCCACGTAATGCCAGCCTATGTTACAATAATAAGACAACAGAGGGCCTTCTTCCACCCCCCTCCTTATGGAAGTGGGGAGGGCTCTGTTGCTTCCTGTGTGGAGGACAGGACAGCATGTGTGTTTGCCATCAAGCACGGCATTCTGCTTGCCATTGGACGGCTGCCCCAACACACTGAGCAATCAGAGGCCTCGTTTTTCAACGGCAGGGCCCACTGGGGGGTGGGGGGGGGGGGGGGGGGCAGAAAGAGAAATATAGAGGTGTTGTGCCTATACTGAACTAATTACTTCACTTCACAAACTGTATTCGAAGCCCTACATGTTTAAGCCAGGAGCACTAACAGAGAAACAAAATCTGGTTTCATCTAGGAATGAAAGCAACAGACTGCACCATCACCTCTAACGTCTTTAAAATAAAAAACAGAGAAAAGGGCAAAAATATTTTTTAAACCATGTCACACATTCAGTGTATGGTCAGTACATGCAGATCCCAAGTTCCGTGTACGATGTCAGTAAGACTATTACTATGTCAGGAGAAGTGAACGTGACACATTGAGTGTATATCAGTAATTCTGTCAGGAGATCAAGCCTCTACTATTACTAGCTGGAAAGGCCAGTGATGCTACAAACGATGTTGCTTTACCACTCGGTTATTACCAGCATGGGCCAAAAATATGACATCAGTGAGAGTACAGCACTCTGCCACACTCTCTCCCTCCCTCTCATTCTCTCTCCCTCTCTCTCATTCTCTCTCTCCCCACCTCCCTCTCTCGTCATCCTCCTCCCCTAACAGCTACCGGTCTGAACTAGCTGGTTCCAGCCCTGGCTGCGTTGTGGGTGTTTCCTGGGCTTCTTTTGTTCTGGGAGAGAGGCTAAAGCGTGCCACACGTAGCTCAGCGGCCTGCTCCATCCTGCATGCTGGGCTCCTCATGTTCCTCCGCTCCTAAATCTCCCATCCATCCACATCAGAGCTCCACCCGCCCCTCCACACACACACACACACACACACACACACACACACACACACACACACACACACACACACACACACACACACACACACACACCCCTCCTCCCCAAAGCCATTGACTCTGGGTGATATTTTGAATGGGCTTAGCCGTGATCGAGGTCTGATGGGAGGAATTAGCAGGCGAGACTTCTCATTATGCCGCACTCTTCCGAGCGTGCACGTGGATGGGCGCGCACGGAAGGGACTACACCTGACATATGAAAGAAAAGGTCCAGAACCTCGCCACACCGCAAAGCAAACCAAGCAGGGGCCAGGTTTGCGAGGGTGGTTTCACAGGCCGCAGAAGGACAGGAAGCCAGAAGTTCCAAACCATTAGATCATAGCAGCAACTCTGCGGTCAGGTCATTTCACAACAGGCAACAAGAGAGGGAGATTCAGTATTACCTTAAAGGCACAAGAGCTGATGTGCTGAAAGATTTATTTCTGTTCTCTCCTTTGTTCTCCTTTATTTAGACTCCCCCCCCCCCCCCCCCCCCCCCCATAAAAGAAGCTTTTCAGGGAACATCTATGATTAGATGTGTTGTCAAAATGTGTAAAATAGAAGTGATATATTGTAATGAATAGGACACACACCATGTATCTCAGGTAGTCTGTAGCTAGATGAAATGAAGCCAAGAACTTGATTCTGGACAGTTAGATAAACAAAAAAACATGTATATTCACTGAGTATTTCCTATACTGGTCTGAGGTCAGTCCGATGTAGAACATTATCTCCTCTCCTTTTGTACACTGTTATTCTGGTAAACAGTGCCCTATAGGAGGTAGGATATTGCAAGGACTTTGTTTGGCACCGACCAGATGATACCTCATCACTCGCCTGTGGGGTTTATTCGCTAGCACTGAATGACACGCTTACCACGAACCAGGTTTTGGCAATATCTCATTACAAACGACCCTACGCGACGAAGACCGAACCGCCCGAGCCTCACAGAGACAGGGGGTTCATCGTCCACCTCGGACGAAACGCAAAACGAAAACGCCGGTTACGGAGGTACCGTGGCTGACTGACTCATGAGCTGACCAATCATCGCGGAGTACCTTGCCCAGGCATGGCCGGCCACGCCTCCCACGCCGCGAGGGCCCACGCGACCGCAGAGCCACCGAGACAGAGGTGGCCATGGGAACCTGCTCACAAACAGCCCCTCACAAAGGCCACGGAGGCCGGCGGAGCAGCTGTCTTCGGGGCAATTAAAGGCGCGGAATAAATCAGGCGGGGTGAAAAGAGGCCCTGCACAACAGCGAGCACGTCAATAACAAAGTCAGATGGCTCAGAGGTGATGAATAAACGTTCGGGGTCTCTCGGCCAACAGTCTGGCATCTGGCCCATATCTGAGTCCGAGTGACAAAGATCAGCGATTCCGAGTATTTATTAAGCACAAGGTTGGATTACATACAGCCAAGCTGATCTCGCTTAAATGTCTAACCTCTACATCAACATAGTAGAACATTAATTAGCAGTAAAAAAAGCAAAAACAAAAAACAAACACAAAAAACCCCAAAAACAACTACAAGAGCAACACATTTCTATAAAAGCAAACTTTAATCATTGCAGAGCTCAGGTGGCTATGACATCTGCATCATAAGTCTCCGGTATAACGGGAGTGCTAATGTTACATCCGTGAAACTTCTGCTCTCTCAGTGACTGACGTGTGACATACGAGCTGTTGGGTTTGCTACTTGTTGCTGGCATTATTCATTAGAAAGCTGACTAATGACTTTATGTCATTTAAGAGTGGCGGCTTTGCTGAACTCCCTCACGTATTCCAAGCAGGGGAGCTATTTTTGAGCCATAAATCTGCATTGCACGTCGTTACTCGTTTTAGTGGAGACCGTGGACGTGGAGTGCCCCCTACAGGTCGGCTCAAGTAATTGTCAAGAAATACACAAGGAAACGTCTGTCCACGCAGACAACACGACGCAACGACGCTTCCTTTTCTCACACCGTCTGCTCTTGTTTGGAAACCTGGCGACAGCACCGTTGCACTTTTCACTCCAGTCTCCTCGCTGCATCCTTCTTGTCTCTGCTGGAGCACTGGCACTGCACGACCCGCACACATCACACAGCCCGAGGAGGAGAAACTGGCCCCGCAGGCACTCCATTTCGGCTCAAGGGAGTTGATGCTGCTTAGACATGTTCCTATTAGTGCTGGTCGGGATATCAAAGCTGAATCCAGGCCAAATAACGTAATATGAGAGAGTTACGGTTAAACCCATCTTATAGGTGAAGACGGCATACAGAAGACGTCAGGAGAAGGGTGTGATCGCTCAGTTCTACCTCAGAACTTTTGCCTCAGCAGGGCTACACAGGACTCAGGCCCAGATCTGAGGGCCTTGCCTGTCAAGCAGGAGATTTGCCTCATCTCACCCTCAAAAACTCAGACCAAGTGGAGCACTATCGCGTGCCAGGCTTTCTAAAAATAGAACTGTGCTTACAGTCCGAGTCCAAAGGTCTGAGTGGGGCAGCGGTTATCATTGGGGACAACCCCCCCCTCCCCTAAATACAGGAGGAGGGATAGCAGCGTGGATTCCAACCACGAGCAGCAGCAGCGTGGCAAGGAGCGACTCTCAAACAACAAGGCTTATATATAATAAGGAACTAAGGATTAATAGGCCACTTATAGCAGCAGGGAGAGACCGCAAGAGATGTGCGGAGATGAAGCACATCACCACGTTAAGCATTAAAAGAGAAGCAGTTTTCTTTATAAATGCGAATGAAGATACTGACTACGTCAGACAGATCAGACAATGGCAACGATAAACATTCAAATCCAGGATACAATGACACCTTAGGGGGAAATCCAGACTAGAATATACAGCTGGACAGTTTAGAGTAAACTCTCCTGCTATGTTTTCTATGCTGATTTCAGCCATGTCACCACAAAAGAGGAGCAGATCTAATTAGGCCGAAGGTGACGTTGGCTCTTTGCTCCTATTTGCAGAGTTTTTCACAAGAGGTCAAAGCCCGATAGCAGGGGAAGTCAACAGATGCTCTTTTCTCTTGGAAACGGTGCAAAAGCAGGCCCGATAAGCACAAAGCTCATCACTGTCTCCACACAACGCTGCATTTCCTCGTGGAACATCTCGTTTGAAAAAGCGTTAGGTGGAAAACGGGTTCGAGTTGAAACATGCCCTAGCGCCGTCTCGTTCTGTGTCGCTCAGCCTCTGATTTCCAGAGGGCAGCTCTTTAATAAAGATCGGAATATAATTACTGCTGCCGGCTGTTGAGTTGGCACAAACACTCGCCTTTCTCACTGCGACGTTTATCAGGCCCCGCGTTGAAACTCTGGAGCAGTGTCTCACAGTGTTCACACTCCACCTGTGTTTTACCTGCACCACTGGACCCTGATTCGGCTAAAACGGCCATGAGGGCCACGGTGCTGAGAGGGCAAAAGCCATGTTGTCCCTCAGAGACATCGCGAACGAGACACTGTTTATCTGTGTGACAAAAATAATCAGGCAGGGGAGATGGTGTCCCCTCCTCCTCTAATCTAGTGTCCGAGGGCATGAAAAATTCAGAGGCATCATTCTAATGTGTTGCCCCCTGGAGGCTGGATTTAGAGGGACAGGTGTGGCCGTGCATGGTCCAGGGGATTAGGAGTCGGCGTTCAGATCACGCTAAAGGAGCCAGAGCGTGGCGTTTGACACACACATTTAGCACAGTTACACTAAGCGTAACTTAAAACCACAATGACTCATCAAGCTATATTGCTTACAGCTAACAATTCAGGCAGGTTTCAAGGGAACGTGCAGATTCATATGAGGATAAAAACACGGGGAGGCACGAATGTAGTCGTTACCTCAAACACTTTAATATGAAGTAAGGGGACTAGAAAACACTGCTGTGTTACACACACACACACACACACACACACACACACACACACACACACACACACACACACACACACACACACACACACACACACACACACACACACACACAACTTGCCGTTAAGCAAGAGCTGGCTTATCCATCATGGAAACAATCTTAAAAGCCTTCAGGAGTTTAGGGCACTGCTCATTTTCTATATATCAACAGTCGCTGTCGAGATGTGGTTAGTGATGGAGCTGAGCTCTGCTGATCAGAATTTATCACCTCCTTCTGCCCACAGAGTTATGACAGCGCTAAGCAAGACGATACAAAAGTGTCTGAGCAACTGATGGCGAGTCCATGCAAGGCAAGGTGACACAAGTAGGCAACCCGAGCCTCACAGTGAGCGTCCCTAAGGCCCACCGGGCCACTAACAGAATATCATGTTAGTGTCACAGTGAGATTAGCAATTAGCTCATAGCTCGCCATGGTCGGGGGGAGAGTGAGGTCTTGACCTGCTGGCTGTGCATCCTATTTCCATTACACCTGGGAGGAAATGGGGGGGGGGGGGGGGGGGGGGGGTGTGTTGCAGGTTTGAGCCGGATCGGGCCCAGCCGACACCGGGAAGCAGCAAGGATGTTTTTCATCCCGGTCCGAATTAAGTAAACACGCGTGGGATTCAAAGACGACTGGTTCTGAATAAGTGGCTCGCCCCGTGTTCTGTATTCAGATTGGGTTGTGGGGGAGGCACGCTGTTTGGATCCACTCGCCTGTGTGAGTCGAAGTGTGTGTGTGGGAGCAGAATGGCACATATACATACACACACACACACACACACCCACGTACGTACACTAATGCGGACGGACACACACATATCAAGAAAAACAAAGGAAGAGTTGGAGGGAATGTGGTTTGGGTGCGGGTGGGCTGGAGTGGGTCTTCCTGTGCTCGATTTTCTCACACGTCCTCTGGCTGCGAGTTCTAGCCGCGCTGACGTCAGCCCGCGTCACTCCGGCCCATCGTGATTTATCGTAAACGACTGCCGAAACCTCCCCAGCACATCCGGAGAGCTCCGCCGTCTGTGCGCGGCTCTCTCAGACAATCGGGAAGTAAGGCCAGACCACGTGTGTTCTAGACCACGTGTGCTCCACATGTGTTACGATTCATAAACAAAAAAAACGTGTGGACTTTGGGAGTGACTTTGTTCCCTAAAGTGTGACTCTCTAGGACATAGGTGCTCTCTTTAATTACTTTTGAAGAGGAGAGACAGTGTATTCCTGGCCAAAGCCTGACCTCCTGCTTCCTGGCAATAATAACTAAAAGTTTGGCAGGCTGGGAGGATTTTTTTCTGAAACACACTGTTCCTGTTGTCAGAGTCATTGATATAGTTTTGAACCAAGTCCCAGAGTTTCACAGGATGTGAGTTGCTAACTCTTATGTCGGCATAGCTTCTCTGGGTTTGCTAAAATCCATACTGTTCTTGCATGTCAGATGTGCACAGGAGGTCATGTGGATTTAAACAGTCTAAAGTCAAACAGGCATCTCGCTCTACAATGTGACTGGATTAAACTGAACTGACCTCTTTTACATATTTAATCAACACAAAACCTCACTGATCTAAATGTCTAACAGTGACAAACAGGAGAGTATGATTTATAACAATTGCACTCATTAAAATAAAAATGAAAATACAATGATACTGTAATACTTGAAAGGGATTTCCACAAAAAAATCGGACAGATCAGAACAAATGAGTGGACAGAAACTGTGTTGCATTCACACAGTGCAGCTTGGACAGAGTCCATTACAAGATCCAGCATGCATTTGTTAAAATTGCTTTCCGTGTAATGTATTTGGCAATTCAAATAGCTCAAAGTAATATCAGATCATAAAGGGGAAAGTGCAAATTAAAAAGTTGTGTTTGTATATGTTTCATTTTGCCTTTTACAAGCTTTGAAATGGCAGGACGTAGTATTGACTCCCAAACCTGCACGCACAAGCTCATAGTGAGCTACCTCCTCCCTGGCATTTAAACGTCTGTTTGATGTTATGTTTGATGCGTGTTTGAAACACCCCCAACCCTACACCCCAACTGGGTATACTGTATCCTTTGTGTTGTCAGATCTTCTGCTATCCATATATGTACACCTTTATTTATTATCCATCATCATCATCATCATCATGTGATATGCTAAATCCAATGTACCCCACTGCTGAGGCCAATAGTGAAAAAAGGATTTCACACTCAAGCCTATAAGATGCTCTCAGCTCACACGCCGCCTGGCTTTAGAGGGTGGGGGAGGGGGCGGCTGTGGGCAACCGCACGTCTATATTTTGGGCCCAGCAGGAGTGAATTTACAGGCGATGAAAGTGCACTGACATCAGGCTGAACACGCACACTTCCTGACCTTCCCTCCTCACTCCCCGTGCGGTCCGGGGAACGAGCCAGTGTGCAGAAGAGAAAGCCACGGTGCACCTGACCCGTCAGAAGAGACACGTTGGCCGTGGCTAATATACTACCGTCCAGATAAATGAGTGATGAGTCAAGTTTACAAGACCGGGGGCGCTTATGTGAAAGTACACACATCCACAGTCTTGACGGAAGGGCGCGGGGTCAGAGAAACCGCGGTGGACTCCTGGAACACTCTGCCTCATGGCCCACAATGCACCTGCTCCCACTGAGAGGAGCGATGTGTTACATATGAATAAGGGCAGCACCTCGTCGAAAGGCAGAAAAGCCTCTGTTGTCAAGTGTTAGATAAATATTGTAGAGCTAAAAGAAGTAAAAATCTCATTACAGGGGGCAAAGTCTGGGGATTAAAGGCTCATGACCAGGGCAGACTTGTTCTCTGTGTGAAACAAGGCTCAGGACGTGTGTTTGTGTAGACAGGCGTTCTCTTCAGCTAGCTATGGTTGCTTAGGTCTTATACAGCTCATAGAAACTACATTCAAAATGCAGATATTTCTGTTTTATATTACTTGTCATCACAGCGTATTTCACCTCATCTTAAAAGTACTGAAAAAAATATCTTTCGCTATTTCATCGGGTAGTGATTGCGGTAGACTGAATTTTCTAAAGGTGACGCCTTGCAGACATGTCTCATCTCCCCGCCCACATCACTGCCGCTGCCCCGGCTTCTCTCCGTAGAGCCGTTCGAAGGCCGTGCTGCTGAAAACCCTTTTATTGCCCTTCCCCGCCAGCTAATTGCCCTGCCTAAATGTGTGTTATTGCTGCTCATGTGAAGGGCCCTAACTGCGTTGGTCCGCAGGCCAGACGAGCTGCTCTGGGTAACTTTCCACTCCCTGCGGTCCTCAGTCGTCTCGCTGGGCAGCTGCGTCCCCCCTTTTTGCCCCCCAGCCGGGTGAGACGAGCCTTCTCAGCAGTGCGGGGCAAAAGAGCAAAGGCTCAGAAACCACTGTTGCTCAAATAATGCTCTTCCCGGGTTAAAGGATCACTATTATATGATATTCATCAGTAGAATATGTTACAGAGGCCTGGCCATTGGTTAATCTCCCTAACAATAACATTTGCTTACTCAAATAAGTCAGAAGACAAAAACAAAATCGACTGCTAAATATTGTCTTTAATGGCTGCCTGTCTGACACGACGAACTGCAGACACGGCTCTTTTAGCATGCGTGCATGTGCAACGCTTCCATAGGGACAATGGCACATCTACGCTACGAACCCAGCCAATGTGGACCTCATCCTAAAGTTCCTCACAGTGAATAACAGCAGAAGATAAATCAGAAGGGAGTTTTAATTTTCTCGTTGCGTGCGAAGCCCTGGAGGTGAGGAATTACAAAGGCAGGCGAGCAAAGGAGAATGAACTCGGAGGTGGACGCAAAGGCCGAGGGGTTCGTGCGGACCGGAGAAGGAGAGGAAGGACTCGTTTATGGAGATGGGGGCTTAACTTATGTTGACAGGAAAGGCTGACCCATCTGAAGCCTGCTTTATACCTCCGGACACGGACGAATTTCGTCCGTCCGTACCAAACGTAGCCTCCGTAGGGGGCCACTATACCTCTTTCCGTTTCCAACGTTGTTATGATTTTTTTTAATACATCCTCTAGAGGGCAGTATAGTCAAATTTCCGGCACCAGCGCACCAGCAATCTCCTCCCAGCTGTTTTTGCATCGCTGTTTATCGCGATGACCTGGCACCGTAGCAGAATGTAGCCTCTAACCAACTCGCAAAGTTTCTCTTCTAACTCGAGCGTCATTTTTTAAAGTCCAGTACTCTTCTTCATTGATTTTCCCGAATTGGTGTACGTTCGATGCTTCTGACGCTCTACTGCCTGACTCTCTACTGAGTCTCCAACAGCCTGGAGTAGAGATGAAAGGGAGATGTTGAGAGCTGTGACTAAGCCATTTCTTGGCTGGAAACACGCTCTATTAAATGTGCAGAGCACAGAGTTTACTAAACCCACTAACCTGCTTAGTTTAAGGGTAAATATTCTAATGAATGTAAGTTTACTGTAGCTTACAGATAAAATCAACACATAGGAATCACAAACCTTTTTAAGCAGAGGCTAAAAGTAACTGGACAAATTAACATATTATATAACAATACTGCTTTTGTTTCCAGATTGGCGACTAGTGACCGTCTGAGACCCGTAGACATCAGAAGCTGGGTTTCCTCCAAACCTGTAATGACCTGTTTTCAGTGCCTGCTGCTCTCAGGGGAGTTCTGCATTCTTTCTTCTCTTCAGTAAAATCATGCTCAGTAAGGTCATGTGACTGAAATGACCAGTCAAAAAACATTTTTAGATCTGAAGAATTGCATAGCTGGTTCTCTAGTACTTTTTTAACTCTTTGTCCTTTGGCATCGCGTTATTCCGAGTCATTTTTTGGAATCTGAGAAGTTAAGATTCCTTTGTACACTTCAGAATTCATCCTACCCACCAGTTAATTAATTGATAAAAAATAGCTGTTAAAAGTTAACAGTTAATGCCTAGTGGAACAAAAAAAGACCTTCATCCTGAACCAAAAGGACCTTCACCCTGAACTCTACAGACCTTTTTTGCCCTATTTGACTGTGATTTGTCTTTTCTTATACTGAGACTGGAGTCTTCTTCTCTTCCTGGCAGAAGTTAGTTCATATCTGTACTAACAGAGTCTGTATGACTTCTCATTTACATTTACATTTATGGCATTTGGCAGACGCCCTTATCCAGAGTGACTTACATTTTTATCTCATTTTCTTTTTATACAAATGAGCAATTGAGGGTTAAGGGCCTTGCTCAGGGGCACCTCAGTCATGGCCTCAGGTCTGGGAGTCGAACCCGCAACCCTCCGGTCACAAGACCAGTTCCCTAACCACCAGGCCATAACACCCTCCTTCTCCTTCAATAGTTGAATTCTATGTCCATCTACTTCGGTGACAACATTCTTACAACACGATGCTTTCACTTGGTCTTTGATTGAAGTAAACTCATCTTTCAGACTCGTGACAGACAGACTCATGTTTTACAGACAGTGATGTTTCTTTTGACCCTGATGTTGAGGCACTAGACGCTACCTTGCACATTGGCAAGCAATGAAATCCCACACCTGCACACAAAAAAAGAGCCGAATGCTCCACTGAAATGGCTGAACAATTTATAAAAAGCCTGTGATCCAATACTCTGCACTTTAGTCGCATTGTTTCATTTCAAATCCAGACCACAAAGTCAGCACATCGGTTCAATATGGAACCGTACAGAGCCAACCGAAAGAATGAAAATAAACTAAAACCAGTCGAGAAATAAAAAAAAAAAAGCTTTGTATGAAGCGTTCATGTCCTTATACTTTGTATTATTACTGGTTGGACCACTGACAGCCCACTTGTCCAGCGATGACTACTACTGCCCCTGAGCAGGCTGCCAAGGCCGGAGACGGCGTGCGACCTGCTGTCCCTCACAGCGGGCAGCGTGGAATTTTCCATTTGGGACCGTTTGTGATGAGGAAAAAAAAGAAAAAAAGGCAAAACAATTACGAACGACAGAATGCAAACAGGGTTTCTGGAAGCTGGCTGTGCCGAGGCCATGTATGTCTCCTCCGCTGTCCGTATGAGGCCAGTGGAAAATCCCCACTCTGGTCAAGCTCACCGGCCCAGGAGCAGCAGTTCACTAGCCAAACGCCCACCCCCACCCCGCCGCCTGTGGTTTTATGGGGAAGGGAGACTGGAAATAGCTGGGTTGTCAGGGCTAGCCACGGTAGCCCATAAGGTCCCATTTGGGTGTGTTCAACCAATCTGTTATCACGCAATTCCTAGAAATATGTTTGTGTCCCCCCCCCCCCCGTGAGGAGAGAGAGACATGGGGGGGCCACCAACTTTGCTTGGTTTACGAAAGACAACTGATTAGACGTCCACTCTTCTGGCTTTCGGAGCCACCTCATGTAGTTTTAGCCCAATTAGAAACAGAGTGATGGGGTCGTCTATCATTCAACTGAGAAAGCCAGCATGCAAGATGAAGCATTTTTATGGCTTAGTGTCTGAATGACTTATTACGGAAAATGAAGACACATGAGGGGGCTTTATAAGATTAAGGATATGCTCTGTTGGCAGTGCAGACGAAAGCAGCACAAGTCTGTCAACCACCGTCCTGACTCCACACCACACACACTAAAGCCCCCCAGCACGGAAGGGCCTCCCTGGCATCTGCCTTTGGTGCTACCGGGTCAACACCATGGCCCATCTCAAATCATCTGTAGAACAGAGCTAGACCTTTTCTCCCAAAATGCCACCAGTTCTCAGACTTCTTTATGTCCAGTGGGCTGAAACGCGGGGTTGACCGGTTGAACGGGTCAGACCATTGTAACCTTTTGAAGTTATCGCCGCTATTGCCTGTCCTACCTGAGTGCCAAGGCACGCCACCATCATGTGGGAGAGCAATTTGGCAGCAAACATCGGGAACCTGGAGCAGAGTACGTGAGATATGATGGACAAGGCGAACCCTGGGAAACACGGAGAACGCAGATATGAAATTGGATCAACAAGAAAGCAAAACATATGCATTACTGAGGCATTTTGACAGCGTAACTCTTATTTGCGGTACATGCATTCCACCCAAGTCGTAAAGGCTTGTCTGGTGTGTTTTGGTCTGACTGTAAAATGGGGTGGTTGGCTCGGTCGAGGCAGCAAGCGGTTATGCTCCAACCTGAGCTGCAGATGAAGCCGGCGACGTAGAATGCCTCGTTGTACATGGGCGTCTCAGCGTCCGTCTCAGCGTAGGCTGTGTACATGGACAGATGGGAGCAGGCACACTCCACGAAATTCTCAGAGTCGTTCGTCACGTGACAGAACCCAGAATCGGACAGCCATCTAGGAAGAGGGGAGACTCTCATTATTACGAAAGATCACAAATAACCTCAAGAGTTTCAGATCTAAGTACAGATTAATTTTCCTGAGTGAGATCCATATGTTTATGTGGTAGAAATATACACCTAGTTATTTTCCTTGATCTGAGAATGCTCAACGCTGAGACAATAAGACGCATGTATTGAGCTGGAGCTGGGTTCTCTAGGTTAAGCTGCATTACTAGGTTAAACACACATCTGATTATTAAGGTCAGCATTACTGTTGATATTATCACACCATCGGAGGCACAATCCTGGGTCTGCTCTATCCTGCCAAAACAAACCCAGAGGAAAGGTCAGATATGGGCTCCTCAGTCGGTAGTATGTGGAATGTCCCTTATAGTAGCTTCCAGGCATAGAATACACCGAATTCTCTTGTGAAAACACGAAAACACACACACACACACACACACACACACACACACACACACACACACATACCTGCACTCACATACACACACTGACCTGAGGAAGGTCACAGGAGTGTGTTTTCAGAATGTGAGCCAGACTTTAAAACTGACATTTCTGGGTAGGTTACACACCCTGACCCTGATAGCCTGTCCATCTCAATGATGAGTGTGAACTATTATTATTATTATTATTATTATTATTATTATTATTATATGACACAATGATGTCTGAACTCATCAGAATTTAAAAGGGTTCAGGCCAACCTGTGGGCCCAACTCTTCAGAAACATTTTTTTTGCATTTAATGTTAGTCCATTTCAGTGTGATATTGAACACTTCACTGATAGTTTGCAAATATCAAACTCCATGTACTATTTTAAAAATTCCATTTAGTCAGTTATGGCAGGAGAAAGAGCTGATCTAAGGATGCAGCTGTTTATTGAACTTCATAGTGTTCCTCATGGTCTGTAATGATCAGTTGCACATTCCCTGGGGGACTTTGCGATATTTACAGATACTCTGTGTATATGTGCTGGAGAAATCACCTTTCTGTAGTCTGGTTCCATAAAAGACACAGAGATTTTCGTGGCTTTTCACGACGATCTGGAGTGTGAATTCGGTACACCACCTCTTTACCATCAAGAGGGTTGGACTCTCTGCCCTGTATACTAACAGAGAACACCTGAAACACACACACACACACACACACACACGATTTTCAAGAAGGAAGTATTCATAAATCATATACTGACCCACTTGTGTACCAGGAACACGCAAGCTCTCTGGCTTTTCTAGGAATCCATGTGATTGACAGTTATGACTGGCCAAGCTTCTCCATACGTGATTGACTAACTGAACTACAGAACAACACTGCCACCCTCTGGACAGTTAACAACCAAACGGTTGTCCCACACCTCCGGCCTTCCCTGAACGAGAGAATCAGCACGAGGTGTTCCAACAGCATTTATACCTTATTCTTATCTGAAACATAATATATGTTACGCATTGCAATAGATTCGTGGATATGGCTTAATACAGTGAAGTTTTAAGACTGTGCTGTGATGTGAAAATCCAATGGTGATATATTTAATGCCATTAGAAGATAAAAAAATATAAACCAGTGCATGAGTAGTAAAAATGTTTGACTTTGTTGTGAAAATCCCATTTCAAGTTCAGTCAATACAGGAGTGATGTGCAAAACCAGCAGGAAAGCTCATGTTTACCAAAAGCATCTGTGTGGAATCTCCTATGATCCGAACGTCTAAACTCTGAAACTGACCTCTGCAATATAACAGCCACTTTGACCGTTGAAGGGAGAGTGGACACGCCCCCTAGCCCCGCCCACCTTGTCATTCAGAGCGCTGGGTGTCGCGTTCGTGAGGAACCAGTGCTCCGTGCTGTACTCGGTTAATTGCACTTTCCGGCAGGCAGAGGGCGCCATGCCACCACCCGGCACCACCGGCACCTCAAGCAGGGTCTCGGGCAGAGTAAAGGTGTCGCCGTTGCTGCCTTCGAAGGTGTGACCATTGATCTGTGTGGGGTACCAGTGGTACGTGGCGATTGTGAAGTAGGGGCACGTATCCAGGATGATACTTCCTCTGGATGAAGCAAAAGAGCACACAGTGCTTGAGGTGGCAGACAAAGCTTATAAAAAACGCATGAATATTCATTACGAGCATGATTCATTGTGCCTGATATGTAGCGGTGGTCTGATTGTATTATGCATGCGTGGTAATCTTTGGTCATCCCCACAAAAGCTTTGGCTGTGCTATTATGCTAGTGACCCAATTAACCTTGAAGATAATAAAAACGGTATACAAAAACAATGCAAATGTAAGCATCTAAATGCAAATGTAAACACCTGAATGCAAAATCAGTCTCCAGTTTACACATAGTTTACATAGACTTAGCTACTACTACATATTAGAGTGCGTGTGGTCGGGTTTGTAATGGTGTCTAACCGCTGGGCCTCGGTCCCACATGGCACGTCTGTGACCAGCGAGAAAGCGAAGCGTTCCGTCACGTGGGCTAGCTGACTCAGACCCCGTGTGTCCACCCGGCTCGGCTTGGCCAGCGCGCAGAGCAGGTCGTAGGTCAAATTGCGGCTGCTGGCTTCTAGAGGAGTCTTCTCGGCCTCGGTCAGGACCTAGTTGGAGCGAGACAGAGAGTGCGATCATCCAGAAGAAAGTGAGACGTTTCTCCAAGAGGGGGAGCTCTTAGAGAAAATAACCCATCATTGTTTTTTTCTTTGTCAACTACCAACTTCGTTAACTACCTCCCTCTTGCCTACACACACACACACACACACACACACACACACACACACACACACACAGACTCCAACCTTGCCCACTGCGTCCAGCACGGCTCCCAGTCCCTCACGGCTCACGTCTGCTCTGATTTCATTAATGATCCCCTGCAGGGTGCGGTCGATGATAGCCCCGTCCAGGGGCTGATGGAGCTGATCCACCATGGCCCACAGCACCTGCCCCTCACGGTCAGACACCAGCGTCACATTAGCCGCGCCATACACCGGGTGCACCTTGGCGCCTCCTGTGGCCTCAGAGAGGACTACGAGAAAGCGTTTGGGCAGAGGTTTGGGTGAGGCGTTGTGTGGGGTCAGCGTGATGTTCAGACCCACGCTGCTCTGTCCGGCAGCGAAGTTGAGCGTGCCATTGTCTGCAGTGAAGTCACGCCCGGCGACGGCCGACCAGATCCGAGTGGGGCCGATGAACTCGAACTCGAACTCAAACACCTGCGTTGAATAGATCAGAGAAATGGAGATGGATGCAGTCAAGTATACCAGGTTGTGACCAGCTTCTATAGCTGTGGACCAATAAACAAAGGTGCTGTGATTGGCTGCTTTTTTTGGTGTAAATAAATCGACAGGATACTAACAAAATGTTAAAACTTGTTGATGGATTGGCCAGAGGCTCATAGCTCAGGGCTAACATGAGACACCTATGATACACGGTTAAAGAGATTGATTTGCAAGTGAAAGAACGGGCCAGAAAAGAGTAAGAGAAGAAGGCACAGTGCAAATCTAGTGTAGAATCTCTCTGTGGTCTCAGAAAGTCAGACCCATGTCTTCAGTTCTACATCCATACAGATTGTCTTTGAAGGAGCAGATTGAGACAGCTTGATATTTCTGCCATTACCCACAATTCACAAATACAGGCCTAATAAGGCAGTAAGATGGAGCCTTGGCAGCTAACAAGTATTTGACCAGGAGATACCCTTGACCAGGACAACACCCTTGTACGATCTCCCACTCTTTGCAGTGCTTTCTTAAGTTCATTTGAAACCAAAATTACAAGTATCTACACATCTCTGAGCTCTGTTTTCTCTGAACCCCCTTCCCATCTTCCCTATGTTGCACATATTTCTCATTCCAGCCTACCTTTTCCATCCTTCACTACCTTTAACCGTGTTGACTCTTCTTTCATTGCTAATATTATCATGTCCTCCAAGACTACAACTTCTCCCCTGGATCCTCTTCCTACTAACTTAACTAAAACCTGTCTACCCACACTGCTTCCCCATCTCACCATTCTTATTAATCAATCACTCCTACTTGGAGAGGTCCCCTCTATCTTTAAAATACCTGCTGTCACACCCATACTTAAGAAACCTGGTCTTGACCCTTCAGACCTCAACAATTATCGCCCTATCTCTAATCTACCCTTCCTGTCTAAGGCTCTTGAAAGAACTGTGGCCTCCCAATTGCAAGAGTATCTAGAAACCAATAATCTCTTTGAACCTTTTCAGTCTGGGTTCCGACCATTCCACAGCACTGAAACAGCCCTGGTTAGGGTTGTAAATGATCTGTTGGTAGCTGCTGATACTGGTTCCCTCAGCATTCTCTTACTAATAGACTTATCTTCTGCATTTAATACAGTCAACCATTCCATTCTCTTGTCTCGTCTACATGACCTTGGCATTACTGGCTCTGCCTTGGACTGGTTCACCTCCTACCTGACAGACAGAAAACAGTATGTCACACTCTGCGGCTATAGCTCCTCCACTTCCATGATAAAACAAGGGGTCCCACAAGGATCAGTCCTGGGTCCTCTTCTTTTTATCATTTATATCTTTCCTCTTGGTCATATATTTCATCATTTCAACATAAATTTTCATTGTTACACAGATGACACCCAGATTTATCTCACTACCAGTTCTGTTAACAATCCACCCACTGCTCATATTGAAAACTGTCTATTAGAAATCAAAAACTGGTTGAAGCAAAACTTCCTTATGTTAAACGGCAAGAAGACTGAGCTTATCCTGATTGGCACCAAGTCAGTCCTGAGTAAAACTCCTCCATTCTCTCTCAACATTGATGGTGTACATATTTCACCTGTTACCCTGGTCCGGAATCTGGGTGTCCTCCTCGATCCTACCCTTAGTTTCACTGCCCACATAAACTCTGTTGTAAAAACTGTAGGTAACTGTAGGTAAAAACTTCCTATTTCCCTACAGACCTTCTAGATCTCTTAGATCTTCTACTGTTGGACTTCTAATGGTACCATCATCTAAACCAGGGGTGGCCAACCCGTCATAGACCAAGAGCCACTTTTCTTACTGTGTTACGACAAAGAGCCACATCATACATGGGCGAGTGTAGATTGTTGAGCGGGGGGGTGGCGGCGAGTGTAATTTGTGGAGCGGGGGGGGGGGGGGGGTGGCGAGTGTTAATTATTAGCTGTGAAAACAGTCAAATGCGTGTTTTCCACTACGCCGGTTTTAAATGTATTAGCGGCTCGCTACAAACCACGCACCACGAAAATGTAGCGTGTGTCGCCCCGTTTGTGCAGGTGAGCCCGCAGACCGGCTGGGGAGCTGCATGAAACCAGGCAAAGAGCCGCATGACTCCACCCCTGATCTAAACTCTTTGGTGGCTTTGGTGATCAGGCTTTTTCTAGACTCGCTCCTCGAGTGTGGAACCCCCATCCAACTGTGATCAGTCTCCCTCTCTTTCCACATTTAAATCTAAACTTAAGACTCACCTCTTCTCTTTCGCCTATGATCTCCCTGCTTCATAGTTTTCTTTGTACTGTTTTGTATTACATGTTTTTGTTTCCTTATGTATTGTAAGCATCTTTGGGTTTCAGAAAAGCGCTATATAAAAATAAAGTATTATTATTATATTCATCTGGTATCTGAGAATGCAAGGAATTTCACTGTGACATTTCTCTGGCCATGTCTTGCATTGTAATTTATGTATTAAAAAACATTTCCACATTTTATTGTTTCAGACTCTTAAAATTAATCCAGCACATTTTCCCCACTCAAACTACAAAGAATACAATGAAAGCAATGTCAAAGTAAAAGCAGTTTTTAATGTTTTGTAAGTTTATAAAAAATTTTAACTGTAATGTAAAAAAAAATGTTGAGACCCTTCACATAATCCTTGGCTAAAGCACTTTTGGCTGCAACAATCACCTCATGTCTTCTTGGGAATGATCTTACTCATTCTCTCATTCCTCTTGGAGCGTTCAAGTTCAGTCAGGTTGGACAGGGAGAGTCATTTTAAGGAAGGGCAGCCATTTTCAGGTAGGGCAGCCATTTTCAGGTCTCTAACACAGATATGCTCTATATCTTCCTACATTCATCTTTCCCTCTATTCAAATTAGTCGCCGAAGGATCCCCCACAGTAGTCTGCCACCACGTTTGACTGTAGAGATAACCCAAACCCTAATCCTAACCTTAACCCTAACCCTAAACCTATCCCTAACCCTAACCCTAGCGCTGGTGCTCAGTGTCTGGATCCCAGCATGCACACCACTAATGTCACAGACCACACGTTTTGTCTTTCAGATGCTTTTTGTTCAGTTGCCTTTTGGCATACTCCAAGCATCCAGAAGTTATTCAGTTATCTCAGACATCCTTCGAAAATTACATGCTGGCATGTTTGTGTATACAGATGTGCATCTTTATATATGTGTGTGTGAGTCTGTGTGAAGGTGTCGACCACATCACATCACCTGCGTATGATACTTCACGGAAATAGCTGATGACATGTTGCCGGCCCGGGACACGTTCAGTTTGACTGCGGTCGCTCGCAGTTGAGCCACAGGCAGCCGGGAGCCCGTGGCGAAGAACACCACCCCCCATGGGTCATCGCTCTCCAGCACGGTGACGTTGGCGAAGCGGGCACTCTGGTTAATGGCAGCACCGTCGCCCACCTCATAGATCTCCACCAGGAACCACACCTCGTACTCGGGGTCCTAGAGCAACAACACAGCATGCTAATGTTTTTTTTTTTTTTGGCCATGATACCGAGCAATAACTGAAAGTTATGAACAATTTTAACACAGGTACAACCAATCACACTCCGGTGAGAAGCGGCAGCCAATTTCACACAGCGTACTCTCTACCAGGATCCACAGCCCCCTGGGGGACTGAATGGGGTGCAGGAAGGGGAGAGAGGACAGACCCTAGTGGCAGAGCACCATGCACCACTGGGCATACAAGCACACACACTCAGACAACTGCTTTTTATTGGACATGAAGGGACAAAGACACACACTCAGGGTGAATTTGTCGGGGAATCAGGGACTGCCAATTTACCTAATCTCCATGTCTTTGGACGGAGGAAACCGGAGACCCCGGAGGAAACCCACGCAAAAACAGGGAGAACATGGAAACTCCACTCAGATAGAGGCTTGAACCCAAGACCCCAGTGCTGAGAGGCAAACGTGCTAACCACCAAGCCACCGTGTTGCCCAAGTTGATTAAAAAATGGCCAGTGCTAAAAATGCCTGAAAGGTCAGCCCGAGAGGGTGGAAAATTGCATGGGAGGAATCCACCTGGCTAGACAGTGAATTGGGCCAGCACTGGGCTTCCTCACAGCTTCTGGCCTGTGGCCTCCCGCCAACTGACCTGATCGGGTCGGACCTCCAGATGGAGGGGGCAGAGGATCTCTCCGCTCCTGCACAGGACCCGGCCCGAGGTCTGCCGCAGCTCCCGGGTCAGGTTCACCCCCTGACTGAGCAGGACCGGAGTCGAGAGGTTGAACGTGACATGCCAGTACACGTAGACATCCTCGAACGCTCTGTCAAATACAAGCGCAACAGTGGAAACGCCGCCCTGTGCTACAGGCAGTACAAACTGAGATCAAAGATAGCACGCTTCAACTTAAAACACCCATGGTGATGTGAAAGGTAAATGGTGTTAGCCATAGAAAAGTGACGGAGAACCTGTTTTCCTGTCTTTGGAGGAAGAGAACAGTTGTTCTGTTGTTTGAATCTTCATCCAGGACCTGGCCTGACTGGGAGCTCAAACTGAAGCCCACAATTCCATTGTGAAGATCACTTCCTGAATAAAATGAGCCGAATATGATCATGATCTTGCCTTTCCAATACTGCCCTACGCTAAAGGCGGCAGTCAGCCTTGTTGAGTGTTGACACCAGAGGCTAGGCTGTATTTCATTGTACTGTACTGTACTGTTCTGTAAATGCATGAATGACAAAAAATGGAACTGAATTGACCTGAACACAGACATAAAGACTTACCAAGTATGATAACTTTGGCGAAGGAGAGGAAGCCAATGTCATCTGGCGTGCTGACAATCTGTGCCCCGCCCTCGGCCTCACTGAGATAAATGAAGAAAACTTCCTGCCCCTCTGGTTCCTGATCATCCAGGATGAAGAGGCTGACTGCTGCCTCCCTCTGCCCCTCTAACAGAGTCACAATATGGGTCTCGATTTTGAAGTCCTCCCCCTCCCTGGCCCATGTACCATTGTATTCCCGGAAGAACAGGGTGCTGTTGAGCCCTGGGGCAGCGAGGGTGCCGGTATAAGCCCGAACCCTGACGCTCACCGCCCCAATCTCCCCCGCTGTCCTGCGCACCCTCAGGGCCACCTTCTGATCCGTCGCCTCCTGCTGGTTATCTTCAGAAGCACGGACCAGCGCTGGGCCGATGCTCAAGAACCCGCTGGCCGCGTCATTGGCGAGAATGGTGACGGCGGAGACGGCGTTTTCAGCGACAATTCGTGGTGGGGACCCGATAGAAGGATAGCTGGCAGCTAGGACACGGACATCGGTCAGGTTCACGTAAAACGTTTCGTTTGGTTCCGCCAGCGAGTCGTCCACGATGGAGATGTGGATGGCGGCGGACGTCTGGCGAGCATCAAACAGTATTTGCCCGTCAGACACCAGGGCGAAGTCCTCACTGGGTTGAGCGCTGCCTGCCCACGTCTTGTAGTACAGCTGGGTGCGATTGCCTCGTGAACCGTAGATTCGCTGGACGTAGAGCTTGATGGTCCCAACATCCTCCTCGATGACCAGATGCCGAGACTCGGGGGAGAACTGATACAGACCTAAGGGCTCCACTTCTGCCACTGTGAAACCCGGCCTGAACACAACAGCAGGACACAGTATAAACCCTACTGAGCCCAACTACTGAGATCAGTCATTAAAAGCACTTATAAAACCAATCGTTACTTGAGTCTGGCTCCGCCCGGGGAATCAGTTTCCAAAGCGGTCAGGTGAACGGCATGTGCAACTGGCTCAGACACATTATACACAGCAGAGAGAAGGAGGAGCTGGTTCCTCTGGCCATGGTCCAAGGTCACAGTGCCTACAGACAAAACCCACCAGCAAAGACATTGAAGAAAGCATGTCTTTGGAACCTGTCTGGACCTGTTTGTGTGATGATATGTACGTCTGCATGTGTGTGTGTGTGTGTGTGTGTATGTGTGTGTGTGAGATGGTAGCTAACCTGAGCTGGGCGAGATGGCTCCTGGCTGGTAGCCCGATGGAGTCTGGCCAGGCGGGTATCCTGCCCTCCACTGCACCTTCACGTCCCCGTACAGCCCCGTCCTGCTCACCAGCGCCGTGCAGTGGCCACTCACGATGTCGGTCACCTGCAGCGCCAAAGAGGCAAAGCCAACCTAGAGGGAGAGGGTTTGACATGTTCATGGCAGAGAACGGTCATGGTATTTGTTCTGGTATAAATGCATGACTATACTGCCCCCTGGTGGCTATTTGGGTACATTTTGCTGAATATGAGGAAGAAATGGACCTCAGCATTGGCAGCCTCCTCAGGCACAGACACAATGGCAAACCTCGTCTCAAGCTGGACACGGGGCGGGGAGCCTTGGACAGGTCCAATCAGAGTCACATTGGTCAGTTCCACCGTGATGTTAAAACCAGTGACAAAGAACACCTGCAACGTTAAAGACAGCAATCATCAAAGGACCCTGAGTGCTTAGAGACAGTTCTGGTCAGAAAGTCTGTGTGTTCACTGGGATATCATGCCAGGGTGTTCTCCAGTTCAAAGAGAACCACTGTGGGTTCATTTCAAACAGCTCTAGACTGGAAAGCGAACATGCCGTGTAAACACAAAAAGCTGCTCAGACATTATGACACGCACAACAAACCTGGACAGCTACAAACCTGCTTGCTGACTGGCACGGTGATGCCCACAGACTTCTCTCCATCCCTCACCAGGATGATCCCAGTGGAGTTCTCTGTAAAGCTCGGCCCAGACGTGGAATAACCGATCCGGTATTGAACGCTGGCGTTTCCAAACGCCCCTGCTGCACGGCTGACGTTCAAAGCCAGGACCCTACTGCGGTCGACGGCATTCAGGACCAGCGCCTGCTCGCCGCGGGGCAGGCCGAACGCCCCGTGGGGCTCGTCGTTGGCGCGCACGCGGACGATGGTGCTGCTACGGTTGGCGTCCAGCTCCGCGCCCCCGTCGACCGAGACCAGCCGCACGGTGAAGACCTCCTCCAGCTCCGGCACAGTGTCGGGCAGGAGGGCGAGGGTCACCTCCGCCAGCCGCTGCCCTGCCAGGATGGTGGTGGAGCCCCGCAGGGTGGCAAAGTCACCCAGTACCTCAGAGTCACTGGAGATCTGCCAGTGCACCTGAGTAACAGATGGGAGGAACAGTCACTTCCCACGTCTACTCACGCCTGTGATGAAATACTCCCTATAAGTACTATACTCCCTATGTCTGTTATGGAGCATTCCACAGTCTAAATCTACATCATATTTTTCATTTTTCAAAGCTTCATAAACTACTCAGTGCCAGTTCTCCTCTGACCCTTCAGACCCAGAGCTAATGGGCTGAATCAGATGTGCTCATTCGAGTTCCTCAAAGGCTGAGACAGCTCTAATAAATGCCTGTTCATAGTCTAACAGAGCTTCTAGACATCTACTGTAGTTTATGGACACTGTTGGTGTCTATCAGTCATAGAGGAGCGGTGTTGGTGTCTATCAGTCATAGAGGAGCGGTGTTGGTGTCTATCAGGTCATAGAGGAGCGGTGTTGGTGTCTATCATGTCATAGAGGAGCGGTGTTGGTGTCTATCAGGTCATAGAGGAGCGGTGTTGGTGTCTATCAGGTCATAGAGGAGCGGTGTTGGTGTCTATCAGGTCATAGAGGAGCGGTGTTGGTGTCTATCAGGTCATAGAGGAGCGGTGTTGGTGTCTATCAGGTCATAGAGGAGCGGTGTTGGTGTCTATCAGGTCATAGAGGAGCGGTGTTGGTGTCTATCAGTCATAGAGGAGCGGTGTTGGTGTCTATCAGTCATAGAGGAGCGGTGTTGGTGTGCGTGTCCCTTACTGTGATGTTTCCCATGACTCCCTCTCTGCGCATGAGGACCAGGGAGATGTTGAGTGGACCGTCACTGTCTGCTGGCTCATTATATACATGCTCTCGCAGGTCCTCTGCTGTGAACTGCACAATGCCATTTGGGTCTCCATACTTCGCGATCTGTCACATATGTACCCACACACACACAATTACAAAAAAAACTCCTGTAGTCCAATAGTGACACATGAGAAACTTGGTATCACCTCTGATGGCTCCTCTGACCCAAACGGAATCTGACATATTTTATAAATTTTTTTAAAGGAAAGTGGCCCAATTACATTAAAGTGTATTAATTTAGGTGATATAGTGATTTAATAATGACAAACCCTGAGTGTAATGGAGCTTCCTCTGGAGTCAATGTCCACGTCTCCCAAGAGGAGACTGAGCCTAACCACAAATGTCTCCTCCACCTCAACCTCCCCATGGGGTAAAATCCACAGCTCAATGGCACGCTCCCCCCCTTCTCCATCTCTGAAATGGATCGATCCGTTCACAGGTTCACCAAAGTCTGAGTTTACAGATGGCAAATCCTCATTTGAATTGGGACCTAGAATGTTCCACATTATCTGAGGAAAAAGAACCATAATTCTCAGTTAGCATGCATTACATTACAATTGACTTCACAAATTAAAAGGTTCTAAAGCCAGAAATTAGGGTTTGTAAAGGTGTTGTTCAATTCATCTTAATAGTACATTCTTATCTTTTTATCACAATTTTTTCCCTTCAACATTTGTACCCTCTGACACTGCTTTACTTGATTGGATTTACAGCAATGCTGAGGATAGGTCATCACAGTGCTAATAACATGTCCCTAATTTTCAGTTTCAGTTTCTGAGGAAACTTGCAGAAACCTGAAACTGGCCAGCATGAGTTCATGAACGTTTTTAACAGACAGTGTGGTAACAGACAGTGTGGTGGATACATTTATTGTATTATAAATGGTATAAATGGTGCATTATAACGGTAGTGATGATAATATTCAAAAGCGTCTTTGCTTGTCCTGTTGAAAACATGCCTGTGAGTCACGATTGACTTTTAGTAGACTTTAAATCAGTCAGTACATCTCCCTAATTCCCTAACTCGGCACTTATTCTCTCCACCATCATTAACTTGACAGACTGCCCCTCTTGGTCAGCTGTCCAATTCATGAGCCCATTATCACATTATTGAATGTACAAAGCAACTGAAATGTCCAGTGTCAGATGTCTTTTTCCCCCCAAATGGTTTCTCCACATGCGGAATATCAAGAGCGTCACCCAGAATAGTAAGGAAAACTGGCACTGCGTATGTAATGAGGTCATGGTCCAGACAACCTCACCGTGGCATCTCCCACCACTCCCCTAACTCGCTCCAGCACCAGAAGGAGTCGCAGGGTGCTGTCTGGGTTCGAGATGGTGAGCATGCTCTGGTTCACAAAGCGGACCGTTCCGCTGGGCGAGTCACTCTTCGCAATGGTGATCTGTGCGATGAGGCGGCTGCCCAGAACAGCGCCCCCTGTGGCCGCCAAAAGCTGGATCTCAAATATCTCGTTATATTCACTGTAAACGTTGAAGGGCATAATATAAGACAGCATCTAAATTCATTGTTTGCATCGTTAATGAGCCATTGTTTTATACTCGATATTTCACATTTAGTCCCAGGGATTATTTAACTACGTAACTCCGTATGGCTCATCCTAACAGTATACTCCCTAAAATGTCCACTTTCACATCCTCTCCCACCCACCTGTCCAGATCGTCCACTATGGAGACGTTGATGTAGCTGACGTTCTGGCCATGTCCGAAGGTTACACTGCCATTGGGCAGGATGTAGTCAGAGCCAGGCTGGGCGGTCAAGCCCTTGGAGATGAATTCAGCAGTGATCTGCCCATACGTGCCCACTCTCCTCAGCACAGGAATGAAGAGAATGCCAACATCCTCCGAAACTGTCACCAAACACATCAACAGTAATTGAGTAATTGAACACATTGAGTAATTGAAGTAGAGGCATATTAGTCAAAACAGGCTTCCGTTTGTAAGCAACGTTTACCCGTCATGTTTATGTAAGATGGGTCGATTTCTAGAATGCCCTCTGCGTTGTCATTTTTTTGGATGATGACTCTGATGGACGAGAGGCTGCCAATGGCTGGAGGCTGGTCCATCTGCAAGCCGTTCTCCCGTATAGAAAAGTCCAGCATACTGAAGAGAGCAGGAAAGCGCAAAGTAACAATCACACACAAGAGACTTTTATTATACCTTTTCATCAACTCACAGCACGTTCTGAACTACAATTATTTTTATTTCCCCTTCTCAGTTATTTCATTTTTTGTGTGTTCTCACATTTCTTTGTGCGTTCTCCACGCCTCAAATGTGTTGCCAAACGCTCTCGAAGGCCCTACCTGTCGTCGAGCAGCTGAACCTGGCTGATGTTGACGCGAAACTCCTCAGGTCCCTCTGGGAGCGAGTCGTCCAGGATCTTCAGAGTGACGCTCCTGGACGCCTGGCCCGGTCCGAACACCAGCCTGCCCGAGGACTGCTCAAAGTCCAGGCCGCTCAGAGCGCTACCGCCCTCCGTGCGGTAGCTCACCCACACGCTGCTCAGCAGCCCCATGGAGCGCACCACCGTCACGTTCACCTGCAGAAATAGGAATTGTGAGGAACCTGCGCCACCTAGTGGCATATCCGTCTTTACCCACCTGTCCTTGACCAATGAAATGGTCACTGCCATCTAAGGTGCTCATTGCCCAAAAGGTATAAAGAGAGGGAATTTTATAGCTAAAATGTCTTTGCCTCTTTGAAATGATTTTCTCTAAATCTAGGGCAGCGTTTTCTGCTAACGGCTTCTCCTTTTGCAAAAACATACATAGCGTGCTAGTTCTTCTGAGACATCTACTACAATCACACTCCTATTATGTGGGCCTTTTATATAGAATCAAATCAAATCTTATTTATATAGCGCTTTTTTACAACAGTTGTTGTCACAAAGCAGCTTTACAAGTGCCGAGTCCTAGCCCCCAGTGAGCAAGTCAAGGGCGACAGTGGCAAGGAAAAACTCCCTAGTTTTTTTTTTGCATGAGGAAGAAACCTTGAGAGGAACCAAGACTCGGGGGGGGGGGGACCCATCCTCCTCTGCCCTAGAATAAGCACTATAACACAAAGTCACAAAGTCCCTGGCAGTAAATAAGAAAACATCATAGGTAATGAAACACAGACCCTACACGGGATTCCATAGGAGTAAAACCAACACAGTGGTCGCTAGGCTATAACCTTTGATGCAGAACATCTCCAAATGTTTTTCCACTCTATGTGCAAACAGTTTGCTGATCTTTAGAATGTGTGGGGGGGGGCTCTCACTGTGCTGTCCTCCTCCGACGCGGTCAGGAAGGCGTGAGAGAAGGAGAAGAGGCCATAGGGGAGGTCACTGGCTGCCATGGTAATAGCTGCACGCTGTCTACTGGAGTTGATCTCCAAACCGGGCGTCAGGGAGGAGAGGCTCAACTCGTATACCCGACGCTCCTCCGGGACGTCGTCGTCGAGGGCCTGTGGGCGGAAAAGACGATGAGACAACGTTAAGCGGGAATATGCGCATGAAGCAAATTTTCCTAAATTGCAGAAATGTCTGGAACTGAGGCTTCTATAAATACATTTACAAAGGCAAGTAACCTCTTCTTTTTGTCATTTTAGAAGAGACATAGTTCTCCTTTTATAAGCATTTTTACAACTTTGTACAAGAGCAACTCCAAGATGATGCAATGTAAGTAATGTTGTAAGCAACGCTGAAGATGGCTTTCTTGCTCTGGAAGTCGAATGTTACCTTCAGTTGAATGGTGGCCGCAGACTGGCGATCTGTCATGACAACCCTTCCTGAGGTCTCCACAAACTCAGTGGCCATGACTGGTGTGATGTTCCAGTATATCTCAATCTCACCAAAAATACCCGGCCCCCGCACAAGACTGCAGCAGATAACGGACGTGATGGCTTACAACACGGATATCAAAACGAACAGGAATTCTGGGATGTGAATTTGTACCTGACCAGAGCTGTGCCATTATAAGTGCCCTGAGGTTCACCGATGAGGATGTTCCTGGTGGAGTCGGCTATGCCAACCGTCCCCAGGGCTCCACGGTCGGCCCTAATCACGATTGTAGCCAGATCTGATAGACAGAAAACGTGACAAAAACAACTCTGAATGTGTGACAAAATAAGGGATTAACCAAAGTGCTAATGGTATTCTGAAGGTTGGTGCTAATGGAATTACTGACTTCTTGTTGGGTCAATGATGGCTTCATCCTTGGCAAAAAGCTGAACCGTGAACCTCTCCTCCCCCTCCAGGACAGGGTCAGCCAATGCCTGGATCACCAGAGATTTCCTAGACTCCGTCTGAACAGAAGATGAAGATGCGTATTATAATCCTACCTTCACATCTCAATGCTGCTGATTTGTTGAATGAAATCAGAGCACCACCCTAGGCAGGCTGGTTCATGTGGGTCGTCTGCATTACCCCGTTAAAAACGAGAGTTCCGTTATGAGGTCGTAGGTCATCTCTGCCCTTCTCTTCAAGAAGCCAATCCACATAGAGAGTCCCCGCTGCCCCTGCACTTTGCACAACCGTTAGATTCGCCATGGATGCTGGGTCACCAGGAAACTGAGGCTCTGAGACAGTAATCTGCAGAACAAGAGCATCATGTGAATTATTTGGTACTGCAGGGGTGGAAGGATATTGACAGATGTGTTATTTCTTACTGTTCTTATTTATTTATTTACAGTTAGGTCTTGGAATCCAACACGTCCCAGAGGCGAGTCGTTGGCAGGGATCCTGATCACAACAGAAGTATCTGTTCCTAGTCTGGCTCCTCCAATCACGTGAGTGAGTTTTACAAGAAATGTTTCCATGAGCTCCACAACAGCGTCGTCGGTAATGGTGATCTCAATTATAGCATTTCCCTACAAAAACAAGAGAAATACAATAGTGTAATGGTGCATAATTTCCTATTTTATTTGGCTACGGCTGAAACACCTAGTGTATACTTCCTTGTTTCACATTGGTCAGCAGTTGCCTTTCAGTGCTTTTCTGGTATTTCTGTAGCTTTTTTCACTGCAAATATGTAAACTTGTACATTCAAATATTTTACCTGTCCATCTTGAAATGTCAGGTTTCCTGAAGATGGAAAGTAGTCCTCAGTGGTGGCAGTGATGGGCTGAGTTTCCCAGTAAAGCACTATTCTACCAGTATGACCAGCCAGCCTCACCACTGGTAGATACAGCACATTATTAGGTGGAAGGACCTCATAGGCTACCACTGCTCCAGAAGTATCCTGAAAAACATGGGCATCTTATCCATGGAAAACCACATACTATTGGATTTCTAAATTCATCTTTTTAGTTCTACAAGCCCATCAGATGCGTTTTGTTGGGGGTCATATGAGAACAGGTTACCTTGGAGACATTGAGCTGAAGGACTCCTCTGATGTCATCGTTTTCTTGAATGGTTACCTCAGCGATCTCCATATCAGCTCTCCTGATGCTCGGTTGACCTGGCCCAGTGTATCCGCCCAGCAACTCCACATAAGTGATATTCACCAGAAATGTCTCAGCAAGCTCTGGAATGTCATCCTGTGTTGGACACATGGGTACAGAACACCGAACAGTCAATACACTCCAAACCCACGTCAAGCTAATGATCTCTCCAAATGCATATATCATCATAAAGAGGCTAGCATTAAAACACAACCAAAACGTGTGCTATGCAGTTCCTCTCCAGAACATGCTGATGTGTGCCAGTTTTTTGGAGACATAACTGGGTATTCTGAGCCCAAACAAAACTCGACATGAGGCTACTGAGGGCACAGGGAAAAAAGGGAAGAAAAAACACAGAGACCGCTTAAATTTTCAGGAGCATGAGCTATTTGAAGAGGAAATGAAGAAAAAAAATGTAAAAAAGGGTTTCAGTGGTCACGGTGATAGCCTGAAGCTCTTGGCCTTCAGCATGAGGGCAGACAGCCAGGTCATCTGCTTAACAACTCAAACAGGGCTTTGGTTACTGTTTTTGCTTTGCTAAGAAGCTCTCAGACGGCCTGAGGTGAACTGTGACGCAAGGGATGGAGCAGAAAAGGTCTCGGGTATGTTCTGTGACTGTAAAACAACGGCAACGAAAAACTCTCAGGCTGCTAGCGATTCGAACAGAGAATCAAATACAGTTACACCTTCTACTGGCATTTCTGGATCAAGAAGGTCAAGAAACATGATTGTGTTTCAGAAACCGGTACTTCGTATTACACTGAAATCAATTACATCTCATTTACGTTCACCTCAGTCAATTGTTTTTATGTATGAAAACAAAACACGGAATACTCACGGGTAAGATGGTAATGGTAACCAGGACAACAGTAGCATTTTCCATCATAATAACGGTAGCCTGTTTGGCTATGTAGTCCTGGCCGTCAGTGGCTTGATTGGCAGGCGGCAAGCTGAGTGCGGGTCGGGTTGTATAATGGACCACTACATTCCCAGAGGCGCCTTGATCTCGCACTATGCTCAGTGTAATATTGCCTGGGCTTTCTGAAAGTTGAAGGGTGAAAGGGCAATCTGAATTCTGGAACTCTCAGAAAGTGTAAACAATATCAAACCATGATAAATGAGGCAGTTATGCGTAGCAAAAGACTGCAGCCAATGACAACGCTACCCTCAATCTGAAGGCCTCTCAGGGCCATATGTTCCAAGACCTGTGCAAGCTATTTGCATATTTCTCAGCAAGCAATTCCTAGAGGCCGAAGAAAAACGAGTGCTTCAACTTATAGCGGTACACCGCAGTAATGTAGACTGCCTACGTGTCATACAGGCATCTTTCATTGTATTGGTTTGGTTAAATTGCTCAGTCTCCACTAAGAGGTGAATTACTTTGAGGTTCGGGCGTGCTGAACGATTGCGAGTCCAGGTGCCATCCAATCACTCCGTAAGGAGAGCCATTAGCTTTAATGGTAAGCTGGGCCTTGGCGCGCAGTGGGTCAATCTTTGCCCTCCTGGAGGGGTCCATGACCCCAACTGTTGTGACATCTGTCAGGATGATGGTTACACTCTCTGCCAGTTCAGGAACACCGTCAGCCAACACGTTCAGTGAGATAGGGGCCGAAGTCTGACTCTCTGAGAATGTCACCTAGGGAAAGAACAGGAGAGCAAAATGATTTGTCACCAGCACCGGCATTGGCTCATGAGTGCCGTCAGCGTTGACAGGAGGTCACATTGTCTCAGTGCTGAAAAGGTCACATTCACGCTCAGAAGAAGAAATTACACCGTCAGCTAAGAGAAGCGCTATAAAATAAAATTGAACTGCAATACATTGACTATTACTGAAGAAAATGAGAATTGTGGCACCATGCATGGCATATAGCATGTCATTCTCACTGAAAAAAATCAAGATATATTGTTACTGATATAGGTTAACTAAAGAATGGCATACATTCTTTCTGCTTGAATATTTTCCCATCTAAATTCTCACCACTCCTGATGTGGGGAAGATGTCTGCCACACTCCCATTGGCTGTCCAGTAAACGGTGAGCCTCCCGAAGGTGCCCCGCCTCCTCTCCACACTCAGAGAAATGAGGTTATCCTTTTCCAGTTCATCCACCTCCCGAGACAAAGAGCTCTAGGCACAAACACAGGTGGGGTGAGGAAATTTGAATTGTACACAAGCAAACAATACAAACACATAAAAACATAGCTTTTATAGATCCATATCCCAACTTCACTGGTGACTTAACTAAACCTAAAGCATATTACCTACTGTACATACAAAACCTGTAATTTTTTCCATACTAAAGACTTCAAGCTGTGTGCCACCATATAGAGGCTAGTACTGAGGCTAGTACTAAAACAGAACTGAACTGTGTGCTATGCAGGTCTTTCCCAGAACACACCAATGTGCGCCAACATTTTGAGGCATAACTGGGTATTCTAACCCAAGCATAACTCAGCATGAGGCTACTGAAAGCATGAAAGACTATAATATATCCTGATATAATGCACAAAATTACGCTTGAGAAATGGGCATCTGATCTCAGACTTTGATACCTGCGCAAAGCCGATAACACCGTAGGCGTCGTCATTAGCTGGAACGGTCAGGGTGACTTGGCCGCGAAAGCCGATCTCTGCCCCCCCTTTAGGGTTCTTGAGGCTCAGACGAAATTGTTCTTCGACTTCTGGGGTCTCATCATCGATTATATTCACAGCTATATCTAACTCACTGACCCCTGGCTGGAAAAACAGCTCACCAGAACTAAAAAGGGAAATAACATACCTTTTCTGAGTGAAGTAAAAAAAATGTACTCAAATGAGTAAAACAAAACACACAGTGGACTGTATTTATATTTAGCACCTAAAGATTCACAATAGCATTACATTAAAAACAAGTATGTCATTTTGTGTATGTCACGGTTCAACAAAACAGTCACTTCCGGCTTCATGTACTCTACCGAGGGATGAAGTCAGACTGGTCCGACACAGAGGTCAACTCGTAAATGACAGATTCTGATCCCTCCGTGGCTATGATCAGATTCTTTGTCGTGTTAAGGGATGGCGCGGGGATGTAGAGAAACTGCTGTGCGGTGGAGGACCTCAATACTTTCATGAACTGGCTCAGATCAGCCTTCCATGAATACAAAGCAGAGTCGTTCTTCCCAGCGAGCAAGAGGTGAGCTATGAAATGGAGACACATTTAGCATGCTGCTAACGCTATTTAACACGACTCACTCTTATGGATCACTTCTCAAAAGGTGTACAACATTTTCCACTGTCATTTCTACTGTAATCCAAACGCAAACAGATATTCTAATAAGATAACACCAAGATAGGTGTGATTTGGGATATTTGTTATTTGTTGTGGGTGCTGGCGAGGTGAGAGTGATGGAGTGTGTTGACATACGTATGCCTGATGGAGGAGTGAAGGGGTGGATGGAGGTCAGGCCTGGGAATGGAATGGACTGCACTGGCTGGAAGAAGATTTGCTGAGAATCCCATAAAAACACCTCACATGCAGGAGTTGAGCCTTGGGCAAACAATGACAACAGGTAGGAAACAATACATGTCAACTGTAAGAGCTCTACTGCATGCTGCCAATCCCCCCCTCACTCTCTCTCTCTCTCTCTCTCTCACACACACACACACCATTTGCTATACAAACGATGGTGTGGATCAGGCTAAGGCTTTTGTGACGCTCCTTTGCAAGATCAAATTATACACCTCCAGACTGGCTGTGGTCTTAGAAACAGGATGTGCTAAGAAAAAGCCATTTACTACACTTATGGTCCATGGGTGCATGTTTCAGTGCCTCACTAATGTTACGTGTAGCCAAAGTCTAAATCTGCACCGGTGCCTTCGTGTCTGGTGCTGTTTGAGAACACCGTGTGCGTCACGTCCACAACGCGCTCGTACACCTCATTTGTACACCATCACTCAAACATGCTCAAATCAAACATGGAAAGTTCAGCTGGTTGGCAAAGTATAGTCTGCACCTGACCTTGTTTTCCCTTGGTTCGTTTTTTTGGTAAATTACAGGGAAGCGTCTACCCTCCACATTTAAACGAAAACAAAAAGTACCATCAGTGGCAACTAGCAGTAGCGTGGCTCCTCCCGTGAGAACGGACTCCACTTGTTTGACTCTAGAGCCGTTTGCCAGCAGCTGAGGGTTCTGGAAGCTTCCGTTGATCCACTGGTAGATGAAGCATGGGGAGGAGGTTCTGTTCCTGCAGGCTGCGAGGTGCTGGCTGCTGCCCCCAGCGTGGGTGAAAGGGGACAGAGCAACGATGTCCTGCAGCTCCAGAGTGTGATGGAGCGTGAGATCTTTTCCGGTCCACAGAAAGACCTGCACAAAAAGGCAGAACGACACTTTAATGGGTGGAGCTTTTGCATTTGAACACAACTTCTGGCTATAAAATTTAAAGGTGCAAACAGTATAGCTCATATGCTATATCAATGCATTCCTACAAACATAATACTTTCACAATGAATTTGGTTTTGTCCATGTAAAAAATAAATGTGGTATTGATGCATTTCATAATAGAATACATATAGGACCAAGGAGATCTTAACCTCGTTCAAGGTTATCAGATATTGTTGAGACTTGATGGAGAAATGTTTAACCTCATGGCTTCCCACAGCCACAGTCCGCTCCTAGAAAAGAAACAGAACCCATGAAGGAAAAAAAAAGAAAAGAAAAATGAAAAGCCACCGTGAGATGGAAGTAAAAATGGAGTGAGGGCTATTGTTGGATACGGCGACGCTCGTGGACTCACTAGAGTAAGATTGAGGTCTGGCTGAAGGCGGTATAAGCTGACATTGGCAGCAGACGAGCTTGTGGCGACTCTGTGGGACACTGCCACATAGGTGGTGCCGTTTACAGTAAATCCCACACAAGAGTTGGGCCACTGGATGTTCACCGACTAGAACAGCAGAACAGATACTGGCATGGACCTTTACTGGCAAGTTTCATCAAAACATTTACACTGGCTCTTCATATCATGAACTAATTTTTTTTTTTTCGATGAAATGTTGATTATGTAATAAGAAGAAAAGAAGGAAGAGAAGTGGACCAGATTACTGGTCTGAATCACCTTTTCTGAAATGTGAAATCTGCATCACCTTTCAATGATTACAGTCCGTTTAGAAAAACAAGACCAAAGTCTGCTTTAAAACAGCTACGAGTGCTCAACTTCTGGCTCTTGGAAAATGTGCCAGTGAAACCTTCTATTTCTATCAAGGGTATTTCCACTAGCTATCACACAATGGGTTGTACCATGTTAACAGGCAGATGAGTGCAGTACCTCAATAGGCATGAACACCCCCTGCCAACTGTAGAGAATGGCCTGGTCCTGGATTAAGCTACCGGGCATGCTTCCAAGCTTCAAGGCCAGAGCAGAGTCCCCACTGAACACTACACACCATCCCAGAGGCAGGGAGTCTCCAATGCGCTGATACACAGCCAGGTACGGATTATCCCCCTCTGACATATCAATGCAAAAGTTAGTTTAATGCAAACTGCTTGGCAAATCATATTGTAATTTGATGTACTGCTGGCGCAGTTGTGGGATGAGTCTTACTCATGCCGACAGCTGTGTCTGACTGGGTCTCGAATTCCACGCTGACTGCAGAATCCAGGCCATTACTGCGAGATACTGTCAAAAACACTGTGCCAATACCTTCCTCAACTGTTAAAGAGCTCAGAGTTCTTTACACATACACACACACACACACACACACACACACACACATCGCAATGAGACAAGATAATTCCAAAATCATTGCATAGTAGTATTTGCATAAGGGATGTTTGTGTGTGTGTGTGTGTGTGTGTGTGTGTGTGTGTGTGTGTGTGTGTGCCTGTTGCTGGATGGTGTGTGTGTACCTGTTGCTGGATGGAGATATTCTGAACAGTCCCAGTGGAGCCTGGTTCTCTAGCACGGTGATGAGTGTGTGAAGACGTTCTCCCAGTCGTGCCCCTCCACTCGGGTTGAACAAAGTAACTGTGAAAGTCTCATTCATTTCTGGGTCTGCATCTAGAACTGCCCAGATCTCCAGCGTCTAAAAAACCCAGCACATAATCCAATTAAAATACCAGGAAGGTACATTAAAAACACTTTGCCAGTATCAAACCTCACAGGACCCCTAATCATATCAGCTTCTGATCACTCTAATATTCATCTAACTGGAAGAATGCTGCACGTTGGGCACCGTAAGTCAAAGTCTAGGAAGAGCTCTCCCGCTCACCTTATATCTGACCCCATCTTCAAGAACTACAAAGCCCTCAGACGGTGTAAGGTCATCCATAGAGTGCGTGCCATTGGCATCAGTAATGGAAAACTGCACAGTCACCATCCCAAATGTTCCCAGGGGAGGATCTCTTACAATGTAGAGGGTAGCCACACTCTGGCCCAGACCTGACACTGAAGAGGGCTCCCTCAACAGGAAGTGCTCACTATTGTTGAAGGAAATGATGCCATGGCCATCATCGTTGGCCAGGATGGTCACTGTTGCTGTTGAACACAAGAAGAACTGTAAAATTAGTGAATTTTAGCATTTTTGCCTCCTAACACACAATACATTTTAAACACTTTGTACACACTTTTGCACATTGCTAACCTGTGGTGTTCTTTCCCAGCTCAAGGCCTGCTGATGGGTTTGTTAGAATGAGTTGGAATGTTTCTTTTCCTTCTGGAACAGGGTCATCCAATATCACCACATCTACAAACTTTCGCCTTTCTCCATTAACGAAATGGAGCGTCTGCAAGGGAGTTGATTCGGGGTTAATGTTCTAAACAAATGGTGACCACTTCCTGTGAGGTACAAATAGTAGGAAAAGCGTCTATAACTCACCGATGCTGTAGCATTAAAGTCTAGGCCCAGCTGAGCTTCTAGATTTTGGGCATAGAAGAAGACGGAGACGTTTCCATATGCCCCAGCATCCCGGTAAGCCACCAAGGTTAACGCTCCAACAGTCTCGTTTACTTCATAACTGCAAAGGAATAATTAAGGCATTTAGCTCTTGATCATGGTCCAACTCAGTGGTGCCAATAAACATAATTATGTTTGATAGTATTACTTACTCTATGCTTTGCCAGCTGACGATACCACGGATACCGTCGTTAGCATTAATGCTAACCTCTGCTACCAGGCCATGAGTATCTGTTAACACATTTAATTCACACAGGCAATCAGTTGGACGCCAAACAGTCAAAAGGCATAATTTGAATACATGATGTAATATAATACATATATGCCAAATTTGCTACAAGCACAGTAACAGCACAGAGGTATGGGATTGTGTCCAGCAACAAATTCGTTCAACAGTAAAGCAATGGGGAAGTAGGTTTGCCATCTACACTGATTGTCTTGCTACAGCCAAACACACACAGAAACATCTCCCGTTACCTTTCAATGTGAACTGTACCTCTAGTGAAAATTGAAGTCAGCAATAGAGAAATTAAGGTAATTAAATTCAAGCTGAGAAGGGATATGGATGAAAGAACTGAGAGAAAGACTGCATAACAAAATATCGTAAAATACAGTGTATAGTACACCGTAGTTTTAAGAGTCATGGATTCATAAATATGATTAAGCGTACCTATCTTAGGGACGGTTGAGAGCGTGGTTATCAGGACTGCTGATGTGATGTTGACCAGGAAAAATTCCTGCAACTCAGGAATGTCGTCCTGTATAAAAGCAAATATTGATATTTTAATGGTATTTTAACTGAGAGTCATGTGGTAACCATGCAAATGTATGGTAATCACAAAAATTGCATACTCTACATAAACTTTGATTGAGAGACTTACATCTATAATAGTGATAGGGACTGATACTGAGGTCTGGCCATCCTGCATGATGACATGGTTGGAGACATACTTGAAGTCCTGGCCTGGATCTGCTAGAGAACCTTCAACCTGCCTCAGGTCCTGCAGAGAACCTTTCACCGTCTCATAGCTGATATTCAGTGCTCCTGTGGAGTGAATTACAACATAAAACAACCCTGAAACCTCAACCTCAACCTTCCTGTACTTACCTTTAAATTCTTCCCTTTAACACTGTGGGCAATTTATAGGAATAAGTAACCCAAATACTTTGCATAGGTAACGATATAGAACTTCTAAAGTGGGCTAGTTAATATTAAACATGAACAAAAATATAAGTGCCCCTCATTATACTTGTTTCATGTTGCATGTATAGGTAAAGAATTCCGTTAATGCCATTAGAGGCATCTTGGGACTAGAAACATCTATGCGTCTTTTATATCTACATTTCATGCATGACACAAATGTCTTCATAGGGACATAGATCCAGACCTGAAGCTCCAAACTCTCTGTTGATGTAGATCCTGAGGGTGGTGTCCTTCTCCTCAGTGTAGATCAGTAGAGACGAGGGGGCGATGCTCAGTGTTCCAAATGGTTCGTCGCTAGCCTCCACAGTGACCACTGCCTCGCGACCCTGAACATCTAGACCTGCCACACCTGTGGCTGTTACACCTGAGTGACACAGGAAAGAACCAATCGGCTGTACAGGTTACAGTTTTCCACCAGGATGTGTTGTTGGCCCTAAGTAGAAATGCTGTTGCAGCGCTGATATAGTTGAAAATCACAACTTTGAAGCTGTTAACAGCCACAATGGAACAGCTATATGGTCAGTGTTTTCACACTTGCTGTCGAAGAATAAATTCACTATTTGCTATGCTCAAACATTTAATCACAATCAGAATAATCAGAAATAATCAGAACAGCCCGAGCAACCTACCCTTAGTCTGAACGTTAGAGAGGATGAGTCTGTACTCCTCTCTGTCCTCAGGAGTGCTATCATCCAGCAGCTGCAGAACTATGGTGTCATTCAACATCCCCTACAGTCCACAGCACATTAGCATGCACAATTAACATAAAATTAATTATACATGCGTCTGGACCAACGTGGCTTTTTTAAACGCTTGGCATCGTCCTAAATCGTATATATGTGTTAGGACTTTTTTTAACCTCAGTAAAGAAGAGAATTCCAGAGGTAACGGCAAACGTGAGAGAGGATTGAGGGCCTTGGATTCTCCATTCCACGGTGACGTTCCCAACTGCAGGAGCAGTCCTCTGTACCACCAATGGCAGCCTCTCACCTGCCACACAAATGAACCTGTGGCTATAAAAACTCTAAAGAGACCTCTAAAGAATTCCCAGTCAGCAAGGAATTGCACGGCACGAGTCTATATTGCGATCAATCCATGTGATTTTACTTTGAATGTACAGTTTGCTCAGTACACGGCGATGAAGCGATTCACAAAGGAAAGCATCAAAGTGCCTTGTCGTGCATGTGAGACAGCTCATGCCATTCTACCAATGCACCAGCTGTTGCAAGACACTCTCTGTTTCACTACAACAGAGTGTCACCGATAACTAAAGCATGCTAAACTGAAACCTGATCATTCAATTACAAAGTGGGGTTTCAAATGCCTATACGAACATACCTATAGGACAGACACATTTAATTATTAATCCCTCTAATTGCATCACTCAAGATCAAGGGGGCAATGTTTGTACTGTTACAAAGCTAATAGTAGAAGCAGAAAAAATTTCCATATGAAATTAGAATCAGTTGAAATGTTATTGTTATTTCAATGTTAACTCATAACTGGTCTTTGCAACGATGTCCATCACAGGTAGTGTAAGGAGACCCACCCTCTCTAACGATGACTGATCGGGAGGCTGGATGGAAGCCCACCACGCCAGCTGCGTAGTCATTAGCGAGGATGAGGATGGTGACGGTATCTGAGCTGGGAAGGATACGGCTACCACCCTCGGTCCTCACCAATCCGATCTTTATGGTCTCATTGCCCTCTGGTTCAAGGTCATCTATAATGTAGAGCTCAATGGTCTTCCTTACATCACCTTTTTGCAAAAGAAAGACATAAGGTGCACTGATGACAAGACTTTGCAAAAGATAAAGGTGAAAACATTAACTTTCTTAAAGATGGAAAGCTGCGATTAGTGTTTGATGGCACTGGGTTTTAGAACTACCTTCTGCGAAGATGAGAGTCTCCCCGGTTGTACCATTAAAGTCAGCACTGGGTGTTGCACTACCACCAACATACATCCATTCCACTGTAACTTGGCCTAGACTGCCACCAGTTCTCTCAATGACCAGCAGCACTCTAGTAAGAGACTCCTCTCTTACCTCCAAGTACAATCCATTCTTAGTAGCATTAGGGCTAATGCTGTAGAGGATAAAAACTCCAAACGCATCACCATTCATCCCTATAGTCACCGTAGCTACATCCGGCTGCCCAATGGTGGGCAAGTGTTTTTCGGCCACGGTCAAATTAACCAGGGCAACCTTCAAAATTTGAACCGTGAAGCTCTCATCCATCTCTGGTAAAGAGTCTGCCAGAATTGGCACAGTGAGGTTGGCGATGCTCGATCCATAGAGCATGGTGGCCGTCTGCGCGGCCACGGTGACATAGTCACTCCCGGCAACAGCCTGTGAGCTGAAGAGTAAGGCAGCAGCCGTGCTGTTCTTGTTATAGGTGCGCGTCTGGGTGGCATTTGAAAGCTGGCCAGTCCTAGACGGTATCCAGTAGCACACCGCAGTGGAAGCATTTGTGAAGGAAAAGGCTTGGCAGGCTCGTTCTCGGAGGCAGAAGGCTGCACAGAAGTTCAGAGGATCTCTGGTTGAGGTGACGTTGATGGGCCTTCTAATGGCAGTGGAGGGTTCCCCAACCAATGGGGAATCGTAGTAGATAAGGAAGTTCCGGCCGTCTCTCTGAGCATTGCTTATGACATCAATCTCAAAGGTGCTATATAGGATCTCTAGAAATCCAAAATGACCTCCACTGGAAAACAAGAAGAAGAAGAACAAAACAAACAAATTTATTAGCCTTTTAAAATATTTATCCTACTTTTGGCTGAATCATAAAAATAGGTGTGGAATTAAAGCCAACCTTCTTCGGACAGTAATGTTGGCAGTGTAAACGCCTTCTAGGGGTTCATGCACTCGATACACCTTTTGATCAAAGTACACTATTCCATAGGGATTTTCATTGGCAGGAACAGTGATGTTCACCACATTTTCAGCACCAATGCTTCCACCATTTGTGGCACCAATAAGCTCAACCTTAATGAGCTGAAACATACAGATAACTAAACCGTTAACATCATGGTCATGCTTCATTTCATGTTAAATGACTGAATATTGAACTGAACGCAACAACAGTGATTCTTACCTCATCGATTTCTGGAACCTTATCAGCCAAAACCTCTACTTTTAGCGTCTTCATAGTTTCACCTGGAGCAAAACTGACCTCTCCTGACACTGGTCGAAGGTCATCAGTTGCCAGTCGTCCATTAACGGTGGCTTGCCATTGGACAATCACATAACCTATAGACCCAGCATTCCTCACAATGGACAAGGAGACTTCAAAAGCATTCTCCCCTGGCTCTTCAACGGTAATCGACGCAACCTGGAAAACTGAGCAACACAAGTCAGGCCAAGGAGTGAAACTTGAACTTTTAAAGAAACTAACCCAAGTGACACAAACATGGCTTTTGCTAATACTTTAACTAACCAAAGGATCCATAGGGGTCATCTGAAGGCAAGATCGTGATGATTGCCCGAGAGGGCTCGCCCAGGAAAGCTCCCCCTGTGGTCTGGTTGAGAAGTTCAATACGGAAGGTTTCCTCTAGTTCAGGCACCATGTCATTGATAATAAGGATAGGGACGGATTTACTGCTCTCTCCCTCTAGAAGGACCACGTCAGAGGAAGCCACGCTGAAGTCCTCACCTACACACACAGCAAAAGGTTCCTGTCCAACTCTGAGCAACTCTCAAGCTGCTGTTACTGAGCCAATAAGGACTGAGCGGGAACATGACAAAATGAAAAAAAGGGGGGGCCTTAACATTCTTCTTCCAATCATTTTTCTGAATTTCAACTGAGAGCAAAATAAAACAGAATAAGAGTACCATTGAAGTGCCAAATTGTGCCAATATCTGACAAAACAGGTGCTGTAGGAACCTGATTCAAATGTGCCTGCAGGTGTGTGGCCTTTGCTCTCACGTACCGAGCCGTGCAGTCATTGGTACCGCCCGGAACTTGACGGACACGTCTGCAAAAATCCCTCCTGTGCGTGTGACATTGATGATTGGCCCGACGTAGTACTCGGGCACGCTCACTGCTGACGACGAAAGCTGCAGCACCCCAAAAGCATCATCACTGGCTTCTATGATGATCTGAGCCACTGAGACGTTCCTCAGGCCAAGTCGAGGGGACGAAGCAACTGCGGAACACAACAAATCATGTGCGTGTTACATTTTCTGTTATGTGAAAAATATCACAATATAGATCAGCCAGTGATTAACAGTAGTGCATGCATTTAAATATGTCAGAACGGGAGATGTAGGGGACGGAATCTCCCGCGGTTGTTTTATGATGGCGAACCCAAGCGCCTTGTCCGTACACTGAATAATCGCACGAGCGCGAGGGAACAAAGACTCGGCGCGCTGGGTATTCAGTGCTGACGTAGAGGGTGAAACTGAAAGTAATCGCGGAGAAACTCGACGCGTGTAACGGGGGAAAACAGAGAACAATCGCGGAATAACTCAACGCGTGGCGAACACACAGAAAACCAAAAGGAAAAAACAAGGACGCCAGGGAAGGTAGCTGGCTAGCTGGCAAACGCCGCGAGGAACAAAAAACCCTTCCCAAAACCAAAACCAAACGGACAGGAAGAATAACAGCGGGAGGAAAACTTGAGAGAGGCCAGGGAGCGGCGCAGGAGGTAAGTACTCAAATGGACAGGAATACAAACAAAACAACTGAAACGAATAAGAGGCAGGGTGGCGAGACACCGAGCAGAGACAACAGGGAAATGGCGTGAGGTTGACGACATGAAGCAGACAACTCAGCGGTGAGGCACTGCGTCTGTCATCCTTATAAAGACGGGATGACAGGTGAAAGCCATTACCGCTGATTTGTCTGAGGTCTGACTCGCAGGCTCCTCCTGGTGGCAACCGGAGGGGCCGCCCTGGGACCAGCCCTGACAGAGCCCCCCCCCCTCTAGGCCCGAGACCCTGCGGGCCCAGGGCGACAGCCCTGTCCTGGCGAAAGTTCCGGATCAGGGTCTGGTCCAGGACCCGGCTGGCCTGAACCCAGGAGCGGTCAGCCGGTCCGCACCCCTGCCAATCAACCAAGAATTGCTCCCGGCCCCGAACCTGACGGACGTCCAACAACCGGCGGACGGTGTAGGCCGGACCCCCACCGACTGTACGGGGGGCAGGCGGTGTTGCAGCGCGGGGAAGGCGGCACAGAACCGGCCGAAGCTGCGAGGCGTGGAATACAGGGTGCACCCGGAGGGACGAAGGAAGGGACAGGCGGTAAGACACCGGATTGACCCGCCGCTCAACCTTAAAGGGGCCCAGAAAGCGTGGTGCCAGCTTCCGGGTCCCACCACGAACCGGCAGGTCCCTGGACGACAGCCACACCCGTTGTCCAGGACGAAAAGACAAGGCCGGAAGGCGATGCCTGTCAGCACAGCGCTTGTGGCCAGCCGAGGCCTTAAGCAGGGCCCTGCGGGCCCGCCGCCAGGTGGACCTGCAGCGGCGAACCAGGGCTCTGGCGTTAGGCACCGCCACATCCCCCTCCTGATCAGCGAACATGGGCGGAGCATAGCCGTAAAGGCACTCGAAGGGCGACATGCCCAAGGACGAGTGCCAGAGGGTGTTGTGGGCATACTCCGCCCACATGAGCTGGTCGGACCAGGAGGCTGGATTGGAGGAGGCCAGGCATCGGAGCGTCTGCTCAAGGTCCTGATTCACCCGCTCCGTCTGGCCGTTGCTCTGGGGGTGAAACCCAGAGGAGAGGCTGGCCCTGGCACCCAGGAGTTTAAGAAAAGCGCCCCAAAAACAGCTCGTGAACTGTGGCCCACGGTCGGAAACCACGTCCACAGGGAAGCCGTGAGCACGCACAATGTGTTGCAGGAAGACGGAGGCCGTTTGGCGAGCAGAGGGGAGCTTAGGCAGTGCTATAAACTTAGCAGATTTAGAAAAGCGGTCCACAATGACCAGTATAGCCGTGTTGCCCCGAGAAGGGGGCAACCCGGTCACGAAGTCCATGGAGACGTGCGACCATGGACGAGAAGGAACCGGAAGCGGGTGGAGCAGCCCTGTGGGCTTGGTATGAGGGGTCTTTCCCTGAGCGCACACCGCGCAAGCAGCCACAAAACTGCCAACAGATCGGTCCATGTTGGGCCACCAAAAACGACGCTTGAGTAGTTCAAGGGTGCGCCGAGCACCTGGGTGGGCGGCAAATGGTGAGGCATGAGCCCACTTCATGACCTGCCCACGCACCCGGGCCGGAACGTAGAGCCGCCCCGCTGGCCCTCCCCCAGGATCTGGATCCCTTGTCAAGGCCCGTTTAACGGTGGCCTCAATGTCCCACTGGACAGGAGCTACGATCTTGGCAGGGGGAATCACAGTCCCTGGGCCTGAGGGAACAGAGGGCGGTTCCCATATGCGAGAGAGGGCATCGGGCTTAGTGTTCTTGGACCCGGGCCGATACGACAAGGTGAACTCGAACCGCTCAAAGAAGAGCGACCACCTTGCCTGCCTAGGATTAAGCCGTTTGGCCTGCTGGAGGTATGCCAAGTTCTTGTGGTCTGTCCAGACCACAAAAGGGTGTTTGGCACCCTCCAGCCAATGCCTCCACTCCTCAAGGGCCAATTTGACAGCCAGGAGCTCCTTATCGCCCACGTCGTAGTTGCGCTCGGGCGGAGTAAGACGGTGGGAGTAGAAGGCGCAGGGGTGGAGTTTAGGAGGGCTCCCCGACCGTTGGGACAGGATGGCCCCCACTCCCACTTCAGAGGCATCGACCTCCACAACAAAGGGGAGGTCGGGATCCGGCATACGAAGCACGGGGGCAGAAACAAACCTTCCTTTGAGGTCGTCGAACACGGCCTGGGCCTGAGGGGTCCAATTGAAACCCCTAAGGGTCTTGCTGGTGAGCGCAGATAGGGGGGCTGCCACAGAACCGTAATCCTTGATGAACCGGCGGTAGAAGTTGGCGAACCCCAAGAAGCGCTGAACCTGCCTGACCAACGTGGGCACCGGCCAGGAGGCCACCGCTCTGGTTTTAGCCGGTTCCATGGCCAATTTGCCCTTGGAAACACGGAAACCAAGGAACGAGACCTCTTCCATGTGAAACAACGATTTCTCCAATTTAACATACAGGTGGTTCTCCAGCAACAACTGGAGAATCCTCCTGACGTGCCCGACGTGTTCCCTGAGCGACTGGCTGTATATTAGTATGTCGTCCAGGTATATAAACGCATAGCGGTCCAAGGTCTCCCTTAGCACCCCGTTGATGTACCTTTGGAAGACGGCTGGGGCATTCATGAGCCCAAACGGCATCACTAGGTACTCGTAGTGACCCGAAGGGGTAATAAAAGCAGTCTTCCATTCGTCACCCTCACGCACTCTAATGAGGTTGTAAGCAATGCGCAAGTCCAGCTTGGTGAACACGGTAGCCTGCTGCAGTGCTTCGAAGGCCGATGGCATGAGGGGCAAAGGGTGCCTGTCTTTGACGGTGATCTTGTTGAGCCCCCGGTAGTCTATGCACGGCCGTAAACCTCCATCCTTTTTCCCCACAAAGAAAAATCCCGCACCCGCGGGAGAGGTAGATGGCCGTATGAGCCCTGCAGCTAAGGACTCCTGGATGTACTCATCCATGGCCTTGCGTTCAGGCGGAGCAAGAGAAAACAGACGACCCCTGGGAGGACTCGTACCAGGTAAGAGGTAGATAGCGATGTCAAAGGGTCTGTGTGGGGGCAAGAACCCGGCTTTTTGTTTGCTGAAGACCTCTTGCAAGTCGTGGTACTCAGCAGGAACGGGAGTAAGGTCTAGCTGTTCGGCAGGGCCTTTGCCGACTGTAGGACTAGCGGTCACCAGACAGGTAGTCCTACACAGGGGGCCCCACTGTTTGACCGACAGATGCAGCCAGTCGATGTCTGGGTTATGGCGCTGGAGCCAGGGCAGACCAAGAATAAGGCCTAACTTAGGGGCACTGATAACGTACAGTGTTATGTGTTCGCTGTGTCCCCCTATTCTCATGTCAAGGGGGATAGTCTGGCTGCTCACACTCCCTGACATAAGGGCCCTTCCGTCGACAGCGGCCACAGTGAGGGGCGTATCGAGGGTAATGAGTGGGATCCCGAGAGAAGCCGCTAAGGAGGCATCAATGAAATTGCCGGCTGCCCCCGAGTCAACTAGCACAAGGAGCCTGTGTTCAGGACCTCCACGCCACGAGAGGGTGACGTGGAGGGTTAGAGCCTCGGAGTGAGGAGTACCAGAGAGACCCGCCGGAGTCTCCCCAGCTATCGGCGGGTCTGCCCTTTTGCCTTGTAGGTCGGGGCAGCTGTCGCGTCTGTGGCTCCCTTTACCGCAGTATAAACACCGGCCCTCTTGTATGCGTGCCTGCCTCTCCTCTCTTGACAGGCGAGTGTGCCCTATCTGCATAGGTTGCTCCCTAGGGGCCTCGCTAACCCAATCTGCCTTGGATGTGAGGGAGCTAGCCTGAGCGGTGGCGGAGAATCCAGTCTGGGAGCAACGTCTGGTTCTATGCTCACGTAACCTGTTGTCGAGCCTGACCGTAAGCTCAATAAACGCATCCAGATCAGTGGGTAGGTCCCGGAGGGCTAGCTCATCTTTGAGACCCTCATCTAACCCTTCTAGATAAGCCGCTGTAAGGGCTTGGGCCTCCCAACCGCTCTCCGCGGCCAAAGTACGGAATTCAATGGAGTGCTCGGCCACCGTACTCTTGCCCTGGCGTAATTTCAACAGCCTTGACCCTGCTTGGCCACCGGATGCAGGGTGGTAGAACGTGCTCCTCAAGGCTTGGGAGAACCGTTCGAAACTCGAGCACACGTCGGGTTGGTTCTCCCATACTGGCGTAGCCCAGGCCAAAGCCTTGCCAGAGAGCAATGTGAGGACGTAGGCTACCTTGGCTTTCTCTGTGGGAAACCTTAGTGGCTGCTGTTCAAATATCAGGTCACATTGCAACAAAAAACCACGACATTCACCGGATCCGCCTGCAAAACGTGCAGGTGAAGGGAGAGCAGGCTCATAGTGAGCAGGCGTGGCTGAGGGCACAGCAAGCGGCGGGCTGACAGGAGCAGCTGGGTGTTGGCTAACGTTCTGCAGGGCCACCGTAACGTTTTGTAGCTGTTCTAGTACGTGTTGCAGCATTTGATCTTGTTTGCCTATAGCCTGCCCTCGTACGGTTAATGCGAGTTTCATTCGCTCTATGTCGTGAGACTCGGCTGGGTTCATGATTAGGCTGAGTTGTTCTGTCAGAACGGGAGATGTAGGGGATGGAATCTCCCGCGGTTGTTTTATGATGGCGAACCCAAACGCCTTGTCCGTACACTGAATAATCGCACGAGCGCGAGGGAACAAAGACTCGGCGCGCTGGGTATTCAGTGCTGACGTAGAGGGTGAAACTGAAAGTAATCGCGGAGAAACTCGACGCGTGTAACGGGGGAAAACAGAGAACAATCGCGGAATAACTCAACGCGTGGCGAACACACAGAAAACCAAAAGGAAAAAACAAGGACGCCAGGGAAGGTAGCTGGCTAGCTGGCAAACGCCGCGAGGAACAAAAAACCCTTCCCAAAACCAAAACCAAACGGACAGGAAGAATAACAGCGGGAGGAAAACTTGAGAGAGGCCAGGGAGCGGCGCAGGAGGTAAGTACTCGAATGGACAGGAATACAAACAAAACAACTGAAACGAATAAGAGGCAGGGTGGCGAGACACCGAGCAGAGACAACAGGGAAATGGCGTGAGGTTGACGACATGAAGCAGACAACTCAGCGGTGAGGCACTGCGTCTGTCATCCTTATAAAGACGGGATGACAGGTGAAAGCCATTACCGCTGATTTGTCTGAGGTCTGACTCGCGGGCTCCTCCTGGTGGCAACCGGAGGGGCCGCCCTGGGACCAGCCCTGACAAAATAAGGATCTCACCTGTTCTCGTCTGTGCCCCCTGAACCAGAGTGACACTGCTGAGCTCCACATATGCAGACTCCGCCCTCTCTGGGTCCTTGTCATCCAGAATCCGGACAGTCACATTCGCTTCACTCTGATTGGCTAAGAATGTGACCGACTGCGAAATAGGCACAAAATCTTTCCCAGCACTTGCCCTGCCCACACCCGGTGTGCTATAGGGCTCTGGATCAATATCCCTCAGTGTCTGGTACTCCACTCTCACCCTTCCCATCAACCCTCTCTGCCGTCGGATTGTCAATGTGACCAGGCTGTCTGCTTCTGCAACACGAACTGGTCTGCTGCTTTCAGAGAATTCAAACAGTCCATAAGGATCATCGCTAGCCAGCACAGTAAGGGTGGCGACGGTCTGGTTCCCAAGCCGGCCATGAGAGACATTAGCGAGGCGGATTTTGAAGCTCTTATCCAGCTCAGGTACATCATCCTGGGAGATCAGAAGGTAGATGGACCCAATGGTTTGGCCTACACCAAAGGTCAAGTTGCCAGATCTGTAGATGAGCTCTCCTTCCGAGTCTGCATCTGCCTCCCAGTATACAGTCATGTTGGACAGAACCCCAAATGTACGAACAACCTGAGTGGAAAAGAAAGCATCTCTTTCATCAGTAACATCCTTTCTCTAGACACCATTAAATTATGTGCTAAGTGCACATCTCTATAATCCAATTTGTGAAAAATCGTCTGATACGTTGTTAAATAATTACGTAAACGGAGAGATTTGACCTGTAACGTCACAGTATTGTGTCCCTCCTCTGGCTCCGTCCCGTTTACTGAGAGAGAGTCGCCACTGAACTGGAAGACCCCGTGAGCATCATCGGATGCAGCAATTGTCACAGTGATGTTAGCTGCAATTCCCAAGTTGGCTTCAAAGCAAACAAACAAGATTGCTATTATTCAACAGGTGCAGTTTTACAAAACAGGAGAGTTCAGCCTAAACTCTGAAGTCATAGTAGGAGTATGACTGACTTTGTAATTTAGTAAGATACATCAAACTACAATCGACAATAATGTGCAAATAAGTGATTTCTATGAATGCCAGTAAAGAGGTACATTATAGCAAATCTCAACGAACCTCACTAAATCAGTTTTCAAATAGTGTACAGTACTAGCTTGTACTGTATAACAAAAACATTGTCAACGTTTATGTGATGGCTCATATGGGATGCTGTAATTACTTTGGTAAATCACTCCTGTAGCTGTCGTCTCAACAAAACATGGAGCACTCTATGCTTGTTTTTAAATAGGGCCCTATGGGAAAAGTGAACCTGCTGATATTTGAATAAACCACTCACCACCGCTGCTGTCCTCTCAATATAATAGCTATTTGCTTTTCCCACATTTCTCCTCTGAGTGTTCATTGGCTTTAGTGCAATGCAAATACCATTGCAGACGGTCTTTGAGTTGTAGGAGGACACTAAACCTCCAACCTCAAAAAACAAGGATATTTTACTTGGGCATTGAAGTGGACAAGGGCTCCAGACTTTTAACAGCTCGTAATCTCCAACTTACCGACCAGAAGCTTTGATTCAGGAGGCAGTCTATACTGCCCACAAAATAAACGGAAAGAAAATAAGTGGCCACTAAGAAGTGAATTAGCATTAGCTGTAACTGAGTTTTAGCCAAAAATGCACGAGCCAAAGGCTACTAAGTGGGTTTCGGTTGGTGCCAGTGCTGGCTTGAAGACATGAACAGCAGACACTTGGGAGAAGGATGAAAAGCAATCACACCGTTGATTTTAAAGCACACAGAAGCTGTTGATTTAACGACCGGAGGACAAAGTAAGGAGGGCCGTGTTCACTTCTGAATACCCAAAAGGAAACAGCTCTCCTTGTATTCCAGACTTGGACTGGGTTCCCTTTTCCCACTCAGTGACTGTCAAGGTTTTCTAGATGTTTAAGATAGGAGGCAAGGAAGGTTTTAAGATATACAGCAAGTCTAGTTCAATTTCAGAAAAATTTGTCTATCCTGTCTTTTTCCGTGTTGTCAGCAAAACCCAGGCTGCCGAAGAGTAACGTTTTCTGATACCTTTAAATTTGCAACAACAAAAAAAGATTAGTTGCCAATTCCATGACACTGACCACTGTGGACCGCTATACTACTTAGAAATATAATACTACTATAAAAATCCCAGCACCCTGGAACTGTTAAATGGAACAATTTCTCTGAAATGGAACCGACTGGTTTGGGGGAGGACCAGACAGGGTCAGGGACCTTACCGTGGTGATAGTGAAAAGGAAGGAAAAAGTCGTTGTCACTCTCGCCACTTCCGCTGCCCTCACTCTCAAAGAATAGTCCCACTTAGGCATCACACAGCAAGCAGACAGGACAGGTGCACACAGGAAACACACAGGATGTGGAAGGGTGTATAGGGAGAACATAGGTGCAATTTTCCATGATTATGTCAAGACCACATGCATGGGATGCATATAACTATGCATAGCATGTCAAAATGATAAGGGCAACACATGAGGAATTTGGAAGAAACAGATAAGGTCATACTACACAATGGAGCAGAGACACCCCCTGCAGAAGGTAAGCTATAGGAAGTCGACTGATCATTAAAATACTTTGATTAGCACAGAATCTAATACTATGATTCTGTTTATTACCATAGCTAAATTCCTTAAACAGAATAGGAAGAAAATGTGTGAACCTTAAAGTGTCCTACCTCGCTGGTCAGGGTCATGCAGTTCCACTCTGAAGACTTTGTCCAGCTCTGGTACAGAGTTGTCTATAAGAGTCACGTTGATGTATTTAAGCCTCTCACCTGGCAGAAAGTTAAGATGCCCCTCTGTGCTCTGAGGGGAAATTATGGTTTTAAGACAAAAATAAATTGTAATAAAACACATGTTTAAATGTGATATAAACTGTTATTGTGATAAATTAGCATTCATCTTTAAAACTTAATCAGTTTTGATCTGATTCAGGGTTAAGGAAGACTGGAGCCCATCATGGCAGCTCAGGATGTCCAGCAATAACTGATCCTAGACAAGATACCAGTCCTAAACAGGGCACCAGTACTAAACAGGGCACCAGTCCTAGAAAGGGAACCAGTACTAGACAGGGCACCAGTCCTAAACAGGGCACCAGTACTAGACAGGGCACCAATCCTAGAGAGGGCACCAGTACTAGACAGGGCACCAGTCCTAGACAGGGCAACAGCACTAGACAGGGCAACAGCACTAGACGGGGCAACAGCACTAGACGGGGCACCAGTACTAGACGGGGCACTAGTACTAGACAGGGCACCAATCCTAGACAGGGCAACAGCACTAGACAGGGCACCAGTGCTAGACAGGGCACCAGTCCTAGACAGGGCACACATGCACCCACTCACACACTCACGTCAGTCCTCACGCAATCAACCTAATGTGCGGCTTCGGAACATGAGAGAAAACCCACAGATACCTTATAGTCCTTTTCTGGAATAGCTGTAACTGGGATTGTGCGGTAGCGCACCAGCACACTTCCCAGAAGTCCTTGTGCTCTGGCCACTGGCAGTCTCAGCACGCCGACCTCTTCTTGCACATTAATCTGGGCTTCCTCCATAGCTGGCCTGATCATTTCCTGAGTGACAGGTGCAGTTTGGAACTGCAGCAGACCTGAAACAATAGTTCATGACTTTTCAGAGAAATTATTTTCAAGGCAAGCAGTCAATTTACAAGGTGTAATATAATATGCAACATGATATACAAATTCACAATATATAAATAATAGAGATAATAGTTTGGCTGTGTATACCATAAGGGTGGTCACTGGCCTTGATGGTAACATTATTGATGGAATTGTCAGGATCAATGCTTGCCCCACTGGTTGGAGTTGATCCTGGTTTCCCATCACCGGACTGGGCAGAGGTCAGCCTGACTTGGAAGTACTCATCGAACTCAGGGATGTCGTCATCTAGAACCAGCAGATTCAAAACCTGGAGATATCATGGAGAGATCAAGGAGAGATCAAGGAGAGATCAAGGAGAGATCAAGGAGAATGAGAGTGAAAATGAGGGGAGGTCTATATAGCAATAACCACGGATTACATGATCAGCAACACTGCCTGTCTAACTGCATGTGTCCTGTTATTGACCTGTCATATGATGCATCATAAAACCAGACTTAGTAAGACAGCCACAGCACCCACTAGATGGAGCTAGATGTTAAGGAGCCGACATGACATCAATTCCAAAAACCCATAAACATTAAATCATGTTCTGCGACAGCAGGACGCACTTTATTTGTCCTTTGACCTCTCGACCGGGGGGAGGAGCATGCTCCGAGGAGTGCTTCCTCAGTGGGAGGCCCCTAGGTCATTAACAACGAATGACTGACAAGTCAGCCGTGTTACCTCAGAGCTCTGGTTTGGCAGGAAGAGGATGGAACCCGTGGCACTGGAGAAGTCCGACACGTTGGACGCCTCAGGAGAGCCGAACTGCCACACAGTGTAGTTTACAGTGACGGAGTCCAGAGCCCCACGTGTGCGCTCCACTACACAGGAGATGGTGGAACCCTCCACAGACATCTGAGAAGAGAGGACACATGATCTGTGGCCATATACCCAAAACCAAAGTGCTCAAATTTATTAGTTTTTGAAATGATAACTTGATTAAATCAAGGTAATCCATGAACCAATTTGTGCAGTATAAAATAATCATTTAGAACAATATAAGTTTCCCCACAATGGTATTAAAGTGACTACCTCATTGTTTTTTACACACATTAACAATCATCCAAGGCCTGACAGGTCTGTATCTGATATTGTAGTAAAACATTCATGTCTAGTACTAGCTTGTACACACATTTTTTAATGCCCGTATCACAGTCTGATTCACTGAAAGCCCTCATGAGGGCACAGGCGACGCAGTCCCTTGTGGCAGTAAGTGAGAGGTCGTCCTTCTAAAGGAATGCTCTGTCTACGCCTGCCGGCTGTCCTCTTAATCGACCCTGCCATCGGAGATGCCATGTGTCCAATCTCCCTAAATACATCAACGTGAACTCCTTCCAACCAGGCGTGAAGACAAATTAAACATACATAAGGACATGCGCTCACAACCAGGGGGTCACGTTTCACGCTTTCTAGGGATCCAAACCAAACACGGATAATCAGGAAGGAACTGTCTATTTAATCAACTAATTCTTTGGGACTCTAAGTAAGGACGGCACGGAAAAGAGGCATCAGTGTAGTATTTATGTGAGGAAAGTGAGAATACCTCAGGGAGATACATGTCTCATAGTATTTATGTGAGGGAAAGTGAGAATACCTCAGGGAGATACAAGTCTCATAGTATTTATGTCAAGGAAAGTGAGAATACTTCAGGTAAATTCACGTGTCATAATTTAAATTCTTAAAATTTTTAATTAACAAGTTGTTCTTTAGCAAGAAAGTGTGGTATTTGCCTTATAACAATAATATATTAATAATACACATAAAACATAAAATTCTAAAATGTATTTAAAAATAAAATTCATACATCATCTAAATATTGCTAAACCACGCCACCCTATTCTGTATTTGATTCTGTAGTGACTCATATTTTGGTGGTTAAGATGATCTGGCCATTGTACCACGCTCTTACATCAGGAATGCATGGTCCGGTGAACCCAAACAGCCCGTTGGCGTTATCACTCTTGGCAACCCTGAGCCTGGCGGTGGGTCGTGGCACGGGTAGCCGGGCACCCCCGTGCACTGCCACCAGCTGCAGGTAGAAGACCTCCTCTCCCTCCTCGACGGCGTCGTCTCGCGCCTCCACGATGAACGACTTGCGCGCCTCCTCTTGGCGGTACGCCAGGTAGCCGGACACGTTCCGCAGGTCGGCCTTGGCGGGCTGCCCGTGGAGCTCGCGTATTTCCGACCGGACGAGGCGGCCGGCGTACAGGCGCACGTCCTGCAGGAGGCCCGTGAAGAGCTGCTGGCCGTCGGGGTCGGAGCCGACACGCACTAGAGCCCCGTCTGTAAGAAGACAGATGGGAAATCACAGCGGTTATGTTCTGTGCTGCTACTAGTGTCAGTGCAATTTAGGTATAATAGGTACAGCGCTCAGTAAAAATCGTCTCCTAGTAAGTCATCTTTTGGCATTAATATCAGATTAGGAATGTCAGAAACAAGTGTTAGTTTTCTTATGTCCAATATTCAGGCATGTCAAGTATTGAATGATTGAGTAGTGAAATTCATACAGCCCAACATTTTGAACAAAACATGCCACATGGTACATGGTATAAAAATGTTCTACAACCCAGTCATAGTTAATTCTTCCTAGTTCTTCCTGCCTTAGGAGATGTGGAAGGTGCCGCAGGCTTATTGTCACCAGAAAGATGTTTAAAGCCAGACAACCGTACAAGCTGAGGAAATGCTCGAGTAAACACCAACACCCTTCACAAAGCCCACTCCCATTACTTAAGCTAACAATCCATCACTTGGTGGATTTAACTTAGCAAAAAATATGTCAAGGACGTCTCTCCAGGAACATTGACGTTATTAAAACAGTCAAATGGTATTCAATTACTTGGGAGGAAGATTGCTGGCCCCTTTCCTGAGTCGAGCCCAGCACTCATTCAAGCCAGTCAACTGTGTGTCTGCGAAATTTTAAACAACAGCACAAGGGTTTCTCACAACAGGCTCTATCCAGATGTGAACTGCGTATGTGTGTGTGTGTGTGTGTTTGTGTAGACCCCCCCCCCCCCCCCCCCCCCAGGAGGTGCAACACTAAAGTGTATATATGGTGAGAAGAAACAATGTCATGATTTGTGGTGTCAGTGTTTGCAACAGGAACGCTGTGTGTTGAGAGATGTCGAATGTTGACCGGCAGCCAATTATGCGGAAGAGAGAAAATAAGCATTTTTCTCTACTCTGCAGATATATTTATAATTCCTAATCACCACAGATCAGAACCATAAACAGTATTTTAGGCCTAGATCCTAACCTTAAAATAGACCCAGTTTACACACCATTCATAATGGCTGCTCCTTTCAGACCCTTAATTCCTCCAGGCATTAGGTTTCCATCCAAGTAAAACTCAATAATTCCATCTTCCACTGTAATGAGCACATGAACCCACACGTTATCTTCAACGAACTTCATCGCTGTAGCCTTTGCCACCTGGGTGTCGTTGCTTCCAACGGTTATGTAATGAAGCATCACGCCAACATGGGACTCGTTGGTCTGGACCTTCACTCCATAATGCATCATTCCATTGCCATCACCCTTCGAAACGATGAAACCGTTTGTGTTGGGCCTAGGCACCAGCCAGGCTGAGATGGTGAAGTTCACCAGGCTGCGCAGAACCTCCTGCGTCTGGGCTTCAGGAGCGATGGTGCCGTACGCTCCAGGAAGGCCAGAGAAGAAGAAGGCGTCTGTTCCAGAATGGTGCCTTCTGGCATGGGGCTGGGGGATCACGGCTTGAGGGAACGTGGCTATCAGGATAAGGTCCACCATTGGTGGCAAACCCTGTGGAAATGCTTCAGATAGGATCTCCCACGCCACACGCACGTCTCCGAAAGTGCCTTGCTGGCGGAGGACAGTGAAGGATGTGATGGAGGACATGTCATCCACAGACAGTACGTCCTCTGCTACCTCTTGGTCTAAGGAGTCTTTGTCGATGGCGAACACACCGAATGGGTCGTCGTTGAAAGGGATGAGCACGGATGTATTGAGGCCTTTCTTAGCCAGTTTGCCACCATCACCAGGATAACCACCTATAAGGCAAGAAATAAAACACTGTATAAGCTTTGAGCCCACATTATGTCAATTTTCTGAAAAGGTTTATTAATGTAGTATAATACATAGTACCAGTAGTACCAATAGTACCCAGTAATAGCAATAGTCTTTATTGACTGAATCCGAAGATGCGGTATTGCGATGGAAATTCATATTTGAATCAGTATATTTGCATTCAAACATGCATATGTTTTTTGAAAGATCAGCTAACCTGAAATATCAATTAAGCGTAGCTCATAAAACTCGTTGAACTCTGGAAGTTTGTCAGAGATGGCCTCCAAGACTATCGGCTTGGTTCTCTCTCCCGTGATGAAGACTATGAATCCCGAAGTGTTGACAAACTCCTGACGGGGCTCCAGAGGGGTGTCATTGGCAAATAGCTGCCAGAACACTGTCACATTGCCAAACTGCCCTCTGTCCCTAATAACACTGGACGAAACAACGGCAGTGAGAACGCACAGAACACGGGCCAAATTCATTGTGGTCTTTTGTCACATGTTATTAACTTCCATGACATGTACATGCAAGGACTTATGGGAAATCCTCAGGTCAGCCTCCTTACTAGTAGTTGTTGGACTTGCCCTCCTCCACAGGCTTCTCAGTAGCATCCAGAGAGAATATCCCACTGGCATCATCATTGGCTTCAATCACCACCAGAGCAGAATCCTGTCCATACACCACGGTGTCCCCTGAATACCCAACACACACCAAGCATTGCGTGATTCCAACTCTTTTCACATTAGGAGTTATAATAACCCATCAGAGAGTGATCTGACAAAGCATTATTATAAAAAGACTTTATTATTATTAACATCTGACAGAACACTATCTGACAAAAGTATTATTTGTTTAAGCACTCTGAGCAGCTACAGTAGACAGAAAAGCTGAATCGGCATCTAAGGCAGATTCTCCATTTAAAGCTTCTGTATATGGAATGACAAACAAAGTACAAAAAGTATTATGTTTTCCATTTCCCTAAACTGTAACTGTTTATTTAAAGTAGTCTAGAGTTTCCTGCAATGACAAGAACAGAGATGCTGAATTTTGAAATAGACATTATGAAGCAATAACAATTTTTTTGCATAGGAATCCAAAACACCTTTTTTTTTTGCAGCACTCATCCAAATCTATTCAACGTCACAGATGTTCGTGTGTAATCCTCTTCAAATGTTTCATAAACAGCCTGAGTGTTTGTAAATTTGAAAAGTGCGCACATATGGTGAGCATCAGAGCTTTGTTACTGTCACATCAGACAACACTATAACGCTATAAGACACTGCTCTCATTAGCAAAGTACACAGTAATATTGACAATGAAAGCAATAGCCCGGCTGCGAATAGAAACAATCTGCCATTTTAACATTTTCTCAGGGAATGTGTTTAGCGTCTCTTTATGGGCGCTGGTAAAAGCGCTAAAAGCAAGATCTCTTGGGTGGGTAGGTTTGTGTGATGTATAGAGTGAGAGGAAAAGAGTTTGAGTCTGTAATTAACTGGCTACACTATTCAGCCCCCCCTTTCATGCGTGTGTGCATGTGTTCGCACAATGCAGGGATTAGAGGGGGCTTTGTGGGGTCAGGCCAGTCGAGCCTAATCAACACAGCTCTCTGTGTATTGAAACAAATGTCAAATAACCTGGACTCATTGGCTGCAGAGGGAATAACTGGAAATGAAGTGAATATTTTGTCTGTGTAAAAGGGATTTTAGAGCATCCAACTGGCCGGCACGAAAATATATAGAGCTTTATGAAGACGGAGTTGATGGAAATGGGTTTTATGAAAGAAGGTTTATTTCAATTTCTAAATGAGGCCTGGCATGCCAAAAGCATAATAAAATAAATTTGTAGGGAATGATTTCACCATGAGAAGGATAAGAAATTAATACCTGGACCAGTTAATCAAAGTCGAGATTTTGGCAAACCGGCCTTAAAGCGGAACCCTTGCTCCAAAGCTAAGACCAAGGTTTCCATGTGCACTGAATACAGCATATTAAATAACATATTTCATAGGTCGAATTTTTATTCTAAAGTAAACCATGCGTCATACCGGTGGTGTTGAACAAAACGATGTGAAAAGATTCGTCTGCTTCAGGGATGTCATCATCATTTATGGCAACTGATATGTTCTTCAGCCATTCCCCATAGGGGAACACTAGCAGTGAGTCATTTCTTAATGGGGTGAAGTCTCCTGGCGATGATTCCCCATACTCAAACCGATACAAGACTGTTGCTACAAAGTTAGCCAGGCCGGCCCTCATGATTGTGAAGTTCACCACACCACCTTCTCTCACCCTCTGAATTACTGGCTCTGTGTTAAAATGGGAAAAGCAGTGTGATATTATGAAATGTATAAAAACACAATTAAATAAACCTGCTTCAGTTTCAATCAAGATTAAAATTAGAACATATGTCAAACAACAGGGTTATAAACATACCCATAAAGGAAATGGGGTCGTCATTCTTGTTAACTTCAAGGCTGGCATTTAGCACACTGCCCAACCGTGCACCCCCAGTCACATTGACGAGAGAGATTGTAAATATTTCACTATCCTCTGGTATCTGACGGAATGGAATGTAATTATAAATTTTTTCAAACATGATGTACGCTGTCTGTAGCACGAGAATCATGGAAGCACGAACAGGTCGTATTCTGAGGAATATGATTTTTACCTCATCTGGCTTGGAGAAAAGAGTCAGGTTTTTCAGATACTCTCCTTCAGCAAAGATCACCTCTCCCTGGACTGAGGTGACATCTCCTGAATAGTTGGGCTCGAGGACCCAGAGGACAGACACGTTCCCAAACTGACCCCTCCTTCTGATGATGGGGTAAGAAGCTACATCAATCATCAGAGGTGTTTTCAGTTAGTTTCCATGAGACTACAGCGTACAGCCTACAGGATACTGACAGCACACCACAGAAGCCAGAAAAGAATTCACACCCAAAAAGGAGAGCGATGTTTACAATGATAATAAACTAGTGCGGCTCATACTGCATCTGAGTTTGAGCAATACTGGCCCCACTAATGTTGTGACGGTTCATTCTTTTAACCCATGGCTAAGACCTACATACCTGAGTGCCACTCTGAAGCTTTGCTCTCATTGATGGAGAACTTGAGGCCTGGCTGAGTGAACTCCAAGACCCCAAAAGGGTCATCACTCTTACGCACGGTGATGTTGACCTGCCTGCGATCACCCAGTCTGCTGGCTGGGGTACTGTGGCTGCTGAGAATAACCGCAAACATCTCATCCAGCTGAGAAGGACCGAATAAAAATCTCTGTAAATGCATGACCCTCTCGAAGGAAATATTACTGAACATTACAACAGGACCAGAATATGATTTTGAAACAAAAAGTCACGATAAGATTCATTACCTACGAGGCTTGTGACATGCAAAGACAAAGCCCTCCAAAACTCATGCACAGTACTCAGTTCCTGCACCCAGAATGAAGAAAACTGTACAGTCAACATCTCCACTAGCAACCCTCACCTCAGGCATCCCATCAGGCTTTGCCACCAGGGCGACCACCACCTCCCTCTCTCCGGGTTGGAACTCCAGGATCCCAGTGGCCCCGTAAAAGTCCTCATTTCCGGAGGGCGTCACTGTGTATCTCACCAGTTGGTTAAGAAGCCGGCCTTGCTGCCTACTCACACGCAACTCCACAGTCTCACCCTCCTACACGTGTAAAGCATAAAGGCCTTTACAGTACATGGCTTATCCAGCACCCATGAATGAATGAGGAACAGGTGCACCGAGGGGACCTCGAGGACACAAGCAGGACACTTCATACTTACATCAATGTACCAGGGACCTCTGGACCCGGGTGAAAACTCAAAGACTCCACCAGGGTCATCGTTCACCAGGATGACAATCTCCCGGCTGGTGAAACCAGGCTTCAGAATCTGATTATCCACATTTGACCTACAGCATAAAAAATAAATCTACAGTTACACTAAAAAGCAATTTCCCACTTTACAGTGTTCCTTGATCAAACACACATGCTGCTCGGACAGTACGGGTGCGTTTGGCATATGTGGATCCACGTAAGTGTGGAAGGTGGTAGGAGTGTAGTTCACGTTCGTGGTCAGTCTTCTTCAAGACATGTTTGGAGTTCTACTTTGCTTAGCTGCTCCCCTCTGGCAGCAGGGGGTCCAGTGTTAACTGTGCTTGGCTTGGACTGAGCCAACCTTGGAAGCTGCAGATAATTAGTAAAATGGCAGACAAAGAGCAGACAGGGAGTAGCACAGCAAACAAATGCATTCAGGGGATGCACCGCATGCATACAAACACTGCTGTCCTTACAGCAGGGCATAAAGGAGGTGGGCAAATGAGGTTCTACATGAGAAAAGAGCACTAGTTACACAAGCACGCACACACACACACACACACACACACACACACACACACACACACACACACACACACACGCAGGCACACACGCATGCACACACACACACACCCACGGAGGTACAAACAGACCATTTGCATGCACGCACACAGGGCCACACACTTTCTCTTCACTTCACACACTCAGATGAAAGAGACTCCCCCCCCCCCCCCCCCCCCCTCGAAATGTTAAGGCACGGCCCAAAGTGCTCCATCGCACAAAGTGTCGATTCACAGCAGACAAAAGGGCAGCGTCTCTTCACTGCGCACTTACCCAAAGTACACTACAAAGCGCGCAGTCTCTACCCTGCGAAGGGAGAGTGGGAGGCAGCGAGAAAAGTGCGTTCCCGTCAGAACTCATGAATGTGAGAAGGGTCTTCACTAAGACAGGGCGTCCAAGGGGACGCTCAAGTCACCGCTCAAGTCACCGCTCTCAGGTCTTGGTGCTTCTTGCTACAAATTTTGTGGGAACCTACTTCTAATCTCATATGTATCGACAGAGGACAAAACACGAGGCTGAATTGACGGCCTATCAAACACATTAAAACCGTCAAGTATGTGGCCATTAAATACTTAAGATCAGATAAAAACAGCATCAATAATCCATATGAGTCAAAACATCAGTATAATGTCCACATCCTACACTGCAGAAGAATGAATAGCAGGATTAATTGTAAATATTTAGAGTGATGGCTAATTACACTTTCCCATGGGAATGGTGTATACCACACCTGTCTAAGGTCAGGAGGGCAGTTTCATTGATCTCCGGAATGTTGTCAGCTATGATGGTGATGTTGATGTTTGCTTCACTTTGTCCTGAAAGGAACGTGACTGAACCAGTGAAAGGTGAAAGGTCATCCCTGGTAACATCAGCACTGTTCTCGCCAACAGGTCTCAGACTCCAGAACACTTCAGCCTGCCCATCCGTCCCATCTCGCCTCAGAGGAAGAATGATCTAGAAAGAGTGAGAAGTGCCTCTCGTAAGCTCTGAGAGACAGACAGTTCTGACAGGTCTTCTTGGATATCTTTACAAAAGGCCACGGATATACATTTTAGAAGTATAAAACATTTTAGATGTCATCTCTTCTATATTAGAACAGTTCATATCAAGCTAACAAAGCAGTCAACTAAAGACCCAGGAAATATATTATAATGTATGATACAAATATAGAGCATTACATTAAGCATTCAGCAAAGAACAAAACACTGTGGTAAACCAACCAACCATACCAGCTGAAAATGGTCTAGGCGTGGTCCTAATATGCAAATGAGCATCCGTGACTGACAGCATGCTTTCGCATTCACTGGGTGCCCAGATTTGTGTGTGACTGTGTGATCTATAAAATCAAACTGAGCTCTTTGTAGAATCTGTTACTCTAAAACAATTACTACAGTATATTGATCCAAGCGTATTATGACTGACGTGTTACATATGCCTTTGAACAAGCCATCTCAAAGATGCAAATTACACTTTCATCTAAAGCTTTTGCCTGCTACATGGCTTTCACCTGCAAATTAGCTACTCTAAGAGAGCAGGAACACTGGGACACTAGAAGAGTGAAACAGCTGTCTGACTGTTGAGAGCAAGGCTTATGTAAGTTACACATAATATAAGGACCCACCATCAAGACCACCCACCCATTTTACATATATACACTGAGCTTTCAGAAGAGCAAGATTAAACCCAATTAGGAGGCAAATGACGGAACTAAGTACGAAGGTGCAGTGGGTCTGATACCATGCTGGTGTTTGACTCCTCTGGTTCCACTGCCACAACTGTCTGGTTGCTGGTGAAACCGATCTCTCCATTGGCGATGTCAGGTGTGATAACAAGGGAAATGCTGACCGCCCCTCCAAAGCGAGGGCTCACGGATGGAATTGGGGGATTGATGTTCACCAACTGCACACTGTCCAGCTGAGGAGGAGATGACAGACATTTAAATGAAACAATTTCAAATTGCACTTTGCCACTGGAAACAAAAATTTTTTTTTAAGTACAGTACTAACGCATACAAATAGAAATGCGTTCAGATGCTGCTACCTTGCCAATACCCAAAGATTCTTCTTGGACTTGGGGAACTTCTATTTGTTGAGTATTAGTTGTCAAAGACGTAACATTCCAGTTTGAATCCAGGGCTACAACAGTGCAACATGTGTTTAGAAAGCCCTGATTAGGTTAAACAGAGCTGACTGCTCTGTAATCTCAAACTGTATGCCTTGTCAGTGTGTTTAGACTTTAGGTCAATCCCACACCAAACTGACCAATTTACCCTCAGATCTTCCTGGCATTTCCAACATTTAGAAGAAACTGACAAGCTAATCACCTTAAGTGGTGTATGAGACCAAATAACACCTATTTTGAGCATTAAACTAATTGAACTCTGCCATTTTCATACCAGAAATGTATTCACTCTTAAGATTATATTCCATTCAGCCATCCAGGTTTTTTGCCTATGCTGGATTGGGGAGATTACACGATATACTGTAAGTAACTTAAAACGATATTTTATGTTTCTTACTAAAGCAGAGTAAGATCATTTTATTGAAGATATCGGAGCGTACAGAGGTACTCATCCCTGGTACCAGCACTGGTGTTATAGATATTTCCTGTAACGCCTAAGGGAAAGACCAACTTCAGTTCCCAGGCACTCAAATTATTTCATAATCGCATCTTTGGATAAACCCCATAAAGCAGCAATACCTTGAAGGATCAAGTTCCTCCAGAAGCAGCACCAGTGATTTTGAAATAAATAATATTAGGTTACACCATGCTGAGGCTAAGTGAGAGACGAAAGGATATATTTTCTCAGTCCGTGCCCAGATCCTTTGTATACCGCCAATAACTGAATAGTTACAGGAGGACAATGAACACTTTGCAGAGATGGTTTAGGAGGTAGACCACCACAGGCATATTGCTCAATACTGAGAAATTCTGGACATATGCATAATATAACCTCAGGCATTTCCCATCCCACATAAATCCACAAATACTGTCCATTAGACAGCTTTAAAGACTGCAATAATTTGTGCAAATGTGATGTTTACTGTCCATATCTGAAAATTAGGTCTGGAAATGAAGATGCGTTTCATAGTTTGCTTCATGACATACTGATATCCTTGATCACTACTATCTCACGACCTTCATATTAATACAATTTTAAGGTGTTCTCACATGGAGTGACCTCTCAATTAAGCCCTCACACACACACACTGCCAGTCTGTACTGTGTGTGCGTGTGTATGTGTGTGTGTGCGTTGTGTGTCTTGTCCGTTTCCTTAAAGGAGCTCTTGAGCAGTTTCAACTGTGCCAGGATGTTTGTGTTGTTTATTTCTCAGCGTTGCTTGATGAAGGGGTTATTTGTGTGCAACACAAATCCCATGGCGATGAGCCAAACCCCACACATCACCATGATTCAAGATGGTTCATTGTAAGACAAGCTAATAGAGAGACTCTTGTGTTAAAAGACGATAAACTGTCAGGACACTTGAGGTTGTCCTCCCAGGTCTAATTGAGAAGCAGGACAAACAAGAATACAGAACAAACAAGGTTCGTGAATGATGTTAACGCACATGTCAAAAACCGAGGGGCTTCAGCAAATTTTTACACAGGCGGTGGCATTGTGGATGAAAGGCCTGTTGAACTGTTGAAGTACCTGTATGAGGAAGTTGGCACCGTTCTGCAGGAAGGCGTCATTGCGAATAGGTAGGACGAGCTGAGCCCTCGACTGACCGGACCCGAAGAGAAGGTTGTTGGCGCTGGAGCCGTTCAGCACGCCGTCCCGAGCCCTCACTGGGTCCAGGGGCCCGGCCGGGATGTAGAGGACCGTAAGCGCCAGACGCACCTCCCCCCGTGCGCCCGCCTCACGCAGGAAGCTGAGAGACAGGAAGCGGCCCGAGGGCTGGCTCTGGATCCTCTGGCTCTCATTGGACAGAAAGCCAAAACGTCCATAGACGTCGTCGCTGTCCTGGAGGTAGAACACCATCTGGGGACGAGGAAGAGCGTGTTGAGGATGGTTGATCTAAACATGCAAATATTCATCTATCTAAACATACAGGAATAAGACTACAAAGCATTCCTTGACAAAATACTTTTGTTTTGATAAAGAGCATTATAATTGTGGCCACTTGCCACAGGATGAGACGGCAATCATGCCCTCGGTAATATAGACTTTAGTGTCTAGACGTCCCAATGTTTTTCACAGCTGCAGTAGGTCTTCATTTCCACACATTACCGCGGGTTTCACGTAAGTCCTTCTGCATAACAACTTGTAGAGGACTAATCTTAGCAAGCCTTTCTCTTTCATTAGACCCTGCAGGCAAAAAATAGCATTCACAAGCCACTTTATTACCCCTTCAGGCATTTACGCAGGCATCGTCATGGCGAGAGCGTTCCGTCAATATTTTGCTTTGTGTTTTGTGGGGATGATTTTTCACAGCTAATTTATGGCTGCCTGACATGTACAAACTGTAATTCGTCCTGCTGCATTCCTCCATCACGTGGTGCTGAGTCAAGTCGTCCGAGCCCCAAACGCAAGGGTGTTCCGGGAGACCACTGAAGATGGGGGTGAGCTACCGCATTTATGCACTGGTGCAATTTAAGGGCTTATACGTAAACAAGGGCTGGATCTACCCACTCCTTTCACACATAATCAGGACGTAAACCTGCTGCAGAGGCGTTATGAAGGCCAGAACTGTTGCTCGTGTGCCGAGGCTCTCTGGGGGCTCTGTTTACCACCACAACCACATGAAGGGAACAGCCAGGTGACACTTAACGTGGCTGGCGGTGCGCTGACGCTGCCGTGTTCTGCTCAGACCACATCCTCCTCGCAGGCCGAGAATGCAATCCAGATGGGCACGTGGGAGCCCGGTCTGATCTGAAAGCAGTTTTCTGGCACGCCGATTCTCGGCCGAGTCGTCACGCTGACGGGAGACTGACCCTGGGTCTGCTGTTTGGAGCGAGCATGTTCACACTGCTGTGAGAGGTCTTTGGAGGTGCTGTTGCCTTCTGTCAGACGTGGCTTCCTGCTTAGACCCAGGATAAGGTCGTCTTGCCACCTGGCATGGGAGCCACAGAATAACCATGGAAAGCCCCTCATGTGTGCCGAGCCATTTTAGTCCTTTTAAAAGTTCCTGCCTTTTGATATGACCTGTGTTCATCTAATAAGCTTAATGAGCTGCACATTTGGTCCAAAGAAAAAGCAAGAAGCAGTGTGATCTTTCTTCAATGTTATGTCACAGCACCCTTGAAGGTCCATCCACTACTGCATAGTTACACACATTTGAGATTTGTAAATGTAAAAATGTAAATGTGCCATATTTGTCAATTGTGATTTTTCACCGCAATCTAAATTTGTCCTCCGCTTTTTACCCATCTGTGCAGTTAGAACACACACACACACACACACACACACACACTAGTGATTACTAGGGGGCTGTGGTGCACACATGCCCAGAGCGTTGGGCAGTCCTAGCCCGGCGCCCGGGGAGCAGATGGGGGGCACCTCAGTCATGGCCCCAGGGAATCGAACCCACAACCCTCCGGTTACAAGACCAGTTCCCTACCACCAGACCATGACTGCCCCATGTCCTCAATCTAATGTAACTACAGTCCAGATCATTAGCAAGAGCTCACACTTACCTCCATGGGATCATCCACTTCAGCTCCGCCTTGCACAGAGGCGGGAATCAGTCTGAGGAGGAAAGCCTCTGCCTCTTCTGGGAGGTCGTCTTGAGTGATGTTTAATGGCAGCACGGCGGTCATTTGCCCTACGGCAAAACTTAGTGTCCCAGATGCTGGGTACAGGTCACTGGAGACAGGCGACCTGTCTGTGGAGTTACGTGTTATAGTCCAGTTCACAGAGACTATACCATGGGTTCCTCCGTTTCTCACAATGGTGATGCCTTCGAACCTTGGGAAGAGAAGCTCGTCTTAACGCTTTGCCTCTATCCTGTGATTTGTTAATTCTTTGAAACCAGCTCTTCTGAAGTGGCAGAAATACAGTTTTCATATGGTACAGGTCGTTAGAAAAGGGAATCTCAGTATAATCAAAAATCCACTGACCTCACGGTTGTGTCTTCATTAATCATGATGGGCAGCGCCAGAGGTGGGCTGCTGATGGACAGAACTCCATAAGGCTTGTCGTTAGGCTCAATGGTCACCTGCATGATGCCGGGAGACAGCAGAACTGCATCTCCCACCAGTGTCTCCTCTAGCAGGACCACCTGAAAAGATTCCGCGATTTCCGGATAAAGGTCATCCACGATGTAAAAGCGTAGCACCCTCTCGTGAATGCCCGAAGGAAAAACCAGAGTCCTGTTGGCCTGCAGGTCCACGAAGTCTTTCGTCGAGGCACTGGCCAATCCATTTCCCGTCACCACGTCATACGCGATGGACACCTCCCCGTCGTCCGAGCCGACGAGGAGGCCGTCATCCGCTCTGCCACGGGTCACGGTGAGATTTACGACACCGACCGTTTCGGACACGGCCAGCGAGGGCTGGAGGAAGCGCACGGGGGCGTCGTTATGCAAGATTCTGATCTGCACGCTGCTGCTGTTGGGATTCAGCAAGGCGCCCCCCGTCGCTTCCATCAACTGCACGGTGAAGATCTCATCATCTTCTGGGATCTGGTTTGGAGGCAACATCAGCAGAGGTGTTTCTAAATCACAGCAGTTGTTCAGCTCGCAAAGGGCAAATACTGAAAAACATTACGTTTGTTCTAAATCTGCTATTAAAATTTGAACAAAATTATATGGACAGAGGGGACTTGATCTTAGATTTGTATTCTTACTCTGACATGAATAATAAATTAAGGTATAAGGAAAAAACACCAAGACAATGAAAAGAACGGTACTTTGTCATCTTGAATCAGGATGCTAAAGACCATAACTGCTCGTCCAGGACGAAGGGTGAGATTTCCCCTGTCTGGTGTCAGGTCCTCGCTGGCTGGGTTGGGGCCTCCAAAGATCTATCAGTTTGAAACATTCATATTATGAGGGTACCTTAACAAAATAAAACTGTTAAAACTGTAAATTCACCCTCCAAGTTCTCCTGTGTGAAACATCTTTAAATGTGAAAGTCAATAAGTGAGGCAGAGTTCCTGATGCTCACCTCAAAGTTCACAGTAACCATTCCATACGTTCCTTTCTCTCTGATGAGAGTCAGAGGCACATATTGCCTTCTGCCTTTGGGCTCCTCCACAGTGATGAGGCCGGTCTGTTGGGAGACAGAGAGCGGAGGTGGCCATTTTATCCCACCCCAGTGGCACTTGTATCACTTAAATGAATTGCCAACGCTTTAATTCACAGTGGATACAGGATGGTGACAGGACGTGGACACCATATGAGGTCCTCAGACAGTACTGTCCAAGGCAAAGTTCTTAATACGTCCATTACACAGCTTTCAGAGGTGAGCAGAACATGAGGGTGGAGAATGATTAAAGAAAGGAGGGGTGTTGTTCCTTAGGTGGGGTGGTAGAACACAGGTGGTTCCCATGACACCATCCAAATGTCTACTGACGCTTTAATCTGTTCAGTAAATTGCTTGTATGTGCATTTTTTTACTCAGCCTGGTAACCCAACAGTGTTTCTAGAGTCCCACCTGAGCTACCCTACTGCAGAGGCATTCCACAGCAGCAAATCCCACCACCCACTCTCATTTCCTCCCTCTCCTCCCTCCTTCTACCCCCCCCCCCCCCCCCCCCCCTCCTGTTTGATTGCCCTTCAATAAACATGCATAACTTTGGACAGCAGTCACCCGGGTTACTCTCTCAGCTACACCCCCCCCCCCCCCCCCAAGAACCAAGAACACTGAATGTCTTCTGATGTTACAAGTTTTAATATATATACTTTGCATTTTGCATATATTAATATATTAATTATTATATAAAAGCATATAATTAGAATAAATATATCATATATTAAAGGAATTAATGTTGAAAGATTTCTTACTGAGTTGAAGGATATGATCCCAAAGGCATTATCATTTGACAAGATGGTGATCCTGGCCATGTTTGGTGTCCCTACTGTGACCCCGTTTGAAGAACTCTGAAAACATAGTAATTCAGGTTACAGTGTGTGTGTGTGTGTGTGTGTGTGTGTGTGTGTGTAAGAGTGAGAGAGAACGAGAAAAAGAGAGACAAAAGGAGATAGAGATAAAGAGGAAGCTGTAAAAGAGAGAACACAACACTGTGTGGACGGCCTCTGGGTTCAGTGTTGGCGTGTGGAGGGCCTCTGGGTTCAGTGTTGGCGTGTGGAGGGCCTCTGGGTTCAGTGTTGGATCTGTGTGAAGGGCCTCTGGGTTCAGTGTTGGATCTGTGTGGACGGCCTCTGGGTTCAGTGTTGGATCCGTGTGGAGGGCCTCTGGGTTCAGTGTTGAGCTGTGTGGAGGGCCTCTGGGTTCAGTGCTGGAGCCATGTGCAGGGCCTCTGGGTTCAGTGTTGAGCCGTGTGGAGGGCCTCTGGGTTCAGTGCTGGAGCCATGTGCAGGGCCTCTGGGTTCAGTGCTGGAGCCGTGTGGAGGGCCTCTGGGTTCAGTGTTGAGCCGTGTGGAGGGCCTCTGGGTTCAGTGCTGGAGCCATGTGCAGGGCCTCTGGGTTCAGTGTTGGATCCGTGTGGAGGGTCTCTGGGTTCAGTGTTGGATCCGTGTGGAGGGCCTCTGGGTTCAGTGTTGGATCCGTGTGAAGGGCCTCTGGGTTCAGTGCTGGAGCCATGTGAAGGGCCTCTGGGTTCAGTGCTGGGGCCGTGTTGAGGTTCCTCTGGGTTCAGTGTTGAGCCGTGTGGAGGGCCTCTGGGTTCAGTGCTGGAGCCATGTGCAGGGCCTCTGGGTTCAGTGCTGGAGCCATGTGCAGGGCCTCTGGGTTCAGTGCTGGGGCCGTGTGCAGGGCCTCATCGTTCAGTCCCGCACTCCCTGGGCCTTTTGCCCCTGACTCTAACAGAGCTTTCTTTCACGCTCTTGTCACTGCGGTCATGCAGACACAGTACACACACGCTCAGACAATCGCCTCTGCTGGCCGTGACTGAGGCCCAGCTCAATCGAAGCACCACCCCTGGCCTTCCCCCCACCCCCCACCCCCCACCCCCAAACCCACCAACCATGCCTGCACACAGACTGCCAAGCGGGGGGGCTCTTATATGGGACAGATGCACGGAATGAACAGGCTGGCACATATGATCGCACGTTCTGTCCGATAACACCGGGAGACAGTCGCCTGCAAACGGAAGCTGGAGGCTGATATCCCGACCGTCATCAGAGAGAGCTCCTGGTGCCAGCAGACCTTTGCCTTCTGTAAGTGCCTCCCTTCTGTCCCCTCTGTGCCAGGCTGAGGCTCATTTGTCAACAGCAGACAAGCCAACCGCGAAGCTAAGACTCACTACCATTAATCACACCCTGACAGCAGCTAATGACACCATGGTGACCAGGGGCCTCTGGTGAGACGCATGCGGCCCAGGGAGCAAATATGCGAATGCTTTCCTTCACATCGCAAACAAAATTGAGCTCCAAAGAACCCTAAGGAACCCTTAGGGGACTGTTGTGCTCTTTGCCTATGATGCTTCTAGGAGCTGACATCATATGTTAGAGGTCACTTCCAGCTGGGTCTTTATGAGTGAAAATCTTCGGCCTCCCTCTATTTTTCGTCTCCTCCGGCATTTGCATGCTGTTGGAAGTTTCATTTCGTGCCAGTGCTTTTCGTTTAGCGATTCCCCGTGTATAATTTCCCTTGAGTCTCATGTCCAGGGGAGTTGCGTCTGTCGGACTGGGTTTCCTCTAACAAAGGTGACTCTTAATGCCGTCTCACAGTGGCATGGCCTAAGCCTTCAACAGGGCCTACAGAGAAAATCAAAGGCTACTGCAGGGCTTATGGGTACTTGCGCCGGGGTTCAAAAAGCGAGGGGGGGGGGCTCGGAGCAAGCGCTCAGAACTGGTTGGGGACTCTGTTGTAGAGGACATTAGCGCACAAGCTCGGTGAAGCTCTAACTATTCAGGAGCATAAATGGGAGGTTTGAAGCAACAAAAACAATAACAACAACAAAACAAAACACACACACAAGAGGCAAACAGAAATACATGCAAGCAAATGTAAAAACAAACACCACCACCATCTCCACAAGCAACAACAACAACAACAAGAACTATAGACGTCCCACAGAAAGTGACGGAGACCAGAGCCAACTGTAACCACAGGAAGCAATCCTGCTTTATCTGAGACACAGAAACAGGTCACACGTGACGATGCTTTATCATTCGCTTCCGTGTCACCTGAAGCTGCAGGACGAACACGAAGGTCTCGTCGGCCTCTGGTACGTCATCGTCCTTCACGGCGACGAAGACGGTTTTGTTGGACTCGGTGGACAGGAGAAATGCAGCGGCGGTGGTGGACTCAAAGTCTCCGGTGTCCTCACCCTGCAGCTGTGTAGCCACAAAACCTCACTGTTACTACTGTCACGTTTAATCTCAGCGGAGATCTATTCATTACATCCTATTCATGGTTTAGGTAAGCATCCGTGATCAATGAGGAAGGACGGCAATTAGATGAAAATGAATCCATATACCACAGCATCTGAATTTATATTTGGTCATACAGGAAATGCTGAAATGAAGAAAAACCATGTGGATTGGAGACATTTCCACAATTCACTAGAGCACCGCAGAACAGCTGTGATTTATTCATCATTTAACGTGTGATGTTCAAAACACACGTGAAGAAGAGCATGGTAAGTCTCCAGCTTCCCAAAAGCTCTCTCGACCCATCTGGGTGAACTACCACTGTTACCACGACTACCGCCTCCATTCATGCCACGCGCTAGAACACACTAGAAACAAGCCACCGGATCGTCCCTACGTGTTACCATGGGAGCTGTTTGACTTAAGGTCAGCGGCCGGGTTCCTTAGCGTGTCAGCTAGCGCTCTTTCTGGAGTAGCAGGCAGAGTTCTGTTCCTGCGCTAATCGAGGGCAGATGTGCAGGGCAGTGACTTGGCAAGTTTGGGCCAAGCAGATGTTTGGAACATGGAGGACCCACCCTGCTGTTACTGCAGGAGGCACATCTGGCTAACACAGATGGGTAGCGCTGTGTGATTTTTCACATAATGTTTCTCCTAATAATGGTGCTTCACAGGACCCTCATCATCCAGGCAATATTCACTGCATTATAGCACCACTGACTACTGATCAGTACTGACCAATACTGATATTGATCAGTAAATTATGCATCCACTTTTGGTCTTGAGGTCTATGACCATTGTGACCAGACCCTTCAGCTTGTTCCTGGTCCCTAGTGCGTTTGGCAATGTACCTCCACACCTACACACACAGGTTTCAGTTCAACCAAGCGGTACCGGCTACAGCCATGGCAACAACCACATCTTAGTAAAATAAATAAACACATAAATAGAGGTGACGCGTTTACCAGGACCAGAGCAGTGACGTTGACAGGCGAGCCGGTTCTCTCCACCACCAGCCGCACGATGGTCCGACTGCTCTCCTCCACAGCAAAGTCCGTCTGCCCGCTGAACCTCAGCTCTGTGGTCTCCGAGCTGGCGAGATGTGTGCGGAGCACCAGAAGCAAGCTGGCTAGGGCCAGAAGCCCTGGCATCCCTGGACACAGGAGACCCCCAACATTGAAGAGCAGTCCAAAAACATGGAGGTTAGGTAAATTGGCAGTCAACAAATTCTCCCTGAGTGTGTGTCTGTGTCTCTATGTTCAATAGAAACTAGTGTCTGAGTGTGTGTTTGTGTGCTTGTATGCCCAGTGGTGGATGGTGCTCTGCCACTAGGGTCTGTCCTCTCTCCCCTTCCTGCACCCCATTCAGTCCCCAGGGGGCTGTGGCTTCCGGTGGAGAGTACGCTGTGCGCAATTGGCTGCCGCTTCTCGCTGGTGTGTGATTGGTTGTCTGTGACTTGTACACAGACCCCAGGCCATGACTGAGGTGCCCCTGAGCAAGGCCCTTAACCCTCAATTGCTCACTTGTATAAAAAATGAGATAAAAATGTAAGTCGCTCTGGATAAGGGCGTCTGCCAAATGCCATAAATGTAAATAAATGTAAATGTTGTACCTGTGTTAAATTGTAAAGCTCCTTGGGAATTTGGAAAGGCGCTATATAAATCGAACATTCATTCATTCATTCATTCATTCATTCATTCATTCACTAAGATGAAGGACTGCGCATACTGGGATGCTGCGCCAAACTGGGAATGTGAATTTTGTGGTTTAACGTAAAAATTTTAGTCGAATTCTGATTTTACAAAAGAGGAATGTGAATTTTGAATTGAGTTTTCGAATGTAGTGCTCTAACGTCATTTTATGACATTATAATGTCGTAGTGCTCTGACGTCATTTTAATGTCAAATCCAATGAAAAAGTTTGGGTCGATCAGCTCAAGAAATGACAACAGTGTTAAAAACCGTTTGCGTGTCTACAAAGCTCTTAACGGTTTAGCACCTTCTTACAGCAGTGGGTTCAATCATGTGACGTGTCATGTGAGATCCCTTCATGAGCCCTCAGGTCCTCCTCAGAAAGTTTGCTACACGTTCCAAACATCCTCCAGAATAAAACAGGGGCAGCAGCCTTGATCCACAATGCACCCAAATGGTTGAAGACTGTGCCAATGATATCAGAGAGGCAGCCACAAGGAACATTCTTAAGCGACAACTTAAAGCATTCCTTTTTATCTTAATGTTTCTTTTCATCTTATAATTAACAATATGTTTTACTAAGTGTTTATGTTTTATTCATCTAATTATGCCCAATTGTTTAAGCATGTTCTTCTTTTTATTTCGTGTTAAAATTGCTTGATTTTTATTTCTTTTTTATGTGAGTACTTTTCAACAGTTTGTTTGAATGGTTTATTCTTGCCTTATCCTTTGTGTGGTGTTTTTTTTACTTATCTGCTGATACCCTGAATGAAATGTGCCGTATAAATAAGTTATTATTATTATTATTATTATTATTATTATTATTATTATTATTAAGTCCTGAACACTTACAAAGTATGAAATGCATGCAACAGCATAGTATCACAATTGAAATGTTGTTGATGAGAGCACTTAACTGTAGTTAAGTATAGTGATAGTTAAGAATATAACCGGTAATAAAGAGCTTGTTTAGTAACATGTCGGTGAGTCATTTTGTAACACATGGTCGTGGTAGCACTTGCTGACAGGAAGGACTGACAGAGGCCTGAGTTCTGTGGCGTGACTTTATGGCCTCTGACCTCTGCTAAGCTTTAAGGCAAGATTTCGTCATAACTCAGATCAGACAAACGTCTCCATCTGTTCTATCAATGACAAAATAAGCCTGTGTGAGATGACACAATGTCATTGCATATATGACACAGTCTTCAAAGGTCACGTATGTTGTGTTTGACTGATGAGACCCTGGTCAGCCCCCTGATCTGGACAGAGGTCCTTTTTTTCTCATCAGACATGGCATAAATGTCTGTCTTTCGGACGGGTGGCAGACCCTGGTCAGTCGTCATGGCTAACAAAACAAACAGACTTGTGGGCATCTCCCCGATCATGAAGCTACTTGTGGCATCAACTAGCACATGCCACCTTTAAAATATATATACTCAGCAAATATATATATATATATTCAGCAAATTACAAGGTTGAAAAATTATACATGCTCAGAATGAAGTCATTTTGTATTCTTTCTTTATTATTTTATTATTTCTTTCATAGGAATTACTTAGGAAAGTTGGACCTTGGAAAGATCCAGTTCTTCATATGTTCCATTCCTGGTAGATCATTTGGGGTTATTTTGGGCCGCAAGGGTGTTTGGAATAGAGGGGTCTTCATCAATCAAGGTGCCAAGCTAGATTAGTTTAGAGTTTCTCTCTGTAGAATTAGTGCAAGTTTGATTGTAAAAGAGAAAGAAAAACTGCATCCATAAGTACAGAGAGAATTTACTGATATCTTATTATTTTAATCACAATGTGTGTGTTAGAGAGAGAGAGAGAGAGAGAGAGAGAGACTGCAAGTATGCTAAGATAAGCTTAACATGCTTGTCTATGTGTTTATGTGTTTATGGTAGTGAGTGAGTGAGTCAGAGTAAGAGAGAAAGAACCACAGAGGGGGAGAAAGTACGCCTTGTTGTGTATGTGTGTGTGTGTGTGTGTGTGTGTGTGTGTGTGTGTGTGTGTGTGTGTGTGTGTATTTGTGTGTGTTGTGATGGCCAGAGGCAAGCACGACAGCTCAGCACTGAGGGGGTGTTGTGAAAGCTATCAAAATGGGATTAGCGGCTGTCTGCGGGTCGGGCCGTGGGGGGACAGGACAAAGCCGGAACAGTGGAGGGGGAGAGTTTGCTATTCATCCGTGCTTCTCCCCTGGAGCTGGGAACCTCCTCACTCTCCCGCACACCGTCCACAGCACATGGAAAACTCTTCCATTTCCCCCAATACGCAGTTCAGGATTTCTTGTCAGCAGTCTTACTGTATTTCCATGTTTTAGTTTCTTCATCTTCTGATTTCTGAAAGCGTTATACCTTTTATAATGCAGATTAGCTATTGTGGCTGAAATTTGTCTTACACACAGTCTGTCTATATTCCTATTTTCCTTTTAATAGCAGTGACGGTAAAATTTGGATGGAAAAATATTATGTAGTGTTTGCTTATTAACAAGGCAAATTATTTTAGCAACCTCTCACTGAGATAATACACCCAGACTTAGATTTTTTTTGACAGATTTAACTTCAGTTCTATTCAAGGGACTAAATTACCTCATTCGTGGGCACAGTGTAGTGATGTGTTTAATATATTTCATAAAGCAAAGCGTGAGGCAGCTTTAAATTTTGCTCAAGCAGAACTTTAACAAAACTGTGAACCAAACCAAAAATAACCACAGCGTCTGCAAATGTTTTCAAATATCAAGCAGCCCATCACCATGTATTCATACCATCATGCCAAGATCATACACAATTGTTTTTTTTATCCTGCCCATGATGTTTCCACAAGTGTGGATGTCCAACCCATCACTCATCAGCCATGTCACTGTGGAGTTTCACCAAAGTCCCTTGGTGCTGATCGTGAAAGACACCACAAGGATCTCCTCAAGCTCTGCCAGCCACCGCACGGGACATCCTGGCCTGAGGAACATCAAACGCTTTCACAGTGACCAGGAGGCCACAGCGCGGCCAAGGACCTAGAAGCCTGTCCCTCCCCTACTGGCGAGGCCCATTGTATGAAACATCTCAAGATGAATGAGAAGAAGGACCAAGGCGGTTCTGCCAACAAGCGAGGTCAAGATACTGCCAGCAAGAGAGAGACAGGTGGCATGAGCTGTCTCCTGTGGAGTAATTGGATCGCGGTGCGTAACTGTGAGATACGAGAAAAGGATATGAATAAGGTCGTGGTCAGAGCTTAAGGTGACCCATGGAGAAGATCTATTCAGAGCCGAGAGCTCAGAGAGAGAGCCTCTCGCTCCCTGCCCTCCCGCCTTTTCTTCTTGACGGCCAAGAGTTGGCCACCGCATCCGAGATAGCCGCCGTGTGTCGTCAGCCGCTCGAAGCAGCCAGAGCCTCGTCCTCCACTTTCCATGAGCGAACGCTTCTGAAGATTTACATCTCCCCTCTTTTTAAGCAGCAGTGCTCTGGAATTACTGCCCCTAATAAAAACGGCCTGCATGTCCATGCCAGGAACCTCGATTACTTTTTAGTCGATGGTGATTAAGCTGCTTAATTCAAAGGATTAGCAGATCAAAGTTTGCCGGACAATTACCCTTTGGGGAGGGGCTGTGGGGGCTGAATTAACTCGTTATAAAAATGTGAACACACCTCGATATGTAGAGGGGGAGTCCACGGAGGCTTTAACCCCACGGCCCTCATGGGCAACTTGGCAATGGTGGTTGCAACGTAATTGAGATGTAAGCAATTACACTGGATCTGCTGGCTGGAGATGTCACCAAGTGTATGGTTACGACTCCCTCTGTAGCACAGCGGTCGCCTCTTGGGTTACCTCAGCCGGCCAGCAGGATCTGTGATCTTAACATCAATTATTCAATCAGTAAGACTTCACAGCCAGTACTGAGGACCAGAAGCGTGTGTGTGTGTGTGTGTGTGTACCCTGCAAGATTAAACTTCAGGTAGCGCATGCTTCCACTGGGCATGAACGCATGCGTGAACATCATGATGTAAGAAGCCGCGCTCTGACATCGTGAGAGTGTTTCGCTCACATGCTTAAGGAGGCTCAGCAGGGAGACACACATGGAACGTTTTCAAATGTTTGCACACCCTACAGCCACGATCACACCAATTACAAGAAGTAATGCCATAAAAAATAGTGTAGTTTAGTCACACCATGCTACGTTTTTGTTTTAATGACAGCGTTCGGCAGAGTCAAAATGACAGGCTCGCCCTAATCTTACAGCCGCCCTGCTTCTGTGGAGCAGTGTCTGATGGGTAAAGATCTGTCTGTGAGAACCCACATGGGTCATAGCACAGGCCACACCAGGGGAGTGTGATGCATCGGAAAACCTGAACCCTGTGTGAGATCAAGCCGGCGACAGTGAGGCTTCGATCTGAGTGACTGCCACTGGGTCTGGTGTTGGGCAAAATGGAGCAGAACTTTACTGAGAAAAGTTAACCACACCCCCCCAGAAGGGCATGAGAAAAAGAGAAAAGTCAGGATAAAAGACGCTAGTCTAAGATCACCTTCATGACTCAGCAACTAGATGCTGTGTGACTCATTCTGATACAGCCGCTTCCGCTCATCCCTGATATTGTATCACATTGATTAGAAATTGATGAGAGATCAGGAGACTCGCATAGCCAAAGCCCGTAAGCATGACAAAGGCCCTGTGCCTCGGCCTGCTGAGGCGGCCAGCACCTCACCTGCTGAACATCTTCTTCTAAAAAGGTGAAATAAAGAGTTCTGAGGAACTCATCTCCAGGACTTAGAAGCCTGACCCTACTTGCAAAAGGATACAAGCACCATTTAGCAATCTTTGCTTTAAATCCCAGCTGTGCAACGTATTGTCTGTCCTAGATTGAGCAACTGGCCATGTTTTCCCTGAATGGGAAGGATGGCACACTTCCACAGAGGGCTATTTGCTGCCTAACTCTTGTATATGGAACGTAAGTGAAACTGTCTCGTTTCCTGACACGACATGCTCTGCTGCCTCACTAACCAGACTCTTACAGGGGCTCTGGGAACCTTCAGAGATGCTGTGTAGGGCCCAGAAGCCAATAATTGCCAGTCACATTGCCTCTAAATTATTTTTAGGCCAAGCCGCTGTCTTGGACATCTTGTGGTAGGGGGAAATTAAGAAATGTAATAAGTGACTGCAACTACAGCATAAGCCTCCATCATTAGACTCAAGGAGAATGTTTCGAGACCCGTGAGTTTTTTCGTCTAGATGCTAATTTGGCAAGCCCTGCCTGAGACCTTCGTATTTTTGGAATGCATTGAGAACCTAGAATTACGGTGCAAGTACAAAAAAAAAAACAAACAAAAAAAAAAAAATCTAAACCCAAAAGTGTTAGCGAGAGCATTTATGTGCGCCTGTGCATTTGAAAATGCGGGGTGCCAAAAGTTCTGAGTGGGAGCAGATGCCTTTCCATACGAGGGGCACGAGGAGCAAGAAAACCAAAGCGGAAAAGAACGAGTGCTCTCCCAGAAACGCGTGAACAGCTCTGCCGTGTATTGTAATGCGGCACTTTCCAAACCAACGCCTCACCTCCTCTCTAAGGAGCGGACGCCAATCAAGTCCGTGTCAGCCAAAGAGCAAAGGAGGTGGGGCCGGGGTCCGCTGTTGAAGGTATTGTCTCAAAGCTGCTCTCTGCCCAATTCGACTTGTGCCAATGGCATCCCTTGTTCCCGAAAACACAATGACTTCTCTTAGCCCTCAGTTTGCAGGGAGAGAAGGGAATCTATTGAATTTTATTTGCGAATGTTCTTGGGGCCTTGGAGTTCCATGACTGATTAGCTATTGCACCAAACAATACCAGGAAGGGAAGAGGAAAAAGTGCTCTTATAGGATTTAACAAGGACAAAGCGCACGAATGGCCAGACTGGAGAAGAAAAAAAGCAAATTACAAAGCTTATTACTTCATCAGATGTAGCCAGCAGAGCTTGGATGAAATGCTAATTGCCTTTCTTTGCAGCTGCACAGACAGAACTGAGTGCTGTTGGGTTTGTGCGCATGTGTGTGTGTGGGTGGGTGTGTGAGAGAGAGGCAGGGGCGTCGAATCGAACTCTCACTTCAATGACCAATGCACAAAAACGTGCACAGACTTCTTTTTTTTTTCTTCAAGCGGTATTCTTTCTTTTCTTGCAACATTGTTTTTTCTCACTTTTCTTCAAGCTCCCCCCATCACACACACACACAAACACACGCACACACACACACACATGCACACACACACTTTTTGCCATGCAAGAACTCCAGCAGCCCAAATCAAACCCCCCATTCAGAGAGATAGGTCTCTTTTTCCTACTCTGTCCCCCTCCAAGACCCCTTTAGCAGAGGAGAGATGTGGGAAATTCCTGTCTTGGCCTCTTCAGTCTGTTGAGTCTGGCAGCCCTGGGACAGATGGCTGGATTGAGGACAGAAAAAAAAAACATGCGAGTACTGACTTAGAATCAAAAGCTAGGATAACCCTTCCACAAATGAGGAATTAGGTCCACACTCCCTCAATGGGTCTTTGGAATACCATGACCTGTTTTGTTGTTCAGTGTGACTAAAAGCCATCACTGACTTTCTTTTTCAATAGATATGGATATTCACTGTCTCGGTTCTGTTAGCTTTTGTTGGGAAAAGGCTGTGGCACTAGATTCAGCATTCACTGGTCAGCAAAGGTCTTTGCATGATCCGCGATTCAGTTCAATTCCCTCCACTTCAGAAATTCCTTCACCATGACGAAACACAATGGGGAGGAACCTTGCTGGTGGTGGGAACAAGAAAGAGCCATAGGGTATGGAGGGAGGGCGAGAGACATAGAGAGAGAGAGAGAGAGAGAGAGAGAGAGAGAGAGAGAGAGAGAGAGAGAGAGAGAGAGAGAGAGAGAGAGAGAGAGAGAGAGACGGACACAGAGAGAGTCACTATGCATGAAACGGTTGCAAAGTGACATGACCAGGAACAAGTACATGAAGAATAGTAGGGAACTTCAGCTTACTGGTATTATTGACGGTCTCCCCCAAGATCAGGGAGGATGATGATGGCTGTCATGGGAGCAGAACACTTGTCTCTAGTCAGCATTCATGATTTCAGAGTTCAGGCTCTTTTTCTCTGAGGTGGTTAATTAGAAGAGGAGACCAAAAGGAAGGAGTAGTCCATACTGGACTGCTCCACAGATCTGAGACTGCCAGGATCAGGCAAGAAGTCCAATCCAGAAGATCTACCTACCGTCTGGTCACAAACATTGGCTAATAACAATCTGATGATGATAACCTGGGTCTCTCTACCAGGGCCAGGGGGGAGATGAGGAAACAAACGTAACTCTGATAATCTCACATTTGTTCTGCTGATTTTTAGGACTGTACATTTGATTCATCAGGGAAGGAGAAATTCCTCCTGAGCCAATTACTGCTTACATCTGACACTTTTAATAACGTAACTGTATATACTGTGTATGGACTTTCATACCACAAAATGTGGAGTCCAAAAAAAAAATTCCCAGAAATACAAGCAAGATCATCAGAACAGTTTGTGGTGTGGAGACATGCCCTGCGTATTCGCAGGGAATAAGTGTGTGCTGAACCGCACAGAAGCACTGAGGACGAGGGAGAAGGTGCGGAGAACGTGCAGGCTCCTGGTACATCCAACAGCACCATTTCTCTAAATCAGCTAAGTGTAAAAATATATTCAGAAAAAAATTGCCAGTGCACATAATTATTAGGTACGTTCACCCAGAATGATATCAGTGTGTCGGGATTTAAAAATCAGAATATGCAGTTTCAAGAAATGTAAATTTTTTTCACCACAAATGTGTTTGGCAAACTAAATTAGTACTACATGTAGCCCTTCATTTACTAATTTATTAATGCAATTCATCTGTCAAGTTTTATTTCCTATATATATATATATATATATATATATATATATATATATATATAAAAAATATATTTTATTTTATTTTTTAAGAACAACACAATACAATAAAACAATAAAACAATATAAGAAAACAAACAAAAAGAGCCGCTTTTCATCACAATATGAATCACGCTGATGTTATTGGTCCATTGCTGGAGGCGGGACAAACTGCTTGTGTTTTTGATTTGTTTAAAAACAGGACACTGTGCCAGCAAATGATGCTAATTGGTGGTACTTGTTTTTGTTACTGTTGCTAGTTCATTTACTGATTAGTAACATGAGGTGAATCGCTGCTGAATTTTACATTGAGGGAAAAAGTATGATTTCATTGTAATTCATTTCCATTAAAACACTGAGCTTTGTGCATTAGGCAATGGCTTTAAAGCACTGAGCTGCCACTGAGCTTAACCTCTATAGGACGACGAAACCATGTTCATAGTGACCCACTGCAGAAAATCAGAAATAACAAATAATCCAATCATCCAATAAATACCTAGAGGAGGTCAAATGTTAAATATGGTAACTGTGATCACTGAGACGAATGCAGAGAAGTGATGAGGCAAGTCAAACTTTTGTCCATACAAAAATGCACACTGGTCTCTAGAAAGGTGAAAGATATGTGCATGGCTCGCTGCCCGTCGACACAAGTCTCTAGTGAACTCTCTGGCACACTTGTGGCAGACCATATGACAAATAAGAGACTTCAGGATTGCTGCTGGACCTGACTGAAGCTTCAGAATGTCCAGAAAAACTCCCACATTTATGCCAGAACAAACAGCTACTAAAACATGATACTCTTAACAATACGTCAGCAAAGCATTGGAACAACACACCAGACGTTCAAACAGACTAAACAGTGATAGGAAAAAAAAACAAGCACACACTGTCTGTGTGTTTAGCATAATCATAGAGGAGCATTCAGATGCATCGTACAAATAGATGAAATTCAGAAAACAAATGATACAAAAAGCATGAATTTGCACTCCTTAGATGACTAGTCTATGTCATCTACGTCTAGACAAACATCTGACATCCTCATCCTCACTACGGCTCATATATGCATGTGATAGCTAGACTATAAATTATCGCACTGCACCACAACTCAATAATTATGACCTAGTACCAAAATGCTTAATTCAATAGCATGATTTTCAAGATACATTAGGCTGTAAATGTTTGAGATCTTGAATGAAATTTGAATGAATGAATAGTGGATATTTTGAGCAGGTTAAATATTGCGTGTGTAACGTTTTAACTGAGGAAGGGATGATGCAAGGGCAGAAAAGTAAGATTTATTTTAATAAATATAATGCTACACACCAGGCACGAGGACAATACAAAACACAGGGAAAATATAAAACAGACAAAACTAAGCAGAAAGGACAATACTAAACTAAACCAACGGGACCAGGAACTACATGTAGAGAAATTGCGATAAGTGACGAACAGAACATTCATAAAACAACCACGGGTAGAATGACGAACTACGTAATACAGACAATACTAATCCGAGAGAACACTGAACACGAATGAACAACAAAACTGGTGCAACAAATAACAAAACACAGCGAGATGCGACTAAGGAACAACTAGGGCACGAACAGGCTACAAAGGGGGCACACAGATTCTCCCAGGAAAGGGAGAAAGCTATGTGGGGAAATCCAAATATAATATAACAGGAACACGGAGACCAAATACACAGGTTACACAAAGCACACAGAACTATTGTAAAAGGAACAAGGGGCGAGAACTAAAGGGAAAACAAAAATACACAATAGCAAAATCACAGGAGAATATCATATGTGGAATCAGGAGACAGAGGTGGAAGAGAGCAGGGCAAGCAGGGAACAGAGAGGACTTATGACAATGACCGACAAGGAAGCACAGGACTGGGGAAACTAAATACACTGAGATAAGGGAACATGAACGAGACACAGCTGAAGAACACTGAGGACAGGGGCGTGACAGACGGAGGGAACTACGGAAACGCGGGACAAGGCGGGACAAGGGAGGAGGGTGGAGCTTGGCGTGACAGCGTGTCAGTAGTATAATACTAACCATCTTAGTCTGGGATTACTTGATGTATACTTATTCTGAATGAAAGCTATGTATAAATATGAGAAAATATGTTTTAGTAAAAAAAATAAAAAATACATACATGACAGCACTAACTCTGTAGTTACTATTTAGAGCTTTGCCAGATTTTATGTCTTGATGCATGAATGTTAAAACAGCAGGTTTGTAGCCCTGAACAGCATGTGATGCTTTGCATTAAAGTTACAAAAACGACAGTGACAAATCTTCAGGAGTCGAGCGCTAATCATTTATTATAATGATCTTTCAAATGAAGTCCAGCGTGCGTTCTCAATAACAGAACACACAGTAAAAGGCCAGTGGCACATTCCCACTGCGTGCCCATTCTGCACTGGGTGTGGAGTCTTTGTGGAGCATTTTGACCAGTTGAATTCCCTCATGCCTAACTCCATGCATGGGCACTTTGTTTTAGTGTAGGCCCCAGTCTGGTGGGAAAGGAGTATCCGGATTGGAACCCTGCTAAGTCAGTTCAGAAGGTGTGGAAATTTGAACCAGACCGGGACTAATGCTAACATGAAAGTCTGGTCTGTTTCTGGATTTCTGCTTCTGGGTTTGCCCTTTATTGTAAAGATGCAGCCTACTCTGGAAGAGAATAGTGCTTGAGAAGCACAAACCTCAAAACTTTCCACAGACGTTTAGTTTTTGAGAATAAGGAATATCAGGAAAAAAAACTTTTTAATTACCAGACTGTTATCTGTTTCATGACTGATCAACGCTTTTGAATAAGTTTAGTTTCTGTTAACTTTACTTTTACTTCTAAAATGGGTCATAAATATCCTGAGTACAATATGGTAATTACACTAATGTATATGGCCCATATGCTAAAAGAAACAAAATAGGTCACAAAAGTCCAGTCTGACCTCCGCTGAATTAGCCTCACTTGTCTTTCCCCTCAATAGGTGGTCCTAATGTATGCATAAGGCCGCTTTAACTATGCCAGTATAAATTCTGGAGGTGTACAAAGAGACAAGAGAGAGGCAGTGGAGAAGGCCGTGGAGGCTTTGGAAAACGTAGAAAGGCTAATGCGGAAATCTCTGCTGGCCTCTATTCCCCTACCACAAGTTAAATACCTCCCAACTATCTTCCTCGAAAGTAGCGCTGGACTGGACTAGGACTGGATGGCGCAGATGCGCGCGCTCTTTTGTCTGAATACACCTGCTGTTCTTCCATCACGCGCGTCCCATACGTGCACGAGATCAGTCAGAGCGTCAGGCTGCGGGCAAAGTCTTAGCGCACATGGGGAGTGAAAGCGCTGTTTACAACGCGTCGTCTTTCTTTACGCCACACTAAAGCGCGCATAAGGAGACATGCGACCGCTTCAAGTATTATCAGAGACATACTCCGAATTTCAGGGAGTGAAAAAAAACAAAATAGATGCACAGAAAAGCGTGGCCTGTCTAGATGAAGTGAATGCAACGAACTAAGGTTTTTCCCCCCTTTTGAGCCGAAAGGACCCGATGTAAACATTAACCCTAAAAGACACTTAAGAAAACGCCCAACAAAAGCAAAAACAAGCCGTGTGACCTTACAGCCTTACCACGTTCGCAGCTATCGTGTAATTACTATAAAACGACAAAGATCTCGGAAGAAAAAATATAAGTTCTCAATCCATTCATACAAAATTGATTGCCCCAAATCAGAACAAATTGCTTCGTGTACGTAAATCCATACATTGACAATTGCTTTGACAATCGAGGGCTTTTAAAGCGCGCCCCGTCTCCCGCGCGCCACGAGAGGAGGTTCCCCGTTGTTTCATCTCAAAGGAGGCGGGAGGAGACACACAAAGCGCACTGTCCTCGGTCAGCATCCTGAAAGTAACCATGGAAGCGCTCGCCTCGCTTGTCAGTAGGACGGTCTTGCATTATGAACATTATTTTACCATCTTCAATCGCCTTGGCGTCAAGTGTCTTTCTACCAGTCACAAAGTTACTCTCATGAATCATGAAATTCCCAGAAGAAAACAAAAAGATCGGCTTAGTCACTCGCGTCTGTTACTGACAGTCTCCTTGTAAATAAAAGCAGGCTGCTATTGTGGGGAGTGCGATTCGATTTTCTTACTGGCGAAACACTGGATGAAAATAGTCGAGGCAGGATAGTACATTCAAACTTGGCGCAAAATACCAATTCACAATCTGACTCTGAAATCAGTCAGTTCAGTAAAAAAATACGCTGGCTGCTTTTACCACAAACCATTAAATAAAAGTCGAAACAGTCTATTTACTAATACCAGAAAAATAAACTTTAACCTGAAACATTTTCTTTACACCGTTCCGAGCTGCGAACTGCTCCTGCAACACCTGTTTAACATTCTTAGGTTGTGCACCATGCTTATCTAATAAAACATATAATTGTTGTGAGTTTACTCACCTAAGACCTTGCACTAACAATCCGAGGTAAACGGTGGAGGATCTGCGTAAGTTAAACGTTTATCGGTGGCTTCAAACCAAGAGAACTAGGCTCCATGTGTCTTTCACAAGATAACTGATGTTAAACACATTCCCATATAGACGCCTGGTCTCTGTCTGGGCAACGACGCTCCCCAGATGAAGTTTTACAGTCAGATGTCTTACAGTTCAATTAAGCCACGGACGTGATCCTCACTTGCTGCTGTATAAAACATCGCTGTTCCACGTGAAAGAGTGTAAGCGGCTCTTGGATGAACGTTGAATGGTAAATGTGGGTGAGCGCTTCTGCCATGCTGTCCCTATAGGCTAGTGCTTATCCTGAATAAACTAGTGGACGTCGTAGCGCCTTGTCTGGGCAAAGATGTGCTAATCGCATTACCTCAAAGCTTGACAGATAGAGCAAACAGCTCCACCCAGCGATATGTCTTCCTCACCCAGCTATTTTGCACGAGTAATAGTAAATTATGTTTCTAAAAAAGACCTGCGGCGCACCGCTTCTCAAGCGAGCTTTTTATGTCTATTCGCGCGACTCCTTTATGAGAAAAAAGTGATTTTTTTATCCTCCCGTCCACATTCGGCTAGGTGTCTTACAGCAGTTTTATCGATAGGGGACCAAAGCAGGTTAAATAAATTAAACCACATAATGCGCGATATATCCGACTTGCAATACTTAGTCCTAGACTGAGGTATTTCAGTAGGCGTATCATGTACAAATGCTTCAAAAGACAACTTAAATTCTTCAAAGTTGACTTGCAAAATTCTTTATTATTTAATTTTAAGTGCATAGTAATTACTGTAACATGCTTCACTGTCCAAATAAAACTATGCATGACCTCAAAGTAGTTGTCTAACATATCCTATGTCTATTATGCCCCCTGGTGGCACGTTTCATCAGCTATTCCGCAGCTAAAAAATCATACATTAATTATTAGAATGATAAGAATATAATTTTATCAGCATACAAACCATTTTAAATGTAAGGTTTACGCCTTTCTTTAGACTAATCAAATGCTTCATAAAGTTTGGCTTAAAAGCATAATTCAGCTAGAAATGTGTTACAGAGAGAATTTCATGTGGAGTATTACTGAGTCTGAATTATCGGAATAATCTTGAAGGCTTCGTTACTCGTAGTTTCCCCACTAATAATACGACAGTGTAAGTGCGAACGATCCGAACTGATCTCAGATCTGATCCCCGCCTCTTTAATGACGGTGGCTCCGCCCACTTCAGTACGTCATCACGTCGAAACTGTGTTGACGTGGCGTAGCTTGCTAAGCAAAACGTACAGTCAGCTCGGCGACTGGGGTGAAGAATGGCTTAGCTGCCTAGCTAAAAAAATATATAAACTTATCAGGTAAATCAGACGTATTTCTTCATAACAGATCGTCTCTTTGGGATATCCTAGTGTCGTTCAAATATAAAATCTCGAAATGTTGTTCGTCGAGACGCAGTTTTATTTACCTGTCTAATTTACCTTAGCTTTGTAAACGCTAGCTACCAGGGAAGGGTTAGTTGTACTTTGTTAGCATGGGTTAGCTACAGCTAGCTAACGTTAGATTAATACAGACAGAAACAAAACATTAAAACCTGCGAGTTATGGGGCGAGTTAGCTGAAGCTGGCTAGTTATTAGCTAACCTAGCGTTACCTTAGCTAGTTAATTAAATAACTTAATATTATTAGGCTAACATAGAAAGTATTGGCTAGGTTACGTGAGTCTTGTTTAATTGTTTTTAGCTTGATAACTTGTTTTATATTGCTAGCCAACCTATGATAATTATCGACCAACGAGGCTATGAACATTTCACCAACCCAAACTTCATGTAGTGCCACTTATGAAGTTTAGACATGGTATGAGGACCTTAATTAGCTAGCAGTTACATTTCAACATAAAGATATGTCTCATTCTGGAGCTGCCAGTGCAAACTTACCTAGGCAGAAGCCACGGTTACATTTATTTTAAAAAGTTGGGTTATAGCTAGCTACTGGACCGTTCACAACCAGTTGAGGTGCTGGTCACTGATATTACTGGACCCACAAGGGAAACGTTTTTCATGTATTATTTATAGGTAAAGTAGCTCATTTTGATTTTTATCATGAGTTACTAGCTACATATTTGAACAGACATCTAGAGTAAAGCTTATCTGTTGATAAGGTAGTTTGTGTAACCTCGATCCATTGCATCTTTGCAAACAGGAAGAAAATGACTGGAAGGAACCAATACAATGGCTTCCAGTCTCCTACGACAGTGCAACCTGCAAAGGGAGGTCAAGCTTATATCTTTGGGAACACCTCTGAGACGGAGTTCTCTGAGGAGGATGGGGAGAGTTATGAGCTGCGTTCCAGGGGCAGGGAGAGGCTACGGCGGAGTGTGTCCAGAGAGCGAATGGATGACATTGTCTATGTAATGAGGGACATTAAGGAGGGTGACACCCTGATCAGCATTTCACTTCAGTATTTCTGCACTGTAAGTCACCGCCAGCTTGTTTCACAGATTAAAAATGACATGTGGAATAATCAATGAATAGACAGCATTCATATATGCTGAGTCATTCTGGTGACTCTCTGTGATAAATGACAACAGGGTGTGATTTACTTTATGTTGGGTATCGCAGGTTGCTGACATAAAGAGGGCCAACAATCTCCTGACAGAACAGGACTTCTTTGCCTTGCGGTCCATAAAGATCCCTGTGAGGAGGTTCAGCTCTTTCACCGAAACCCACAGCACGGCATCGCATAAAACTGGCTCACCTGGTGGCTTCCGCCGAGTACCCGGGAACCCGTCATCCGGAGCTTCTGCGGACTCCTCCCCCTCCTCTTCCTCCTCCGCAGACAGTGTGGAATTCTTCCTGCAGGAGAAAGACAAGGACATCGAGCTCCTTGTCAAGTCCTCCAACCCCTCCCGGAACAGCCTGAATGAGGTGGTGTCCTCCCTCAGCTCTCAGCAGCCCTTGCTGGGAGAATCGGAGCGCAGGCCCGCCACTAGGAAGGACCCCTACTACGGTGCCGACTGGGGCATGAGGTGGTGGACCGCGGTAGTCATCATGCTCGTGGTGGGCATCATCACGCCCGTGTTTTACCTGTTGTACTATGAGGTGCTGATGAAAGCAGACGTTAGCCACCATGCAACCGTGGAGACCATCAGGGCCGAGGCCACACAGTCCGCCATTGGTGCCGCCCGTGCGGTGTTACCGGCCAAAGCTGCTCCTCCCCAACAAATTCATCCAATGGCTGAACACGGAGTACCAGCTCTAAGGCAGGAACAGAAAACATAGAAAGGGGCTGGGCAAACCAACATGGACCAGAGAGTCAACATAAAGCATTCCCAGAATAACTCAGTTGAGGTATTTTTAGACTGCATAATCAGAACCACTTTTGTAGTGATAAGTATTGTACATTGCAAGGGTGAATTTAGTATTTTTGAACCACATCTATGGATAAAGCACTGAAATGGCAAGAAATAACCAGCATGGCATGGATGTTTGGAGACCCCAGTGTCTTGTTAATGGCAGAACATTTAGCTAAGAAAGGTCATTTTGTTTTATTTGGATGGTCTGTATCATGTTGGTATAGCTCCAAGCTGTAACCTTGTGTTATGTGAGAGGCATCAATAAGTACATGTAAATATCTATTGAATAGGTAAATGTAGGGAACAAATTACTGGGTTAAACCCACATGGTACATCTGAACATTTGGTTCAAAACTATTGAATTCATCCTTTAATATGAGGAGGGATTATATCTTCACTAATGTGATACTGACTTAATTCTGCTATGCTATAGCTAAACTTGACTGAGTAAATGGTGCCATTTTTTCTGAGCTTGGTATGGCATGAATTTGGAACTAGGTCTAATTGACTCGGTTCCTATAGAGAGTTTCTCTTGTTGCATTTTGCACAATGTGCCCATCACAAGCTGATGTATAGCCTTGTAACTGTATTAAAACAATGTTTGCCTTAATGGTAAGCAAAAATCCATTTGCATATTTGAGACGATTGATATCAGTCTTGTCAGGGATACACACACACGCATACGTAATTTATTCCAAAATCAGTATTGATACTCATGTTGTTCATTATAATTTTAACTTTGCTTGTCTGCCACCTACAGTTCTGAATCATTATTTAATTCTTGCCATGATGGTAATGTGAACTGTTCTTGAATATTCAAGTTGTAAATATTCTCTCAAGTATCACATTTTTAATTAATCTAAGAAGTTTGTGCCTTTGGCCTACAGACCATAGTTAACAGGTTGAAAAATAAAACTCTATTTTAGTATCTGAATCTCAAACCCCTTTTTGTACTCCAATATATAACCGAAGGAAGTACGAGACATACAGATTCCACAACAGCCATTTTAATGCTTCTAACTCAAAAGCCACAAAGAAAACGCGCTTCACCTTGAAAAGGAAAGTAAAACATTATGAGCAGAGTTCCAGATGTGTCCCGCGTTCTCATTTGATTTCAAATCAGTATGTCGCTTCATCCATATTGTCATCACTGCCAGCTCCAAAATCATCACCATCTTCAAAGTGGTTTTCTATGTAGTCATTATCCTGGAAAATGAATTAAGTCTGAATTTTCAGTATTGGGAATGTAAAGGAGAAAGCTACTGGACTGGTTCTAGTGGGCTATGTTCTTAACACGCGCCTCTCATTATTTAGCAAAGCTATGCTCACGGTTATAGTTTAATAAACTCGGCTCTGAGTTCTCAGTTCTGAGCCTGTACCTCCTCAAGCTCCTCTTCATCATATTCTTCTCCTTCAACAGCTTCTTCCTCCTCTTCCTCATCATTCTTTTGTGCTTTCTCTTCTTTCTCTTCATCTGATTTCTCCTCAATTCTCTTCTCAAGTTCCTTTAAAACGGATGAAACATAGAAAACTTCTATATGCCCTGAACACTCATTTTCATTTTAAGATAAAAAATTACAAAGATGAGAGATTAAGCCCATGTTAAACAAAGAATGATGAACTTACATCCAGTTTTAACAGAAGAGCCTTGTCATCTTTTCTTGAAACCTTTGTGGATTTCTTCAAATCTATAAGAGTTCATCTAATTGAGAAGGAAGAAATGCACGGATGTGGAAATACTAAGGAAAACATTTACCAGATCTCTTTCGTATGGTTTTCTTCTGGGCCTTCAGTTCCACTGGAAGACGGTTCCAGTCTGCAAAACAAGTCTGTGTGACCGTGGCATAATGCCGCCATCTAACCCGCACAAGTCCGAGGTCTTACCTGGTGTCCAGTCCTCATCCTCAATTTGACGGCATTCTCTTATGTACTTATCCTTATACCGTTCAACACCTAAGAACAAATTACAATAACCAGAAGCAATAATAAAAAGTATTTCTTTTTTAATAAAAATGTGATTGTGGTTGTGCCCAATATGATAGTTAATCTGTGACGGCAGGACTCGCCTCTCTTGCCGAAGGGGGGTTTGATGTTGAAAGGTAGACCCTTCATTCTGCCCCTGATCTCTTGTTTCAAAGCCAACATATAATCTTCGTCCTCACCAGCTTTTAAAGGCACCGGTTTAAACTCAGTTTGCTATAGAGCCAATAGAAAGGATGCTTCCATGGTGCTGTTTCACATCATGCCAGGGGCTTACAAGATACACAAGACGAGCTTTACAGAATAATGATAATGCTGCATATCAGAATACGAGCCTCCATCCGTGGTGTTTACAAACAAAAATAATAATAACCCATCAAATACATCAATATTCTGATGCTTACAGGAAATAGAGCTCGTGGCCCTAGCTGAGTCTCAGGCATGGACCCCCTGGTGATGCCTAGTGACTCGATGTTGAAGGTAAACGCTGCTACTCCTCTTCCTCTCCCAGCCATGTTGGACAGACTTTCCTGGATTCACTCAAAGAGAAGCAAAAAAAATCATGATAAACTACGTTGTCCAGAACAACATCGAAGTGTGTTGCAAATAAGTGTAAACTGGAATGATAGCGTTTGTACACGTGATAAAAAGCCCGAGACTAAATTACCTGCAGCAGAGCTCCTCGGGTAAGTGCGGCAGGTGAGAGTTTGAAGGCGTTCGCAGCTGATGGGCTGTGCTTGTTTTATCTCCACCCAACGGTGGATGACATCCCGCCTCCGTCACACGGCACGTCCTCCCCCGGTGGAGGGTGTGAGCTGCCGCCATCGCACCCTTCGGCTCCGTCGCGGACGTGTGTGTGTTTGTGTGTGTGTGTGTGTCGTGATGTCTGCCACCGACTGGTACGCGCACAAATCCCTGGAAAACGGAGTGTTTTGGATCCAGGAGCGCTTTTACGAGTCGGGGAACCGGGCGAATATCTGGCTCGTTCGGGGATCTCACCAGGACGTGGTGATCGACGCCGGCCTGGGTCTGCGGAGTCTGCCCGAGTACATCAGCGCTAAAGGTCTACTGGGAGACGGTGCCGGCCGGAGGAAACCGGTCCTGGCCATCGGAACCCATGTGCATTTCGACCATTCGGGCGGACTGCACCAGTTTCAACAGGTGGGCGTGCACAAGGCGGAGGTCGATGCCTTGGCCAACGGGGACAACTTTGAGACGGTGACATGGCTGTCTGACAGCGAGATCGTGCAAGATCCGTCACCCGGCTGGACGGCCAGGCGGTACCGGGTGAAGGCTGTGCAACCAACCCACATCTTACAGGATGGTACGTCGTCCTAAACCCGCAATCTGCCAGGTGTTAATGCGGTATTTTAGCTCTGACTTCATTCTGACCAGATAGGGAAGGATCGAACTAAATCAGATCTGCGTGGGTCTATAAAAGGAGCGTGCCTGTAGTTCCTGTAGTGGTTAATGTAGTTTCCCCGGGTTGTCTTGAGTAGTCTTGAGACGGTTGTCTGCAGTTAGGACCCAATAACTGCAGCAGGCCTCTCGTTTGAGCATTATGTTATGCATACTCATGATGACCAAGCTGTCGGTAGGCTACAGGCAGTTTGCTTTTTGGATGAAATGTTCTTATACACCTTTTTGAATAACAGATGTAGAGTCCAGTTATGTGAACCTGAATAAATGCCAAGTGTCTTTATAAAGAAACATTCGTTTGTGGACAGAAATAATATGCGACCGATTTGCCATTGGTTAACCACAAGAGGGCGCGCTTGCTAGCAGCGTCTCCAGTCATGTCCAAAGACCTCAGACACACCCCCTCTTGCGTCTATGTAATGGATTCATGGCTCTATTAAAAGATTGGGTTAGGTTAATTTTGTGGATCTATTTAAAGATTGCCTTAGATTCATTTTAATCCAAATGCATTATGAGGTGGGAAGAAATGGGTTGAGATCATTTGAGATTCACATTTTCTCAGCAGTACAGCTGCTATTTCTGTAACAGCTGTTTATCTTATGTCAGATTCCTAGTGTTACAAAACACCTTTAAATTGCAGTGTAATGATTATAATAACATCTAGGCTCAATTTAATAATCTATCCTTTCCTTACCTTTGCTGCATCGTGCTTATGCAAATGTAAAATGGAATTATTATTATTTTGGACACAAATCTGCAGTGACAAAATAGCACAGTACACTAGATGTGTAAACTATGGGGGACGTGTGGATCCCATAGTGCCGCGTGGCTCAGGGCTCCGCCCCCCTTCAGAGCTCCTGGCGGTAGCGACCCGCGTTCAGAAACATCCATCCGCCCCCCTGCTCCTCACCTCCTCTTGCTCTTCCTCCCCCAGGTGACGTCATCAACCTGGGCGACCGGCAGCTGACCGTCCTGCACCTGCCGGGACACTCGCGGGGCAGCATCTGCCTGCACGACCGGGACAACAAGGTTCTGTTCAGCGGGGACGTGGTCTACGACGGCTCCATGATCGACTGGCTGCCCTACAGCGCCGTCGGCGACTACGTGCGCAGCTGCCAGAGGCTGGTGGAGATGGTGGAGCGCGAGGAGGTGGAGCTGGTCATGCCGGGCCACTACAACACGTTCGGGGCCACGAGGCTTCAGCGGCTGGCCTCCAGCTACATCTCCGGGGCAGGGACCTGCCACAGGGTCTCCACCTGCGCGTTGAAGTCCGTCGCCAGCATCGCCCTGCGAGCTTCCAACTGCTGCCCCGTCCGATGTTAGACGGGAGGACTCTCGCTCCAAAACGGCTCGCTCCCATCCTGAACCTGCTGAGCAATGCAAGCTGGTCGTTTGGAAATGTTCAGAGCCCTTTGGAAGTCTGGCAGTAGCAAGACAAATTTGGAAGGTATAATTGTGGTGTTTACAGTGTTGGATTAAAAAATTTAGGAAAAAAATTGAGGTGCTGGTTGAGAATTTCAGCCCTTGCGATTTCTGGCTGTAAACGTTTTGTTGTTTTGGAATGAAAGCACAAAAGTGAATTTTGTGTTCACTACCTCATATCATAGCTGATAACGGGGACAATCGTTAAGTAAATTAGTGTCCTGTCTCATGCATGCAATAACTACAGAGAGCCGTTGGTTAAATGAAATCAAGCCGTCATGGCGGACATGGTGGGTGGGGATAAGCAGGGTGTGTGTGCCCGGTAGCTGATGACACCGACATCTTTAGCCATGATGTAACTGAAGGTCATCCGAGGAAATGCCTGCCCAACGCTTCTCTGTAATCTGAAGCAGACTGCCGTGACTGTCGTGTGGGAATAGACAGAATGTTTTGGCCTATAGGAAACTCCAGTCTTCTGCTCAATATGAATAACATAGTCAAGCCTTGCAAGTGGTCTGTAACGTTTGTGTATGTTCACATATAATGGGTTGTAAAGATTGCTTTACAATTTTAAGTATGGTTTTAAGTGTGATGTGAGGGGTATAAAAATATCTAACTCATGATGATTGTTCAAAAACGCAGTGTTTTAAGTGTGAAGTAAGGGGTGAAGTAAGAAGTAGATGTATCTTAATATTAGTATATTTATTTACCAAAATGAATGTATTTCTGTACTCTGAAATAGACAGTGAGAGGGGAAATGTTGAACAGAAACAGTGCTGTTTATTGATTGGAGGTCATTCTCAGCTAATGGGGAGACAGTGAACAGAATAGACACTGTATAGACATTCACAGCAGGACAACGTCCAACTAATCTGCACACTCCTTCATCAGACAAAAATTTAGCCAAGCCTGCAGTTTGTTTAACATTGATCTGAAATCGGTGACGGGGCAGTTTCTAACATGGTCAAAGGTTGAACGGTCAAATGGGCAAGTTTGGTTTATTTTGCATGCCAAAGCAAACTTTGCATGCATCATTTCCAGAGCACAGATGGCGAGATTGAGCTAACTGAGAGGAATAACCGTCTGGGTGATGGTCTGTGCTAAAAAGCCTATATAATCAATACATTTATTGACAAATAAGAGTTTTTCCTTACCTGTTCCTTGTAGTGTTATATGCAACTCTTTCAGTTTTGTTTGTTTTCCAATAACCATTTTGTTACTTTTTTGTAACTTTGATTATTAATTTTCGCCCCATACGCTCAAACAGGTGTTTTTTTTTTCTGTTTGATATTCTAGTAAATGCTTAACGTTTCATAACATGCACAACACATTTTCCTTCTCTCCTCCTCCTTTCCAACATGTAAGCACAGATGTATTCTTTTTCTTTCCAAAATGTATTTGGCAAAGTGAGACTCGTGAGACTGGGAGTGTGGGCCAGGTTTCCCAGCATTCCACTGGAGCAGCCTTAACCATGCAAGCACCATGAAAAGATCAACACACACACACACACACACACACACACACACACACACACACACACACACACACACACACACACACACACACACACAGAGCAGGAGTGCACTTTACAACGTTATCTTTTTTTTTTTTTTTTTGCATTATTCTTCCAAGAAAGTGTTAAATTGACATGTAGAGCACATACAAATGTACCCTGTTGCCAAGTATCAAAGAGTCCCACATGTTGTTTTATTGTATTTCTGTGAAATTGTTCAATTTTTGTGAATATCCCAAGGGTAAAATCCTACGCATAATGTCACAATTGGAAATGAGATGTTTGTAGATGAATGAAAGTGCGTAGTTTTCGTGTATGGCGATGACCTTGCTGCTGAGGTAGACTTGAATATTCAATATTGTATGTTTGAGTTGTGTTTCTGCTCAGGAATCCTGTGTGAACTGAGGTGTGAGCAGAGCCATATCGTACCAACACTACACAGTGCCTCTGTCTGCTTCCCAGGTGATACCTCAAAATGCTGTCACTGCAGCTGTTTGACTATGCAGGCACTTGTTTAAAAAAATATATTCGCTTGTAGTTCTAAAACGTGCTCTACTGACTCCTTAAATATAAGTTTATAATAATCACTTTTTTAAACAAATGTTATTTACATTTTTCAGCATTTAGATTTTCTCCAATTACCAATAGATACTTTCCAAATTTGACACCATCTATGATTTATTTTGATTACCTTATTTCTACCTTTTTTAGTAGGAACCGTATCTACTGGACAAAAGTTTCTTGCGAACCGTCTACTTTGCTATTGTACCCATCGCATTGCTACCACTAGAGGGAGACATTGCCTTTGGTATTTTGTCCATGCCAAAGCCCTTTCAGAGCGAGCACTTATTAAAATAGTATACCATCAGACAAAAGACTGTGTTTTTTTGGCTGCCTACCACTCATCTTATACTTCCAGACATTTGTAAGTTGGCATGCTTCTAATTTTTAAAAGCTGAAATTTTCGTACACGTCAATAATCACAAGCAAAATTCCCTCTAGCTAACAATGATTGATTGGGTGTGACATTAATTTCCTCATAAAACTCCTTAAATATTTTTGGCAAACTTCAACGTTGGCAATGTCACTGAAATACATACATTTGGCAGCCATGTATCAGGTTGAAATTCAGAGCTAATGTTTGACACGGCTCTCAGTCAGGGTAAATTGATGGCTGTTGACAGATGACTAATTATATCCAGGGGACTCTTTGTCTGACGTGTCTTGGGAGAGGTAATTACTGTTATTTTTAAAAAGGTGATAGGGCTTCTATGAAAGGCGATTGTGTTACCAGGGGAAAGAGAACTGGATCTGGCGAGGCAGAACTCTGCAAGAAAGAACTCATGCTAGATTTTGGTCAGCTTATGTGACAGAAGTGCAGAAAGTTGAACAGACACACAAACGTGTTCCAGCCGCTCATGTTCCCAAGCCGCCGGTGTTCTGCAGGAGCCGGATCAACTCCGGCTAAACATTTGGAGAAATATTCCCGTTTTCTTTTGTTCGTGGCTTAAACTAACACAGATACAGTTGGGGCCTTTTGCTCAATCCAGTCACACAATTTCCACTTCAGAGAAGAGTGCTGCGAAGCTAGTTTGCTAAAAAAGAGAGTAGAGATGGGGGAAAGAAAGAAAGCACATAATGAAAGAAACGATCAGGACATGCATTTTTTTATACAAAATAATAAGTCCATGCCCAAAAAGAATCTGCAGGCACTGAACTCACCATCACTTTCATATAACCATAGCCCTGAAAACAACCGAGCTGTGATGTCTCTTCGTGTTAGCCCAAGCGCCAGAGTGCTGGTGACTAATGTGCCAGCCTCCCCTCAACTGTCCTCCTCTCCTGCTGCCTGGTTTTTTCCTCCCCTCTTCAGTAACAAGACATCGTGTCCCGCAGGCAGACAGACGGACATCTGATGCGCGGTCGGCCGCGAGGGGAAAAGCACCGTTCGGCGCTCAGCTGCACCCGGCATTAGTCGCTAATTGACAGGCCCTCTCTGCCCGCCGGTAGGCCCGGCGTGACGGGCGTGGGAAGGGGCCGGGGTGAGGGCACATCGGGGAAGCGTCAATCACGGCCGGCTTGGCGGCACGCAAGGCCGGCGGCGGAGCTGTAATCTGACCCGGCCGGGTCGGGCCGGGCCGCGGTGCCCTGGAACGCGGCGGGGCGGATCTGCACCGTTTGCGGTCGACCCGGAGTGGGCACCGTTGCCTTCACGTCGTCCAGGGACAGCCACTGCTGATCTTAACCGCTGTGAAAGAAATGGCACAGCTGGTCTCAGATCAGCGGGCAATGCCAACCACCCAAAGCGTTTATTCTTTATTATCATTCGGTGAACTCTGCAAACGGCGTATTTCATGCCTTCTCCGTCGTTCATCCTCTCCCCGTTCGCTTTTAATGCCATGTGACAAGTGTTGGGGATTAATTAAACGTTCGGGAGGAGAAGAGAGCACTGGCTGGGGATGAAATCCCCACAGCTCGGGAAGCGCAGACGGCTGGATGGGGCGCGTCTGTGCCCAGCCTCCTGCTGCGGAGACCGGCCAGTCAGAACGCTGCCGGCAGGGGGAAACGAAGTCAGTCAGGAGCGTCTAGGAGGTTTTTTTTCACATTGGCAGGGTTGTCCAAGACCCTGGCTGACAATACTTTCAGTTTAAAATAGAACAGAAGGACTGTCCCTCTTGTCTCACAAAATGGGTGTTTCGGATTTGGCTGCCGGGTAGTTTTCAATAGATGTAGGCCCATTAATGTCTCCTACTGGGGTATTATCTTTGTATTGTTCACAACTGTAAACACCCGCTGTTGGCGTCTGTTTGCCTGTTGATATTAGTAGAGGAGATGGTTGTGGCCAGCCATAAGCAATTTCCACTAAATGAGAATGGGTTTTTAATGTTACTGAGAAAGGCCAGTCTTATTGTACAGGCCAGATGAAGCAAGGAGATAGATCATGAGTTCCTTGCCAGTTATTGATGGCTTAGCAAAATGCAGTATTACATCACACAGGCATCTTGATTAGCTCTTAAAAAAGGAATTAAAACAACAAAGAATACATTTTATTATTGCAGTCCCCTAACGTTCAGGGCACAGTTCTCACAAAACTCTTAAATAACAGAACAATGCAATGGCAAAAGAAGAGTGATTCACTGTGAGCAGATGAATCAGATACGCTAAGCACAAAACTGGCAAATCAGACATGAAGGTTCATTTCCCTCCAGTGGACCCGAGCACAGATCAACAATGAAACTCAGGGATTAGACAGTCGTTCTGTCTTAGAGAAAGGAACATGTGTTAAAAAAAAAAAACATATTCCACTGGTTTGCAAAAGCTGCCCACACTTTCATCTGCTAGATCCTGGTCATGATTTCCATAAGGGGGACTTTACTTTCATGATACCATTTCTCCTTTCCTACACCCTGAGACATCACGTCACTCCATTCATAGAATTTCTTTTCGTTTCTGGGTGACTGATCTGTTTTATGTTGTAGGAGGACCACTAAAGCGCTAGGAACCAGAGGGTGATGGCGGAAGCTGTTAATTAACGGACATGACTGAATCAGAGCAAATTCCTCCAGTGTATTCTGCAGAAAGGAAGAGAAACAATGTTTGCTTTGAGAGGAGCAAAGAGCATGCTGTCCTCACTTCATCTCCAAAAAGATAACACTCGGAAGTTTGTCCGCTCAAAATGTACCGGCATCTTTCAAAAACCGAACAAGCGGCTTTACTCTTCGTTAGCGACTTCTGGAATTGAAGTCGTGGTCGGGCTCTTTTTTTTATTTTTTAATTTTCATTTTATTGGATTTTTATTTTTACCACCTTTTTATACATTTCCACTGAGTAAATTAGACAGCTCGCTGAAATGAACTTTTCAGGTTTCCATGGAAATTATGCGAAGGAGAGAGGTTGTGGGGTGGTGGTGGGGGGGGGGGGGGGGTCTTCTGAGACTCACTGTAAAGCTACAGTGCTGATTTGTCTTATATATGTTTTCTTTGAGCTTGACATGCCTGCACTCTGATGTAGTCTATATGTCCTCAAGCCTACGCCCATCTCCAAACAATCTGAGCATGAACAGCCTTTTTCCACTGCTGAAACCACAACATCTTGGCAACGTCCTGAGCCGTAATCTTACACTGAGCAGTTATACCATACCGTCTCAACTGTTCATATATCTTCGAGTGTTAAAATTCTGTGAGAATTCTGTGAGAAATCGATGAGAAATCTCTTGGATATGGTATCTAAAACACAGTAAAGAAATTTAGGTACCTCATGGGATATTGCTTATAAACTAATTACTTGGGCTCCGCAGACCCCATCTAAGGTTGAACTCTGTGACACGGTAACTACTGTCGACACTCATGGCACGCAATTATCCTTCCTGTGAGGGGAACGGAGACAACAGGCCTTTTGGAGTCGACGTTCTGGCAGGTGAGTGGGCGTCAGGTGTCCGGGGGCTCGTGGGCGAAGCTTCCTCGCGACACTCACACAGCACCTTTGGCTGCGCACCTGCTGCCAACCGCCTGGCCTTCCACTCGACAAATTTCAAAAGTGGAAATAATGAAGAGGTGCCTCCAGGCTTGTCCGGAAGGAGCCGCGGCGATGGAGGGAAGAGCGGGACGAGACTGGGCCGCGTGTGGCCCGGCGGGAGCCCAGCCAGAGAAGACCTGAGCTAATGCGAGTTTAGAGCAGGCTTGTAGGCGATCGAGTGCATCAAGCAAGCGCGGTTCTTCTGGTTCTTCCAGCTTTAATCTGATTCTCACGAGGAGCTACAGTGTGTTACGGCTGATGGAAGCAAAGCGGTCTCGGTACCTGATTTCTTTTGAGCTTACGTTCTGGAGCAATCAGTAATGAGAGCACTCACAGGTCCACGGACATTTTGTCTGGAGCACGACAGCTAATTTACGATTTCATGTTCCTGCCAAAAAAAGACGTTCTTAGGAGAGAAAATGGCTCCCTCTCAACCTTGTCACAAATGCTTACTAACAGAGTTAGGCAGACGTGAACCGTGTCTGTGGCGTAATTTGAAATGTCACCCGCTATCGTGCAGCTGACTGATAGAGGGCAAAGAGCTAATGATTAATACCGCGATTACATGGGCAAGGAGGGGGGAAAAAACGAAAAACATGGGTGCCAGCCTCGCCACGGAGGCGGCGTGCTGAACATGGCCGATAGCAGCGGCGTGAAGGCAAATAACCCGGAGAAGAAGCCACTCAAATCCACTTTCAGTAAGATGCGTAGAGCACAGAGAGCGCCATGCCAATAAATAATGATGCCATACTGCTTTGCTGTGGCTGGATATGGTGAATATAATGGGGGAGGGGGGGACGGGGGAGTGGGAGGGGCTGGAAGCGTATCTGCAGCTAACAGCATGGACGCAGGTATTTTAGGCGATTTTTTGACAGGGCTAAAGAGGAGGCCGTCCGGATTACCGGTTGTGTAACCTCGTTACATCATTGCTCGAGTTTCTGGAACTTGTTTAAAGTGTGCCTAGCAAACAAGGCCATTGGCTGCACGCACGGAAGGAGATGCCGTCGTGTGAAGTAGCTCAGAACGTTTTATCTTCAGTCCAGCTTGCAAGTAAAACCTTGCGGGAGGTCATTTCTGAAAGCTGGCTACCTGCTCTAGAACGATGCACGATCAAATAAATCTAACTCTCCGCCATAGTTACCACAACGATCACAGGAGCCCAACACTCGCAAAGAAGTTAGCTGTAATTGCGGTGATTCGGTGACTCACCCAGAATGCCGAGCGCTAGACGGGTCACCATAATACGAGCCACATTTAGGGCTTAACCAAACAAGCGCAGTGGGGACGCGAACATAAAACCGTCAGGACGACCCTCATTAGCGCGGCGCGGTGTTCTTTCGGAAGGCTTCCGCGCATGAGGTCCATGATGGCTTCCATATGCTTCCATCCGCGGCACTCTTTAATAAACGGCATTGCATTACTTAAAGTTGGGGGGGGGGGGGGGGGGGTTAATGCCAATTGGACAGAAACCTCAAGTGTTTCTCTAATGCGCTTGACATGCCTAGGATTTCCTTTTTAACGGAGCGCTCCGTATTGGAAGGGTGTGGACGGCAGCCATTGGGGGAACTGCAGGCCCGGACCCTCTTCCTCCTTCCCAGAGCCAAACTTTCCATGAGTGCAGTGGAGTGAGCAATAAAGAGAGCAGTGGTGCTGATTATGGGATGGTGAGCTCACTGATGAAGGATAAAAAGAGACAGACAGACAGACATGAGTAGCTAAGCTGAGGTTCACATGCAGAGACTGAAGTAATGATTACACACACAGTATATACAGTATGAACAAGAATCCAGTCGTGTTAAGCTCGGTGTTGCCGATCTGCTGATCCTAGGAATCACAATGGGAATTGTCGAGACGAAGAACCCAATTAGGGTCCGGCTCACAACGTACGAACACAATCTCCCTAAAGCCCCAGTGGAAGAGAACAGAACGCCGCACGAGTCTCAGGAGCTGCGCTGCGAGACGCCACAGTGGTTCTTTGGGTTCGCTTGATGTGTTCGCCAGGAGAAAACACGGCACACCGCGTCCTGTCACATTTGCTCCCGTCGCCATCCGGCCACGGCCTGGGAGGGCCAGCCGGATGTTTGTCAAAGCGACAGGCCCTGGCGCCCGTGGCCGAGGTGTTGGGGGGGGGGGGGGGTGGAACAGGGCCCATCCCAGCAGCCGGTGTACGAGGCCCCGCCGGGAGCCCCAACGACACCATGTCCAAGTGTTAGCAGATGAGGCACATTTCCGACGTGCTAATTCGAGGCGTCAGCTCGGCCATGAAACCATTTCCTCTCGGGCCCTGGTGCCAGGCGAACACCTGGCTGACGGCGGGGTCATCATCTCCAGCACGCAGAGACCACCCGTGACCCCAAAAGCTCATGGCAACACTCCACAATGACATTCCACAGAGCTGGCGAGGGAAGGAGATGCAACTGTATCTTCACGCCAAGTCTTCTGACAGCCAGCTCAACGTGGTCATTTTACTGGTTTGAATAACTCTGAATTTAATTTCGGCAGGGCGGTTAAAAATAATAAGATGATTACAGTTTTGAATATTGTTTTTTTCCAAAATTCATAAGAATGGAAAGGCAAACAACTGGAGATGTATTGGTTTTTACATCATGCTGTTTAATGAATCCATTTGCTGAGGTTATGACATCTACATTTTTACAAGGACACTTTACAAGGGTCTTGCATCAGAAAATCTACATTATGCTGTCACTGACTTCAACCTCATGACAACAGACACCGCAGTGACTAACACAGCCCCTGTAACTATTTTAAAAAAATGAACCTCCCACACACTACTTTTTGCAATTTGCTACTGTAACCTGCAATAATAATGTCCTTCTTCTTGTCTCGTGCACGCTCACTCTCTGCTTGGAGGACACGGCTCGAACTCGAACACGTTCACACCGGCAGGACGGATTTTGGCCCTGTGTGGACAGGTGGAGTGACTCGGAGAGGGACAGAGAGCAGCGTGGGAGTGATGGGGATGCTGCCGCCACGGCAACGTGTCTCCTCCCTCCACCGCCGCCACGGCAACGTGTCTCCTCCCTCCGCCGCTGCCGTGCCACTCGGCAGTAATGTTTAGGATGGCTAATCGGACAAAAACTCAAACTGGACAGAGGTTCTGTTTTTGTGAAATGACACCAAAAAAGTTTAAATGGTCTTTCAGTATTTAAAAGTGTTTTAATGGCGTTACTGCTGTTTAGTTTGTATTCTCAGTAAAATCACACACATTAAGCTAGAAGTTCTATAAGATGCCAACTAGCCTGATGACAGGAAATTTGACTACCATAAATCATTGGTTGGTAGAGACGGGAACATTTAAAATACAGGATGCACATTACAATGGGTCATTCTTTGAAAAATATACATATGGAAACCGTGATGTGTTTTATATTAAAATAAGTGGTAACCACATAATAGCTGAGCACTGGACTGAAAGATTGCTTTGGAACGTATATTTATATCATTGCTTTTACTGTCCACCACAGTAGACCCTTCGTATTGTATTTAAAACTTTGGCTCAAGACAATCTATTCTGCAGGTGTTGCTTGGCATGTTGGACAGAATAGAAGGTCCAGTGTGTGGCACCTCAGATCACCATCTGATGTTCCGGTTTTAAAAATACTTTCAAAGTGGAACAGTGTTTACCACTAAATAAGGACAGGGCATAGCAGTGAACCGGCATCATACTGCAAACAAAAAATGTGATGACACCCCCCCCCACACCCCCCATGTGATGACTTCAAAGCTATTCTAAGCGTTTGGGCAATTAGAAAGAAATTTACAAGGGATTAGGAATGAGTACCGCACCTGGCTGAATCACAAACACATGCACACTGTGAACAAGAGAGAGAGAGAGAGAGAGAGAGAGAGAGAGAGAGAGAGAGAGAGAGAGAGAGAAGGAGAAGCCCTGTGCCCTAATCCCTGTAACATTGTAAAAACCTGGATTTGATATGATCCAAATTTTGCAGTAATTTAATCATATTGTGGAATAACAAAGTGCATACAAAGCTAGGATCCGCTTGTCATGATGGAACCTCTGTTATCTCATCCAATAGGATCATTCGGAGCCCCGAATCTAGTGTCACTAGGATCTCTGTCTGGAAGGACAGATTTCCTGTAGCCTAATTTAACATGCTCTGTACCATATTTATTAATAATCGTTGGAAATTTATTACAGAAGCCCCAAGGGGGAAGTCCATGAGTGCTGGCTTCTCTCTTAAATTCCCTTGATAAAAAAAGGCCATATATCACTAAAAATGGCCTCCGAAACATAATTCTTCCTCTTGTATCAGCAACGTCGGTATTTAGCAAAACATATTGTTAGAATCATATCAGTTATAGTCTACATCTCAGTACATTTGAATTGTGTTACTTAAAGAAAGAGAAATATAACACTTCTTCTATATTAAATTAAATATAAATGTCCAATCATTCAAGTTTTAGACAGATATTGTTTGTGTAAATGAAGTGTAACGTGTAATATTTTTATATATATATTGGAGTACATGTACAGTGAGTCAAGCATACATAAAGCAAATGTATTTTGATTTTATTTTGTAATTTTGGCATTTGGATTTGGTAGTATATATATATAGATGGTTTGAGCGTACTTTGTTAATGTTTGTGTAGGATGCGCGCACAGCTGCTGTGCTCTGGAGGAACACAAGGGGGCGCCCTTATCCTTCCCCTGTGAGGACCGGCGCGTTGAGAAAAAGTCCTGTGCAGGCCCCCTCCCCCTCCCCCTACAACCCCCCTCCACGACAACTCTGGCTAACGGCGTGCCAGCAGGCGCGTCACGGCGACCTTTCTAACGTGTGTCAGTAATCGTCACGCAGACGCTGCAATGCTATGCCATCCTCTCGTAGGCTGTTAAGGCGGAAGAAAAAGGGCTGAACAAAGGATCGAAGAAGAGAGTAGTGCAAAGAGAGAGAGATTGAGAGAGAGAGAGAGAAGGAGAGAGAGAAGGGGGGGGGGGGCACAGCCTAGCCAGGCTTTAACACTTGTTCAGTCCTCTGGCGGTGGAGGATTTGGTTTCTAATGCCTGTGATTTCTTTCCCCCTTTGTGAATTAATTAGTCTTTGCCAGTGCCGGCCACATTTGTCATTTGAATTTATGCTAATGAGGTCTGAGGGCTCCTGGTGGACCTGATAGGCCCGAGCAGCTGCCTTCAGCTTCCGGGGGCCTCAGTCTCTTTCCTTCCTCCCATCTCTCTCTGTCGCCCCCCCCCCCCCCCCCCCCCCCCCCCACCTTCTGCTCTGTTCTTATCATCTCCACAATCCTCAGTAGCCTGGACTCTCTGACCTGCCACTCTACGGTCGGTTTGGGGGGGGTACAATGTCCTGTACTGATAAGGCAGCTTAGTGTCTCCACGTGGGGAAGTGGGTTTACAGACCACACACATTATTTGTCTCCTCAAGTGGAGGTGATCGACATTGTTTCTTGGACGTTTCCAACTTAAAACCTGTAGGTGAACACGTCCCTATCTAAACTCGTATTACAGGTGACCAAGCTAATGATTTCAGAATTATTTGTTCACGGAGAATACGAATGTATAAATGTGAATGTGGGTTCAATGTTTACAAAGGGACAAACATCTCAGTTTGTCATGTGTTCAAACAATGCCTAAAATAACAGATTTTCAGTAATGGGCTGAAATTATTTAGAGGGCGTTTTTGGCAGGCCCAAATGTCTGAGTGCCTCAATCCTATATTCCTCCTTTAACACAGTTATGCGAATGGTGAGTGTGGACGTTTGGAGTGGCAGGTAGGGTTACAATGAACAGAAAGGAGTGAAATGCATATTTGAATGGCACAGATGTCTTTCATTGGAGACATGAATGAAAGTTGTTTTTAGGGCCAGCATGATAGAGTGGCGAGTTTATAAATAGGGTGGAAGGAAAGTGGTGTCTGAAACGAAGTCTGTGGGCCCTGCATCATATATAGCCGCACATTTTTCAGGAAATCTCTCTCTTTTTCCCTTTTCCTCTTGCTCTCTATGTCTGTCTCGTTCTCCCTCTCTCTGAAAGCAAAAAGCTGTACTTAGAGACTGGGGGCCATCTTGGTGGCATTTTTTGTTTGTTTGTTTGTTTGTTTGTGTTTGTGGGGCGGAGCTGTGCAGTAAAGTCATGATCACCTGGTCAGGCCACGCCCCCACCCATGCCTCCCCCGTCCAGGGTCTGCCGTGAGCATCACTCTGAGCATGTGCCGCTCACAGGGGATCGTTAAAGGGCTGGAGCTGCGCTGAACGTCCACCACGTGGACTTCTGCTGTTCCAGAAGAAGTGAACCGCCATTTCAAACGTTTGCACTTGAGATGTCAGTTAGCTCCTCTGATGAGAAGAGTTGTGGAATGTGAGGGTGCACCACAAGGTCTTGTTCTGGGTTTACAAAGATCAGCTGTCATGCCTGTTTTCTTTTTGTTCAGCACTTGGACAGTGGATAAAGAAACTGTTTTCCCTTATTTGTACCTTTAACGGCTGCCTAAGATAAAGAAACAATAAGGTGTGCTTTTATAAAGTGCTATTTGTCTTCCTGTTACAGAACAGGGGGAGAGAGGGGGGAGAGTGAGGGGATAGAGAGAGAGAGTGAGGGGATAGAGAGAGAGAGGGAGGGGAAAGAGAGAGGAGAGGGGAGAGAGAGGGGAGTGAGAGAAAGAAGAGAAAGAGGAGAGAGAGGGGGCGAGATGGGAGAGAGATGGGAGGGGAGAGAGAGAGTGAGGGGAGGGAGAGAGGGAAGAGAGAGAGAGGGGAGGAGAGAGGGGAGAGAGAGAGAGGGGGTAGGAGAGAGGGGAGAGAGAGTGAGGGGAGGGAGAGAGGGAAGAGAGAGAGAGGGGAGGAGAGAGGGGAGAGAGAGAGAGGGGGGTAGGAGAGAGGGGAGAGAGAGTGAGGGGAGGGAGAGAGGGAAGAGAGAGAGAGGGGAGGAGAGAGGGGAGAGAGAGAGAGGGGGAGGAGAGAGGGGAGAGAGAGAGAGCGGAAAAATACTCATGTAATGTGACTGCTGATTGTTAGGCAGCTTCAGAAATCTGCAGTGAAGCCTTTCATTAGAGAAGGAGCTTTATGGCTTAACAGTGCGGGGAGAGGGCGGGGTGATGAGGAAGGGAGGGAGTCTTATTGGCTGACGTCTGGGCTTGATTTGGCCGCATTGTGTTCTTTGAATGAAATGCGGCTCACTGGTGTTACTTAAATGAAACTTGCTTAAGGCCCACGTGCACAGAATGGTCTGCGGTTCTGAACACTGCTGTGGCAGCTGGGTCTGTCGGAGGTGAAATCTGACAGAATTTTATTATGATTTTCATTTAGTCATTATGTTGAACTTTTTTATTTTTTAACTTTTAGCTTTAGGTTCCAGATCCCTCAGTGGACTTTCTGCTTGAATGTGAATTCGTTAAGGTTAGAACTGGTCGCCTAACCTTTTGACTTCTCCACAGGCGTGTGGGTCAAAGGGAGGCAGAGTTACTTTGTGATTTAAATGGCCTCCGTGCGCAATGTTGGAGCGAACATGCATTTACACTCCTGGAAAAAATGTAATCAAATTACACCCAGAACTTTGTGTCTTTATCACTCAGTTCCCAGTGCCTTATAGTGTCTACAGCTATTTGGCTCAACTTCCCTCCACCTACTCCAAGGGAGGGAGATGGAGATGAAGGCTGTTGCTAATGTAATTTGGAGGGAGATTACGGCGTTCTTTTACTGTCTTTAGGGTTTGTGGCTATACTGCCAAAGAGATGTTACTGGGAGAAAACAGTGAGCCTCAGACGTGGCCCCTGCCCACCCTCCTCTACCCTCTCCCCACCCTCCTCTACCCTCTCTCCACCCTCCTCCACCTTCTCCCCACCCTTCACTACCCTCTCTCTACCCTCCACTACCCTCTCTCCACCCTCCTCCACCTTCTCCCCACCCTCCACTACCCTCTCCCCACCCTCCACCCTCCACTACCCTCTCTCTACCCTCCACTACCCTCTCCCCACCCTCCACTACCCTCTCTCTACCCTCCTCTACCCTCTCTCCACCCTCCTCCACCTTCTCCCCACCCTCCTCTACCCTCTCCCCACCCTCCTCCACCTTCTCCCCACCCTCCACTACCCTCTCTCTACCCTCCTCTACTCTCTCTCCACCCTCCTCCACCTTCTCCCCACCCTCCTCTACCCTCTCCCCACCCTTCACTACCTTCTCCCCACCCTCCTCTACCCTAGGAAGCCCAGCGTGAGAGGAGGTGCGAGGGCGGAGACATCTGAGACGCGCTCGCGTAATGGCGTCTGCTAAAGGAGGCATTAGGAGGCGAGGGGAACAGGATGCCGGAGAGGACAGGCGAGAACCGTCTTGGGGCGGGAACATGACGGACGCGTCCCCATGCTGAGCTTTAGCAGCAGCCTGACACACATGTCTTTGTCAGAAACGTCGAGGAAACTCGAAGCCCCCCCCCATCCAGGTGCAGAGCCTGGGCTCTGAGTTCTACCTGCGCCTCCTGCAATGACAGTGTGTCAGAATTTGCACGTGAGCGCAATTATTAAGAATAGGGCCTTTGTCGGATCCCACTGTGAACTAACCAAGATACCAAGCTGCTTCCGTCCTTAATGGACTTGGTTTCTGTGCAATCTTTGCTCTCTTATGTGAGATGCAATCAAAGAGTCTTGTTAACCTTGAACTTTTCGATTGAATGCTCACTGGTTAATGGCCTCCAAACAGACGTCATGTAGTGTCCGACGGGAAGACGCGTTCCCTCAACAGTGAAGCACTCGAAAGCTGCCACCTTTTTCCTTCTTTGATGCTGTAACAAGTGGCCTTTTAACCAAGGACTTGCGTTAAATATCACATCCAAGACAAAGAAAAGATTCAGCATGGACCACTTTGCTGATCGCGTCTTTGGAGAAACTCATAACTGTTTTTTGGCGATCATCATGGCTGTTGGAGCCTTTCCATTGGTAAATGAAGTCTCATTTGGCTTGGGTTAATGTCCTATAGCATGATTTGCCCTCCGAAATGGTTTAGATCTGAACTATAAGTCATATTCTACCCACCACACGCTTGGCTCACATAGACAAGGCTGAAACTGGGCAGAGGAGGGAAATTGATTTTGCTTTGGCTGTCCAGGACAAGAATGGATGTGATGTGGTTTGTGTCTCGCACTGGAACGGAAAAAAAAAACATAAAGTGTGGCGGAGGGTAAATCCCAAAGACTAACAGGGAGCTCGTTAAAGAGGAGAACACCGAGAAGTCAGAAACCCGAGAGTCCAGCTTCATTTCAAAGTGATGTAATGCGCAAGATTCCTAATAGCAACTGGTTGGAGTCCTGTGGCCATGACCCTTTCGTCGAAGGGAATTTGTTCCATTTGGACAGTCCCAGCAATGCCGTCTCCATGTCCGCATGACTCACAGAGACAGAAAAAGCAATCAAGTAGATAAAAGAGTCCTAAAATGTTCAATTGAGTGGGTATAGCACTGAAGTGTGTATTTTAGTCAGTGGGTCATGATATGTAATGTACTTTCTTCCATTGAGAGTTACAAGGACAGTGAGAAGAAGTGAAGGCACCCATACAAATATGGAGCCAGGCCCAGGACCTTCTGTTTTATAAATGGGAAGGTTCTAGAAGTGATTAACAGCGATCCAACAATTGCCTCTTTTGTGTAATGAATTTAGCAATGAACCCTGACAGAAAATAGGTGACATTTTGAAAATACTAAATCCCTTGTTTTGCACAAATTATATTATAGGCCGAGAAAGACCCTTATTTCAGCTACCAGCTTTTGAGGTGAAAGTTCAAGCACAGTGTGAAATGGGGGGGGGGGGCTGGCATCCTCCTTTGTGTTTGTGTACGGTGCGGGGCAGCCAGGACCTGCGGGAGTGTGGCGGGACACGGCCTCCCTCCGCCTTGTCCCGCTCCCGCTAAATGAAGTGAATCCATCACAGAGAAGAAGGGCGTGACAGTGATTTCGAGGGGGCGGGGTTTGGGGGGGGGGGGGGGTGCGCTCCTCAGGATGCGGGGGCGGACGGCGTCTCCTCTGGCAGGAGCTCGTCCCGGAGACAGATGGAGAGGAGGAGAGGAGTGCCCTCCCTGTCTGCCTGCCCTCCCTGTCTGCCTGCCCTCCCTGTCTGCCTGCCCTGCCTGTCTCCCTGCCTCCATAGCAGCTGCTCAGCACCGGCCAGAGCGAGCAGGCCGGGCTGGCCTGGGGAGCACGGCGGGGTGGCTGCCCGGCTGAGGCCTCCCTGGCAGGGCTTCTAACGGAGCGTGCCTCCCTCGGAAGGGGCGGGAGCCTGACGGTGGCCAGACAGACAGGCTTAACTGATGTTTAAAGTGCCTGGAGGCGTGTGGCGAGAGGAGACTGACCTACATTAAGGCGAAATGTGAAGCACAGTGTAGACAGAGCCTCTCCAGCAATTAGAGGCTGCACAATAAGAAGGATGGCTGGGTTGCTGTTTTTCTGGGGTTATTGTTTTTCTTTTGGGGGGGGGTTACTGTTTTCGGAGGATTCCTGCATGAGCGGTGTGCTCAAATCTCATTGTTTCTTAGGCAACTGTAGACAAACACTGACCAGTTTATTTGATAAACAAACATATTTCTTCTAGGAGAGATGCTGCTGTGACCCATTTACAGAACAGCAGTCTCACTCAGAGATGTGGTGCCTGTCTGGACGTGAATTTACCTCGTTGGCTGCATTTGCGATTCACTCCAAGACACGATGTGATAATGTGCGAGTAAACCGAGCATTACAGAACATGAGAACATGTGGGACTTATAGCTTTCCAGAGCAACTACACTCAGCAGAGATCTTCAGCGGACTCTGAACTCAAGATTAGGGGTACATATTGGCCCGGTACAATAAGGGGTGGAGATATTGAGACGCTGACACCTCATCCTCTCTCACCGGGAGGGGGGACACTGTACAATGTTGGTGGCCACACTCTCACCGGGTAAGTCTGTGTGAGGTCTCTGTGCTGGCCTGGAAGGAAGGAGCCCCCGGGTCGCCCTGGGCCCGATGCACCGACAGCTGGAGGAACCGATCCCCGTCCCCGTAGCGATGAGACACCAAGCCAACGAGGGCGTGTTTTTCTCAGGAGTCTGTCCCCGGGTGAGCAGAGGGAAATACGACTTCCGTGACTTTTTCCGTTCTGCTTTGTGGAATTTGTCTCTGCTGTTGTCTGACAAGCAGGGCAGGCGGCGTTTTCGCTGATCCTGACGATGGCGTCTGTCACTGTCGCATGTTAAGTTGTTGCGGAATAAAGAAAGCTGCTCCTGAAGAAAGCCGGAGTGGTTCACTGAAAAGAACATTTCGAGTGTGGTTAACAATCTTCAGTTTGACAGAGGTACAGGGGTCGCCAATAACAGAACAATGCATGGCAAGATGAGTGTTTGTGTGGGTGTATATAGTGGTGTGAATTACACCAAAAAGCTTCCAATAACTTCGCAGGTTTACAGCCTCAGAACACGAATATGGCCCCTGAATGGTGTAATATTGTCTCCAAGCACCGCTGACAGCGATACTGTCCAAAAGGCCTTGAGAGTGTGCATTAGAGCCCCTTTCTACTGACCCATACAAAAGTGCTGCTATGTCCTATGGGCCTTTCATGTGAAACAGGAGGGTAGCCTTAAAAACGTAATTCCGTAACACAGCCAGTCAGCCGCCGTTACCACAGACACTCCGCAGCGCCGCCACAACTTATGTCTCGGCCGATGACACATCCAAATATTTATGGTAATCGCTGCGCCCTTGCTCTGAACACTGCGACTAATTTCAGCCCTTCTCTCCCAGCGCGCATTATCGCTTTAGCAGAGCCGTAATGTAAACACACCATTACAAAAGCACCTTTATAGCACGTGAAGGGGGCGGCGGGGGGGGGCCGGGGGGGCAGGGGGCCTGGGGATAAAAATGAAGGCCCATTCTGGCACTTAGCCGCCATGTCTTATAAATAAGTAATAACCCTGGACATGTAGCGGTTAGTAGCAGTGGAAGCAGGTCCGAACATCGACCCCACCTCTGTTTGCGTTGTGCATATTTCATAAGCCAGGTGGGGGTTTGAGTGTGTGTGTGTGTGTGTGTGTGTGTGTGTCTGGGTGGGCGGGGGGCCGGAATAAAAGGCAGCCACATAAGCGCCTGGTCTGTTCACTGTCACGGACGATGCTACTATTAATAATAGCGGTCTAGGTGTCTTCGCGGCTGTCGAGGGTCCGTGTTGTTTTTTTTTCTGTTTTTCTTGTGCTTCGGCCTTCCTGTGGATGACAACTAAATTGGGGCCCTGCTGTAGCCATTAAAGGGCGGCCTACGAGGACACTGAGCAGGCTGGCGTAGTGGTGTGAGGGCGGGGGCGGGGGACGGTTTTCGGGGGGCGGTCGCCTTGCAAAATGACACGCGGCGTTTCCCTTACAGTGCGCAGGTCACGGCGGGGCTCAATGGCGCCACTGTGCAGCGGGGGCCCCGGCGATATTACTCAGCCCCAGTGATAGTCAGGTTTAATAAGTGCAATCGGGGGGCCGACATTGCCACCGAACGTCCTGGGAAGTGGGCTCACCTTCTAAAGTGATGCGTCCCAATACTGCGTTTGGAGTGTCTCCTCATCCTTTCTCATACCATGAGTTTGTAGCCGTAATAATTAATGAAGATGTTGTGTTCCTAACGTCGATTCATATCCGGATTGGGGGGGGGGGGGGGGGGGACGACATGTTGCTGCAAATAGTTAGAAAAACACACTTACTGCTTCCCCTTCAGAGCTATTGAAGGCATGGTCAACAACTGTCTACCCTGCAGCCTGTGTTAACACCAGACTGTCTCCTCCATGTTTAGGCAGCAAATGTAATGAACAAACATGGCAAGAGTGGAAGATGCCTTTAGAGCCATGCTTGAGTTCCTTTAGAGCCCAGACTGTGTCTTTAGAGCCAACTATTGCCTTTAGGACCTTGTCTGTGAGCCTTTAGGGCCTTGTCTGCGAGCCTTTAGGCCCTTGACTGCAAACCTTTAGGGCCTTGTCTGAGTGCCTTTAGGGCAGGCGTACTCAACTAAATTTGTCCGCGGTCCAATTTTGGCAGATACCTGTGACCTGAGGTCCGGTGCGGCGGGGGTGGTGAACGTAAGTTGTTGAGCGGGGATGGCGAACGTAACACTCGTGACGGAGTGTTTTTTCAATAGCCCTGAAAAAAATGCTACGGTTTTGTTTTGGTCCGTATCCAGTTAATCAGGAATGAGATTGGGTCCGGACAGGACTGTGTTCGGGTCCGGATCCGGACCGCGGTCCGCCAGTTGAGTACCCCTGCTTTAGGGCTTTGCCATTTCCATGTCTTCTTTACAAACCCTCAGCAGAATGGACACAGAAGGTCACGTGTAGAATTACACAATTGTCACATACGAAATGTAGTATTAAACTCATAGACATGTGATCATGGTCATATCTCTGGAGACACTGAGATCCCCTGAGAGACCCCAAAGCCTGTGACATGCTGTGTTCAAGCAAGCAGCCATAGCGCTGGGCACATCCAAGATTTCTGCCATGCTGGGTTCATTATACCTATAACCAGTAGCGAACCGTGACCTTTAAACCTGGGCCCGCTACCCCCCCCCTCCCCCCCGAAATATTTTTTTTCCTTTCTTAATAAACTAAATAAAGAAAAACTGAGACGACAGTACAGCTTTAAAAACGCAATAAACAATAATATCTGTACTAGATAACATCTTAAGCAAAATAAGTTTCCAAACAAAATAAGGTTCACAGCTCCGTGGTTCTCGGAAGCGGAATATGTAAACAACGCGCACGAGGACGTCAAAGGGATGAATCGAAACTAGCTAGCGATGGTGCTAACGACAGCTAGCGTCGCCACAGCGGGCGGAAATTATCATACAGTTAAGCCCGCCCACTAAGAGAGAAGATATGATTGGTCAATTTTGCTGTCATTTGAAACTGGTATTGCGCTGAATTATAACTGCCAGGCCCTCTGTAAACGAACAGCGGGCATCACAGTCCTGATAGGGGGAGACACAGGCTCACAGGCTTCCACTCAACCCCTCACCTTCCAACACAGATTGAATAGACACGGGTGAATATTTTATTTGCTTATATTTTTGTAATTGTTTAGATGTCGAATGTCAAACTGTAAGTAGATAAAATAAAATTGGATAATTATATATATAATGCTTTAAGAATATTTTAGGCCCTCTGAGAGGGCGTAGAGGGCCCTGACGGTTCCCCACTGCCTATAACCCTTATTTTATACCTATAACCCCAGGGACTATCTCAGTTTTGCCACTGTGTGTTAAATGTGTATATTACAAATCATGAATGAGCTTTAAACAATGAACAGGAAAACACTGCCAGTATATTACCCTAGTCTCTCTCTCTCTCTCTCTCTCTCTCTCTCACACACACACACACACAAACATTAAATGACTAACATGGGGTATAGATGTAAGACAGTCTGACAGATATCGACTTATCTATGGAGTTCATTAAAAAATCTTTAGTCATAGATTTTTTTTGAAGATTCAGTATTACACATGCATAAAATAAATGCGTGTGAATAAAATAACAACAGGTATGTAAACCTAGCTTAATTTCTTTTTGCGGATTTTCAGTGGCTTCTAATTGGAAATTATCGTAATTGGAAATATCTGCAGAAATATCAATCCATTCAGGACGGTTTGTAGTTCCCTTTATTAACAGCCAATAAACGCCTTGTAACCACATTTTGGACATAAACCCCCTCTGGACTGACACACAGTAAATATACTGTAACTCTAAAAAGAATATACAGCACACTTGTTGCTTGTTGTTTTGTGTTTAAAATCCTTATTTCTTTAGTTATATGCTGGTCTTGTCTCATCTGACACTCCTGGTATTTCGACCATGAACCATTCCTGTCTTCACGATGCTGGATTTGACCTTACTAAACATCACACTTCTAAGAACTTGCGTCTTGCGTCCGATCACGCAGCGTCACACCATGTGATCATGTGAACACAGTTTCAAACACGTTCATTCACCATCTTGTGCTCTGACACCTTTAAATCCCTCTAAAGAAATCGGTGTTCATACAATACCAAATTTTAACATGCTCTGTTATGACTGGGCGCTACAAAGTGAAGTGTAAAGTGGTGTTATCATCTACTTAGCTAGCTGTTTCGTTCAAATGCTGTTGTCAAAGAATATTGCAATTTCTTTCACCCAGGACAAGCTACTTATATAAAGTGCACATACATCATGTTAAATGATGTACTTGCAACATCAAATGCATGCACATCATTAAATGATCGCTGCATACTTTCACAGAGAGCAGATCTGATTCGCCGTACTACTTAGCAGCACTTCAATGGTCATAGGAATAGATAGACCAGCTATGGATACGAATGGAGATGTGGTGTTCCAAAGAGAGGCTTTCAGTTTGAGTATGAATAATAGAATGTTTTGCGGTGTCTCTAAAGACCGCGCTCTTTCAGGACAGGCTCAGACTAGTGCCCAGACTAACTGACCCTTTGGTAGAACTTTAGCAGAAGGTCTCAAAAACTTAAAGGTGTTTCATTAGGTCCAGGTTCTAGGGTATTACCTTTGGATTAACAACAATCATAGGAATAAAGCTCCATCTACGTAAGGTACATCTACACTATATTGCCAAAATATTTGCTCACCTTCATATGAGCTTAAGTGACATCCCATTCCTAATCATAGGGTTCAATATGACGTTGGTCCACCCTTTGCAGCTAGAACAGATTAAACTTTTCTGGGAAGGCTGTCCACAAGGTTTAGGAGTGTTTTTAGTGAGGTCACATACTAATGTTGGATGAGATGGCCTGGCTCTCAGTCTCTGCTCTAATTCATCCCAAAGGTGTTATATCGGGTTGAGTTCAGGACTCTGTGCAGGCCAGTCAAGTTCATCCACACCAGACTCTGCCATACATGACTTTATGGACCTTGCTTTGTGCACTAGTACACACTCATGTTGGAAACTGTTCCCACAAAGTTGGGAGCATGGAATAGTCCAAAATGTCATGTTATGCGGATGCATTCTTTTCACTAGAACCAAGGGTCCAAGCCCAGCTCCTGAAAAATAATCCCTCACCATAATCCACCTCCACCAAAATAATCCCACACCATAATCCCCCTCCACCAAACTTTACACTCAGTACAATGCAGTCAGACAAGTACTGTTCTCCTGGCAACCACCAAACCCAGACTCGTCCATCAGATTGCCAGATGGAGAAGCGCGATTCATCACCAGAGAACCAGTGGTGCCATGCTTTATACCACTGCATGCAATGCTTTGCATTGCACTTGATGTATGGCTTGGATGCAGCTGCTTGACCATGGAGACCCATTCCATGAAGCTCTCTGTGCACTGTTCTTGAGCTAATCTGAAGGCCACATGAAGTTTGGAGTTCTGTAGTGACTGACGCTGCAGAAAGTTGGTGACCTCTTCACACTATGCACTTCAGCATCTGCTGACCCCACTCTGTCAGTTTACGTGGCCTACTACTTCATGGCTGAGTTGCTGTCGTTCCCAAACACTTCCATTTTCTTATAATACAGCTGACAGTTGACTGTGGAATATTTAGGAGCGAGGAAAATTCATGACTGGATTTGTTGCACAGGTGGCATCCTATCACAGTTCTGGGCTAAAATTCACTGACCTCCTGAAAGTGACCTATTCTATCACAAATGTTTGTAAAATGTTTGGTTTGCATGGCCATGGAAGTGATTGGAACACCTAATACTTTTGGCAATATAGTGTATGTAAGGTTTGCTCTCCAGTATAACTGGGTTTGATGATTGGGTCTGTGGTGGTGTCCCATGTATTTATCATCAAACATCAGATGCTTAAAGAGATTTTATGAGACCCCAGAACAACAGCTTCCAAACTAATACAAACACACAGCAGGGCACTGTGTTAATTACATGTTAGATTACCAAATTAAAGTTATTGAAATAAACTCTTCAAGCTACACTTACATGTAGTTTAGTTGAAGTTTAAATAGTTTAAATATTGCATTATCTTCACCGTTATCACTAGTCCCAATACTAGTGGTCAATTTCCCCAAAAAGGGTTCATTAATAAATTAATATAACAGATTCATTAATAATAAATCAGTAGAAAAAATTGCACATATTTTTACATTTAGTTTGTAAGCTAGTAGGAAGCACTGGATGCCATGGGTTCGCTTTCTAAGAAACCCGCTGTGTTGCTGGGTTTTTCTCTGCGGCAGTTTTCCTCAACAAGGAGGCCAACCACATTAACACCACATTGCAAATATATTAGAATCATAAATTTTTGTGGCTAGACATTGGTAAGGCTGTTCTCTTGATACCAGTACAAAGCTGACGTTTAACGCCGAATTGTTCTATACTCAACCGCTATGCGAAAGATCGGGTTGTGGTTCACTCAGCTGAGAGGGAACCGCTGTGCATTAAGCCACGCCCCTCATTAATCCTTAGGTCAGTGGAACAGTAGTCCAAGAAATCCCTCTTCCTTTCTGCTTTCATTTTCCCAAGAGACCCTGGGTTCTCAACACCCTTATGACGAAGACGTCCAGTCCCTGTGTTGTGGCTTGGGATATTACATAGATAATCTCCTCTCAAAAGGTTACCGTGGATCCAAGGCTATTATTTAGCTTCTCATCGTGTGGCATTTCCAGCCATTGGTCTATAATTACTGCATTCCATGACTGAGTTCATCTTAGATTTGAATAATTGTGCGCTGAAGCAGAGGCAGGCCCAGAGCCTGCACTCAAAGGTCCACCATGAGCAGGGTATTGCCACTGCTTTGCAGGGCCTGGAAGTCAAGTATGGCCAGCGACGGATTTGTCTCACGCTTGCTGAAGTGGCCTCAAAATAAGCACGTCGCTGAGGTGTAACACGCCGCTGTTTTTGTGCCAATTTAATTTTAGTTTTGAAAACATAGTGTGGAGAGGGAAACATACTTATTCTGAATTTTCACTATATTCTGTGGTATATTTGTCATTTCACAATATCATATCGTTTTCATTCCCTGATTACCACAGGAATCAAAGTTAAGTCCGACAAAATTCATATTCCAACCATAAATTCTCTATTATGATATTAAACTGTACACTATGGCTATACAGGGGTATTTTGCATAGAATCTGACACCATCTCTGGAAATATAAACATTTGCATAACCCCATTTTCAATTTCCATGTGAGAAACCAGTAACTGGCATCCTCCATGTTGTTACTTTATTGCTGAACAGTGGGTTATTGTTCCTTTCTTTTGTAATTGTATAGCACGAGCAATCATAATTGTGCGGTAAGTACAGCTCTGGTGACTTCAGGCTTTACTCTGCCATTCAACATGCAGACTATGGGCTTCGGCAGTCAATTTACAGGCCACACAGGGCTGGTGATGTGGTCTGCAAAAGATCCGAGTTTCTAGGCTCACGTTCTAGCTCCCTTAATGTCCTCCTATAAGCTTTTTCTATTTACATTAGCCTGGCTAAATCCTCAAATTTAACCCGCAATCCCAAACTACCATGGCCCTCCATGCAAACATATGAAACTGATCGTCTCTTCCCAGCTCACAACCCCACAGCCATATGCCTTACTTAATCCTATTCGAAAGCCCCAAGTAAGGCTATGCAGCCTTGATGCTAATTCTCTTCAGTGGGTAAACTGATGTCTTCGGGGATGCATCTTGCCGAAGGAGAGGCTTTCTGACCCAAAATCAGCTTAAGCCTAATCAAGGGCACTGTAAGTTATGTCTCCCCACTGCTAGCTCTGTGTGTAATAGATATGCACATGGCGAAGGAGCACAGAGGTCCTTGCTAGCTTGTGGTAATCGATTTTACCTCTGAAGGCCAACTGAAGAGAACCCTTCATCTGCTCTGGTGCTCCAAATTGGCCTGCCAGCGTCATGGGCATCTGGCAAAGGCGGGTCGGCTACATCTGGAGGGGCTTCTGCTATCTCTTTAGCTCTATCATGGCTAAGTCAGTCTGAGTCTCACTAGCCCTGACACAAGCCTAATTAAACCCAATTAGACAAATCCCCTGGACTCCCATATAATCTTCTGGACTGCAGAAGAAGGGGGAAGGCGGGAAAAAAGAGAGTCGACTTGGCAGGCGAAGGAGCAGCATGTCCCTCCTTGAACAAAGTGAACGGGAAGCTTCTAATGTATCAAACACATGGATTAGCGGTTAGCAAGGGAGCAGGAGCAGCAGGGAGATGTGGTTTCATGCTTTCTCCAGGCGGATTTGGCCTCAAACCCAAGTTAGTCTTGCAGGAGGCCCAAAATTCACCTATCCATGTGCGAACTGACATCTGTATATAGATAAGTAAATACACAATCACTCAATTATTTGGTTCAAATAGTCAGGTGATGAGAGCCGTTTTCCACGTTTGTGCAAGGGGAGCCCCTTCATTAAGAAAACAGACATGTTATTTGAGCGCTGACGATTTTGCATCAGGCAGCCAGCTTTATCCGTACAGAACCTGTTTGGGAACTAGGACCAACGTGGACAGTCGTTGGCGCTGTGAGCCCTGTTTTTGTGAATAACCTAATCACTATTCCTCTTGCAGAAGGCCTGCACAACTTTGCTCAAGAAGCCTCTGAGCAGAGGCCCAGCACACATCGCCTCCCTCCAAATCGATGAAGAACAAAAGTTAAGAGAACCCATCTGTCGTTCTCTTCTCCCTGCACATGGCCTTTTGTGTTGTCAATCTCTCAACTCTAATGTTACAAAAGGCTGCAATATTTTCATACAGAGGGAAGATAATCTTGCACTTGACTCCTAATATCAAGTCATTTTAACAGGAGCACTTGGGCCATGAATAATGCACGGGTATTCAAGCTCCACTCTGGCCCGAAAGGAAGTGCTCGCTCCCAGCCCCAGTCACAGGATATCAGCAGCTTATTCATAATTCAGCACACTGGAGCACTTGCCGCTGGCCGATGGGCCTCTTGAAGAGCCTCTTTTGATTTCCTTCCCACACTTTTCACCCGCGCCCGCTCGCACGTGGATGCTCGGGCTCACGTGACCCGTGAATCACAGATGTCTTCATCAAACCCCTATGAGCTTTTCAGAGGATTGTGGGAATTTACAGCGTATGGGTATGTCTGTCGGGTGGGGTGAGGAGTGGGGGGAACTGAAGTGCAATGATATAGCACTGCAGATATTGTTAATCCACTCTGCCCTACTCGTGAAAAGACGAAGTATCTTAAACTGTCATTTGTCACAGTCCTATGGGCCTTTTCATTCATTGTGGATTGACTTGTCTTGTGCGTTTTTTTTGCAGGTGGAAAATTTAGTGTTCACCAAAATGCAAATGCATGGGTTTTTCTTCTGCCTTTTAAAAGTGTTCATTTGAAGTTTATATCCCTCCGGGACTGTACGACGCTGCATTTTGCATGTTCTCCGAACCTTCCTTTGCAGTCACCCTGCGAGGTGACCTACTTGTTTGGGCCGCTCTGTGCTGTGTAATTGCACGGGCCTTGAGCGTCGAGGAGTGTGCCTCTACACGCAGTGGTCTGCATGAGTGGGACGCCGGCCCGGTGGGATGTAACTGAATTCTGACACAGGCATTTGTCAAAAGCCTCTTCCTGCCGTATCATTTGCAGAGCAATGGATCTGCCCTGGCTTTCATCCAAAGCAGTGACTCATTGGTTTCTTGTGGTTTGGAGGACAAACACATGACCAGGTTATCCCTGTGGAGCCGGGCTGTGATGTAATGCTTTTGTGGGCCCTGGACATCTTGTTTAAGAATGATGCAAAAGTACGATTGTACTTGTAACTGTATATAGGCTACGTAATATCTGTTGGGGTTGATGTTTGTATGGATTGGTGCAAGATGGAACATACTGACGTATGAATGAAAGTCCATGTGCTACTGCACAAAAGGAAAATCAACCCTGGAAATTTAGCTTTTCCGTGTTATCTGGATTGGTGAAATCATGTGTCCAGGAGCAGCCGTCAAGCAAAAAAATCAGGTCAAAATGTAGTGCTCACGGGTCCAGAGAGCTGGAGGTTTGGCTGGCCTGGTTTGAGCCTTTGGTCTCCAGATCTCTCTCCAGTTGCATGTTACCGAGCAGACCCTGGAGAAACTGCCCCCTTTCAGAGGCTGCTGGAAGAATCTGTCAGACGGCTCAACATTTTGCAAAAGGGGAGCTGACAGCAGAGATTACCAGACGTCAGAGGGTTTTTTTCACCTTGGTGAGAACAGTCCCTTATTCTACTTTTCATTATGGTTCATTTATAATACACTCCAGGGTGGACAATTTGTGCACAATTTTGAGAGCCTACTTTCACTTCTTTTATCAGTTTATCAGTTGTTTTTGACCACATGCCTGCCAGTGGTTGGTTGTTTTTTTTTTCCAAAGGCAGACCACTCCGTAAATACAGACTCAAGTTTGAATCTTCTGACTCACGCACACTAACAGTGCTTGTCATGTCAAATAAAACATCCTGAAATCCTTTGTCTTGGTCACTCTCTCTCAATTCTCTCTCAATGTTGCCATGTTTTTCCAAGCCTTAAAAATCTTTGTCAGTCCCCTCCTGTTCATTTACATTGGCTGTGAAAAGAACAGTAACCTGTCAGCCTATTTCAAGGTAAAGGCTCGTGTCCTAATTGCTGTCCAACACGCATAAGCATGCCGTGTAATGGTCAGGCAAACATGTTTGAGTATAAGCGCTTGCGTAAAACTACAGTAATGTGGGATTGTGAAAACAGCAGCAGGTCTGTCCTCCGGTGTGACTCGATGCATCGGGGCACACAAGCATGTGTGTCTTCAGCAACTGTCACAAAGGAGGTGATCTTTTGAAATCTGACCTGAGGGAATGTTTAATTAGGACCTTTACATGTTCCAGGCTGACTTGTACTGACACACTCTGACATCGGCTTTCCACAGTGTGCCAAAGCAGCGGAGAAGCACCCCGCGCACACATGCTCTAAACCATGCTGGCAGACTGACGTGCCGTCACAATGACTCTCGCATTCTCGTGTTTAGCGGTTTGATGCATGTTAGCGAAAACCATAGGGATGGGAATGAAATACCGCAGTCTCATTGGGGATCACTTTAGACAAGGTTTAATTTCTCCCCTGTTGTCTATATTTAAAATAAACAATGTGGAAAATGCAGGAAGAATGGAGAGAAATAAAGAAATGCATACTTACTGTGCTGGGCCAGGTGTTAGTAATGTTCTTTGCAGTCAGCACACTTCTACACTGTTAAATATCAGAAATTGGCCTCTGTCGCCTTCAGCATAGAACACTTCAACGTGAGTCTTTTTCGTCCCTCGCGGTATAAACAAGCCCCATTATGGTCTTGATTTCCACCCACCATCAGGCAGCACTGGTCCCAATAACGGGATACTCAGGCTGGCCAAGGTAGGCATTAGGGCTGATGTGGGCTGAGCTGTCTGCAGTTCTGCTGGCCATAGGCAGAAGCAAAATGCCATTAGGCCTGATTGCACTCTCCACCACAGTATAGTGGACATTACTAGATGAGCTGGTTATTTATATGGCGGTCAAGTGGTGGCTTGTTGATAACAATGGCCTTTTTTGCCCCACAGGGAGGGTAAGAAGAGCAAGAAAATGACTAGTCATGGTGCGACTGAACAGAAAGGCTTTGGAGACACTTGACATTTGGAGAATTTATGACTGCATTCCGTAGCGTATGGAAGGAGAAATGTTAGTCATGAGTGCCTAAGTTAACTAGTTCCAAGCAATCATGGCAAAATGTAGAGATCAGGCACAGGGCTGCATACTTTACAGCTAATACTTCATGAAATACCTTTCGGCTTCGCTGCAGATCCAAGATCGGACATTCTTCAGTGTGATGTAGGGCCTAAAACATCCTAGTGAAGTTTGCAATCAGAACGTTCGAAACTAGACAAGTTTCTGTTGTCAGTAAATCCATTGCATCATGGCAGATGGCCACTGTGTTTTTTTTACTTTCCAGGCAAGTCTTTTTTTCCGTTTCTATATGCTTTCAATCAGGCATGCAAAGTAGGATCGTGAGATCCAAATTCCTTGCATAAATGTTTGTGTTGTTGATTTAATTGTCATGCTAATTACTGTGATTGAAGTGATTAAACATTTAAGACTAGGCTTTGAGGAGAGGCATGCAGTTACCATGGAGACCCTTGTATGAGAACACTGTGATGTCAGTCACAATAAACCTCTATCTTCAGCTCACTAGAGAAAAAGGTTGTGATGCACTCACTGCTTGGGTGGAGTTACTAGCTGAGTAGGTGGATGAGCAAGGTACAAGCACATTTTATGGAGATGAACAATTTTACACATCCCGAGAAAACACACAGTGCCATGGCTTCCCTTATCCATGCCTATAGGGCAGTGCCTTGTATAATGTTGAGCCAAAGCTGTGAGTGCTGAGTGTGAGTTTGAGTGACCACTGATTACTTCAAACGAAGTGGCACCTCCCGCGCAGGTTCACGTGGGAAGGCCAACGTGAGGTCCCTGCTGGACGCTGGTGAGCGGCAGAACTTCCAGTGAGACGTTGCAGCTTCAGGCCCCGTCCACACGACGCCGGAGGTTTTTAAAAACGGAGGTTTTTGTCTCCGTTTTAGCCTCCCGTCCACACGACGCCGGAGGTTTTTAAAAACGGAGGTTTTTGTCTCCGTTTTCAAAAATATCTCCGTCCACACGACACCGGAGGTTTTTAAAAACGGAGGTTTTGTCTCCGTTTTAGGCCCCGTCCACACGAAAACGGAGGTTTTTGAAAACGCCTTCCAAGGTGGAGACTTTTGAAAACTCCGGTCTCGGCGTATTCATGTGGACGGGGAAAACGCTTGTTTAGGAAAACGCTGACGTCACATAGAGATTCTGCGCATGTCTTTTTTTGTTTACATTCGCTCAGCTTGTTCAGCATGGACAGCTCCGTGATTGCTTTCGTTGTCACTGCAATTGGCGGATTATTAACATGTGTAGGTTGTTTAATTTAATACAGTTTAATTATAGTTACATTTAACTACAGTTTAATTTAATGTTACTTTCGCATTACATAACACAGCGGAGGCGCCTAAATGCGCTGCGTTCAGTTTTTTCAAATCGTTCCCATAATCCCTTTCGTGTCATATTTGGTCGCTAAGTTTAGTGTTATAATGTCTGTAATGTGCTTGTGATAAAGTGCTATGTGATGAATCTGTACAATGTAAGCTTCTAATCGATGTATGTATGAGTGTTTTTAATGCTTGTCAAACCTACCACCCCCGTGTGTTCGTACTCATTCGATACCCCGCACCCATTCATTATATGTGTAAGTCCGAGTTCACAAGCATTACCCGTTGTGTTGAAACAGGGCTGCTCTCTAATAAAGAAAGCAAGTATTCAAAATGGCTCGTTCCCTGAATCAATCATCCGCACTACACGCTACAGTATTGTTAACTTTGTAAATCCTGTAAAGCACTTTGTGACAACATGTGTTGTGGGCCGGGTCTGGGTCCTGTCCTCTTGTGCGAGGTAATTGCGATGCGCCAGTCATGACGACGAGCGCGCGGATCCGAGGGCAGGGAGTCCTCGCTGGGCCCCCAGGGGTGAGTCTAATGTCGTCCTCTCATCTGTGCCACACGCCACTGTGACGGGGTTCACCCTGACCTCCGCTCATCTGACCCACGCCACCGTCGTCCTGTGCAGAGGAAAAACAAGCTGAAAGGGGCTGTGATGCGACCAACGTAACCTGGCAAGGAGACTGAACTAACATAGTTACTGATCACACACTCGATCGCCTTAAAAATCGATGTGCCAATGATAGTCGCACAACATGAAAGTAAAGTATGACTATCTGGAAAGGAACTTAAACATGAAACTGGCTTTGAAGATTTATTATGGCTAAAGAAAAAAGCAAAAATGTGCCACAATGTTTCATTTTAATGTTATTCTATGCACCCTTGTAGATATTTCCTAATCATATGCCATTATGCTACATGGGCAAACCAAAATCTTTTCCCTACTATAATCTTAGCATTGGAAACCACAGAGGCATGAGACACAGGCCGCGGTCTTTGTCATCGTATGTGAACATGTGGAAATTGATTTAACAATGTCTCGTTATGTTCCTGACCAAAAGAGAGGAGCCTTCAGGATATGCCGGCATCTTGGAGAAGATTACCCCTCTTCTGTCAGCGGCGTGGAAATGTGGAGAGAAAAGGTCCTTAAAAACATCTTTCTCTCACATGGACACGAGGCGCAATTATCTCTGCCACGGTTTCAGCCAAGATCTAGCCGTCATGTTGAGCAGGAACGCTGCGCTGTGGGCGGCGTGCCGCTGGAAGGTCAGAGAGCCCATCTTGAAGCCAGATCTCTCTGCTTCTCCATGTGTTCCTTGGCAAATGCTAAAAAAGCTAAGGCTGGAATAGACGCTTTACTGAGGGATGAATGTGTTACCTACGACAGTGCCGGAGCAGCCGTGCTGTACGAGATGGGCTTCACCTATGGTGCTCTTCTTAGGGATTCTAATGCACATCCATCCTGAAGGGCCCTATTGTGGATTATGAATGCAGGTGTCACTTGTGTGTAGGATTCGTCACCACAAAGCTAAACAGAAGCAACTCTTTAACAAATCGGAGCTTAATGTGAGTTTACTTGGTAACGTGGTATATTTATCTCCACTTCTGATTCCGTTGTCAAGAAATGGCTGAATCTTAGCCAACAATGGGCTGATTTGTTTCAGATTGGTCTTCCCCTCCAACTCCCTCTTTATGGTGTTTTGAATCATTAGTGCGGAATTATACAATAATGCCATGCTAAGCCAGGAATATGTAATGCACATTTCAGTGCTACATAAACACATTATAGTGCCATGGTGCCAGTCTGCCTTTAGAGGTATGGGAGTACAAAAGGATTTCATCATTCATTTAGGAGACTTAACCGAGTATTAGAGCTGGACTTGGACAGTTGTAATCCACAGGGACGAACAATCCCCCACGTATACATAATACCTGTGCCTAAGGCCCATCTGTCTGTGTGCTTAAATCCCAGTGGTGGTGACCCAGGCTGATGGTGCAACGCTGATGATGTGGAACCGGAGTCTGTGAGATCTAAACGCCGCCGTCACGGTGATGCATGGCGTTGTATTAAGGCGGTTACATCTGCACAGAAGCAACACCTAGCATCACGCGGTGGGTTAGATCATGCCGCAAGACCTGCGAATGAGGAGCGCTGTGTTTTGAACGGCTAATACATCGTGGCTGCTGGTCGGAATGGTGGGCTTCTCCATCGTTTTCTTCAGCTCCTTTCCACGCCGCTCCTCTTCTTTCTCGACTATCCTCCAAATGTCTCCCTCCTCCACCGTGACCAAAATCTAACAAACCGTGCAATGGGGGAGATGTTCATGTCATCCTGAGTGGCTGATTGCACATCTTCAGCCATGAAGATGATGATGATGATTACAGCTCTGTGGCTCCTCGGGGTATGGGTGCCTGGCGCGAGATGGCGTGCTACTCCGTGCCTCCTCCTCGTCAGCGCTGTCGGGCCGGGCGCGATGGATCCCCCGCGTGCCGGTCGTCAGGGCGGACAGTGAGACGACACGGGAGCTTCTGCTTCTTCTCCAACCCCTGCAGGTTCAGGACAGACTCCACACGCTCCGCATTGTTTGTCTCCAGGATCTGACATGCACCTCGTTGAGACTGCAGGTCCCCCAGGGACAGACGCACAGCAGATAATACCTACATCTCAATTCACTCTTGGCTAATAACACAGCCACTCTGCTTGTCTGGGAAGAGAGGGATCACAGCCAGGAAGTGTTGAAGTGTGGCTGTGTGAATTAGGCTTCAGTTATTAGCAGGGGAGGGATGCGTTTAATTGGACCGTAGCGCTGGCGTTTCTCTGTAAGTCACAGACAACACTGTTTATGCCAAAACTACGGGAATGATCAAATTCATCTTTTTAATGGTCAGCACTTGCATTGTGTTGTTTGCCCTCACATGATCAAGGTGATGCCCTGCACACTGACACCGTGTTGTGGAGAAACGGACACAATCACCCCACACTCCCATCACCCACCCCCCCTCCCTCACGTCACACCAACAATTACATATTGATAACTATTTTGTGTGCTACTTATTTTGAATACACATATGCAAATGACTTATGAAATTATGACAAGGAATATACAATTATTGAATGAATACTCCATTCAATAATATAGTCTAATCATGATCACAAGCCACTAGGAAATCTTGAGAAATGTAATTAACCCCAAAATTATTCCTTTACACTCTCATGAATATTTAATAAATCAAACAACTCAGATGTATGGGAGGAGATACATAATGTGTTCGCTCATGCTAATGTGACCCACTATTGATTAAAGATTAATTAAAGCCTGTTCTAGATCTAATGTTTACAGAAACTCTAGGTGGGGGCAAATGACTTATGTCTTAATTGTGTATCCATAACAAACATAATAAGATAATCACTATTTATTTTTTTATTTTTAGAAATTCAACTTAAAAAATATTTTAAAATCTGTGATTGGCTAAAACTTAGCTATCTCGGCCAATCAGTTTACACATTTGGAGCTCTGGTGGAACTGACCAAAAAACATTCCACTGTTTACTTTTGAGCACATTCTCACAGCGGAGTGGCCATTTTCCCTGCGACCTAAAATGCTTTGCTTTTCTCTTTTTTTCCCCCCACAGTAGTGAGGGGCAGAGGGTCATATTCCGAGGTAATGCTTTCATCATGTGCTCTGAGGAACGGCATTTTCCCATGTAAGTGCTCAAAAGTTTAAAAGGTCACAGCAGAGTTTTACACACAGAGCTGAAGAAATGCCATCTAAGCATTTCAGCAGGCAAAGGCTGAAACGGTTTATCACTGGAATCCTCAAAACAAATAATAACAAACACATCAATCGACGTGCCACCATAAACAGCGCCATATTTCTCAACATTCAACACCATATTCCTAAAGAGCAAATTAGGATGCTGGTTTCCTTGTATAACATATTTTTAGACTTACATATGCATTGGCCAGATGTTTCTTTTGCATGTAATAACAATTCAGTCCTCCCAGTTAACATTACTTCTGTCACTGGTAATCAGTTACTAGCAGGCAGTGGCAATGTTGAGATTCAGATATGATGACTTATTCATAAGATAACATAGTAATATGTTCGCACGGTATATGTAAGATTATAAGAAAACTCTGAGAATTCGTGTTTTCAAAAACTCCACTCACAATCAAGACAATATCTATAATTAATAAGCATCTCTTTTGACACCTCTCGCCGCGTGCACACTATCACTGCTCTCTATTCTTTTCGTGTCTGAAATGTCAGAATACATCTTTCATGGAGAACCTGTCATCCGCGGTATTCGAAGGGGGAAAAAAAACACGTGCCCTTAAGATATTCTGCTTCAAGACGGTGAATCACTCCCTTTTTTTTTTCCAGGACAGCCAAATTATGCGCTAATCGTGTTCGAAGATTAGCCTGATGCATTTTCCCTCCCTTTGCGCGCGCAATGTTACTTAGTCACTTTAGCCTGTCAGAGCACGCGCGCTACCAGCGGACCCCTGTTAATCCATCACTACGGGTACATTTTCGAGCCTCTTCACCTACAAAAAGGCCTGGCCATCCATCATCATTTCACTGCTGGAAATGGGGCCTACTTACCTCTAAAGGTTAGCAAATGCAATGTCAAGTTGATTTAATTGCGACTCTCGCTGTCAACCTTGTGACTCTAACCGATATAAAATGGGCCTCGTCCTCGCGCTTTGTCGGTGCTGTCTGTGCAGGCCATAGACTTTCTAAGTACCTTCCACCTTAAGCACAGGGCATCTATTTACTACTGTTCTGTTTAACTTGTTTCCAGTGCGAGTCTGTGTGTTTGGACGAAGTCGGGCATTTTATCTTGTTAAAACATTTTGCAGTCCGGGGCCCTAGACTGATACTGTAGTTGCATAATTTGCATAATTTGTATCCTGCGTAATTGCGACGCACACTTTCAGAGCGGCGCGCGTGCTGAGAGGACGCAGGAAACTTCAAGTTTATTGAATTTGTGAGTTTAGTTTCCACATTTTCCTTCACATTTGTCATAATTAAGTCTAATACAGAGGCAACTTAAAAGCTTTAATTAGCAAAAAAATTTATAAATAAATAAATAATGTTGCGAAGACATTAGTGATTGGGGGGGCTGTGGTGTTTTGATCTGCTTATCGGGCTTATGTCCTGACACTTACGTTTCGCAGGGATGGCAGTCTATTCATCCACCCACCCGAGCCTCACGCCGCCCACCTCTGAATCTGACTCACCTAGCTTCACAGCTCGCGAGCCTCATGCCACATCGCTGCTGCTTGAGAGATACAAGCGTGAGTGGTCGTGCGCTCGCTGGCGTGGGCGGCGCAACCTTATGGCTCCTTTCAACCAAACAGTATGACAGGGAAAAAGGACCGAAAAACAGCTCCTCGGGTGTTAAAAGGACCAAAAGGAAGAGATTATGAAGTCTTCTGTTCTTAGGAATGTTGGCTCCGTAGCCTCTCTGAGAAACTAATGCTATTAGACGCAAACATGACGAGAGCAGTAGGCAGGACTGAGGAACAGCCGGAGAAGGGTGGAACTAACCTCCCAGAAGATAAAGGGCTGCTTGACTGAAGGATTTTATTTATTTTTTGTTAAGGAATTTCAGTGATGGGCATTTTTAGTTTAGACATGCTATGGTTTATAAAAACATCACTGTTTGGTGATGAATTGTGTTAAAAAATATTTATTTAAACATTTTTTAAATCTATATTTTTACAACATGGCCACCTTCCACAGGATGTCCATGACTATTATCTGTCATTTAGGATAAATATTAACACAAAATGTGAATTTGGAATTATGAAAATTAACCCCACAACGCAAAATGCATTCTCACAAGAATGAACAATAATTATTAAAGGAAAGAAGTTGCTGTGGAGTGTTAAGCTACGCTCTATCACAACTAGTATGTGACGACATTATAAACTGGCATAAATGCGACAGCACATTGCACACATGCCTACAGCACACAGCTGCCTCATCCTGCCATGCAGCCAATCACCACACATCATAATATAACAAGCTTGCCGTGTTCGTGCCGTGGCCTTTACCGCCCCTCTGTCGGATGACTGCAACCGACAAATGACTTCCTGCTGACATGTGATCTCCTCCACCCAGGGTTCGGCACCATAGTGTCACTCTCTGCCTCTGATGGAGCTCGCTCAATTACCTGAGGCCGGCTGGTGCCCGGTGGCCGCAGACCTGATCCGGAACCTTCTCTCCTCACCGCTCATTACGGGCACCTCACACTCAGCAGGAGTGCACCGGTGCGGCTCTCTCAGGCGTGACTAACTCACTCCGGGGGGCATCAGGGCTCCCTCTCCCTCCCCCCAACCATCTTAAACAGCGTCTCTCGCCTAAGTCCCCGTTCGAAGAGGCTACGGGGGAAATCGGTGGTAGACGTGATTATGCGCCGGGAGCGAGTGCCGTCTGCAGTCCTGACGGAAATGTTTAGGCCATGTCACAGAGGCTGTGTCAAAGGTCACAGAAGGCGCCTCGTTGATCTGATTGAATCAGTGTGGGGATCACGCCTTTCTTTTATAATTACAGTGAAATACAAGAGCATTTAGAGCCCAAATAGCAATATGTATGTTCGTTTTGTGCACGCTGGCTGCCCAGATTGGCCAATCGCAAAGGCTTTTGCCAGCCAAAAAACTCCGGGCGCCGGGCAGCGGGAGTGTGCGTCGACACGCCGCTATTTGTGGGTAATGTCGCTCTCCCGAGCAGACAGTCAGCGTGGCGCAAAGCGATGACGGTGCTGAAGTTAATGAGATTAATGCCGGAGCCACTTCCCCTCGACACCCTTGGCATTGGCTTCGGTCCTCTGAGGCGCTGAGCACTCTCTCACAACCCCCCCCAGCACCCCCTCTTTCTTTAAAGCCGGCAACCCAATTCTCTGGGCTGCACTCCCGTGGAGAGAGCCAGGGAGGAGTCGGGGGGGTGGGGGGTATGGTGGTGCGGGGGAGGGGTGGCACTTCTGAGACAGCGTTGCCAGTCTGGTCCTGTTTGTTTTATCAGTGCCGCTGTGGTGCTGGGGGAGGAGGGGAAGAGGGGGGGGAGGGGGGGGGCAACAGCGCTGGTCGACGGCTTGTGGCCTCAGTTCTTCCTTCGGAGGCTGCAGGTGATGAATGCACCGAGCAGATCTAGGACACTGCAGCGGAAGCGCCATCAATTTTGCGCCCCCTCCCCCGCCTGGCGCTGGCTTGGCGTTGCTCCTCGCGTGTGAAAGCATGACGGAGTTCGCGCGTACAGTACGCGTGAGGCGGGGCCGGCGCCTCTCACGCGCCTCCGAGCGCTCCTTTGTGAACGTGAGCGTTGCGATCTAGCGGGGAGGCTTCTTCACATGCTTCCGTCTTTGAGCGCAAATACATACAAATGACTGCTGCTGAGAGCGCGCGTGTGTGTGTGTGTGTGTGTGTGTGTGTGTGTGTGTGTGTGTGTGTGTGTGTGTGTCTAGGGGGTTAAGGATTACAGCTGTCTCTTGGCTGTGGGAAGTGGTTCAGCACTGCTTCCCATTGGTCATTCCCATGAACCCAGGCTTCACACAGGGGCAAACTGGGAGGCCCAGGCAGGGACTTTCTGCATATCAGCACTGCGCCACATTGTGACAAATTGCCAACTATTTATCAACAAGTTCCACTGGATTTGAGGGATGCCAGGAGCACACTGGACAGAGGCTGGTTAGAACGAGAATGGGACAACGTGTGTGTGTGTGTGTGTGTGTGTGTGTGTGTGTGTGTGTGTGTGTGTGTGTGTGTGTGTGTGTGTGTGTGTGTGTGTGTGCGCATGTGTGTGTGTGCGCATGTGTGTGTGTGCGCGCGCGTGTGTGTGTGTGCGTGTTGCATGTGTGTGTTTGCGTGTGCATGTGTGAGTGTGTGTGTGTGTGTTGCATGTGTGTGTTTGCGTGTGCATGTGTGAGTGTGTGTGTGCGTGTTGCATGTGTGTGTGTGTGTGTGTGTTTGTGTGTGTGTGTGTGATGTGGTGGATATGAGTGTACTGTATGCTTTTGCTACAGTACTGTATCAGAACCATATAAGGAAAACCACTGAACATGAACTTTAGATCTGTTTTAACTGAACTATGTTATTGACTGTATTATGTTTTTCAACAGCCAGACTTGTTTATGTCTGTAAAAACCTTTGAAAAATTTCTAAACCAGCTTATTTGTAATTGTTATTGCTACAGTGCAAATTCATTTTTAAGGACCGCGGAACAAATCACAGTTGAAGAAGCTCTGCAGGAAGTGTGTGACATGGCACATTTGTTGCAGTTGCCCTCACGCCCTTTTTTAACCCTAAATTGCTCAGTAGGCCAATTCCATATTTAAAAGTAATATATAGATATGTTATATATCATTATTAAAAATAGCTGAAACGGAACTGAATGTTTGAAACAGTGTTTATCTTAACTAGAATCTGTGATATATATGTTTTTTAATACCAGGGGAGTAAAACATAATGTCGGTGGCCTTAAATCTCACTCTGCAGGGAAGAGTCATTATGCTGTGTAGGAGTGCAGCTCGGCAAGATTTTTGTGGGACCATAGAGTGATTCCTCGTCAGAGCTCCCCAAGGATGTGAGTATGGTAAACACAAACGGTCATCTGCTTATTAACCTTCTGGCCGCCATCTTTCCTAAGCTCCCGTTGGCTTATGGTGCCGGCCAAGAACTGGAAATCCCCCAACCAAAAGAGCTGGATGTCGGTCTAAATTAAGCCTGTCATTTTAGGTCAAGTTAAAATTCCTTTTCTCCTGAGTATGGCCACCTGACTTTGAAAATAATTACAGTTGCTTACAGAAGGCCACTTGTAGTTAGTTCTTGGGTCTCACTTGTGTTAGTGGAACGTGGATCCCTCCCCCCAGGTTCATTCTTATGTGACACCGGGTGAGGAGGAACCTGGTTCTTCACGGTTCTGTTTTTGTAAGGTTCACACTGAGGGGGCCATGCGATCTCGGAGGGCACCTCCATCAGGCGTATCGCCCTCCCCTCAGACGTGGCGGAGCCAGGTGTCTGGACTACTTGGCCGTCCCTGCAGTTTCCCGCCGTTTTTATCAGCGCCCAGATTAGACGCCGTCAACACCGCAGGGGAAAACAGACACACCTCACACCCGATCACAGGGCCTGATCGGAGACTTCAGCTGATCACTAATGTGACTTATGAGGTCCAGGTTCCACTGTCCCATAATGCTTTTCATGAAATTATGCTTGTCGCATGATCTCAAAATGATGCTATTTTAATTTTCGGCTGAAGTTTAAATTTACAGTAAGTTTACTGCCAAAAAGTTTGGCCTGAAGACCTTCATTTAGAAATAAAAGAATTTTCATTTGGAAAATAAATACGTTGGACACAGACCTAACACACAGAGTTTCAAGCCTCTTCTCTTCTCTGGTGTCCTCATCTATGGTCAAAGGGGAGATTTCATCAGCATAGCTGACTTTACAAAGTTGATGTATTATCCGCTACAGACGGGAAGGAGGAGTTATATAGTTATATCGTTATACTCGGGTAAATAAAAACTTCATTTCACTTCGCAGTCTTGAATAAGTGCTGCGTGCACTCACTCTTAAAGTACTGGTGTGTGCTCTTTTCTGTGTGACTTTTTGTATGTTTGCTGAATTAACCAACAAATGAGACTTTCCTGAGATCTGTACGCTTCAACATTTAAAGTTGTCATGGCCACATGCCATAGTATAACATCTTTAAATCTAGCTGTGCTCAGCGTGTGCCTAGAATAAAAATGTCAAGCTGTCTCTAGAGAATGGTTCTAGATTGTGAAGAGTTTTTGTTTAACCTGGCATACTGGATGTACATACTGAAAGGTGAGTTGCATACTTTGAATGGTGGCTAGGGATCAAACTAACTGAAGAAAGCCCATCAAAACATCTGCTCAGGTGTCAGTAACATCTGTGGACGTGGTGAAACGTATATAACTGACTCCTCAGTGAAGTACTCTGTCAGTAAAATGGCAGGAGTTGTTGTGTTTACAGTAAAGGATGGAGCCTTTGAAGACTGCATGCTGGAAAAAGATTGATGGCCCAGGTGAACTGGCTGGTGGACTGAGAAGTGTCCATTCACAAGCCCGGTCCGACTTCATGTCAGTGGCAACCCTGCCCACACAGCCAGCAGGGTGGCAAAAGAATCAGGCCACCGACATGGTGGCAAGACTCAGATGGAAATGATTTGTGGGTACGGAGGGTTCGTCTTGCCGTTCAAGACATCACCACTGTTAAAGGAAGGCGGCCCGCCTCCGGGCACACGCATCATGACCAGACAAACATGTGCTATATGTTTCTAAATGGACATTTTGTGTAAGCTCTTCTAGAGGCTTCAGCCAGGGAGCTGATTTATGTTCACATTTTAAAATGAAGACATTTTGATAATTCCACAGCAGAGGGGTGTGGAAGAACTGACAGGATCTATTCTGACAAGAACAAACATTTACTAAATTTAATAACCACCATAAAAGTAAAGGTAAAAACATAAATGTGTGTGTGTGTGTGTGTGTGTGTGTGTGTGTATGTGTGTGTGCGCGCGCATGCGTGTGTGTGTGTGTGTGTGTGTGTGTGTGTGTGTGTGTGTGTGTGTGTATATATATATATATATATATATATATATATATAGAGAGAGAGAGAGAGAGAGAAAGAGGGAGGGGGACAGAGCATATATATATGCAACATATATGCAACAATTTTTAATTGATATATATATATATATTGAAAATTGTTCTGTTGTTCTGGCCTGCATAATGGAATAATGAGCGTTGTAGTTGGTCTCACTAGGGTACGTGCTTTCACCAGGCTGGACTGGCCTCTGTGGGTAATGACGCTGGACTTTTGGCATGAGAGGAACTCTCCTTTATCATGAAGTGGCTGGATGTCCCCCTGAAGAGGGCATATTCCCCCCTGTCCCATCGTAGGAGGGGTATCAGCCTCTTGATCAAAATGGACAGCACAACCATTTCGAAAATGCGCCAAATGTTAGACTGGAACTGTACAGGTGGGATTAGGTTTAAGTGTCTTTAGCAGAGTCCTAGTCAAACCCCCAAAATATATCACAGGCCACATTACACTAAAACAAACAGATCATTTAATGAAAAATCCTGGGGCAGGCACAGTAGAGCATAACAGAGGTTCGCTTTGTGTGGCTGCTTACAGCATCTGCAGGTCTTGGTAAATCCATGCATGTCTAAACTTAGAAATGTCCCTTTCCCTAACTCTACCAGATTATCAATATTGATCATGGTCAGCCCCACGCGACTGCCCCATGCTTGGGGCACAGACATCAGAAACAGCCCGAGAGTGGGACGCAGTTTCCCAATTAAGTGTTCCACCCTCATTTTCTCTTGGTCTCACCTTTGACTTCCCCTCGATGCACCTTGGGGTCTTCATTATCAGGTTAGACACGTTTCGCCAAATAAACCATGTATAAGGGTTATAAAAAAAAAAATGACACCTTATCTTTGATTACCACCGGTTCTCTCACCTCCAGAGCCTCCAATACCGTGGCGCGATGGCATGGGAAGGTGACAGTTTGCACCTCCCTGTCTGCCGTTTGTCGAATGTCCTGAATGACGACCGTGATGTCAGGATCAGGCAAGTGACACTTCATTATCACAGGTTCCGCAGCTTTCAAACAATGGAGGACAGCTTTAAAGCATGCATTTTAATTGAAATTAGGTTGCATATTGTACTAAAAATATAACTGAAGGTGGACTGAAATGTAAAACGGTCCTGTAAACAAGTATACAGAGAGTCTTTCTACAGTGTGAAAAAGTGTCAACATAAAGTGTGTCGGCAATTTATCAGGTTTAAAACTTTTAATCAAGCTCAGTGATGTCATTGAGCCAATTTTAAAGTTTGAAAGTTATTTAAAAGTTATAAACTAAAGAAGATGTTTTACTTGATCTGCCTTTTTCCCTCCAGTATACAGGCACGGGAGTAAAGTACTGTAAAGTACACTGAAACTGGCTCTGGACTGTCTGACCATTTCCCCACTACAAACTGATCTCTGAGTCGCAACTGCACAAAAGTAAATCCAGAAACCCCAGATGGTGCTGCAGAAAGAAAGAAAAAAAAACCCCACAACAAAACAAAACAGCTGACTTCTGCGAACTCGCAAACAAAAGTAAAGTTTGGTAGCAGCTTGCCGTTCCCCTCCTGAGCTCATTCTGGGCATGCGGGGTGCGAATGAACGCTGCTCACTGGGGATATGGAGAGCCTAACCTATGGGGGAGCTGCTGGGGCTATGTCAAGATGTCGTGGCTTCTGTGATTGGAGGGAGGCCCCGCCCCCCTCTCGCCTCCCGACGCAGAGTGTGCGCCTGCCAGCGATTTTGACACCGCTACCGCACGTCAATTAAACGTGTGACTGTACTTGTCGAGAGTGCAGCCGGCGTGCGTCTCACGTGCTCCGCTCTCCAGACGCCCTCGCCCGCGTCAGCCACCAACGCTCGCTCCAAACATGGTGATCCGTGAGTGCGGCCCGCCATCAAACGGTGCGGGTCTGTCACGGAAATCGATTCGGGTGGGGGGGGGTGTGGCTCTGATGAGTCGGGCGATTAGCTCAAGGTGATCGTTTGTCATTTGCTTGACACGCAGCGATTTCGTTACCTGTAATGAGCTGCTTCTAAATGAATCCGCATGCCTGGATCCTGTATGTACATACGTCCGAGCATGCATGCGGATGGATGCTGACTCCAGCATTTGCTCGCTGAAGTTTCTGTTCGGATGAGCGCTGGTTGAGTGTTTGGGATGGGGCCTGATCCAGCATGGCGTTCGCAGTATGTGCCAGTTCCGTTCTCCTGCCTGCGGCTCCCAGTTACTCTTCTAATGGTGGCCATCATCATATATGCTCTTCTCCCGCTCCGGCTCCCTGCCTCTGTCTCACACTCGTCTCTAGCGCTTTCTTCATCCTTCCTTTTGAGTGAGCTTGTGTGGGCTTCTTTCTCTCTCTGTCTCTCTCTCTGTCTTTCTGTCTGTCTCCGTCTCTCTGTCTGTCTGTCTCTCTCTCTCTCTCTCTCTGTGTCTCTCTCTCTCAGTCTCTATCTCTTTGTCTCTCTCTCACTGCCGCTTGACTCTCCTTCGATTTGTGCGCATAAATATCACATGAGAGCTGCTATTCATTATTAAACCACCAAAAGTATGGAGCAAAGGGACTATAATTTCAGAGGTGGTGTTGGAAACAGGCCGACGTGGAGCGCTGAGCTCTTAAGGTCATCCTCATGGTGTGCTCAAGTATTACATTGAAATGTCATCGGGGCTCCGATATGACTATTGATTGTTTTTGCTTGTTTTGATCATAATTGATCACCCGTCTAGCTGATGAGTACTTTTTCTGCTGTATAACGCATGTGCAGTTTAGCTGTGCTCATCTCTCTCATGCCTCTCTTGCACACACACACACACACACACACACACACACACACACACACACACAAACCCTTGTTCCCAGTCTTTGCCTCACACAGCACCTTGACCCAATAAACCATATCCTGTGAGCTCCCCATGGCTAAGGTAAGGACTGCACTGGCAAAGTCATTGTTGTGTCTCCCGCTAATGGTGTTAACATTGTGTGGGCAATAAATAACAAGAACGAATAGGCGCATAAGAAGAATTAATGAAACATGCGCAGAAGTGGAGCAGCGAGGCGCATGATTACACAGCGTGGCGACAAATTACGGCGGCGGTGCGGGCTAACGGAGCTGCCATTACTCTGGTGCTGCGCGGTCTCGGGCTAACACCTGGGCTCCTCTCCCAGCCGCTCACCCTAATTAGCCTGGCCGAACCCGGAGGATTCCCCGCACGCCGCGCGGCTGACTTGGACGTTCGCCCTGCCTTCACACCTCTCCCGCCTCCCAGCTGACGCGCTATTCCCGGAACCCAGGTCACAAGCGGCGCCGGTGCCAAAGCAGATGACGTCTCCTGGTGTTTTTTCCTGCACCTGCTGGGCTGAGGCTTTGGTGCTCGGGTCACAACACCCCCCCCCCCCCCCCCCCACCCCACCAGCTGCTGAAGACTGGATTGACCCCCTCAGGCTTCCGTGGAGATGCTCGCCACCATTCGGGTGGCTGAAGGGGTGGAGGAGGGTGGGGTGTAGATGGAGGATAGGGGAAGTAGGGGGAGAAAAGGGTCGATGCGATTGGGTTACTGCTCTCCTGCGGCTGGATTGATCTCTTCCTGTGGCCTCCGTGTGAGCGATTGAGGGATTGGCGCTATGAAAATGGGCAAAAATAAAGATCACAGAGGGAGCCAAGCAGGCACCAAAGGAAAGAAATCAGACTCAATAGATCCATCTTGAATGGTATTTGGTGTTTGCTGTACCAAATACTGAATGTTTGATCCTATTCAGGCAAGGTCCAGCAGATCTTAGAGTAGAGCGCAGTTTCTCAAAACCATCAGTGCTAAGATTGTTATAAACGTGCAAGAGGACGTTCAAATTGATATTAGCTCTAGTACCTAATAATGATCATTGTGTAAGATGGGATAGCCGGGTCTGGTTGTTGCAGTCGTATAAACTTAGTTTCATAGATCATTTCACATGTTCCAGTCTATTTATGTAATGTGGGAGGTATGAGTCATTTCCTGTTGCTACTGTATTCATGCAATGTGTTTACAAAACCAGTGTTATCTGGTGGAGTGTGGATTATCACTCCAGAGCACAAAATACAGACATTTCAGACTGTATGCATTCATACTGAGTGCTAGTACACACAACTCATAAGAATCCAGTGGATTAGAATTGAAAATGTTGTTTTTGTTTTGTTTTGGATTAAGGATAGCTGATGCTTCCTTTGTGCCCACCAGTGTCACAGTCCTTGGCCAGAAGCTCGGTGTAATGTCCTAGCTCTTGGTCTGATAGCCTCCACCTCTTAAGGGAGGAGAGGACTCACTGATTTGAGCTCACACGCTTGATGAAAAGGGGGTTTCGAGGATTAGCATGAAATAAATCTTTTCGTTTATCACTGACTCAGTCCACTTTCTGGTCCCACAGAAAAACCGCAGTTTCAACTAAAGCTTCCTTTTCATCTCTCCAATGTGTAACAAACGTGTCCTGTGAGACATTCAAATCCATACTTAAGAATCCACCAATCCACAAATGTGATATTTTTTGTGATTTTATGCTTTCATTAATCTTTACATCTATAGATGTAGCAGATCCACATCTTTAGTCATTAAATATGGTCCTGAAACATTTTTAAATGTACATGTATTCCCAATTGTAAGTACATTGGACTGCGATCACATGTAGGGCAAATGTCATTAGCTGTATACACAGAGAAAACTGTAGCACTTTAAATATAACTTCAGATTTTAGCACCCAGAAAAACACACACACACACACACACACACACACATACACACATACACACTGAATCAATAATTGTTGAGCAGCAGTAAAGGTCGATCCATTCAGAACCACTGCTCGGAATTACTGTTGCATTTTCAGCCCTTACCTCAACCACTAACAAAAGCAAAAAGGTTCTAATAGTATAGCTCCACCTATATAATCTCTCTCTAACACACACACACAGACAGATACACACGCACACACACGTTATTTCCAGAAATAACCGCACTTTCACTGGAACATTATACATGGTGGGTGGTTATGGGTGGAGGAAGAAGAACACCAGCGAAGAATAATACACAAATCACAACACTATGCGGATTTCATTCATAATGCTCCGATCAAATTTATGTAAGACGTTTGTGTACATTAGTCACCCCACCACTCCTCCAGCGTAGACCCAACACGGCTCCACCAGGCCCAAAGTCAGCAAGCTTACTAAGGATTTTTCCTTACATATCACATTTTCCTCCCACCCCACTCTGTCTTCTCTCTCTCCCTCCATCCCTCCATCCCTCCTTCCGCATGCCGCGTCTTTTGCTGGATTTCCCGGCCCATTCAAAGTCATCCTTTCCTGAGCCTTGCGCTCGATCAGTCGGCCCGCGCCGAAGACTGATCTCTCGCTCCTCGGCCGCTGACAGAAGTAGGCTACGGTGCGGCGGGGCCCGGACCCAATCAGAGCCGACGTGCATAGTAATAACGTGGCAGGGGCGGGGATAATGAAGTTCCCAGCTTGCAGCCTGGAAGGGTATCCTCCGGTGTGCGCCGTGATTTATTTCCTCTGTCAAGAGCCAGGACAGCCAGGACTTGTCCTTCCCCATGGTCCCGGAGACCGGCAGAGCGGTACCAGATGAGTGTGAAGAGGAGAGGCACCGGGGCTGGGCACGACTCGCACAGCGCCCTACATTCCCACCGCGCCTGCTGGAAGAGGGGGGATGGCGAGGGGGGGGGGGGGGGGGACGTGCCTGTGCAGACGGACGGCGGCGTGTGGAACGCGTTCGCCGCGCATTCCGAGCCTCGCGGCCCTTCTAATATTTCATGGTGCCGAATTATTTATTTCTTTTTATCTTTTCATGGTTCAATTGAAATATTTGTAGAGGCCTGGGTTATAATGTTGGGATTCTTTTGTCCGATCTGCGAAATATCTGGCAACACAGACTGCCTCAGGGGATGCGGATTTTGAATAGGTTGCTCCTTTTTAAGTATGTTCTACAAAGAGTTAGCATGGTTTCACACAAACCCACTACTGTCCATGTTAACTTGCAAAGCAGGAATTTTTCATCTTCAAAAACAAATCACCATTGAACAAATCATAATTTCTTCCATTTAATGAATATTAAACCAGTTAAACCAGTCCACTTAACAACAGCAACAGAGCATCTTCTTTGACTTGTCTTGTCCTCTCTGGCCGTGTCTGACTAATCCTTCATGGCCAGGTGTGAGACACGTGGTCCATACATGCCCTAATCTCCCAGACTCCCAGGGTCACATTAAATCTTTGTCAGGCCTGACCTTGGACAAAAGAGTTAAATTAGACCAATGAAGCATATAATGAGTTCATTTAGGTAATTAAGCATTCAGGGGGAAGAAAAACACACACACACACACACACACACACACACACACACACACACACACACACACACACACATATGCACCAAATATGCCTGAGGTCAGTTGTACATCAAAGGAGCTGAATGATGAAGATTCTGAAACAATCTAATTAGTTTTTTTTTTTTTTTTAAGTTATGTGGTTTAAACATCAGTACAGTACAGGTTTAAATATCAGTACAGCTAATATAACCTGTTTTGGAAATTAATTGTGTGTTATTCTAGAACTTCTTTTGAATTTTTTTTCAAGCACACACTAATCAAACAAACTCACATGACAACAATTAGTCAAATGTTCAGCCAGCCAATAAGGCAGTTGTCAGCTGTGCTGTGCTTAGAAGGATTTTTTTTTCAGTCCCTGGTAGTGCTAAGTTACATCGGAATCGGAACTGACAATATAGGAGGTCACAGACAGCTCTACAAGGTAGCACTACAAGGTAGCACTACAAGGTGACACTACAAGGTAGCACTACAAAGCAGCACTACAAGGTGACACTACAAGGTAAGACTACAAGGTAAGTCTACAAGGTGACACTACAAAGTGACACTCCAAGGTGTCACTACAAGGTAAGACTACAAGGTGACACTACAAGGTGACACTACAAGGTAACACTACAAGGTGACACTACAAAGTGACACTCCAAGGTGTCACTACAAGGTAGCACTACAAGGTGACACTACAAGGTGACACTACAAGGTAACTCTACAAGGTGACACTACAAAGTGACACTCCAAGGTGTCATTACAAGGTAAGACTACAAGGTAACTCTACAAGGTGACACTACAAAGTGACACTCCAAAGGGGTCACTACAAGGTAAGACTACAAGGTGACACTACAAGGTGACACTACAAAGTGACACTCCAAGGTAAGACTACAAGGTAAGACTACAAGGTAACACTACAAGGTGACACTACAAGGTAGCACTACAAGGTAACACTACAAGGTGACACTACAAGGTAGCACTACAAGGTAGCACTACAAGGTAACATTACAAGGTGACACTACAAAGTGACACTACAAGGTAGCACTACAAGGTAACACTACAAGGTGACACTACAAGGTAACACTACAAGGTAACTCTACAAGGTGACACTACAAAGTGACACTACAAGGTAAGACTACAAGGTAAGACTACAAGGTGACACTACAAGGTGACACTACAAAGTGACACTACAAGGTAGCACTACAAGGTAACTCTACAAGGTAACTACAAGGTGACATTACAAGGTGACACTACAAGGTAACACTACAAGGTGACACTACAAAGTGACACTCCAAGGTAACACTACAAGGTAACTCTACAAGGTAACTACAAGGTGACATTACAAGGTGACATTACAAGGTAACTCTACAAGGTGACACTTCAAGGTAACACTACAATGTAACTATACAAGGTGACACTACAAGGTGACAGTAGAAGGTAACACAACAAGCTAACACTGCAAGGTGACACTACAGGGTAACACGACTAGGTGACACTGCTAGGTAACACTGCAAGGTAACAATACAAAGATCTCAGGGTGCAGTCACCATATAAACCCTTTATTGGTCCATGACACACACACACACACAGTTCCAGTGTAATCTAAAAATGCACTGTGTCACCAATAAATATGAAAGAGTATTGAATCACGGCAAACATACAAGCAAAGACAAATTCATATTAGAACCTAAACCTCAACACAGACAAAATATTTATAACCTGAATATTTCCAAGAGGTTGACAATGAAAGTACTGTCTTGCTAACAGATCCCCATCTTTCATTAGGACTTGTTTGCAGGTAGCCAGACAGCAGTTGACTACACAGCCTCTCTCATTGTGTAAAGGTCCTAAGAAGAAAGGCTGCTGTTTGATACCTGTGCGGTAGCTGGGCTCCTTCACAAAGGCAGATGGAATGGTGCGTTTGTCATAACTCGTGCTTATGGTAGCTGTTGCTGGGATACCTATGCCCTCTCCCTCGAGGCCGGGGTGCAAATGAAATGTGCTTATGCATTTAAACTTGTTCTTCTGTTCTATCATATGACACATTCGCAATCTCGCATGCCTACAGAAGGGTAAATGTCACAGATACGCACACGCTCGCACGCACACACCCACACACAGCCCGACCCAGACAGTCACCGGTCAGGCTCCATGGAAGAGGCTGAGAGGAGGTGTGTCAGCTTGACTCTGCTAATGAATCTCTCACTCCCTCCGGCTCTCTCCATCTCTCCTCTACTTTCATCTCCACCACCCCCCCCCCCCCCCCGAGCTGCTGCCCACACCCCTCCCCAACCCCTTAGCCACCACCACCATCAGCGTGACCTCACGTCCCCTCTGGAACGTAGCCTGCAGTCCCCGTGTCACTTCGGCTTCTGTACGGTGCGGGGGCTGAGGATCGGGGCGTCAGGCGCCGGTGAAGGATAAACGGATTAATAGAACCTAATGAGAGCGCGGGTGGCCTCGTGGTCACCAGCAGCGGTCTTCCTCGCCTCGAGTCACTCTGTGCCCACCCCCCACCCACCCGGGCCATTAAACGCCCTGCAGCCGTACGAACAGTAAGAGTTCTTAACCTCTCGCGCTCCGGAGGCCTCACCGGCCCTCACTTTTGGAAGAACGTTTGTTTAATTGTGAATGATTCCTGGTGGTTCCTGCATTAAGATTCACTTTGAAACAACAAGGGAGGAATGGAAGGGTGATGCAAAGCACCCACACCTCCCGCCCTCGACGGGTGGTGCTTTAGGAGCGGGTGACGAGCGGGTGGAGCGCTCCAGGCACCAGGGTGCCGGCACCCGCATCTGTCCGTCCCAGGTGACCCCCACGTCCTCTGCGACAACTGAGCCAACAGCTGCTCAATTAGGTCAACGATGGGTGGATGCATCTGGCTGGTGGAGGGACCAAGGAGTAGCCGTTCACACTGCCTACAGACCACAACCAGCAGGCTGGGGCATACACATTTGGGTGCCGCTACACTGTGGTTATATTGTAATTACGTTGCAACTTCAGCACACGGTACAATTACAGTATGTAATTACCCACCTTCCACTGAGCACTTCAATAAGTGCCTATTTTACAGTAATTGCTTCAAATATCTGTTATGGATCAATGTTTGTGTTTCACGCTGCTAATTTGTCTTTTCTCTTTCATGCTAAGTCATTGTCACAGCCAGTTTTACATTGGCTCCTCATCTTTTTTTTTATCTTTCTCTGTGTCTATTTTATGACAACCGGCTCCATCTGTTTCTGTATATGCTTCTCTCTCTCTCTTCCTCTCTCTGTCTCTCCCTCTCTATCTCCCCTTAATATTTCCCTATATCTCTGTCCTTTTCAGCATCTAAATGACAGTTATAGGTTATGGGTTTAGAGATCACGGAGGAGTGGCTGTGTTCCGTGTAATTGGTGCAGATCCCTGTTCCCGCCCACATGCAGCACCCATCTCTACCCAATCGCCCGCTTCTCCCGCATTAGGGGATCTCTAGCGCGAGGCGGGAGAGTGGCAGGCACATCATTACCATTCTCTCTGTATTTGGCCCACGAGTCTAAGCAGACAGCCATACTGCCCATGCCTCCCCCATCCTGGTTGCTCTTCTCCTCGAGGACTGCCTACCAGCTGTCGAGGGAGACTCAGCAGATCAGGACGGGGAGGGTAGCACGGTGGTGGAGGCTCTGTCACTCCCTCTATCCTCGTATTTACCAGCCATGTTCGCATCAATGAGGGAGCCGATGATGAGAGAGTGGGTGTTGGCACGCCGGCGGTGAGAAAGCGCACGATTTCTCGCTCGGGCCCTGCGCGTGGTCCCGCTCGTGCGCGGCCGTGCTCGACGCACCCGCCGTGTCCCTGCCGGGCCGGGCGGGGCGGGGCTGCCCACGGGTCACGACCCTGTCCACCTACGCCGGCGAGCCCATGGGCCGGGGCCTCCGTTGATGTGGGACAGACACCCAAGGACGCCCGGCTAATTACACCCTGCGCCAGAGCGGGACGCATTCCTGAGGTCTGGAGCTGGTACCGCCGCTCCACCCCTCTCCACCTCCATCCATCCGCCCATCCATCCCCGCCCATGCCTCCCTCAGCTGCACCCCTCCACCCCCCGGCCGGCCCCCTCCCTAAGGCGGCCGCTAATTGGCACGTTCCCCTGCCAGTGTGGGTGCCGGGAATGTCAGCGTGCCACATGTCCCAGCCGCGGGGACAGGGAGGCAGAGAGCGTCTGCCTTTTGTTAGGGGGAGAGCCTGTCTACGACGGGTGAGCACGCAGCTCTGCACAGCTCCACTCCCACCCCCACCACTAGCACCACCACCACCAGCAGCACCAGCCGAAAGAGATGCAAGATCAGCCCGGCGCTGACGAGAGTGCGGAATGCTAATTCATCAGCCCCGGCTGCTGTCGCATTTATCAAGACGTGGGGAGAAGCCATTCATATGTGTATGATATTATATGGAGACATCGCAAGAAGCCACGAACCTCCCGCTAACCTATCCTAACATTTACTTCAAAGTCCCATGGCAAACACTTATCCTCCACTGTTAATTTACCTGAACTACAAGCTATTTGGGTTCTGCTTCATTGATGTGTGTGTCATCTTCCTCCATTTCTTGAGAACCTTTCATTTTTTAATATTACTTTATTGCCAAGGTCACCATAACAATGGAACCTTTGCGCAAAAACTGCAAGCACAGTTTTGCAAAAATGAAAAAAAACAGAAGTCTCCATCCTATAATAACATTATATTGAGGAAGAAGAAATTTAAAGCTGATGCGTTTGAAAAGACACCAGCGCGCCGGGCAGATAAATAACTGCCTCGTTAGAGATTTTGCTCGATTTTTTTATGGTGGTGAGTTTTATGTCTGAAGAGCTTTTTATGGGCCTCTCGCCCCTCTTTTTATTGACTGCTCCCGCCATCTGGAACGTTCCAGCTGTGGAGCTTTATGTCTCATTTAAGGCCTTTTGTCAGGGCCTCTCAACAGCTAATGCTCTCCAGACTGGTGCCCGCGGAGCGTGATCGCAGGGTGGCACGCCAGGGGTCTGTTTGGGGGGTGGAGCCACGAACAAACGGCTTTAGCGTGACGCACGTGTGAGGGGTCGAGTGGCGGACGGGGGGTCCTGCAAGCCGAGACGTGACTGGCAAACAGAGCAAGTTTAGACGCCTTCCGTTGCATCCAGATACACCGCTGACGCACGTGGGAATCTAGATTTTATCATCATCATCATGTTTTTTATATTTTGTTTAAATACATATGCAAATAAGATACAGAACACAGAACATGGCTCTCATTGTCCTCGAAGTCTTCCGGTTCCTCTGCTGACAGCGGCTTGTGGGTCCTCGTGACACCCCCTGGTCGGTCCTGCAGGGGGCGCTCTGCCGCGCTGGCGTTGGCGCCTGGCGCTCGCCGTGGCCTGAACGGCAGGCCTGTCGAAGCTGTGAGACGCCACTCGGTCTCCAGCATCTGCTGGAGCATCTGATGGTGCCCACGGTGCTTACGCCTCTCACGCTGCTCTTAGCTTACTCACGCCTCTCGCGCCTCTCGCGCCTCTCGCTCTGCTCTTTCACATTCCTCATCTCAAACCACACGGCTTCCCTCGCCTCCATTTTTTTTCACCTTCTCCTCCCTTCACCGAGGATGACTAGGATCTCCTAGCAAAACCTTCGGCCCATTCGAAATGAACCTAAATTCAGTATGTAATGTGTATAAAGCTATAATACAATGACGTGAGAATTCGCCAAAGTTATCACTCGCTCGTTAGGTTGAACAAGTGACCAATAGCCGGCCTCGACTAACTTGGCAATGGGTGGCCTTGACTAACCCGACCAATGACAAAAAGGTGTCTGGGGGCGAAGGACTGATATGCTATGAATGTTGCCAAGTTGTTCTCCATAGAAGAGCACAGGGCCAATTTTCCAGTCAACACATGAGTCACTCAGCAGAGATGCACCCAAAATAAATGGCCTCCCTGTCCCGGCCCGGAACCACACCCTCATGTGGTTTCAGGGCAGGCGGGCCAGGGTAGGGCCCTGTGGCCAACCACAGTGGGGATTTCTGGGGGCTGGCGCTGGGGTGGATCGGGGGCGTGAGCGGGTGGCACTGGGGCAAAAAACAGACCAGTGAAGCAACAGCCACCCCTTGGTTTTCGTTCTTTTGCTCCTTTCTTTCTTTTAAAAAAAATTCTCTGTTCATTGTTAGTCCACATGGGGCGCTGTGTGCAGCGACATGCCTGTCGCCAGGTGCCCTACGGCAGATGGGAGAAGATGTTACGGGTGCCTCTTCCGCCTGAATACGCGGAGCCCGCAAACGTGCCCGGGGCCCAGACCACCGTGACAGCCGTCAGTCCGTGAGCTGTGAAATAACGAAGGGGGGGAATAGGACGGGCGACGCCTCACCAAAGCGGTCGAGCCGGTCAGAGGTCGAAAAGAGCTTCAAAACAAGCCCCTTGCTCATGTGTTTCTCCAAGAGACAAAGGGGAAGACGAAGAAGAGAGAGAAGGATACAGAGAGAGAGAGAGAGAGAGACGCAGAGAAGGAGGGAGCAGGCGGTCGCTCAGCTCCATGTCTTCAGGAGGAATGGCGGGGAGTTTGACAAGCGTTGTTAGCTGTCAGGTGTCATCTTTATTAGTCGTCTGAGTGAGTCAGAGCCGAGGCTGGAGCGGCGGTCTGTGAGGGCTGCCGTTCATTACCGCTAGCCATGCAGTGTCTCTGCTCGCATTACTCATGTCATTTACATTTTGTACACATACGAGGGAGATGGTAAACACTACCGAATGCAATCATTGCTTTTGTTGCATTATACACAATACGGTACAAAAAGTGCAAAATGTACAGCCTAGATAATGCTATGAAACTTTATATAAAAACAATGACTAATTTCAATTTTGTCTTTTTTCATTAGAATTTAATGTCAACATAATTAACGATAAGTAGCCGGGTGTATTCGCCCCTAGCCATTAATTCCACTGTATATGATATTGATGTGCTTTGATCACACCAACACATGACTGTAATCATTCTATGTAAGTCTTCTAAAACATACTTCCCTATCAGCTTAGTACACTTTCTTCATTACTGACCTTATTTTATGTGTGCTTTTCTCTTAACTCTTAACACAACTCTTCAAGCAGTCAAAATGCTAATTTTGATCAAATAATTGTAATTTAGAAGTGGTAATGTGCACATTAAAGTTACCATCAGCTAAGTGTTCAAAAGCGCTGAATTTTAATCAACGTGTAATTAATTAGACAAGCATGATCACGATCTTTCCCCCGTTTGGTTTGTTATTGTTTTTCATCCTTTTTTTATGCGAATGTTATTTTTCATAGTGTAAAGGGGGAAAAGTTTCCCCTTTTGGGAGTTCCGCAACTGACTGAAAAAAAGAGATCAAACCGAAACCACACACACTCAATCCAAATGCAAACATACCAAAACATGCACACATACAAACACGCGCGCAGGCGCGCGCGCGAGGGCACACGCACGGATGTCTTCTGGAGCTGCAGGAGCAGAAAGAGGAGCGCGAGTGCTAAGGATAAGAGCGCGTGGCGTTCGCTCCACCAGAATTAGAGCGTGAACGTATTAGCACTAGAACGAGCTGCGTCGCGAGCTGCTGTTTCCAATGCAAACAAGAAGGCCATTCCTCCCGATTCCCCTGAGGACTTGCCACGTCGGGGGGGTAGAATTGACGAGTCCCCTGACGTGAAGCCACGCACAGTTCAGACTTGAGTAAGTGAGAGAAAGAGCTGAGAGAAAACGCGTAAACATGTAGTGTTGCTGTCTTTAAGCAGCGAAAACCATTTCAACCATAGGCCTAAGCCTGTTAGCCAACTGAGAAGTGAAATCAAGAAAGCCCTTTTGTAGGGTAGTGTAGTTCCCCCTCAGATCACACGCGTGTGGAGCGTTACATTCTCGTTGGGCCATGCGGAGGTATAGCTGACTTGATCTTTCCATGATTTTGACTTTTTTACTATTTATTTTTTTAACACTTGGCTTGTCTATTTAATACTTGTAACAGTTAGAATTTAGTAGATGTTTGATATCAATTTCCCACATATAAAGCTGGAACTGCCATAAAAGAAAAAGAAAGTTTACTGGTATTCTCACTGATCTCTATCCCTTTCCAGTCAGTTACTGGTGGAAGTAGACCTACCTCACACAAGATTTCATATGTTTCGTACATATTTTGTATATTCCGAGCTGCATTAGACTGAATCTTAAATCTTCTGTAACAAAGAACAATGCGCGTAGCTACCGTGCTGCTATGCATTTGTGAGTCTGTACTGAAGCAATGAAGCTACTATCCATGCCGGGTTGACGACTTCAGACTGATGGGCTTTTGTGCTTGTGAATAAGACACCTAACAGTTGTCTTATTCACAACTTCAGTAAATATTGATTCTTTTAAAAATGTACACTATGTAGAGTGTCTCTTCTCTGTATCTATTGTAGTCCAACAATTATGTTGAAATTGCTTCTTGTGGTCAGGACATATCGCCTTCATAGATGTTTTTCTTTTGCATTTTACAATTGTATCACGATGCCGTTTTGGTTTTTGTCAGACACTCTCAGTGTGCTGTACACCTGCTTAAAGACTTTCTCTCGTTAGTCCCTACTGGGAACAAAAGAGTCAGACATTAAACTAATTGAGAGGGAGAAATAAAGACAGCTGCTTGCCTGGTATCATTCTATGTTTCTAATGTGCATCACAATTATTGCTTGATGAACTGACAAGACCATTTTTGGTACAGTCTGAGACAGAAAAAAAGTGCTTTTAAAAATCCGAGAGTGCAAGAGGGAAAGTTAAAGCACCTATCTGCAATGACTGGAGTTCCTACAATAGAAACATTCAATTTAAATCACCCGGCTGCCTTCAAGTACCGCCAAATATCCACTATAAATATCCATGGCCGACCAATCTGGTTGTTGGTGTATTTATTTGGTCGACTTATATTTTTCATGGTAGCTTTTTTTCCCTTCTCCTCTTTCGTGTCTACAAAAATCATAACTTGCTGTTCATACAACATGCTTCTTGTTTCTTTGTACAGACATTTAAACTGTTTTTTCCTGAGCACCATTGACTGGAGCAGTCGATCAAACCTGCCCCACGGAGAGGGGGGTGTTCAATACATTATGCCTGGTAAACCCTGCGAAAACTGGGAGTGCCAATGTCAACTCATGATTGAGTCAAAAGGAGTCATTTATTACAATTTGTCCATTTCCGGAAAGAAAAAAATTATAAACATAACAAAATACTAGCACTCTCACAAATCCGGATGGTTATTTGATGTGAATTGTGTGCTAAACATTGTAATACATGAAATGGAAAATAATCAGAGGTATCTAATCTTTCACAAGGAAACACTGAATTCAAGTGGCAAAATACTTCAAGAATAAAATAATCTTACATTTTGGTAATTCCTTCTGGCACGCCTCCAAAATGGCGTCCCAGATTTGGAGCTTTTGATGGGACTGCTGAAGAGTGGTGGAACCAGGAGTCCTAATGTGCAGTTGCTTTGATGACATTAACTAAATGTTGTGATATACAAAGCTACACAGGCTGCAGTTTTAGTTATAAGTGTTATTTGAAAAAGCTTTGCAAAATAAATAAATGATCTGTTACAATAATGCCGTTATTTATAATGGCTAATTGCAGCTTTAGAAGAACAGGCAGAAAGCAGAGAAGGGAGACAGTTTGGAGGGGAGAGAGGAGATATTATGGAAAATTACTGACCTGGTGATACCTGCTCATTCTCAAATTGGAACATTGACCAGGAAGTTTGAGCAGGTTTTCAACCAAATGTATTTATGCCTTGCGGCCTGGGAGCCTCACATGTGTGTGTGTGTGTGCGCGCACACACACGGGTGCCCGCCATAAACACTCATCTTCATTCTTCTCCAGGGACCGCGGTTCTGTCTCACCCGCCCTTCTCTTCGGCCAATCACGGCCCTGCTGGCCGGCGGTCGGTCTGCCCCGTCAGGGCATCAGTGTCGCGCCTGTCGGCCATGCGCTCCCACCCCGGGTCCAGGTGACCAAGCTTGTGGTACAGCTCACCAGAACGGTCCAGTTCTCTGGTCACCAGCGAGCCACGTGGGTGGATGGGGGGTGGGGGGGGGGAGGGGTGTAGCAAAACGAAGAGGTTGAATGTATTTTCAGTATGTGTTCATTACCGAGGCGGAGGGTTGCAGTTGGGCTTCACGACTGTGGCGCCAGCATGCGACTGTGGCAAGACGCACTGACCACTCTGAAATCGCTGAGCTAACGGGGTCCTGGCCAGAGAGGCGCGACGGGCCGAGCTCGCCAAGTTTACCCTCGCCGCCGAGCTCACACACCTTATAATGCTAGATCACTGCAGGCGCAAAGCAAGCAAACCCACCCACGGCAAATGTTTGCGCAGAAGGAAGCGAGAGCACGCGAGTGCGAGCCAAAGGAGTAGGCAGCCGCGCTCACGCTCCAAACTGACAGAACTTCAAAAACCAGACAAGCCACCTCGCCATCTTCAGAGCTGAACTCCTACACAGACTGAAGGGAGGGGAGAGAGAGAGAGAGAGAGAGAGAGAGAGAGAGAGAGAGAGAGAGAGAGAGAGAGAGACGGAGAGAGAGAAGAGCAAGCAACAATAACAAAAATCGCCTTGGAGATGGAATCAACACTCAAAAGTTTTCTGCACTGAGTAACAGCATATGGCCTTTGATGGCTAAGGGTGTTTTTAAACACACACACACACACACACACACACACACACACACACACACACACACACACACACACAGCCCCCCCAGCGCTCTGTTGCTCCACCTTTTGCTTCATTACGTTTCTCCTGCACATCCCCGTGCAGAGCGCCTCTTCCGCACTAAAAGGATCAGCCCCAAATATCATCCTGGCCCTGCCTGTGAGGCGGCGAGAATGCCCCGCAGGCATGATGGTTTAGCTGTGAAACAAAGCCGCTCCGCATCTTGAGGGGGGGTGGTATAAAATCAATCTACCAATGTCTTGTCGAGTTGTATGAAAGAAATATTCTCAAGCAACCCCCCCCCCCCAAACACACACACACACACACACATGCACCCCTCACCCCACTCCCATCAATACAGCGATGTGGCTTTGCGTTGGCAAGATCCATGTGATCTTGCTCCAGCCGCGGAATCGAGTGGAGGTGCATGGCTGCCTCTCCCTCTCCCCTCTCTGACTGTTTGGTACTGAGTCTCCAGAAGGCCTCGCTCGGTTCCTTCAATAGTTGCCTAGTCGGGGTTTTTGTTTTTTTCTTTTTTGAAGATAATAAGGCTTCGAAGGAAAGATACCCGAGGCTATTCAGCCTAAGAGAGGGGACCTGGTCGTGTCTCCCTGTCTGCCTTGTGCAGGATGGGTCAGAGCGGTGTGGGGGAGGGGAAGATGCATGGGGACCCTGGGGGGGGGGGGGGGTCAGAGCTGAGGGCAGTGCCCCACATGCCCTGTAGGGGGCAGCCTGTCCATTAATCGCCTACACAGACAAGCCCTCTGCTGACTGCAGGCCAGGAAGTCTGCCGAAGCCAAGCGGAAAATATAAAACGGAAATAAAGGCCAGAATGAGAATGAGAGATTACCCCACTGCCCATTATACTGCAGGACCGTACAATCGCAGCCGGAGCACAAAATTGTCATCTGCAGATTACCGTACACTTCCTGGTGGTTGTTTTCCTTGCTCTTTCCTGAGTGTCACTTTGATCCATTTGTATGACTAGTTTGCAAAAAATCAATCGCACCATTGCCGCCTAAAAGGATGGGTACATCTGAAACATCGACAATAAAAAAAGTCAACGCTAAACGAAAAAACTCCTTCCAAACTAGGAGAGGGGGAAGAAACGGTCCACATCGTTCTGTCTTTCAGCGTGTGGGTGGCTGACACATCTGCTCGAGGAGAGAATTGTCTATCAAGCCCAACGTGACGGTCCTCTCTTTGCTCCAGGCCTCCCGGAGCGTCTCCGGCGTGGTGACAGCGCGCTCCGAGCACAGACGGACCGCGGATCCCCGCTAATTCCGCGTCCCGCGAAAGCTTCTCTTTCCGACTACTTTCTTGCGTCCTTGTTATTGAAGTCACAACTCGGGAGTCTGTCATATTCGCGCTGCCAAGTTTTTTTTTTCTTTTTTTTTTGATGGGGGGGAGGGGGGGAGGGAGCAACGTTCGCTGGCAAGACGTCGGAAAGTCTGAAGCACCTGCCATGCTGCAAACCTGGAACCGAGAACATTTGGTGGGTCGGGCGGTTCATATGGAATGTGTACTGTATGTGAGGGGAATACGTGCCAAGCAATCACAGCCACAGAAAGAGAGAAAGAGGAGATCCGTGCGAGCAGGTTGACATTCACCCTAACGTCTTCATGCAGAAATGTTGCAGGGAAAACGTGAACTCGCGTCACGTTAACTTCCTCACTGCCTACAAGTTCGGTTGCGAGCACACGGAAGAGTTGAGTGTATAATGGCTGATGTAAGGCCAGGCTTATTCAAGTTAGAGATTTAACATTTATTAGTTTGTAATTATAAGGTAAAAGACTGTAAGTCTTTAAGAAAAATCTGGTCTTTGGGGAGAACAAGTGTGGTATAGTTAAAACTTGCTTTCTGCAGTCATCTCCCAAACTATTAGACACCTGCTGAGCAGAGTTTAGCCTCTATGTTACATAATTGGACCGGTGGAAAATTATCATGAATAAATGAATTTATTGGGCTATTTCTGCATCAAAGGTTCCAGTCCACATACAGAGAATTCAGTTAAGATGACTAAACCTTAGAGACCTTTAAAACACATTTCATACTGGCGATGGACTTTTACAGAGGAATGTGCAGGAACACCTATGATAATGCACAGGACCCTCAAGCCCCCAAGTCTTTGGATGAGGACCCAGGCTTAAAGGAATAAAGGTTGTTGCAAAGGTTCAAGGACACAGACATGCAAACATAAGGACATTGAGTGTAATGTAGCCCTAAAATAAAACAGAGCTTGATGAAAATGTTCTACTTCTGAAGAGGTGTTAATACGTTCATCCAAATTGCTCAAATGTGAATTTTCTTTTCTCTGTATATAGAGAACTATGCAAAGGCACCAGCTGCAATTTACCCTGAATTCCTTTTCCCAGACTGTAATTCCTGCCACCTTGCAACACCTAAAGCCAGATGCAGTTAAAGAAACTTAGCACAGATATTTGCATATGCACTGTGTAGGGTGTGACTTCCAGGGCTCAACAGTACGATCTGGACCAAGCAGGGTCTCTGAGTGAGGTCCGGGTGTTCCTCCTAGGTGGCCCCTGTTTGTGGGAGAGCAGTGACCCCTGTGTGTGAGCAGTAGCCTCTCTATGTGGGTGAGGGTTTTCCCCCCGTGTGTGAGTGATCAGTGTCCCCTGTGTGTGGGTGAGCAGTGGCCCCTGTGTGTGTGTGTGAGCCGTGGCCCTTGTGTGTGTGAGCAGTGGACTGTGTGTGTGTGTGAGCCATGTCCCCTGTGTGTGGGTGAGCAGTGGCCCTGTGTGTGTGTGTGTGTGTGTGTGTGTGTGTGTGTGTGTGTGTGTGTGTGTGTGTGTGTGTGTGTGTGTGTGAGCCATGGCCCCTGTGTGTGTGTGGGTGAGCAGTGGCCCCTGTGTGTGTGTGAGAGCTGTGGCCCTTGTGTGTGTGAGCAGTGGTCTCTCTGTGTGTGTGAGCCGTGTCCCCTGTGTGTGGGTGAGCAGTGGCCCTGTGTGTATGTGAGCCATGGCCCAAGTGTGTGTGTGAGCAGTGGTCTCTGTGTCTGTGTGAGCCATGCCATGTCCCCTGTGTGTGGGTGAGCAGTTGCCCTGTGTGTGTGTGTGTGTGTGTGTGTGTGTGTGTGTGTGTGTGTGTGTGTGTGTGTGTGTGTGTGTTTGTGTGTGTGTGTGTGTGTGTGTGTGAGCCATGGCCCCTGTGTGTGTGTGAGCAGTGGTCTCTGTGTGTGTGTGAGCTGTGTCCCTCGTGTGTGGGTGAGCAGTGGCCCTGTGTGTATGTGAGCCATGGGCCCTGTGTGTGTGTGAACAGTGGCCTCTGTGTGTGTGTGTGTGAACAGTGGCTTCTGTGTGTGTGTGTGTGTGTGTGAGCAGTGGCCTCTGTGTGTGTGTGTGTGTGTGTGTGTGTGTGTGTGAGCAGTGGCCCCTGTGTGTGGGTGTGCAGTGGTGGGCAGTGTTGGATGGGTATAGTTCTCAGTATATACAACCAATAGATTCAGGTTTCCAATGTGTATATCCATTTGCATCCACTTCATACGCTATTGGCAGAAGAGCATAATAAATATCATTTTATGGTGAGAGACTGAATTCTGTTTAACTAATAACCAACGCTAAATAGCAATTAGCAACTAGTAACTTAATGTTTCAAAGTGGCAAAAAGCTGGAGGGTCATCAGAGACTGAACAAGGTCAAAGTTCAGTTATGATTTGTTTTGGTTTGTACTGATAACCAAATGGTACTTCCTTTTTATTAAAGCCACTTTACCAATAACAGGAACTTCCTGCACCACAACCCGTAACTGAAACTCTCTGGAACAATTATTGTGTCCAGCCTGTGGTTTCCTACCTTATCTGCCAGGGAGCCGAGGCTGGATGAATGTTGTGTGTGACGCCGCGCTCAGAGGGGTCAAGCCACCCATATAGGCCCGTGCCTTTTAAAGTGGACTGCTTGAATTCACAGTGTATTGAGTTGGAGAGTGATGACACCAGACGGCAGGACAGGTCCGGGCCCGGCACTGCTGCTGTGGTCAGATCTGTTGGCTCTGACAGTGTTTGGGGACATAATGACAGTGTGTGAGTGGAAGGCGTTACACTTGATCAAGTTGCCAGTCTGGGCGAGAGCCCACAGCACGCCTGCTCCAGACCCCTGCCTGACCTAGTTTACACCACTGTGTGTGTGTGTGTGTGTGTGTGTGTGTGTGTGTGTGTGTGTGTGTGTGTGTGTGTGTGTGTGTGTGATCTCTGCCTTTCGTCGCCGGTTCCCACCCAACTCCAGCTTTTATTGAGCTTCTCTTGCGGCCCAACTCCACCCCCCCAGGCGCACACAGGGGTCACACAGGGAGACGGGGAGATCGGCTCCCACAAACCCTTCTGCTGGAGAGGAGGAGGAGGACCGGGAGTTACAGTCCGGGGGAGAAAGACAGATGGAGCTGACGAGAGCTTCTCTATGGAACCATAACAGAAAAAAATCTTCACAAAAATCTTCACAGTATCTACTAAAGGTGGCAAAATAATTAAATATAACAATGCATTGTTATAGTTCTGTATGTAGAAGAAAGGGCAAAGTGGCCATACATACTGCAACGGCAAACAAATATATGACATGTCAAGATCTAATTACACGTAAGACAAACACATTTCATACTGAGAACTACCATCTTGCCTTATTATTTATATGTACCTCATAAGCACAAAAAAACCCTAAACCCCAATTTTATTTCCTGTGCATCTGTGCTGCATAATGATTTATTTATTTATTTGATGTTTCACATGCTCGGTCTGTTCAAAGCATTTGCACAGTATCGGAAGGGTGGAGGTGGGTGTGTAGCATCACCTCAGATACACCAGCTGAATCGTTTTTTTTCATCCCGTCTCTATTACCCCTCCTTCTCTCTTTCCCTTTCTCTGTAATCTCTTCCTCACAGGTAAGGATGGAACTGCCTGCACGTCTTCTGCTGACCTATTTAGGTAATTGCGCGCTTCATTAAAAAACTCTAGTCGGAAAGAGAAATTACACTTCCCTGACGGTATCTAGGTAACATAATCTCCCTCCGGCGAGCTAATTGCATGGCATGATAACCTCATAGGCCGGGTCTGTTTAATTTTTCATCTCTTTTCAAATAATTATGGATCAGAGGAGAGAAGTATTGATTTGATTCATTAACTTCCCTGCACTGTGCCAAGGTTAATGATTACATGTATCCCAATTATACGGTAAAGATCCACCGGGCTATTTGCTTTGATTGGCTTCCACTTTATTATTGGCAAAGGTTGTGTTGAAACAATGCCCAAATTGGGCAGGGTAGAAGATAATAGAACTACCTAAGTGTTTTATTTTACCATCCCTGAGCCTGTAATTGACAAATAAAGTGAATATACAGTGCTGATTAAGCAGAGAGGGACGGCTGAGATGAAAGGTGTGATGACTGTGTCGTGGTGCGCTTGCGTGTAGGAATATCATTTATGATGACTCGAAGAACTGGAGCACTGTACCCATCGTTATTACTGCCAGGTTTGGGATGCTGTTGCAAAGCAGACTGCAGCGCAACCCGGGATGCAGGTGCGGTGGTCCAGGCGGCGTTGCCGAGTAACGGTTACCTAAGGTTACGCTGGGAGGCGGGAGCAGTGATGTAAAGGTCCTCGGTCCGTTAGTGGATGGAGTCGTGAGGCGGTGCCGTAAGTCGGGTCGGACAGCTGACTGGACGTTTCTCGGACTCTGCGAGGGCAAAGAAAGTGTGAGTTTGCCGCGCGAGGCGGGTCAGGAGAATCCCGAGGCGCTTAGCAGTGGATGCGACTGACAGCTCCGTCGTTCACAGTCACCTGTGCCGTCAGCGCTCCTGAAAGCTGGTGTCAGCTGCTTTTCTGCTGTGCCGCTCGTAGCAGAGCTCTGCTGCAGGGGAGATTTTAAACCGACATAAGTACATTAAAATGACTGTTGTGTCTAAATGATTTCCTCTGCTAAGTTCACCGCTCCTGTTCCTCCAGAACCATTTTGCTCGTTTCCGCAACGATCGGCAGAGAGGTGGACTGAGGCTGGAGACTTCTTATTATTGCAAATCTTGGAATGAATTACTCTCCTCTCTGGTAATGTCGGAGAAGGCGAAAAACATCATTAAAGACTGGAAAAACAGAGGCAAAGTCAATTTGCTGGTTGTTTATGTAAGTGGAGGCCCCACTCTTGCTCTCTCTCTCTCTCTTTCTCTCTCTCTCTCTCCCTGTCTCTCTTTTTCTCCCTCTCTCACTCGTCTGGCAATCGCAATGTCTTCGTTCAGCCCCTATCAGGATGAACGGGCTACGCATTGTGTTGTAACTTGCTGGGTCTGTTATGCAAGATTTAGATTCTGTGACTTCCTCTATTTTTCTTTTCCTTTTGTTCCTTTTCTTTCTTTTGTTTTGTGATTTTTTTTCTTATTTTGCTTAATTTCAGATCTCTAATTAAACGAACGCTTATTTGAGGTCAAATTCATGGCTATGAATTGTGCATCATTCAAAATAAGAATCCATAGTAATTTAGAGAACATATGCCCAATTAGGTTCCTGGTGTCTCGGTGCCGGCCATGAGGAAGTGCAATGGAAGCGGGTGGAAAGGGGGCTCGTAATGATGCAATGGAACGGCAACGTGCCTGCTCTTGGGGAAGTCCGGCGGAGTTTGGCTCTCCGCCCTGCTCCCCGCATGCTCTCGGCGTGGGCGGGTGAGTTGTTCCATGTCTGCTCGCCTGCAGAATCTCATGTGCTGCAGGGCTGCTCGAATGGCGCGTCACCGGGCCCTCGCGTTAATGCGCGCGGACGCCCTCGATGGTGGTCTGCCCCTTTTCCATCTCCGTGCTCCTCCGACGACGGAAAACGGCACAGGCTGGGGTTTCCGGAGGAGGCCTGGACGGCCTCCGGGGTTGACCATGGCACTCTCGGGTCGACATGCCCGGGTCGTTTCGATGGCCAGAGTATCCATTCGAATTGTGTGGCGCTGCCCAGGCATCATGAGTAATAGTGGTGAGCTCTGGATTCTGCAGTATAGGTTCCAGCATGTTGCCTTTGGGGTCAGCAGCACCGAGGTTGTACGTGTTTCTCGTCTGTCTATCAGACGGGTGGGGGTGGTGGAGGTGGTGGGGGTTGTCTTTTGTTCAGAATGTTGCTCTCACACTCTTTCTGTTTTATTTCTTTCACCGCTGCGTTGGCCCAGTGATCCGGGCCTGCTCCCGGTGGAGCGATTGGGAGCTGTTGACATTGCGGGAACATAACCTTGCGAGTTTAACAAGTGTTTAAAGAGTGCGGCCAGGTCCGCAGTGGACGCCTCTGAATGTTTGGAGTGTTAACGGCTCTCGGGATGCTGAGAGGCCCGAGGAGTACAGGCCTGGTTTATTTTCACAGGTACAGAGGGAGCCTGAGTGGGCCCCGGGCCCCGGGCCTGACCCGACACTGCTCAGCAGGGATGGAGAACTGAAGATCAGGGTCAAGGCCTGGTTCTCCAGATCACACTCCAATTCAGACATATCTAGGAAGTAGAGCGGTATCAAGACAAGTTCCAGGTTCACACACAATATTACAAATGCTTGTAACGTTTTGCACACTTAAAGCTTAAATCTATAATATAATATTCAAATCAGACCAAAAGCCTTGACATGTTCATTTTGAAGCTGGACAGCATGACATCTCCAGAACTGAAGACCTAAATGATCTAAGTTGATGTATGTGATTTTAACTCACTGCCGTCTCAAAGACCAATAAAAACAGCTTGTGACTGATGCTATAATTTTTACTTCTAAGGCAAAGAGGACAGTTTATTCCACACACTTATTGTAATACCAGAGACTAACTGCCACCTAAGAGAGCACGAAGAGCCTCTTGTTTTAGATAATATGGCTGATGTGCTGTGTATAATCCCTCTCCAATATGCTCTCATACCAAATATGCACCTCTCACTTTATTATGTGAGGGAATCATTCATTTATTTAGGACATTTCCTCTATGGGAAATGAACTCAAAAACATAAAATAATTAGAAATAAATAAAACTATTGAGTGTGTTCTAAATAACAATGCTTCTTGCATTTGTAATATGATTACAGTATAGATTGAAGCACTTGATTGAAGTAGACATGAAGGGAAAGTGTGAAAAACACAAAGGTGACTGAAGTGGTCCTTGGTCAGCTACAAAAAGGAGACTTTTATGGCAAGATGGCACCCTTTGGTAGTGTGTGATAACTACTGGGGATTTCCATCCAGATTCCACCCCCAACCCCCCTCCACCCCATCCTGTTATTCAAATTTTCAGACAAGGTTCAGTTAGATTTTCACACTGCAAACTAAAATCACGAAAAAAATTTTCACTAACTAGACTCCACAGAAGGGGTAAAATGCCCACAATGGGATTTTGTTTAGCAGGAAAAAAAAGTTTATTGGACCAAAAAGAACACTTAATGCTGCACTCTCATTTGAACCTTTCTTAGAATTAGGACATTTTGAATGATTAGTATGTCAGCAACTTCCAGTTTGTACTTCTTAATTTGTAAATGTACATGATATTGATTTCTGCAGTTCTCATGCATGGTCATGGTGGCGTTGAAAAGCATTGCTTTATGTGAGCTGGAACAAGCAAATATGAAGGTTTCTAAAATGATGGGTATTGTCAAATCCATTCCTTCATGTGAAAAGATGGTGTTGAGGATAGCTGTATGTGCATCTGATTCTTTTAAAAACCCTAGCAAAATTAACATACAGTAAAGATCAACTCTTTCCCAACAACCACACACTCTTCCTTTGTCCATACCCCCCCCCCCCCACTTTATGTCTGCAACGGTTCTGATTCATTTGGCAGACACCAGTGAGTAACCGCTAGTGGTATCTTCCGTTTTTTTTTTTTTTTTTTTTATCAATATAGCTTCTGAGAGCAGGTCATCTGGTGATGCAGAGTTGCTGGCTTCTACATGTGTGTGAATTCAAGGGGCACACTGCAAACCCAGTGAGTCAAAACCCGCTCTATAGATTGAGTCTGTTCCAACATTGGGGAAGTAAAGGGTTGACTCACATGTGGTCAGAGGAAGAGCAAATCGTTTTAGCGGAACAGTAGTAAGGCTCTACCAACTGGTCATTGGAAAATCCAGCAGAAAAGGGAATAACAGCTTGTTTTGTGGTAACGTTGGTCATCTTGACATGTCCATTCTCTTGATCGTTTGTGGCGGTTCTTTCTCATACTGCTGTATATTTGACAAATGCTTCCAGTTGCAGCTGTATTACGATTAGAGTTACAGCAGTCTGCACCGTGGGCCACCGTTAAAGGTTAACCCGGATGACATGAACCCTGTTTGCACGTAGGCACTCTGTTACACGATATGTTTATACGTGAAATGCAAGTTAGGGCCATGGGATGTGTTATGACGTCCGTATGGGCATCTAAAATCTAAAATAGCAATTTGGGTAAAATGTGACACACACACACTGACGCGAATGGGATCACAGCCGCACTGAAATCCTCCCTCCACTGCAGCTCACGGTAAGCGTCTGGCCGCGTTATTGTCATCATTCAAAGTGGGCAACACGTCGGCGAAGCGACGCCTCCACGCCTTTGTCTTCTGCAGTCAAAAATACCCCCCCCCCCCCAGTACCCCCTCACGTACCCTGCCGACGCGGAGACGACGGCGGTGGCATCGTGCGCCCGCGCTAAGCAAACATGCCCAATTAGCATGCGCTTGCCAGGGCTTCATTAGAAAGATGCTTCCCTCCAGCAGCCGGGGAGGAGAGGAGGGGGGGGGGGGGACGTAAACAAACACGGTGAACGCCTCGACAATCGCCCACATTTAGTCTGCCTGCTTCATCTATGAAGGTAGAATAACAAATCCTAAAGTGCCACTCCAGTCCTTCTATTACCCAGCAGTCCCACTTCTCCCCGGGGGCAATTAGGAGACAGATTTATTAGACATAATTAAGAGAGGACGCCGCTCCTGTTCTGGCCCTGATATTTAATTTGCCGACTTTAATGAAACAGAAATCATCCAACCTGCTGGCCGAGGGTAGCGAGTGGCTACCTTGTTGGCAGCTGAGAGTTTTGAGTGATTAAAAAAAATACATTTTTTTATGTGCATGTTCTACTTGGAGCAGTGAGTCTGTGATTTAGAGGCTTCTGCAGGCAATGAAGCTGGTGTCCGCATGCAAACATACACACGATAAAGTATGCTTTTCATGTCTTCCAGATCTCCCATTGTCAAACACTGGAGGTATTGAGTCAACGTCTGGCCTAAGAGGATAAAATCTGTCCACTTGTACAAGTGTGAAATATCGCACGTCCAAAGAATGTCTCAGCCAACAGCGATGCCGGAGTGTCCATATGTCTTGCTCGTGTTCTCTTTGTACTGTAAGACACCTACTCATGTCCTTACATTCTCCCTGAAAAATGAGTGTCGTATCCAAGTAGCAGAGGCAGGCCAGTAGTTGCTTTACTTTTTCCTATTTACATTTTAAATGTTTCGAGTGAATCCTCCTGGCTTTGGAGTCGAAGCGTTTATTTTGAAAGCTGTATCACATCGCTGGATATGGCACACGAAGATGACTTCTACACACATTAACAGTAATACATTATCTAAACAAAGCATCTGATTGGTCGGCTACTTACCTAACCAAATCATTAAACAAGGTTTATATTGCGCTTTATTCTGTCTGCCATTCGGATACTTTTGGAGATTAACGTTTTTGTGCCGCTCTGAGGCTCATTCTGGAAATGTCATTTTTTTCGGGGCAATGCTGGAAAAGCCTCTCACCGGTACCATCGATGGGCTCCCCACCTCGGCCCGTCTGCAATGGCCGACGCCGAGACCCGACCCGACCCGACCTGAACACACAGGTCACTGGGTTTTAGGTTGACAGGTCCTTGCACAGTTTTCAGTCTGACGAGGCGAAGGGGAGGAACCGATTTGGCCCGGTGGTCATTCCACACGCCAAGTCCATCTGTTCTCCAACGCTGGTGAGATGTGATCTGTAAACACTGACAGACCTGCAGTCCTCAAGGTTTTTTCTTTTTTCCAAACCCCTCTAATGCGTGTAATTGTTTGACCACATCAAAGAAGGTGAGAAGTGAACAAAATGCAAGTTTTTTTGTTTAGTTTTTTTTTTTGTGTGTGTTTTTTTATGGTTGACGTGCCTCGCTTGCCATAATTGTGGCTGGATTTTGTCTAATACCGCAACAACAAAGGAAGCACGTAATTATATAATTGCGTTTGAGGAACACCTTAATTCCCTTGAGAGCCCTGTGGCCCCATTCTGTCAGGTAGGGTTCACACCCTGTGGGTTCTCACACAAGGAGAGAGGATACTGGCAGTAAATGGGGTACGGTTTTGAGAGTAATACAATAATGTAATATGATTTTAGACCGATTTATTGATCTAAGTGCTATATTACCCTGACTGGAATCCTTGTGTGTGTGTGTGTGTGTGTGTGTGTGTTCGTGAGTGTGCGTGTGCGTACATGTCTGCGTGGTGTAGCATGTGTGATCTCACTTGTCCTTGTGTATAGTCTATGTGTGTGGCATATCATAACTGACATATCCCAACCATAAAATGAAAAGAATGGGTTTTATGCAAAATGCAATAAAGAACCTAGTTTATGGCCCACTTTGCTGCTAAATCCACCTTATTCTCAATATCATTCAATGCTATATAATCATTATGCACATATAACACTTGCAGAAACTTTGACTGAATGCTTATTGTGCAATACATTTTCATAAATATCCTGTGGATATGACAGAACATGACAGCTTTCTGACTCGTACGATACTGACCACAGAATGCTGGTACGCAGGACCTTTAAAAGCTTTTTTTTTTGTCGTTTTTTTTTTTTTCTCATGCCTAAGGACATTTTGCGAAACCGGTGGCATGCATGAAGGCCACGCCCACCAGACAGGGCCACGCCCACCGCACTGTCTGCTGGGGACCCTTCCTGTCTCACTTCCTCTCTGGAGGGCTGGCCATCCTGGACAAAGACAGCAGTACTCTGATCTGTTCCTCTGTTCTCGCTGGTAGTCGAGTCAGGAGGATGGAAAAAATGCAAAAGTGATGAGACATAATAAATGTAATGCTTTAATTCATAAACAGGAAACATTTTTTTTTTTTTTTTTGCGTAGGAAGGCACAGCAATGCCAGTGTTTCTCAAATCAGCATGTTTTGTGTGTATATACATATATGTGTGTATTATTATTTATGTGTTGGTATTTGTGCATTTGCCGGTGCTTGTGTGGTCGTCTGCTAGTACGTGTCTTTAATTACAAATCAGATTCCATTCACAATGCCCTCTGGCTGCTTGTTCTATTAGGCGAGGATCAGTCATGCAGAGAAGAGTTGGTCTACCTTCTCTTAACCTTAATTAGCCAGGATGTAGCATGTCAGCGCCTGGGGACTGATGGAATCTGTCAACTAATTTCCAAACGTCAAGGACTTTATTTCCTGCCTTCTGCAGACGGGTTCAAATGCAAGAAGTCGAGCAGTGTACACTAGTTATCCTTCTTCTGATAGCACAGCGTACAGCGTTCCACGAGGATCTCCTCCAGATCACCGCATTGTTCTCAGACACCAACCCGGCGGCGAACCGTTCGGAGTACACGTCAAGGTATTCAGGGAGAGCAAAACTTAGGCCGGTGCTCAAAAGTGAATCCCACGAGGGACCAACTTTGGGTCAGGACGCGCAAAACAAGGGAAGGTCACGCGTGTAAAAACATACATATGGGATTCAGTTCCTGTGTTGGGAAGGTGCTGGGGGGGTTGGGTACTAGACCTGCCCCAGTACAGATGCTGATTTCAGAGGTTTACCAAGTATGTGGAGTCTAACTCAAGTGCTATAGCCAAACAGAAAAGATTGCATGTAAGAATCGCAAGTAACAAAATCTGAAAATCAGTAAATCATATCAAGCATTTTGAGTGTACCTAACCAAATGCAATCGCTACTAGTCAGAGCACGGCAATAATTCCTTGCCCCAATATTTTTTTGTCTTTAGTGTTATTTTATTTATTTTATTTTTTTTCTTCACCAAAACCAGTCCCTTGAGACTTAGATATACCCACAAACCTATGACAGTTGATTACGTGCACTGTGTTCGAGGAAGGGATTCGTTAAGGCACGGTGGTGTGTTTGTGTGTGTGTGTGTATGTGTGGGTGCATGTATGTGTGTGCGTATGTGTGTGTGTCTGTGTGTGGTCTGGAGCTTCTGCTGCCTCTGTCATGATGGAGAGACCGGCCTAAGCAAAACAAAAAAAAAGGGGGAAAAGAGAGCAAGATTTTCAGTTCCTCAATTTGGCATCTGCATCTGTCCATTACTGGCAATGAACCAAGCGCACCTCCCGCACGCCTCTCCAACCTCAATAAAGTCACTCAGAAATGAAGAGACGTTTCACGAAATCCAGCAATAAACCGACTGTCAGTCAGCAGCGTGCTTATTAACAAAATGAAAAATCTAACGGTAATTAAATGCTCGTACGAGATGAAAGCACCTTCCAATATATCAGCATCTTGCCTGTGGTTCATGAAACTTTTAATTCTATTCATTATTGTGATGATGTAAAACAGGTTTGAGTTACAAAGGGACAGAAATGTTGGGTAAAGGATAAGCTGGCGTGGACTAGTTGCACTGTTGCCGTGTTATTGTCATTTGTGTTACCTTGTTGCACTCCTTATGCCTTTTCTGTAACTTATTTCCTTGTACGTATCATATGGACACTTGTATTTCAATCTCCTTGTGATACATATATTTTTTCAGCTGTACAGTTCTCTCTGCCTGAACACAGGGAAGTTTAATACTGAAATCATTTAGTGGATGTGGATGAAGGGTCAGGTACTGCAGAAACATAGCATTTATTTGGTAATTTAGTACCCAAGCAGGATGTAATGAAGACCTTTTGTTAAAAACCATTAAAGAAAACATGGAAGAAGCAAGGAAGTAAAGAAACTGAGACATGAATTGATTTGCTGTTAAATCCAATGATATTATAGGCATATCCTTCAATGTCAGTACTTCCTTGAAACAAGGGGAAAGGACAAAGTACAATTAATACATAAAATTAAATCAGTGGTAAATGGTGAACAAAGAAAATATCGGAATATGACAAAAAGGAACATGTTGATATTTGAAGCTGCTACCATGGCAGACCTCTCGTGAACGCAGACAGACATAGCTGTGAAGAAGGTTGAGGACCTTCTCCCAACATTGTTTTGAGAATCTCATCCTGAAGGTGCCAGGTCTGTGAATCTCTTCCGCCACCTTCTGAGATACACAGCTGGGAAAAGTAGCAGACAAGGCCTTGAATGGCATGGCGGTAATGACAGAGCGCTCCCTCTCTGTGGAGCGTGTAACAATGGCAACAGGAGATACTGTATGTTTCCGTGGTTTCGTGGTCAGGGGGATGAGGAGTGGCTGATTGTGTTCTGTTGTGCTAAACCAGCTTATCAAGCACAATGTGGTTGATCCACATCAAATACACAATGAGAAAAGTGTCTCTGTCATCTCTCCCATCCTTCAACCTGACCACAGTCTCCAAACTGTAGTGCTTCAAAGCTTCTCAGGACAGGGCTGTGTGTGTGTGTGTGTGTGTGTGTGTGTGTGTGTGTGTGTGTGTGTGTGTGTGTGTGTGTGTGTGTGTGTGTGTGTGTGCGCGTGCGTTTAGCTGATGGCCATAGATGGAAGGGTGGAGCTTGTCATGTGGGTGTGGGAGAAATGCAGCCACCCGCCCCCAGCCGAGACCGCCACCCCCATCCGAGACCGCCGCCCCTCCCGCATAGTTCCGGAAGGATTTCTGTGGCTGTGCATGAGAGGAAAAACAGCGGGCCAGTCACCCCCTCCTGAGAGAGTACCACGACCGAACAAACCTGACCGTGGTGGACACACTCACACATGCTCCATTGCGTGTTGCATGATGCTCCACTCTTGCGGGTCAGAACAGACTCCTTACACAAGATGTGGGTCACACAACGGCCCTCGCAGCGGAGAGTCCGTTGAGGTGGTTAGGGTCCAGCCTGACCATCCAGTGATAACAGAGCAGGCGTTTGTTGTGTGTTTGACACTAGACTGATGACGTTTCATCTTCCCTGATCACCCTGGCCAGGCCTGACACTGGTGTTGTGCACACCCCTTGCGCGCGCGCACACACACACACACACACACATTCCCATATAAAAGAGAGGAAGGCAAAAAAGATGGTTCGGAACGTTACTACCGCTGAGGTCATTAATGAGCATTGCTCATGCTGTCATGGCAACCATTAGCACAGTAATGTCACTAATGGCATCGGAGACAGGGCATGAGAATGATGTGAAAATTATTGTCAGATTCAATTAGGATCCTTCTCCCGCACTCGCCGGGGCCTGCCTGTAGCCGTCATCGATTATCTATCAAATTAAAGAGGGCGAGCAGAAAAAAGGTGTAAAAATACTCCACGATCCAAAACACGGAGCTACACAGCACGTTCCGGCTTTGTGTGTTAAGCTCAGCTTATCGGATACAAGCACGGGCTTGAGTACATCCAACGCAAGTAAGAATATCGCAGGAGTGTGTCGCTCAGCTTTCAACACAGGCAACAAACGGCAGACGCTAACGAGGCGTGGCGGTAACCAAACCCGAAAGCGCTTTGTTGCGTGCTGGTACGCGGCACAGGTGGCTGGAACAGCGGGCAGCTGAAGCCGTTAAGTCTTCACGGCCGCTGCGTGCGGTGCTCTCGCCCCACGCGGCTGAGAGACGTGTCTGGACACTTGGGAATGCGGGTGGCCACGCGGCAGGGGCCACGCGGCAGGGGCCACGCGAGAGCATCGTCTGGAGTGGTGTACAGCTGTTGCCGGACGCGGGCAGGGCCCATCGCGCACGCGATGGTTTTTAGCCAAAATACTGTGTTCATATTGCTAACCAGGGATTCCACAGGCATTCCACTGGCATTCCACAAGTCTTTCTACACTGTGATAAAATACAGCCCAAACCCTCTCACCTGTCACCCAAATCACAAGGGCCTCCGCATCTCCGGCGAGCTCAGGGATGATCTGATGATCTTTGTCCATCCTTAATCATTTCTATCAAATGTAGGCAAGAAATTCCTTTGAAAAGTTATGAGCTCAGAAAAGGCCTCGGTAAAGTCCCGAGCTTATTAAAGGGGAACCACGGAGAACATCAGATTGCGTTAAATCAGCCTTGTGCTTAATGTAGTCTTATGTGTGTATGTTAAATAGGTCGATCAATAATTCACCGGCAGATGAGCGAAGCTTTCAGCGTGTTCTGCCTGGCGGATCTACCTGGCTCATGCTTCAAGGTCTGAGCGCTGGAGTGCACAGGCTCGAGGCCATCGAGGTTGAGGTAGAGTAAACAGCTAGAGGAACATCTTGTGTCCACAGCAGGCTTCTGCCAGGGCACGTCCAGTGCACTCCTGGACCGGGACTAAAGCCAGAGGGGCCCACGACCACCACCTCCGCAAAGGAGGAGCCAGGAGGAGCAATTGGGAGGCCTCCAGCCATGGGATGAGACCCACGCCTGGGTGCGGTGCCTTTCCACGGGCTCCTTGAGCTGGTCTCTGGCTCTGGGAGCGTAGCCCTGGAGGTTAGAGGCTTGTCTGGTGGGTGGCTGCAGGCCTGTGATTAAGAACATTCTCCACAGTCAAGATCTAAACGGGACACATAGACTGGGACAATAGACCTAGAGTTTGGCCATTGTTTGGGTGATAACCATGGGCTTGTGTGTTTGTGGCTTTGGTTTCAGGAACGGGAATGATAAACGTGTGCTGAGAAGACTACTGAATGTAAAAAGGCTCTTTCTCTTTACTGGTCACACAGAGCTGCAATGTCTGGGAAGCGCTAGCATGCGTTCACCAGCAAGCACCAAGGTAGACTGCAAATTAACCCAGAATGCGTGACCACTGCTGCTACTAATGACCAGAAAAGCATGTTCAGTACAGTAAAATGAGGAGTATGCCATTGCAATTACTATGCAAGTGCAATTTGCAAAAAACTGCAAAGCAATGTTCACCTTCGGAGTCACGGGGCCACATGCACATTTAAGGTCAAAGCAGGAGGTGCAGTGTGGATTCCTGCACATGTCAGAGCAGTGCATTGTGGGGAAAGGGCTGGACCCTCAAATGGTGCATATCAAATCACCCCAATTACTCCAGACAAGCGTCCTCCCCACACAACACGCAGCTCCTTTGCACGAAACTATTTCATTTGAAGTGGGCGCTCGCAAATTACTGCAATGCCAAAACCAAAATTATACGACCTGCAACAAGTCCATGACTTTTGTGTAGATGGTAAATTCCTTTAATTCTTGTGGAAACATTTCAAGGCGAGCATTTTATAAAAAGAACCGGTGGAGGTCCAGCACGACTGGTGCTTTCTAATTGGTTGTTCAGAGGATAAGGTGATTTCTGTCTAATGACCACAACAAATATTCCAACATTGTCTGACTCTTTTGAAGAAAAAAAAACACAACCTAATAGTTTTTTCTCATTCTTTGAACCCCGATTCAAATGGAACTCTCATCATTCTAGACAAAATACCACAAGCCCTTATTTTATAATGTATCCATAAAGAGCAACTATAACATATTGACACAAGTTCTCAAACTTCATTTAACTTAGAAACACTATCTGTACTGCCGACCGAAATGAATCAGCTCAAATAGAAGCGAATGCGACCATATGTACCGGCAGCGTGCCTCAATATGACTTCTCCTGTTGCCACTCACTTTGACTGACAGCAGTGACTCACTTGACTTTAGCCGGGGCAATAGTATTACGGGTAAATAAAGAGGATCCATTATAATCTATGCATGTTATTATCCCATTATGTAATCCGAACTCGGCCCACAGCCGTAGGAAACATTTAGACCTCGGCTCTTTGCTCACCGCCTATTTATAACCTTCGGCTTTTCTGAAGGGCCGAGAGCCATGAGCAGACGGCACATGTCTGTGATTGAGGAGAGCAGGCCTGGCCAAGCAGGACCACTTCTCCACCTTTAAAACTCCACGCAGCGGTGTGCCGGCCAAGAGCCGGGCCTCTCCACCCTGAGACTTTCCCAGAAGCCGGGCGGGTTCGGACCGCTCCTCTGGCTGCACGAAACCCACACGGGGGGGGGGGTGACCGAATGCAGCCACTTCCCACCAAGGGACATGTACTCTCCTCGTAGCTGGGGGGGTGGGTATGTGGGAATGTTACATGGCATAGTTGTGCTTCATCCTGCTGAATTGAAGGGCCCCCACCCAGCTCATCCAAACAGCTCCAGAATGCACAGGGCCCCGTTTAAAGAGAAATGAGTGTGAACTATGCTTAGGAATACGAGCTCTCCAGCCCTGTTGTTAGCTTGGTATTTTAGGCTGTGTTTTTGGGTCTGGTAGTAGTCACTGGTGCTCTAAGTGTTGTTTTTTTTTATTTATTTATTTTTTTTTTATTTTTTTGCTGCATAAGACTTTTTTTTATATAACAGCAGCTGCCTAACATTGTCTGTGCCCAACATAATAAACAGAAGAACACCCAAACAAACAAAGAACAATAACAAAAAAGTTGGAAAGTGAGACGTAAGAAAACCTGAAGAACATTTTCAGAATTTTTGCAGTGAGTGCATAGGGTGTATAAGCAATGATTAACTTAAAAAATGTACATGTGTACTGGATGAGCCATAGCACTGGTCTCCCTCCACAGGCCTTTAGTACTGGTCTCACACCACAGGCCTATTGCACTGGTCTCACTCCACAGGCCTATAGCAATGATCTGACACCACAGGACTACAACACTGGTCTCACTCCACAGACCTATAGTCAGGGGTGCAATTACTTACTTTCTGAGGTGTATGCAAACATACTATCGGCGCCCCCCGAACGTAAGATGGACACAAATTTTTATTTGTAAAGTATTATATCTCATCGATTTGGCGCCCCCTCTAGTGCAGCGCCCCTATGCGTCGCATACGCTGCATGCCCCGTTTTTGCTCCACTGCCTATAGTACTGGTCTCACACCACAGGCTTATAGCACTGGTCTCACACCACAGGCCTACAACACTGGTCTCACTCCACAGGCCTATAGCACTGGTCTCCCTCCACAGGCCTTTAGTACTGGTCTCACACCACAGGCCTTTAGCACTGGTCTCCCTCCACAGGCCTTTAGTACTGGTCTCACACCACAGGCCTTTAGCACTGGTCTCCCTCCGCAGGCCTTTAGTACTGGTCTCACACCACAGGCCTATAGCACTGGTCTCACTCCACAGGCCTACAACACTAGGGTTGCCACCTTGGTCTGACAAAAAACAAGGACACTGTCATACTGACACAGCGTGGCGAGTGTAATCTGTTGGGGGGGGGGGGGGGGGGGGGGCGAACGTAAGTTGTTGAGCGGGGGGGGCGTAACGTAAACGTAAAACGTTACCGGAGGGTTTTAAAATGGACACAGCACGAGAAAAAAAAAAAACAGATTTAAAGTGTGCAGGAACAGTCTGAATCGTGGTTTGAACTAACCTAGTTTTTTTGCCGGGACCGAATATTAAAAAGAAGAAAAACCGGGACAAACCGGGACAGCCTGGGAAAACCGGGACAGGTACGTGAAAACCGGGACAGTACCGGGAAAACCGGGACAGGTGGCAACACTATACAACACTGGTCTCACTCCACAGGCCTTTAGCACTGGTCTCCCTCCACAGGCCTATAGCACTGGTCTGACATGTTGCTTCAATCGAGTTTCCCTTTAATTAACCTTCATTAACTTTGTAATTAACATTACAAAGCTTATGACCAGTATACAGTAGGTACAAACTGTGCTTATGGCTGTAATGAACAGAAACAGAACATCAGAACTGGGATGTGATATGCGTAAAAACGTGCTAACGCTATCATCTAGCATTCATGATCTAAAGGTAGTAGCAGAACTTTGGAAAGCCTCATCCTGTCTGTACCCCATTAATGAACTGCTGACTGCGTAGGGTACACTGCCTTTACGACGTATCAAAGAGCACAACATGTCTACAGAGCCCAGCAATACACTAGCATTCCCATCCCCTCCCTACACCTTCTGATGCCATGTCTCAGCCCAGAGGGAATACACATTCCCTGCTTACTGCTACCATCTGCTCCCAGCTACAGATCACCGATACTGCCCCCCCCCCCACCCCCAAACGGAATGGACTCCGTCCCCCACCAGACGAACAGGCCCGAGCCATATTTCCCAAAGGGAAACCAGTCAGGCTCCCAAATTCTCCCAGCCTGCCGGACCCCGACTGAAACGTAACGCTAGTCCTCTGGTGAGCGCCTTACAGGCCGGCCACACAGCTGCGGTTGTTCTTCCATACCAATTTCAACTGGTTCCAGAAAGCGAGGGAAAGGAAGCTGAATTTTTTTTCTTCGGACGCTTGGCAGCGATCACGTCGAGGCAATCATCGTCACTGTCACCTGTTGCGGTTCGGCTGATTGGCTAAGCTGACGTCCGCCTCGCTAATGACTTTTCATACGGTATAAAGTCTTGTTCCATTAGCCCCCGCTTAAACGCTAACGAAGGTCCATTTTAGAGGGTATTTCAGCTGCCAGCTTTTTCGTTCCCAGTGCTCTTTTGCGGGAAATGAAATTGGTAATTTATAAGAGAGAGATGAGAATGGCTTTGTGTACATATCCCTCTGGCGAAGCATTCCATATACGAAGGGGTAATCACAATAATTGTGTAGTGACAGAATATGCTGATTATATGATTATGTATGCATGTAATTGGCATTATTGTTATTTTTAGCTGGAAGTTAATTGCTAATGTAGATCCTGTAATTGGATCAGCATATTGCAGCATCGCAAATCTATTAGCTGCTAATAATTGCTGCAAAGTGGGAACAGTAAGAGTGGGTGGAAGGTGTTTATTTGTCTCTACGGCGCAGGGGTGGAAAAAGAAAAAAATATATATATAAAAAATAGTTGATGTTAATTCTTAAGTATCCAGTGCTGGTGTTTAATTGGAAGGAGTAGTTGAGTTTGACAAGTGTGATGTTAACAAATGGAACTGCAGAATCTGTTGTCTTCATATTCTGGAATTGTATTTCCAGGAGGAACATTAGTGACAGCGTAATGTATCTGTTTCTGTGTGCACCAATCGACTGCCTTAAAAGCAATAATCACATACTACGACTTAATTATCCATATCTGAAATCTATTTTGACAAGTTTGAAAAGTGATTTTATTTCTAATATAACTCAGTATTTCTTATGTTACACTAAATCCCTTTGCAACCAATTTGTTACGATGTGACCTCAAATTATGACAGCCACATAATTTTAACCCCCCTCCCCCAAGATGCAATTAAGAATACACTTGTATTAACACTGCATATGACAATGGAATAAGACTAACGTGTGTGTATGTGTGTGCGGGGGCCTGAAGTCAGTGTGACGCATCTGGAAGATAACACAGAGCAAGGGAACCCTGCACTGTATCATTAGACAGGGGGAACCTTTGTTATCAGATGGAGGCGTCAGGGGGATTGGTCTCCCTGTCGCACATGGGACAGGTCCAAGTCTCAGCGCTGATATGAAAGGCCCATTAAGGGCCTTTTATCGTGCTAGCGTGAGACTAATTGACAGGGTTTGATAGCAGCCAGTGATTCCTCTCTGTACCCACTGCCACAGGAAATTTGTCTTTATCAGTCATCAGATCCTCAACTAACAACCTGCTATAGGGAGAGGGGGAGGGGTCTCTCTCCCTCTCCTTCTCTCTGTCTGTCTCTCTTTGTCTCTCTCTCTCTCTCGTGCTCCTTGTTCAGATGCTCGGCCCTATCTGTTAATTCTATCAGCTCAGTAGGGGAATCCATTACATCAAGTGTGTGTGTGTGTGTGTGTGTGTGTGTGTGTGTGTGTGTGTGTGTGTGTGTGGGTGAAAGGGAAGGAGAGAGTGAGAGAGACAGAGAATGTGTGTGTGTGAGAGAGATGCAGAAGCCGAAAAAATTGAGAGAAAGCAAATGTGAGAGAGAGAAAGGAGAGCAAAACAGAGAGAAAGAGAGGGCAAGGGTGTATGAATGTACAAGAGAGAGAGACTGAGACAGAACATTTACATGAAATAATAATCAGTCCTCTCCTCTCTCGAGGCTTCTCTTGTACCTAATCCAGCATTACCACTGCTAGACAAAGGACACAGCCATGCCCAGGTAGCCCGCCGTCTCCCCAGGCCAAAGTCAAACCTCAGGGCTGTCTCAGCGCCAGTGTATCCACTCTGCTTGGCATTCTATCCTTGACGTGTGAAGGTGTGCTGTGGGACGTCTGTGACTCCTGGAGTTGAGGACTGGTCCGGTATCACCATTACGAGCTGTCCTGCTATCAGCTTGGACAGGATTCACGCGAAAAGGACTCTGGAAGTGGAAGACTTCCAGAAAACGATCCGGGGGGGGGGGGGGGGGGGGGGGGGGCAGCTTGTTTATGTGTGTGTGTGTGTGTGTGTGTGTGTGTGTACGCATCCATGTGTGTGGCTGCACTCAGGTGAATGTATTTCAGGCAAGTGTAAGTGTATTGATTGTCAGCATTTGGTCCATTACTGATTGCTGCAAGCCCTAGCCCTGTGCAGGTATCTGATAGTCACATAGACAGATGGAAGCTCAAAATATGCAATTTAGAAATAAATAAATAAATAGACGCCCTCTGTGCACACATTGTGCATGGTCATTTGCTTTCAGTGTTGATATCACGGCCTGTGTGTGTGTGTGTGTGTGTGTGTGTGTGTGTGTGTGGCATGGCAGGTCCTGAGCCAAGGTGAGGTAGGAGGACTCGTGCACTATTGGCATGACCCTACTGCAGGTTCACCATGTCATTGAGTGTTTAATGAGATTCACCTTCAGATAGCGTGGCCAGAGAGAAAAGCCTTTGTAGTAAAGTGCGCACACACACACACACACACACACACACACACACACACACACACACTCTTCTTCTTGTACTCTCTTTGTCTTATTCAGTATTCTTATCTTCACACAGAGACACACAAGCATCAGAAAGACAACTAACATGCCTAAGAACACACACACACACACACACACACACACACACACACACACACACACACACACACACACACACACACAATCGTACAGCCAAGAGCCACACACACGGTGGGGCAGAGTGGGAGGAAGAGGAAGAGGAAGGAGCCTGGCCCCATCGTTACTGCCCTCAGGCCCCACGGCACACGACACTCTGCACACCCTCAGTGGTGAGCGTGTGGAAGCACTCCACGGCCGCACACACTCACCTCAGCCAGGGCTCCACATTCCACAGAATAAGACATTGCTATTAATTAAATCATAATTGGGTTTTATATATTTATTTGCCTGCGACGCTTCAGTGCAGGCGTGTCGCCAGATTAGGCCGCGATTTGCATGTAAAATGTAGGAGATTCATTAGGTTACCTTGGCAAAGAGGAACCTCTCCGACTGCCTGCAGGGCACACAGATGGCACTGTGTGTTTGCTAATTTGCTCCTCACTCAAGGTCGTTAGTTCTATTTGGTGAACTATCAAAAAGTTGATTTGGCCATAGCGAAATGTATGTGCGCAAGGCCCTGGAACCCAGCCCGCCCGGGCCGCGGGGGTCAGTTGTTAGCAGCGTTTATTGTCCAAGTGGGAGCTCGCTTGGCAAAGCGGTGTCTCTAAGACATTCGTCTCTAAATTCGTGCCAATCTGAATATCCTAATACCAAACTATGCTATAATATTTATATGAAATCAATTATAAGTGCTGCTCAGTAATACAGCGTGTCCATGAAGTGTTTATGCATGAGTCTGTGTGTGTGTGTGTGTGTGTGTTTACCAGGGAATATCTAAATGGTTGTGTGAAAGATTAGAATCCGGGCCTTTAGAGTGTAAGGGATAGTCACTCTCGTCCCCCTCGCCTCCAACATTAGGGAAGACAGCAGTGGAGTTCTACTTACTGGTAGAATGAAGCCCCCCACTCAAGCCAATCCCCTTACTTCTCATCCGCCGTCCTTTTTCTTTCTCACTAACTCTCCCAGGTGGTCTTGCTCAGAAGCTGAATCGTTTCTCTCTCTCTTTTTTTTTATTAGAAAAAATGTGCAATTTTATCCATTTTCTCCCCTGTCTTTAGAAAGAGCCATTTGTTTTGCTGGGGAGGAAATGAGATTTGACATAATGGATTTTCACCCTGTGCGGAGGTGAGCGGGAACGGGCCGCTCTGAAATGCGGCCTCTCCGCCGCGTGTTTGTTTTAGGGCTTTGGGCTCGCGTCGCCTCTCCAAACTGGATGTAAATAATCACTGTAATGTTCCCTCCCAATCACTCACTCACATTTTCCTTTTCCTCCCCGTAGGCTTTCTTCGGCTCCTTGCGCAATACTTTATGACCAAAGGCAGGCTTGCAGGCATAAATTCAGGCGAGCGCTGTGCTTTAAAGACGGATAAACTCCCGAGTGAACCGGCTCGCCTTTCCCGGCTGGATTGGGCGACGTTTCTAGTGGAGGGAACGAGAGCGCTGGCCTGTTTTCCGAGGCGTTTCGTTTTTTTACAGAGTCGCCACTACAATGATAGGAAGGTGTAAAGTAACAATAACGGAATAGATGAAGTCGTAACATTTATTGTTAGCCGTATGTAAGCCACAAAACAGGACCAGAGCAGGTGAGATTTAACACTTGCAATTTACTCTCCTGACACTGTTTTATTTCTGCAGTTGTCTGACCAGGAAAAGGGATTTGTGACAGATGGCATCCGAATTTTCTATGCGTGCCTACATCTTAACAGCAAGCATTGCATATAACAAGCTAGGTGCTGGAGTTACATACATTGAAGACAGACGGAGGTTCCAATAAGTTACTCTTTGAAGCTGTAAAGAAGACCCGCATTAATCATGAAGTTCGTCACTCTTAAATCATTTGCACTGTATCATTAGTGCCATTCACTTAAAATAATGAGGAAAATGCGTTTATCGCTTTCAACCGAAGTCACATTTCTTTAAGGAATGGGCGTAAAACACTAGCCCCTTTACAGTAATGCAGTCTCAATTATTTTAATCCTTTATCTTTCATCATTCGCAATGCTTTTTGGTGTCATTTCACAGTGCCCGAGTGTGAGTTCCATTTGAGAGGGGCGATATGGGCAGGGAGATACCATCTGCCCATGGGGAGGGGGTGGACTAGTCATTTCACACCCTGTCCTCATGGTTTAAACTGTAATAACAGAATAAAGTGATGGAGCATGAACTATTACTTTCTTTCAAGTATCTATATTGCCAAAGTAGACGAGGGTGAAGGGAATGGTCCTTTCTTTTCAAGGCCTTTTCTTTGTCCACACCGATAAAGTGTCTGAAGTCATTTCAATCCCCTCATAGTTAACATACATGCAGAATCAGTAGGGATGCCATGATACTTGAAAGTTTTGGAGGCAGGAATAAAGTCAGGCAAACAAAACTGGCTTTGCTCCAACCGAGGAGAAGTGATGAATCATCATTTCGTGGATACAGCAGGGGGCTTCACTTAATCTCCGTTATATCTCTGACATAGTTAAAGTGCTCCAGAAACAGGCCATCATAGGAGCATATCGGATTGGTACCTTTTTTGTTTTTTGAAATGAGTCTAGGACAACATGTTCTACCCTTAAAGGTTTATATTGATTATGATGAATTATATGTGGGTTCATTTGATGAAGCAGATAGTTTGAGGCTCTTTAGTCTATTTTTTTACTATATGGGCTATAGTGAGTGTTGGTGCTGACCGACTAGGATCCTGTGGTTAACCCTATGGTTTACTGCTACATCAGCTGAACGTTTGCACCCGGTAAATTTCTTTTATTTTTGTAAGATTAACAGAAAACAAACATTAATATTCATCATTCACAATGCTGTTATGACTAAGATGTCTCATTACCAGGAGCTGGAACAGTCTTTAATGAAGCTATCTGAAGGATCTTAATATCTTGGGAGTTAGAATTTTTATTTTTTTTACTTAAAAGCCATTATTTGATGTTGTCTAATGAATGTATTGTTATAATTTTTTTTGTTATTTTTAGGCATATCCACATGCTAATTGGCCACCTTCATTACATTCTTTCTCTTTTTTCAAAATAGGGCAATGCGATTCCTGACGTTTTTTCTGTCTTCCTTTCTTTGTTTTTCCACATAATGCGGACAGATTTCCGGAGCATCTTTTTTGCGTCTTGAAAAAGGTAAAAAACTCCATCACGGGGGAACAACAGTTCCGCTGGACTCCCCCCACCAGCACGCACAACCCCAACACCACCCCCCAGCACGTCCTCATACCCCCCCCCCCCCCAGCACGCACAACCCCAACACCACCCCCCAGCACGTCCTCATACCCCCCCCCCCCCCCCCCCCCCAGCACGCACAACCCCAACACCACCCCCCCAGCACGTCCTCATACCCCCCCAGCACGACCCGCCCACCCCCACCCCCCCACAGCCCATCACCGCTCACCATCACTGGCCACTCTGGTACTCTGTGCACACAGCCAGAAGCTGAACTATAGTACTTTTACACAATGTCTGTGTGATATAATAAAAAGGAATAATGTTTCTAACTGCTAATTTTGTGGATGAAGCAGGTAGCAAATTGCAAGAACAGAATCAGCCCTCCTAATTACAGTAAAAAATGCTTACAATCCAAATATTTTAATATAGGCTAATCTTTAGAATAAGATACTGTAATACTTTAAAAGTATAAATAAAAACAAGAAAGCAATATATAACCATATTTTTAAAAAATTGTTTACGTAGGTTACGTAGGTTAATGCTGGAGTTAAACTTTAAAATTTGCCAAATATGCTTCAGATACTTAGATAATTTACATACTTTTAACACTTTAATGACTTTTTAATTTGCTACAAACATCAAATATGTACCTTTAAAAGCAAGCAATTTTCTTGGTTTAGGGAATTATGAGCATATTTCTCAGAAACAGATGTTTCTCACTTCCTGTGCACTTTATGATTGTAAACTCAATTTCCCACAATACTCCCTGAGGGATGTGAATGAACAAAGTTCACAGGTGAACCACACACTCACCTGCTGGACATCAGTGGCCTCATTACTAGCTCCATGTAAAGAAACATTATGCTTAGTCCCATTTCTAATCCTGCTAGCAATCATTACTGACCTGTAGTAAAACCTTTCTAAAAAAGTTTGCCAGTATACAAACCCATGACCAAAAAAAATAAATGAAACATTAAATAATGAAATGGGTGATCCAGAAGAAGTCAAAAGATTCCTTTGTCAATAGAGTGGACTGAAGCTTTGGGTCACCTGACTCTAATAGCTTTGCCTTCATGCTCTCCATAACCTTCTGGACCTGAGAGATCTGAGATGAACAGATACGTACTGCTGGATATGGTAGCGGCAAACTCTAGCTCACGGATCTGGCTTTAGATTTTTACACATCGACGTCTAGACCCTGGAAAATGATTACTGTCAAACGAGCAATCTGAGGCTATAGCAACCTTTATGAATGAGATTAGGCCGGTCGGTCCAAATCAAATACCAATGTATAATTTTATGTTCCCGTTCTGAGGAATTTTATTTGCAGCGCACAAAATGAAACATATCCTACTGGGAAATACTCTTGAGATGGAACGGTGGAAATAAAGGATGAGCAAGAAGAGGAGAAAGAGAGAGAGAACAGAGGGCTGAGAGAGAGAGAGAGGCTCTGTATGTGTGTGTGTGTGTGTGTGTGTGAGTGTGTGCATGTGCGCGCGTGAAGAGGGTCTCTAGAGCAGATTTGCAGCCTGGCTGGCTTGTAATGGCTCAGATAGGCCGCTCTCCCTAGTGTGACAGGGAGATTGGGCCTCGTCGAGACACAGAGCAGGCAGCAGGGCACACATTCAGCCTCATTAGCCAGGGAGTTATCTGCCTAGTGTCAATACAGAGAAAGAGAGAGAGAGGGAGAGAGGGAGAGAGGGGGGAGGGAGAGAAAGAAAGGAGAAGTGAGGGAAAGAGAAAGAGACAGGGAAAGAGGAATGGAAAGAGAGGGAGGGAATGAGAGAGGGATAGAGAGAGGAACAGAGTGAGGGAGGGAGAGAGAAGGAAAGGAATGATGATGTAATACACCCTCAAAGAGTGATTGAGGGAATATGGTAAAAACAAAGTCATATGCAAAGTGAACGGGCGACTGAGGTTAGATGTGAGTGCGGGTCTGGTGTTCTTTACCTAATGACCTCATTCATAGCATTTCAAATAGCGTTCTCATTCTCATACGGTTCCCTCTGAATTTTTCCGAACCGTGTTGGGTGGGCAATCATGAAAGAAATAAGAGAGTTGAGAGGGAGGGAGAGACAGGAAGGGAGAGTGAGAGAGGGAGGGAGGAGAGAGAAAGAGGGGGGAGAGAGAGAGACGAAGACAGAGTGCAGACGCAGAGAGAAGCTCGTGGGATGGGGGGGTGACAGATAAACACACAGTAACACAAGAGAGGCTGGCAGAGAGACAGCAGCGAAGACGCGCACACACACACACGAGCGTGCGAGCGCACACACACACACATGCGAGAGAGAGAGAGAGAGGGCGTGCTCCCCCACGATCCCCACACCTGTCACACTTTGAGATAATCATCCATCATGGCCAGCCAGTGACCAGAGACTGCGTGGTCCTTTTAATGGACACTATTGACACCATTCGTCTCTTCTGCCACCCACAGGCTGTCACGAGGAGAACTGAAGTGTGTTTTGTGTGTGTGTGTGTGTGTGTGAAGAGCAGGGACAGAGAGAACTGGAACGTCTAGCCTGCTGCATAGTCACACTAGCAGAAAGATGTTGGGGCTGGTGCTATGCCAACAAGCTCATGAAGCTATTTGTGGACCGTAATTTCTGTTTACCATATTTCCAAGAAAGGTCATAATTACACAGTGAAATTTTTCAAAAAGTTTTTCCGAACATGTAGAAGCTTTCATCGTTACCCTCATCGCTCCTCCGCAGCGCCGCACTGGTGGACGCATACGGTACTGCGCGGGCTCTGTTATCTCTTGTCTTCAGCCAGGTATGGCAGTGGTGTCTGGTGGTTTGCGTGTTTGCGCAATGGTCTCTCCCACCATCCTCCCTTTGAATGATGACGTTCTGCCTCAGCTGGCTGTATCGAATTCGTCTTGTGACACTCGTGGTGACCAAAAAAGACCATCCTGCCAGCACGGCACAAAAGCAATCGTCTGCCGTTCGTTACACACCTGATACCTTCTGTAATTTTGCAAGCTAATGCCGTAGCTCAAATGAAATCATCAGCTAGGCTGCAGGCAGCGGAGAAAATGGGAAGGCAGCTCTCAGTTTTGATTTAAAGCGTATACCGCGATGCCCGCTGTGACTATCGTTCCATAAAAGCTGCCGCGTCTGGTCCGAAGACAGCCGGCCCTCCTCGTCCAGCCTGAACCCAGACTGCCCTCGGGCCGCGTGGAGGTACAGGGAGATACGCCCGGACTACACGCTGTGAGCGCGTGCAACGAGAGCAATCTTTCGCCGCAGAGGGGAGGTGAGGGGGAGCGCTCCGGCTCCGAGCCGGGACGGGTGGCGGCCACGCGAGCGGAAGTGGCTGAGCCAGCGCCAGTACTGGGCAGGGGGTGGGGCAGAGGGTGGGGTCAGGGGTGGGGCAGAGGGCGGAGCTAAGGGCGGGGCAAACGAGAGGGCAGGGGAGGACGGCCGCCTGCTGCGGTTTCTCGGTTGCCGATGATTCTAGTTTCAGGTGACGTGCACCATGCTCTATTAGCGCACTCTTCCGACCACAGTTTTCTTTGGCAGCGCCTAGACGGGTGCTGGAGGCCCTGCAGGATGCGTGGCTTTTCTGCACATGTGTGCTCACACACACGCATGTACACGCACAAGGCGTGCACAGACCGCTTTTCACCGCCACCTAGGACGCGTATAAGAGCAACACAGATACAGAACCCTGGCTCCTCATATTTCTTCATAACCCACACGCACCCCCTCCCAAAACACACACACAGGACCTGTTCCTAATTCATTTAGGTAGGAAACATTACTTGAAAGACAAAGTGAAGGCTTGGCTCCTGCGAAAAGTAACATTTGTAATGCAATAATATCTGTTCCTGATAGACACTCACTAGAATGACAAATACGCTGTCAGAGTGATCGTCAGGCTCAAATTAGACCAGTTTCAGAACTCTCAGCTGCACTTTCATAAGATTCATCTCCATGGACACAGCGGTGGAAAACGTAAGAGCAAAACACTATTACAGGTGTGATATTGAAGGGGCTACGCGCAGGGGGTCCGTACCCGGCGAACGGCAGAGGTAACTCTCTCTCTCGGGGCCGACCGTGGGGCCGGACGCCTCGCGTTGGCTCCGGCATGTGAAGTGGTCGGATGTGGGCCCCACGCGCCTCCTCCTGGATCCTGGGAGGCTCCCGCTTTCACTGCCCCACCTCCTCCTCCTCCTCCTCTCTTTCTTTTTTCCTTCAGCAAAATGAAGGAAATTTCCCTTGTGGGAGATGGTGTGTTTGTATGTGAGGACGAGGTGGGAACCAGATGGTGCGAGAGAGTGGCTCTGTGCCCGTGCGACACTGCCCAGCCAAACATTAAAGCCTAATGTGTCATCTGAACAGGCCTGTGTGGAAATTTACAGTGGAACAAGTTGAAATGGCTGCCCCCTTTGCTTTTATTATACAATTGTGGAGGTCAGACCTTGATTATAGACTAAAATTTCAGCCAAAATAAATCTGGAAACACTTTTTTTTTTGGTTTGCGTATAAAGCTATACGTGTGCAATACCTGCTTGTCCTAATTTTGCTCCCAGGAACCTCTGTTAATCTCATGGGTGCTCCTCACAGTAGTACAGGAATCATCGTGTACACTTTGAACAATTCAAAGATGCGTTCAACAGAGCTACTATAGTAAGTTAATTTCCATATTCTGATCAGAAGTCGGAACATCAAAGGTCCTCGTGCAGATTAAAACGTTAGAACACGCACGAGCGCTCGTGGAGATGCAGTCGCTTATGCACTGTTGCAAAAGTACACCATACGAGTGACACGGAAGATGAACCACAGTGAGAGAGACCACAGACGAAGGAACCCAGTGGAAAGTGTCTTTTTTCGGTTTGAAAGTGACTGCAACGGTTTCTTTGGGGTAGCATGTAGGGTGTCTGTTTACACTTGTCAAACTCCGTGCTTATATATTCTTACCAAGCGTGTCAAGAGCAATGAATAACACAGTTGTGACAATCTGAGACCGTCGTCTGAATGGCAGGAAGTGAATGAGATGTTTAGTCAATACACCGACTCCTTAGCAACCATTTCTGAGGCTAAATGGAAGTGAATTTTATACTCTGGCTGGAGCCCAATACACACAGTCGGGCACGACTTCATTGCACTGGATATAAAAGCAATTTATTCTGGTTAAGCTATTTTGCCAAATCTTTTAATCACCGTAAAGGCCTTTCAATATGGGTTATATTTTATATTCCTTTGAATCCCATATAAACAATTTATGATAGGCCATTCTCCATGTCTGCCAAGTATTGCAGTAATTTATAATGGATGTATCGACATTCGAGTCCATAGACCAACCGAGACCATTTTTGTTACTTGACAACAATTTGTGAGTCTATGAATCACCCCTCTGATGGATCTTTGTTTGCAGGTGGAATCGAACATTTCAACAGAGGATATTTTAATACGGAGTCACCTGACTTTAACGAAAGTTTCTGTCAATCTAGGGGCAAGCTTGTGTCATTATAAACTCCAGCCCGTGTGAAAACCCGCATCTTGAACGAACTCAGAATCAGGACCGTAGCTGCTTTGACAGGCCGTCAGTGTTGGTTCTGGCCACGCCAGCGTTTTTCTCTGCTCAAGATGCAACAGCTACAGGCACATTTAGGGCTTTGATGTGCGACTGTTAAAAATAATGTCACTTTGTACTTCTTGTGTTTCATTGCATGTCCATCTAGCAACAATTAGGTGCTGTATATTACATCACACCTTCACCGTGTACAGTGTAATTCATGACATAATTCTCTCTGTATAAAATACGTACCATAATTCATTTATGCACGTAATTTAAGATCTATTTAGAATACATATTTTACACACCGGCCTACTTAGAAAAATAGTAAAAAAGCGACGCATAACGTAGCCTAGGCCTGCGATGGCCACCTAAAATCACGTGATTACGTATTATTTACATTCGCGGGGCTGCACGATGTTTGCCGAGGAGGATAATTTGACAGTCCGATAAACCATCAGACAGACAGATAAACACTGTGCCTCGTCGCCACAGAGATCTCCCTGTCAGCCTTACTGAAGACCTTGTTCTCAGCTCCATCCCGACAGCCGCCGAGCAATATTTAAGCAGACAAGCAGAAGACTTCCAAATATTGAACAACATTTCTTTTTTTCTCACCCTCCGCACCTTTTTCCCCTCCCTACCAGCCGCTCTTTTTTTCTTTTTTTGGCCGAGCCCGCAAATCCCAAACAAACAGGAGGGTCGAAGGAGTGGAGAATGGGCTGACTCATCAGAGAGAGAGAGAGAGAGAGAGCGAGAGAGAGAGAGAAGGGAAGATACTGAAAGAGAGAGAGAGAGAAGGAGAGAGAGAGGGGAGCAAGAGAGAGATTGGACTAGAGAGAGAGAACAGAAGAAATAGAGAAGGAGAGAGAGTGAGCGGGGAGTGAGATGGGCAGAGAGGGAGAGGGAGGGAGAGAGAGGGGGGTCAGCTCATAGCTTACACAGTGCATGAGCAGACACACGGTTGTTCTCCAGGTGAATGGCTCCAGGCTGCTCAGCAGTTAATGTTGACCTGTACTTTAATGACCATTACACATCGAGTTCATATGGGCAAGGGGGCGGGGTTAGGGGTTGGGGCGGAGTTACGGTTTGGGGTGGAGTTAGGGGTTGGGGTGGGTGCCAGGACACCTCAGTGCTCAAATGATTGATGACTGAACGTAAAGATGGACATATGGCAAGTCAGGAAATATGCCAAAAACTTTTCATGAAATTTTGTGGGAACCACATGATTACCATTTCAGAGACACGTTTAATCTTACATAATTTGATGACGAGCTGATCTCCCAGATAACGTTAAAAAAAATTTTTTTTAAACTTTTTTTTCGTCTGAAACAGTGACATCTATTTGTTTTGCTATTGCACATTGTTGCACACTAACGCCTTTTTATGCCCTCGTACATGGATGCACAGAAATAACAAAGAATATCACTTTATGTGTGGGGGGAGGGGGGACACACACGCCGGAAAACAAACCAAACACAGAGTATACTGCCCTGGCCTAAACCCATATATATATATATATATATATATATATATATATATATATATATATATATATATATATATATATATATATATATATATATATATATATATATATATATACACACAATACACACACACACACCCACACCCACACACACACAAAACAGATCTCTTTAGAAGTTTGGGGGGGGAAGCAATTCTTTGACATTTCACTTAAGATTTCAGCGTTTTCCAGCCCAGTAGCAAGCCTCAGGGTGGAACAGCCTGTAAGGCTGTGGGTTCCACTCCTTCTTCCCGAACCAGCTAATCACTGCCAGGTGTGATGGCTACCAAGCTCAGCTTCACCACATGCGGCTCACGGGGTGACCCCACCCCTCTCTGTTTCACCACATGCGGCTCACGGGGTGACCCCACCCCTGTCCAGCCCCACTACCCTAATCATTAGATATAGAATGATCAGACATTTTGTTATAGTAATATGTTAACACAAAAGCACTGTTAAGCATTGCCTGACATCACAAATGTTCAAGGCTTTAAAACGATCAAATGTATTTATTAAGAAAAAAACATTATAAGCTACAACTAATTAAACAAAATTTAATGAGGCCTATTTAATGAAGAAAAAACAAACACTAGGTTTTGCTAGGTGCAGAATTTGGTAAAGTTTCTAAATTGTATAAAGGATAGGCACTGTTCTTTATTAGATTATTAGATATTTCAAAACATTTGGTGCATTCCGTATTCTTTGAAGTAAATGTCTGTTTGGTTAGGCACGCATGTCATTGCTATTCCTTTTGTCTTTTCTTCTGGTGGGCTTTGGGGGAAAAGGCTAATATCTTGTGTGTCAATTCACAGCATGAAAACTTTTAGATCTGTATGAAGTTATTCATTCCAGAACCTATTTTCTAAGTGGAGAGGAAGGCAAGAAATACATAATTTATGAACATATTCCCAGTCCAATTGTTAATTGTTTATATCTTCACAATTGCTTTGATGTATCCAACTTGACACATAGTCTATAAGGGAACCATTTTCCTTATTTCTTCTGTAAATTTGATGCATTTTTTTGTTTTTCTTTTCATCTTCTGTAACGGAGAACTTATGTGGTGATGTAATGTACCTAAATCACATCTCCCTCCCTTTTTTGCCACAGAGCAATTTCAACGTTGATTAAGCTACCACTTCAGTGTAACTACCGCTCACACGACTGGAAACCAAACGTCCCATTTCCAGCGCCTGTGTATGAAACGTTCTGCTACGCCGCCACACCCTGAGTGCACACTCAGCCTTTCAGCGCACAATGATGAAACAAAAAAAAACCCACAGCGGAACTCGACTGAGGATTAAAGGACTCTGGTGACAAACGGCGGGCTCATTACTAACAGAACCGCCCTCCCCCGCTCAGTTCTCCAAATGAAGCGGACCAGGTTCTCGAATCTATGCCCCGAAAAGGACGGCCGGAGGTTCTGTAGGCCGACGTTAGTCTGGCCAGGGGAGCTGGCAGGGACGGTACAGTATATGGTATGGCCGTAATATACCGCACTGTCTGTTTATGTCTGAGCGCAAGATGGGCGATTTTGCTCAATGTGCTTTTTATGTGCACTGTGGCTCCGGATATGCTGGAGCTGACATCCAGGTAAATAAACATTCCGGCCGCGCTCGTGACATGCGGCTGCCAGAACGCGTCGGCCTTTATGTCAGCCTTTATGCGGCTGAAAGAAACATTTTACTCATGACAAAGAATCCTAGTGTAGCGTAAAAAGAGACGTATGCAAAGGAATTCTCTCTACAAGGTCTTCATTGAGATTTTATGACCGCTCGGAGAAACTTAAAATATAAAATCAGCTGGCTAAGAATGGCATGCTTTATAGCAATGCTTATGACTGATAAGAGAGAACTGGATTACTACACAGCATACCTTGAACAAGTGAGCCCTATTCTCTCTAGAAAGACTAAAGGAAGTCTTGCCAAGACTGTGCCAAATACAGCCTGCAGGACAAATCACCCCGGATGGAAACTTTGGAACAAGACGTTGGATCACGGCTTGGCAGCAGCGCTTCCGTGTATAGAGGGGACGGATGGCCTCTGGGTGGGACTAAAAAGAGGATAGGGTGCTCCGGAGCAAACAGGGCCCCAAGCTTATCAACCCCAAGAACCCCCCCCCCCCCGGTTCCCTCCAAAACATACCCCAGCTGCTGAGCTTCGACAGTCGGGCGAGTCTGTCTCCGGCAGCTCCCCTCTGAGATGTGAAGAACGCTCTCTCGCTCCTGCTTTCCTCTCCCTGTTTGATTCCTCCTCACGCTCCTTTCCCCTCTTCGTTCATGGGCCCGTGTCCCCCCACGCTCCTCCACCACCCCCCCACCTGCCCCTCCCGCCCCTCGTTCTCTCATCTCGCCTCTCCTCCAGGTCCCGCGCTGTATTAAGACTATGGGGTCCCGAGCTATGCTGCCTCCTCTAAACCGTGCGGCTCATTAAGGGGGGAAATGTTTGCATAGGCAAAGTCAGTATTTTTAGTGCGTTTGTTTGCTTTTGCGCGTCCCGAGCTCTCACGGCGGAAGGAGCGATGTTGTGCTAAAGGCTACGTCCTCAGCGGCGGCGCTGTAGAGAGAGGAGTGTCGCGCGACGACGACTTAAAAAAAATAAAATAAAAAGCTTTCTTCGCTTCTCATTACAAGAGTTTCAGAGAGAGGCTGGGAACGCCGTGTTGATGGCGCGTCTTTGGTAGCTTCCAAAATTAGCCCCTGGCGGGCTCTGTGATGTGGCGTTTTCCTGTAAACAGGTTTGAGGATGGGTGTTCCATAGGCTACGGGAGGAAAAGTAGCTTCAGTGCAAACTGCAAAAGTAGATGCAAAGTAAATTCCGCCAGACACACCTCCAAACACTCCCAACCAGACACCAGAAGCTTCTGCAAAGAACTGAACAGTGCTGGTGACTTAGCAAAGTCAAAGCTATTAGCCTCCTAATATCCCCTCAAACCCACAAACTTCTATATTAAACTCCACAACCCATAGCCTACTGTAATAACCATTTACATTTGCAAGGGGCCGTTCAGTCCAAAACACACCTCTCGGTGCTTCTTGTTGATGCGCTGATATTTATAGAATAAATACAAGTAGTACAGCATACACGTGGCTATCCATTAATAAACTTTCCATTTAATAATAATATGTCAACTATTGCTACATATGAAAGTTTACTGCAAATTAAAGCTACTGCAAATTAAAGTGGCACATAGTATATTAAAAACCAAGATATATATCTTCATAAGAAGTGGTGCGGCAGAAGGTTGATTGTACTCTTTAATTTTGAAGAACACTAAGCTAACCTACACTACACGTGCACTACAGTGCACTTAAACAAAAGGGTTTATTCGGAAGAAAACCAAAACGATCCCTTCTCTATAATGTATAACCTGTAGATTATAACATGGAAACACTTACTTTGCTAGACCTTAAAAAACGACATTAGCCCATATCATTAGCAAGACCACAAGTTCCCTGCCATGGTGGACAAATCATGCACCCAATTATTTATGGCAGTTTCATTTTGACTGCAGATGAACAGAGCAGCCTTCTCTCATATGCAAAACACGCTAAGCTTAGTGTGTATTTGGGTTGTTGTCACCTGATCCCATGACAACGTGATCACATGACAGCCTGAGCTTAACGAGCGGCACCCCTGGCTCTGGGTTCAGACGCTTCTGGTCTAGAGGTTTAGTCCCCAACCATCCCATACATTAATATTTCACTCCTGACCCACTTTTTAGGCATGGAGACCTTCCTCCCAGAAGTACACGGCCACGTCCTTTCTACAGCCAAGCTCATGAGTCACTCCAATTGCCGCTAAGAGGGCCTGGGTGGACTTAAGTTTAGCTGCATAATAAGTAGCACATGCAAACAGATCCACTTTCTCAGTGATCGTTTGCTTTTGATTTGCCTTTAGCTCCAGCCTTATCTGAAATCATGCACTATGCCTTGTTTGCCAGAGTATGTACTTTGCGCTAATCTGTGAAGCTGCGTGATTTATGTACAATATGGTGAAATGTGCAGTTAAATTCCATCGCTCTGACATGCACTTTCAGGCTATGATGTGCTCATATCATATCCAACCTGTTGGGTAACATAAAGAAAGATACTTCGTACATTTCAAATATGAAATATGTGATGCAGCCAGAACTATGAAAGAATAATTTTTCCACAAAGGTTCATGTCTCGATAGCTCCGCCTCCAGCTATACCATTTCCATGGTGCACAACAGGCTTGGAAAAGCAAGTGTCCTCTTTTGTACACTAGCTATTGGGTTGAAGTGTGGCTTCCGGAGTCTTCAAAGTATATCGACAAGCAGCGTTTTTGCAATGCGAACAATGCTAATCGCTCGACCGTGCTAAAAGACATCAAGTACAGAAGTGCGTGGTTGCGGACGCGGCTTCCGAAACGGGTACGTCCACACGCAGTGAAGGACAGAGGCCATGTATCCCGTGTGAACGTCGGCGTTTCCAGGATGGTGGAGGGGTTTGCCGGAAGGCTTTGCTGCGTTCGATCGATACGCCACGAATCCTCCCGCGGTGAAGAAACCACAAGTGGTCTGTGTTACCTTGGCCTCCCTCGTCTGTGTGTGTGTACATTTACTTGTAAGACTTGAATTGGCCTACAGCTTTTTACTACGTCTTTGGTAAAAGAATCACATCGCTTTCATACCAGCAGGTCAAACCAAACGAAACAGACTGTGGATTGCCATTGTCTAGTCGCCTATCTTGCACAGCACCGATAAATGGATGGAATTATGTGTACAGAATAAACCATTGCTGGTGCATTATGGGATGTGTATGTGCAATGGGTCTCATATTTAGCCCTCGGCTTCTACATCCATGCTGAGGACAGAGGAGGTCATACTGACCTCACAATTTAGGTTATGCAACCTTGATGACACACACACACACACACACACACACACACACACACACACAGAATGAATGGATGAGTGCCCTACCATTAAATGTATTTGGGTCACAGTCTGCCATGCCACAGGTGGTCTCCCTGTCTTTGCAGGTCACAGCTCCCAGCCTGCTAAGATCCAAGCTCTGCGGGCTAAGGGGCAATCATCCATATTTTGGTTCATCTAGAGGAGACAGTGAAGTACCTGACTCCTCCCCAGCCTTAGCCAGAATTAACAGGGCCATACCCAGTATCCTTGCAAGCTGTCACCATCTTACCATCTGACTCATTTTTTTGTTTACCCTAGTCGTCATGGTAACTCCTGACATTCTGCAGGGTTACAAGAAGGCCCACGGCGGAGGTCCGGATCGGATCACATCTCCAGGCCTCCGAGCACTGCCAAAGTGTCGTTTCACAGGCCAGTCAACGGCAATACCCACTACTTTCCTCCAATTAGCACATGCAGGACAGTTGATTCCGGAATGTTCCACGTCACTGTGGAACGTTGTAGGTGGGGGGGGGGAGTCATTTGAATCAAGGCAGAGGACGCATGCATGGTTGATTTATGTAAGGAACGCTAGGGCAAATAACACAGCTAGATTAGCCCAGCAGGAGCCCTGGCCTCTCAGCTGGCTTCTCATTAGAAAGAACCGGATCTCATTCACAGCAGGAACGAACGGTTGCAATGCAGCATATGATTGTTGGAATGAGCATTGTTGATTTCTCCCCCCCCCCCTCCCCACCCCCCCATTCAGTCTTATTCTTCATGTTAACCTGCATGTATTACAAAACAATGAAGGGGAAGAGAGCGCTGGCCTGCTTTAAGTGTATTCAGACAGCACCGTGCGTGTGGCTTCGTGTCCTTGAATATGGCCAGTCACCAGGAGCCGTAGGCAGCCTGTTAAAAGGGGCTGGCGGGGTGGGTCCCAGCAGGCTGCTCGGCTGGGCGGAGAAGCTTGGCTTGGGCCTGCAGCAGCAAGGGCCGGGCTGAGGGTTACGGGTTACGGAGCTCTTCGCTGACTGATTAGGTCTCTGGGAAAAGTAGTGCCTGAGGAACCTATTAGAAACACCAGATTCAATGACAACGTTGACAGACGACAAACCCAGGGTGTCAGAAAGTATCTTCATCCCACTCCATCACCTTGCTAGATACCGGAGTCCCTCTGTCTATCAGTCAGCAAGTTCGTATAACTTAAGTTTCACTTAAGGTTCCGACTTTGCCAAAAAAATAATGTTTATAATTTCAGATGTTTTTGGAATCTGACACCCCATCACCCAAGTCAGGGCTGAAGAAATACATGTGAAAGGACCCATAAACCCCTCCATTAATCCACAATCCACACAGAAGTCCCACGTTTGGCTATTGCCATGCGGAATACTACTTAACCAGGTCAGTCTTTCTCACAGTGGTTCCTGTGGCAATGATCGCACATTGTGTCTCGCAGTGTATATGTAAGCAGGAAGCACTTCAACAATAGGCTCTTGCCCTCCCAGATCAGTGAGTTGTAAAAGACGGCTCTTTGTTTCTAAAATAAGAACCATTTGACATTTGAAAGTCAGCACAGCCCATTGCTATGAAGTTCGCCGGTGGCTGGAACACAGGCCGGAACCCTGCGGGCTATTTCCAGCTCTTCTGAAAACCCATTATTGTAAGCGTGTAATTACAGGCCCCGATGCTACACTTAATTGCCAAACAATATGGTGTGCTTATACACGAGGACGTCAAATTACGCTCGTCCATCCAGGAAGAGCTCTCGGACCACGGATGCCGGGACTAGCGAGCAGGATCGGTCAAATCCAAGCTCTACACCCTCAATGATCCCCGTTTCATTCTTCCAACCCCAACTCCACCGGGACTGAGGGTGAGGGCGGGGAGCTCAAAGCTTCAGGGGCACCACGATGCATTTCACAACACAAACACTGTAGAGTGCGAAACCCCAAAGGGTGTACTCGACAATATAGGTTTTGTGGTTCTTTTAGAGTTGTTTTTTTTTGCTGTGTTTTGAGAGAGTGGTTGGTATATTTAGCAAAAAATAAATCAGTCAGTTGTTGGAAGAGAGTCCTGCACGTGTTACAAATATATCAAAAGGTTTCAATGCTGAAAATCGTTAAAATAGAAGTGATTATTAATATTAAAGTGTGGTCAATATTTTGATTTTAGATGTCAGACAGAAGTATCAAAAAATATCTAAAAGTGTCAAAGACAATAAAACTTTGCCTAAAAGTCAGGAGGAAAACTATTGTAGCAAAGTGGGAAATGTTCTATACATGACAGTAGTCATGTTTTTTCAAAGTGAAAATGAACTGCCTCCTCATATATGATTGGCTTCTCTCCCAAGGGACTCATCTTAACTACGTGCACAGCAGGACGCTGCCAGTTTCTTCAGGGTCTCATTCTCGTCTGAAAAGTCAGTTAATGTGTTTACTTTAGACCTCCGCCATCATTTTACCCTTCACTTGCTCAGCCGTCAGGAGGACGGAATCGAGACTCCCCCCCAACCCAGAGAGGAAATGACAAATAAGTACTTCCAGCAGACTGGAAGTGGCAGTGGGAGCAGGGACACGCGTCAGCAGCTTCAGCACAGGAAATAGGAGGGACACATTACAGTGTCGCACAAAGGCTCGTGTGTTTCCAGGACAGTGCTGCATTCCCGGATCGCGCAAAGCAATTGGGAGGGAATCCTTTTTTTTTCTCACCCCCCCCCCCTTCCCCCCCCATCTCTTTTCTTTTTTTTTCTCTTGGAAGTTGATGAAGTTCTTAAATTGCCAAGTAACCAAGCAACGGTGGCCCTATAATTTTCTCCTGCCATTGCTTCTTCCTCAGACTCTGGCGTTTCTCAAGAGGCTTTCTTGAGAGGAACTCTGTTCAACAGGGCCACTGTTTCTTTTTTCCCCCTCTGTGCTCATTTTGGCGAGACGCTCGCCCGTGTGCTTTTAACTGGTGGAGACGTTAGTGGCATCTGGGTCTGTTGTGCGGCCTGCACCTTGGCTCCGGCCCTCGTCCACACTGCAGAGGCCAGGCAGGCCGCCACTCAGCATTAGGGGCCCATGTTCCCAGAAGAGGCGGCCATTTCACGCATCCAAGAAATTATGCAGCTCGAGAGACGAATTTGATAATACGCTTATTTTCTTCACACACCCTAAGGGAAGAAGAGAAGAGGGGAGTGGTGTATATATGCGCCGTGTCGACTTTGAAGCACCTATATGTTTGAAAGCAAGGCTCCACGCTGAGAGAGAGAAATTGAGGGGTGTGGTGTGGGGGGCGGGGGGGCAGGGTAGGTGAGGTTGAAATCCCTGTGGACAGTCCGCCACCCTGGTGCCATCTCTCCTCTGTAAATTGTCCCATAGTTTGTTGCTCCTTGGGGCGCTGAGTGGGTGACTTGGACCTGGTACTGAACCACAAGCTTCAAGCTTCTCGCCAGTCTGTAAGAGGCTAAGCAGTAGTCAAACCAACAGTGTTCAGGGAAATTAGCTGCAGAGTAACACCCTTTTGAAAACCTAAAACTTATATGTATATATAAAAAAACCTCTCCAGTTTGTAAAAAAACATAAAACGAAGGACTGAAGGAATACTAAATCTCGGTCCAAATTATTGTCAAAACCACTTAGTTCATTTGAGTTCTGCACATGCAAGGTAAATATTTACAATTTCCTTCACAGGGCCCGCTATTAAATTTGGGATCACGATCAGATTACCTACCTGTTATATTTCAACACGACCTCATCATTTACACCAAAAATGATCACACGCTGACCTGGTGCGCTGCCATCGTAAATACGAGCTCACCTGATGGGCGCGAGAGCGAGTTTGCACGAGCGCCCCGGTGTCCTGTTTAGCTGGCGGGTGAGCGCGCGCCCCTGAGCGCGGGCGCCGTCTTCTGTAGTCGGACCACACGCGCCAGCAGCAGCTGTCTCCTGACGATCCGGCAGGCAGATGACGGGTGGCGCGACGTCGCGCGATGGCGGCTCGCGGCCTGAATGCAGGCATTCAGGAGAGGGGCTGCGGCGAGTCCAGCGGCCGTCAACAGTCGCAGCAGCACCGGGGGCTCTTCAAGGCAAACACCAGCCTCTGCCAACGGAAGCGGAGAAGTCTCGCCGAGCTGTATTCGCAGCATTTCCTGGAGTCCGCGACGACATTGACGTCTCGATTCAAACGGCTTCGCTCTGAGAGGAAATGACGCTCTCAAACGTCTGCTCGTCATATTTCTAAAGCACCGTCTCATTATTGAGCACCTTCTTCAAATGATTAGTTCAAATGTTCATTATTATGATTTTTATTATGATTTTTAAACGCCTACAATCTGTATTACCAAATCACAGAATAAGCTTCGACTAAGTCAATGTAGTTTCACTTTCTAGTTTTAATGCGTTTTCAATTATTTATGCTGACACTTATGATTATTTATATTTTCATTCCTGTATCATCAATTATGAATAATTTAAATAACATAAGCATACCATTTACCGCTTATTGCACATTGCCAGATTATTTCGATGAGTGTGAAATTGTCAAGTGGGATATGAACAAAATATGCGCTCTTCATCTTGACATTGAGGCAGCCTGGTATCAACATTGTGATTTGAGGCACACTCTGGCATAAACGAAAAATCAACAGGAGCCTATGAAGAAAGCAAACATGATGTGCGAAAGAAAAAAAACCACGAGCACCTCGTTTCCAGGGATGGGTGGCTGGATCGCCACGTGCTTCTGTTTGTTTGTTCTTCTAATCAAAGGGTTGTCTGTAAAATCCTGTGAGAGGTTCGTTCAAATGCTGTTGCGACTGTGATGTTGTTACGGAACGACAACGATGGTAAGTTCATGTCGCTGCTGGGACCTGAAAACGTACCTCTTACCCCTTTATTTCTCGGACATGTTCTAGCACTGATTTGTTTGAAGTTCCACCGCTTGGTTGAATAGAGACCAATTTGCTCACAGTGTTATTAGGATTAACATAACAAACCCGTCTGATTGGCCTCTCGCAGGTTGGCTCTGATTCTGAGTGTTTCCCAGGCTGTCATTATAGATGGTCCGGTTCAGGGTTCGGTCCGGGGACGGAATGCATTTCTCCGGGGACACGAGAGCCAACCGGAAACCTGTAGGTCCTACTTTCGCTTCGTCGTAAGCACTCACAATAATCAGTGGAGACCTGTTGAGCAAAGGATTGCATAACTACACAAAGACAAGTCGGAGACTTCAGCATCGTTTCTATATGTTGCAAGTCACAAGCAGATTCTAACCAGGCCAAAGAGTATTTTGGTCTTGGTAACTTTTCTTCGTTATGTTTTGATTGACCTACATTGTAAGAGTCGAAATAAGCCAGAATGAGAGCAAAATGTCAACCAAGTCTGAATATTTCAGTTTGATGGCAATTAGCTGTATTTGGTAATCACTTTATGTTAAGATTGCATTAGAGATACAAGTAAACGTGTGGAGGGATTAAGCAGTATTTCGCTGATGTTGCGTGGGGTGCCGACATCATCAGGTAAAGAAGCCGATCAAGAAAACCCAAATATCAGGCGTCAGTGGCACCGGTCTGCGCACTCCAACATTAATCGAACATAATTGGTGCTTAAAGTCTTAAATTATTTATTATTGTGAGATCTGACAGTGTTGCTCAGAAGCAAATTGGGATCATCTTCCATGACCACCGAGGATTTGCAGATTTAAGCCAGAACTAAGTTTATTTCCTCCGCACGCTTTTATCCCCGCAAACGAAGCGTTTAAAAGGATCACCCGCGGCAGATAACCACATTACTGTAAGAGAGAAATAAGGCCGTCCGCCTCGAGATCCTTATTGGCAACCCCTCCCTTCACCCCGGTCTAATTGTGCCGAGGGTCCCTGTGGGTTTAGATGTTTGACACTGCGAAATGCTCTTAAATCTTGCTCGCTCCTCTCTCCCTTGTGCCGTTCCATATCTCTGGTGAGAGAAAGGGCTGTATGTCGAATTTGTAAATTTATCGTTTTACAAAACGCCGCGTTAATTGAGTGCGGACACGCTCCAATTCGAAATGCTGACTTAAGAAAAGAAGTTCTGATTTTTCAAAATGAGTTTGGATCGCTACACTAGGCTCCCCTCCCACCACACACATGCACGCACACACACATACACACACACATTCACACGCAGACGCACGCACGCACATACACAGGGGCTAAACACATCCTCCGTTCCTTTCCTCTTGTTCTTTTTCCTAAAGCAACTGATATCATGCTCTCTCCGTCTCTCTCCGTCTCTCCTCGCAATATATATATATCACTGAAATTCTAACTATATTTTACACACACACTACATAGTAAAAGCAAATGTACACATCCAGCTGTGTTTGACCCTCAGTAAGAAGGCATGCAAACGTTCTGCAAATCAATATAAGGCCCACCGTTCTGTCCACAGAGCCGGCACGAAGCCAGGTAATGTCAGAGAGCTTCTGTGAGCCTTCACGCGCCTGCACCAATCATTCGATCCCAGCGTCTGTGGCCAATCAGCTCTAGATGCTGGGGACAGTAGGTTCTGCACTGCGTTTACTTCACCTCGCATGTCTGTTTAGCGTTTCCTGTCAATCAGTCATCTGCTGGAGAATTCAGTGTGAAAGGCCTCTTCCATGTAGTCTATGGAACATCATGGGGTTGGGGGTGATGGTGGTGGTGAGGGGGGGGGGGGGGGGGGGATGTGGAAGGACTGACACAGACATCCATTTCTGAGTAGACTTGACATAAAGGCTTTCCTATTCCAGCAAAGAAGACCTATTGTTCTGCTGCCTCAATGGTCTCATTTTTCCTCTTTTTTGTAAATGCACTGATGTTCATTTAAAATGTTGGACTCAGAAATTGATATATGTGGTATGTTAATACAGGATGTGATGCTCAGAGTTCATATGCTATGCGTAAGGCGAGAGTCTGTTCCTCCTGAGCCCAGAAACAGCAAAGCCGCACCTTCCCAACATCTCCTGTTCCTGACCTGGGAGAAGGAATTGTGTAGAAATCCTAGTTAAATGGCTGCCAAAGTACTGCCTGGTACATTAAAGCGGGGCTGAGAGCGGCTTTGGTGAGGGAAAGCTGGCGGCTCGCTACTGCTCTCCCAGCCAGACATCTCTCACTCATCCACAAACCTACCACTTCATAATTTTTACAAAGGACACCACACCTCCCCATTCACAGCCATCAACCCACAATGTCCACCAAAGAACTTTCAGAAGTTGGGTTCATGCTATGTTCAGGGGAAACTCATAAGCCTGTCTTGGAGCCACACCATCACTCGCCTTGCTATGCTACGCAAGGTCATTTTGGACATATAATATTGCTTGTCTGGCATAGCAAGGGCAAAATCAATGGTGTGTATAATGATATAGTATGTAATACGTGTCTGCTTGCTGGTAGTTATCGCGGCCCCATTAAACTCAGAGACGGAGGCGCGCACCGCATTGCAGCGCGAGACGTCCCGCAACGCCTGCCATCCCGTGGCGGTTTCTCCCCTTCCCGCCCTCGAGTAAACAAGCCATAATTAATCGTAGAGGGGTGTAAAATTAGCCCTGAGGCACGGAGGCCACCTAGGGCCCCTCTGCCGCGAGAGTCGTCTTGGCAAGACGCCACGCCGTATTTTTACACTGACCTTTTCTCCTGTGAGCTCCAACGGCGGGGCTACGAGCGTTCAGGGCGTGGGCCAGGCCCGAAAATACCACTGGTTTCTGTTTTCGTTCAGGATTGTTGTGTTCTTTGAGCGTTTTCCGTGTTACTGATGAATCTTCCTGTAGTACAAGGGGTGATCACATAACATATACATTCATGGCGCTTCTTGGCAGTTATTCTTATCCTGAGCAACATATTTGCTGGAATGAGAGCACATGTACTTTATTGGCGAACTTATAACCATGGTGATATTAGCACCACGCTACACCTGTTCTACTAGGTGAACTCCAGGAGTACTATAGCACATCCAAGATGCTCAATGTTAGCCCAATGCCATGTAGCATAGTATAGCTCTGTGTTTACTTAACACATTAGCGTCATTGTACATAGATAGCTGGAAGTATTTAAAGGCAGCTCTACAGAGTGCATGCCCAGACATGTCCAAAACAGCCTTTTGCCACTTTCACCAGTTTGTTTCACACAGCTGGGTTGTTTTTTATGTACTTTTAATGTCCCATATGTCCTATATGGCCAAAGTATACATCCTCCAAAGTTCACAAAAGTAGCGCAGCAAAGCTTGCTTAAAACCTGCAGAACCCTGTCCTCAAAAACTTGATCGGGTCATCTGGCCCACGTCCAGGCATCAGGGGCCTAAATCGGTGCAAACGAACTGATTATTTAAGCGTAAAATTGTGGTGTGTGCCAGGTGTGTGCTCTCAAAAAACGCAACAGAAGGTGCGAGGCCAGGCGTTGGCGCCAGGGCCGGGTCGCGACTGTGCCGAGCGTGGGTCCCCGACCCCTCCAGGTGCGGCGCAGAGCTGACCGATGGGACCAGGCTTGGTCAGGGGCATGCAACGTTCCCCTCACAGCCAGACAGGGGCCCTGCTCACAGGGGAAGCTCTGACGCCCTTTGGCTCGCTGCTTTTAAAAGCACATGCATCCAAGCGATTCGTTTGTATGTTTTTTTTTGTTGTTTTGTTTTTTCTTTTTCCTCCGCCCTTTTCTTTTTTCTTGAAGTGCCGCAACGGCATTTGTGCGTGTGTTTGGTGTGTGTGTGTATGTGTGTGTGCGTGTTTTGAAGCGATCCAACGGGGTCTTATTTGGCAGTGCAGGATTCGGCTACATCTTTAGCAAGCGCCCGTAGGCGAGTTAGCGCGGCGCTCTTCTCTGCACAGTTGCAAGCGCTCACACTCTTCGGCGAGTGTGCGCGCGCGCACGCGTGTGTGTAAGTGCGAGCGTGTCAGTGTGTGAATCCCACTGGGCTCCGTAGTCTGCGTTGAGCTTCATCCTGTTGTTTTGCGACTCAAAAGCCGCCGTCCTTGTCTCTATTTATGCAGCCCCATCCCCGTTCAAAACAAATACTCCCTCATTACTCGCCGTGCTTAGATTACACAGGAACGCTGGAGTTCGGGAGTCGGTTCCACCTGGTGAAAGGCGTACCGTCAGGAGACTTAAAACAGTTTCTACTTCACACGGATCCTCTATCTATATAGCACTTCCTCCACGCGCTGCGTTTCGCCGCCTCATTATCATATAGTGAGAATATCCATAACTGCATAAAATGTGAGACTCCCCAGTTGTTCTTACGGCGCTCGGGTGAGGTAAACGCAGCCTCACCTTGAAGGATCTGGAAGAAAACCAGAAAAGGTGGAAACAGAGATAAAGGGAGGAAGAAAGGGGTTCTGGGGGGTTGTGGGGTGCCCTCCTTACGCTCTCCCTCCTGAGGATTGCTCTTCAACCCGGACCACCCAGGTGCTATCTCTACCAGGCCCGCAGAGGTCAGGGGACGAAGGAGTTCGGCACTGTTCCTCTCTTGCTGCCTCCAGGGCGTGCAACCTCATCTCGACTTAGCACCCATAGGGCGTCCTCGCTGCCCCATTAAACAGACGGCAACAGACGTCTGAGTTTTGGCGCTCGATCTTGTTTTTTGTGGGCACCGCGTCGCCCCCTAGCCCCACCTGGGACCGCTTCTCTCCTCTACGTGAAGCCACGCCCTACTCGAAGAGGAGTGGAGAGGAAGAGGGAGAACGCAGAGGATTGGCAGAGGGGGAGAGATTGCGAAGAAGGGGCGGAGTCTGCTGTTCACCGGAAGGGTAAGGCCAGCTGGGCGGGAGACGGCTGCAGGTTACACTTTAACCAATGAGAGCTCAGGCAGCTGAATGAGAGAATTAGAGGCCTGCTGTGGGTCTCATTTTCAGTGAAGAGCCATGTGGAGGGGCAGCATGCTAATTGCTGAAGTTGACTTCCTCTGTTAGCAGGAAGCGTTCATCCCAGCGAGTGCAAAGCTCTTCAGAATTGAGAGAAAGGGTCATGTCTCATTTCAAAAGCAGCAGGAAGTGACAGTGACTACTGTTGTTATAAAACGTAGTCTGTTTGATCTTGATGTCCCTGAATAAAGTTGCTTGATTTGAAATGAATGCGCAATGTTCAACCACCAGAATCAGGAAGGACTCATTTATGAATTTATTTATAGCCATTTGGAATAAATGCCCCCCCCACCCCCACCATTCGTTTCTAATAAGTAACCAAGCAACCAAATCTAAGTAGTGATTCAAGAGAATTCTTGCTTCATTTCCTTAATCTGACGTGATTAGCACCTTTGGTCAAGCGATCGACTGCTTCATGGTCCATGGGCTTTGGGTTACGCCGGTGCCGGAGTGGCCACTGTCTGCGTTCCTTTAGAGCACTGTCCACTCCGGCCTCGTCTGTACCCCGCAGCAAGCCCTGAAGCGACAGGACGTGCATGTTGCTCCTTAAGGCTGGGTAACCCCGCTGCGAGATTGCCAGTGATCCCTCTGGAGAGGCTGTACGCATGGGTGGCTCAAGTTAGGGCAGACTCCCGCCGGCTCCCAGGGGGAGTCCATCCGGGCCACTTCGACTCAAGGAGCTGCCGGTCGCTGTCAGCATGAAAGCCGACAGGTACGGCTCTTGAGGAGGAGTGGAGAGTCGCAGCTTGTCAGGAGGGCCTCTTCCGTGAAAACATCTCTCAGGCACGCTGAATAGAGATGCCACCGATTTGTTGTAGGAGCCTCTGCAAGGTTTTTCTCAAGGCTCTATCCTTGAGAAAACATAAATGAACCCATGCATGTGAATATTCATTAATATTTAGCATATTAAGATTTGCATATTTAAATTTTTAAAGATCGTATATCACATGGCAAGCCCCATGCAAAATAAGCATGCGCTAGCTGGCCCTAACTGTATGGAACCTGCTTCCTCGCTCGAGAGGAGACGGAGAGAGCATGTCTGTTTTTCCCTCTGTCAGTCTCTTCTCCCGCCATTAGTGCCACAGTTTGAGAGGCGAGCGTTTCAATCCCTAAAGACAGGTGTTAGCAGGATTATCTTTACGTCCCCTACTCAGATTAGCAGGGGATGCCGAGGCACGGTTGTCACGAGAGATTAGAAGCAGTAAGACAAAGAGGTAATAAGGATGTGGTTCCAGATAGTTCAAAAAATGTCAGTCCCTGTAATATGGTGTTTTTTTTTTAGGGATTAAAACCAAACAGTGGTTCTATGGTCCTACAGTGTGTAAAGTTATTAAAGGTTCATCAGCACAGGATTTAGCAATATATGTTCAGTTTTAAATACAACAAGAAGAGAGCATTTTATATATTTACCATATGAAAAATAAGTTGCATAGTAGCTTTACTAAAGTGCAGATTGTGTTATGGGTAAACAAATTGCCTTTTCTGCAACAAATACAACATGCAACAACAATAATTTTTGTAGTGGCTTTAACCACATCAAAAAATTAATCATTACCAAATTCTATTTAGGTTATCCATTCGTAATACAGTATAACCCACATACTGATGCTACATGTTTTTCGAATGTTCCTGCAATTTAATTACTTAGGAGTATCATTAAATGCAACAAATTTACAGTTTAATTTGTGTGCACTATTTAAGTCACTTGTGAGCCTTAGAATCCCCTTTCGTAAGTGGATTAATTAATTTGAATCAATAACCGTTGCTCTGCTTATCTGCAGCTGGGGATGGCCGAGCTCGGCGTCTGCCACGCCACACAGTGGTGCTGGCTTGGTTTTAAGTCACACAATTACACAGCAAGTAATCATGCTAGTGCTTTCATTGAGTAATTGTTATGTTATTATATTGTAGGCTATGTAGCGTGTACAGATTATTAGCCACTTGTCGGAATTCTAATACTGCCCAACCACCCCCCTCCCCTTACATTCACTTCCCCCTCATTTCTCTGCAGACTGTAATCTGAATATATTCTCTTCTTTTACGTCCTGATCACACTGATTGAGGAATTAGCATTTCACTGTCCCTCAAAATTAAATGAGATGTGTGCATGATTGTATAATAGAAAAAATGGAATTTTAAAAAGGGAGGATTTCATTCTGGACGTGTTTATGTAGTAGTGAATGACACATTTCAAGCAAGAATGGACATTCTAAGAGAATATCTCTGCACAAAATAGTGGCAGAAGCAGATGAACCTTGAAACTTTCACGCATAGAAATATTGCATCTCTCTCTGTCTCTCGCTCTCTCTCACTCTCTTTCTCTCTCCCTCTCACTATCTCACTCTCGCCCTCTCTCTCTCTCTCTCTCTCTCTCTCTCTCTCTCTCTCTCTCTTTCCCATGGTGTAGCCACAGTGAGGAATCTATGGAGGTAGTGCTGCATTTTTGTTCGTGTGCTGCACAGGGTGATGCAGGCGCGGTGTTGTAGATCTTTGCGGTGTACAGACTGCACCACAATCATCTGCCCCTGTTTCTGATGCAGAGCTGCAGACATTCGTGCAAATATGCGCACTGACTTCATGCTATGGGTCTTCTGCAAAGTAGTGAAAAGTGGTAAAGTGTCCACCACAGAATGGACCCTGGAGTCACTAACAGCTCACCTCTTTCAAAACAATGCCTCATCTTTATTTTCCAGTGTATTTTAGTTTTCCATTCTCTGCTGTTAAGGACTGATTATATTAAATGTCCTTTTTATGATGTGGTTACAAATTGTTTTGAAACAGGCAGCTGTTTTTTTTTATGAAAGACACAAATGATCCAGTAATTAATAAGAAAACTCTAATATGGCCTAAAACATGTATTGTGACCGTCAGCTCTGAGAATGCTGAAAATGGGAAACAAATAAGTGGCAATCAAGCTGTCAAAGTGAGCTTTGTTTCACAACTGAGAATCTCAGCATGTAAGGTAAAAAGTCAATGAGAATTTTGGTAGCATTTATTTCCTGCGTCGATATGACTGCCCAGGTAGACTGACACTAAATATAATTCAGTGCGTCTGTTAAAGGATGTATAACAGATGGTTTTCAAGAGCCAGGCTGTTTTTGCAAGGAAAGGCACTGGCTTGCATTATTAAGTTGTCACATCTGCACCAGATTGCATACCCCAAGTTTGTTGGTAGGACTAAAATCAAACTGGTGAGAGAATAGAGCATAATAAAGGGTAGTGTACACTGGTGAGCTTTCAGAAGGGCCTCCCCGTGAGGTTTGATCCAGCACGGGACTCGGCGATGGGATGACAGCATCTAAATGCCCCATTCACGGGCTGATTTCATTTTCAGTTCCTCTGCCATCAGGACCGCAGCCTGCACATGTCGGCGCGGCAACGGCAGGAAAGAACACGAACCCCAGACAATGTCATCAAAACGATCGGGACGTGTGCGGGGCCGAGGGCTCGGAGCGACGGTGCTCGGCGAGAAAACCGAAAGCAGATGTTGGACCTTTGAGCCCCCGCTTAGATGTCTAATGACTCTGAAAGTTAAGAGCCGCTGATCCGGAGCCGCACGTATTTGCCAGCAGAAATGGGGCGTTGCTTTTGTAATGAGCGGCATTACCTAATCGTGGCGCGGCCGTGGGGCGTCGCGGACTCACTGGGAAAAGGGGTGTGTGTGTGTTTGTGTGTGTGTGTGTGTGTGTGTGTGGGGGGGGGGGGGGGGGTTGTAGAAGGTGTGGGGTGAATGACGTGATGTCCATATAGAGGATATCATGTTTCCCTTCATGAGGTGGGCGGAGCAAAGGAAGTGCACAAAGATCTGGGAGAAAAGAGGAGAGACCTACGCCAACCTTATATGGTCATGTAACACAGAGGTAAATAGTGGCATAGAGGCAAGATTGTGTTTGTGGCTGCGAGGGTGTGTGTGTGTGTGTGTGTGTGTTCTGTGTGAAGTGTGTACATGGGGCTTAATTAATGCATGTTGTGAACCCTTTCCACTTTATTAAAGTAATGTGTTACATGAACTCCTATCATTTTGCTGTTTGATCCAGTAAAAATAGATTTGGTGGTTAACAAGAAGGTTAAGGAGGTGACATGAGGGGGCATTGTAATTAAAAAGTAAAAAAAAACTTTTCAGTACACTCTAATGGCCATGAAATTTCAGAACCTGAAACTACATCTTGTCAAGCTTAATGGAATTTAAACTTTAGAGTATCTGAGGGTGTCTTGTAGTACCTGAGATGAGTGATGTTGGAAGACATGAAGACATCTCACAGTGACATTTAGCCCTGTATCTATAAGCTTCTCACAAAACATGGACAGAATGTGAAGAATACTGAATATGAAGAAAAACGATTATGAGGAGTACTAAATATTTCACGATGGCTAAATGAACGTTGCAAATAAGCAGCTTAATACACATCAGTCAAAATGAAATTAAACGCACACTCACACGTGCACACGCACGCATGTTCTCAAACTAACAACAATGCAGGCTCCTGCCTGGTCATCACCGCAACAATGGGAGCAGTAATTAGTCCTTCATGGCTCTCCAGCTAGGAAAGAAAGAAAAAAAAGAGAAAGAAAAATGAGACATAATACAGAAAGCGTGCATGAGAATAATTTGAGAAAATAAAAACTCCCTCCGTCTCCCAGTCCTCAATTGACTCACTGACCCCTAAGTGTTGCCACTGCTGGTTTTAAAATTGACAGTGAGAGATGCTAATTGTTTGGAGAGGTGGGTAGGGGAGAGGAAACTACTGTTGCCTCCGTGGTACTGTACTGGGGTTTTTTTTTTTTGGTTCAGAGAATGAAGGTAGATTTTTCTCCATTTGCCTTGGTCAAGATATAGCAATCCACTCCTCTCACCCGGGGGCGTGTTTTTTACGGATTGGCTGTCATGCAGGAAGATGGGCAAGTGCAGGACTCCGCCCCCATACATGCCTTTCAGCTCACGATGCGTCTCAGGAAGGAAGCTCGCGCCGACCTCCAAACCTTTGGATGCGCAAGTGTCTGCAATGCAACTCCATGTGGGGGAACAGGGGCTGCACAAGGGCATTCCTCTGCCAAACGAGACCGACTCCATTCCGATCCGGCGTCTCTCGGAGCCTTTCCGAGGGGTGGAATACCGCCTGGCTGGGCGTCCTGTGTCAAGCAGCCCTGGGGCTCCTCCCTCTAGCTCTCCCTGCCTCTGGAGTCGTTGGCTGACTGTTACACATGGAGCATAATGGCCAGCCCTTGTAACATGCTTTTAGCTATTGTGCAATTTTTAGTGACCCGTTTTTTTTTTTTTTTTTTGCTGGTTGAGTGGCAGACACTTTACCCTAACGGACCTTAATGCTCGTGCCCTTCAGGGGAGGTAATTGCACTCCACATCCATCTGACCTGACCTCCTCCCCCCCGCTGAGATACACGCAGAGCTGGCCTGAAAGCTTGGCCGATGGGCGATCTTCTGTCAGAACGCCAAGCGGCTGGAGCTGTGTGGTAGAGCTTGTTAAAGCCACACTCCACCGTCTCTACGTCAAGCAATAGAGACACAGAGACGTTGGCCAGGGAGGTGGCTTATAAATGCAGTAATGGCTTACGGTATCTTTGGAAAGACGGATTTCCTAGCGGTTGTTATATATATTTTTTGGAACCTTCTCTGTTCGAACTGGACAGGGAGTTACATGCGATGTGCATGTGACAGGGATTCAAATGCAGCACCAGGGATCCTGTCCGGGGATCCACCCTTGGCTGCCTGCAGGACGCTGGTGGTATGGTGCCCCTCTCTGCTTCTGCCGTGACCCTCTGCGTCATTCGTCTGCTGCTCACCGCGCTCGCCGTGCTCGCCATGCGCGTCACGCCAGCCGTGGAGAGATTAGAAAATTGCCCAAATGGTAGGGTGGAAAGGGGTAATTGAAGATGGCAAAAGGGGCTGAGTGGTGGGGCTGGTAGTGGCTGGGCAGGGGGTGTTTAAAATGAGCTCTCCACACCGTTAAGTTCTCCATGCGAGGCAGAACTCAGAGGACCATGGCGCGGAACAACCGCGCTATGTGACAGGACTCCAAGACAACGCCAGTCTAAAGATGCCTGGCATGTCACGCGCAGACAAACAAGAACAGAGCTTAATCACGAAAATTACTGTGCCGTCGCTGCACTCGTGACAGGGACTAATTGAGGGAACGTGAGACACCTTCTAATGAACATCTAATTAAACCAACATTATGTTCCGAGAAAGAACTTGAAGAACTTACTTAGGCAAACAAGACATCCGTTTTTTCTTCCCTAGCCATTTATTTACTTAAATCCTGAATGGAGAGGGCTGAGATGGTGTCCAGTTCGGAGGAACCACTCTATCTGTTTGGATGACTACAGATGTTGTGAACCTTTGGTGAAAAAAATAAATTTTCAGGTTCTATTTTTTCTTTGACACTCATTCAAACTGAAAAGTCAAGGCGTTTTTTCCCATGTTTAACTCATTTAACCATCTGACGTGTCATTTCTGTCCACTTATTCCATTCTGAGGTTGACTATCATTGTGGCGACGTAATGATTTGTGTAATATCACCCTAAAGGGATTTGACAGTAGTGACAACACCCTAAACCTCTCCAGGTTACTGGAATTTTAACACTAGCGCAGGGTTCTGCTAGCTGCAAAAACATCCAACGTACAGATCTTACCCTGTACTTCAAAACATACTGTAACTGTACCACAATTGCCCGAATACAGAAACCAAACTGAAAAGAAGTTTAGTTTAGACCTCTTGCATCTGGATGATGGCAGTCCAAACGTGTCTGGAGATGGCTTGGCTCGCCCCTGTCCTCTGTTGTGATTTGTTTTCAGGAGAAAGTGCGCTGACAGGCACAGCTTTCTTTTCCTGTGTTTTTCATGCATCACCTCTTGCAGGCCTACCATGGCACAGGTCCCACATGGCCCTGCCTCTGTGCTCGTCGACGGATGCATTTATCCGAGGCTTAGTCGAGTTAGCAGCACGGTAACAGGACAAAGTAAGCGAGCTTCATTAGCTGGGACCTCTTCACCATCGTAGCGACGACCTCAGATTTTAAGCCCCTCACAGCTACATGCTTTCGGCCCTGAGGTTGACCGGCATCCCGATTGCCTGGTTGTCCGCTGGAGCACCTCTCCTGGACACAGTCCTAAAGCAAGTTTCTGCATCATTAATACCCTTGACACGTTGAGCTGTCTGGCAGGCCTGAGAACGTGACCTGAAAATGCTGGTTTAAGCTTAAGGATTTTTAAGTCCGATACTCCCATCAATGCCAATGCCAAGAATTGCGTCAGAAAATGACCCTTCTCAGCCAGGGCGCGACAATGTTATTAGGAACATTACAGTGCGAAGGAGATTTTGGGCTAATGTGCATGACACTGCCACCCATTTATTTTTGAGCTGAAGAAGGTGGACATAACTGTGCCCACTCTGAAGACACATGTTAAAGATGCGTGGGGTTCTCTCACTGTCACTTTAGTGGTTACTTCTCCCTAATTGGGATATCACCATGCTGTTTTCCACTGAAAACATGTCATGGTTGAGTCTGGCTACCATCTTGCCTGCCAAGCCCTTAATGCCTTCCCAAACAACTTAACTCTTGCATATTTTTTTATTGTGTTACCTTGATCTCTACAGTTTGCTGTGGTAAATATATTGCATTGGGCAGTTTTGTTGAGGTCTCTGTGCCTTGTTCTTACTCATGTGGACGTCCAGAATGATCATTCTCTTTAAATCAATCATAAGTTGATCTTTCCAGTGAGTTTCAGTGAAGTTTCAGAAAGAGTTTTGCCCTTAAGCATAAGTTGTTTCTCTGTGTTGTGGGACTGTAAGTTAAGGGCACTGGTTGCTTGAGACTGCCTAATGGGAGGTATTTTCATGCATGGAAGTGTAGACTAAGACAGTTCAGACTACTGGATTCTGTCATTCAGATCAATCTGGAGAAAAACAATAATACAATTAACCCAAACTCCTTTATCCTTTATGTGGCAGTAAAACATTCCCTTTACCTCACTATCAGGAGAATCTTTTTACCAATTATTGAGAGTTAACTATTAGTGTATCTAATGGTTAACGACAGTAACATAGTCTTAATTGCATTTGGTTCTTTCTATTTCCATCACTTGTTCCCCCTAAAAAAAGATCATATTGAAGAACAAGAATTCGAAGCCTACCCAACAGCTTTATATTTAGACCACCAATGTGTCCCCTTTGATTCATCACCACTCTTTAGCTTAAAAATATGTCAGACACACCATTGCAAATCTAACCAGCATTCGGCTCACTGTACCTCTTGGTTCTGGGCGATTACAGGAGCAAATCCATACACTGGGAACATCCATTGGGATGTGAAGTTCATCTCCATGTAGTTTTTTGCAGGTTTCCAAACCAAACGATCTGGCACTCTGTGTTAGTCAAGGACAGCAAATCACCAATAGAAGGAACCCTGAGAGCCGAACCCTTTTTAACTTCATGCCACAGCTGTTTATAGCAACAGTCACCGGGGCGCAGACCGCAGACGTTAACCGATTCACTCTGAAATCGCTGCCTCATTTACTTGAAGAGGCGAAATGAGACTTGCTTAATCAATTAATTAGCAAACTTCTCTCTGTGCTTAACCAGCTAATATACTTTATGGGTGTTTTAAACCACATATCTAGGGAGTGTCCTGATTGGCTGTCTCTTTAAACGGGCAGCCTGGACAGACCTGTGATTCACTCGCTGCAGTTGAAAATGAAGGGTGCTGTGCTAGGGATGTCTGTCTGGAAATGTCCACTGTATTGAAAGCTATTACGGGAACGTTTATTATGACACCTAAATCGTCAGCTGCAAAGCACTGCCAAATACACCATGCGACGGCCCCGAGAAGACCTCACTCATCGCACCCCATCTGTGCTCCCTACCGCGCCATCTCCTGCAAAAGAAGCCGGAGCTGCCAAGAGTCCGAGCTCTATAGGAACTGGAGACTTTGCATATGCGAAGATGCGACGTACCGTACTGCGCCGGGAACGCTCAGCTAGCGGATAAGTTCGGTGGATCGCGGCGATCGCGAGTTTGCGGCTAGAACCGCGTGCGGACCCGGACCCTGTCGTGTCAGGTGGAAATGAAGTCAGCCCAGCTTTTGAGGACGATGACCCGTGTCTTGTTTTGCTGCGCGGAGGCCTTGACATCAGCAGGGCAGAACGGGGCAGTATGGGGCAGCACGGGGCAGCGTGGGGCAGCCCCTGCCTTTGGGTTCCGCTCTAAAGAAAGTGGGGCCCCTTGTGCTGTTCTCATATCGCCATGGCTACAAGGTCACGCAGTATTGCTTGATCCATGTCTGCATTCTCCTTTTCAGTGACATTAAACCCTTTCAGCATCTATACCAGTAAGAAGAAATGAGTGTTAACTACACACACACACACACACACACACACACACACACACACACATGAGTGCCAAATGCTCTATTCTAGAGACAGTATCTTAATGTTCCATAATCGAATGCGTAGCTCAATTTGAAGGTATTGTAGCTAATTCACTGCTAACACAAAGGCCTGAATTCCCTCGATATATTGCGTTTTATTGTTCCCTTAAGATCAGGAAGCGTCAAGAGTCTTAAAAGTCTGCACACATGGAAGGTTCCAAGCAGTTTGCAGCAAATAAATTGTTTATCTTAATTAAACGTATCTGATGCTATTTTTAGCAGTGAACATATAACAATGAAACTTCCCCATATGTATTTCCACCTCCCAAGACACATGCGCACATACACAGACTCACAGACAAACAGACGCAAAAACACATTCAATTTCTTTTCCCCCTCTTCTCCCTCACAGCCTCTACTTAATAAATGCATGTCACTGACAAACACTTCTCGACATATTCAGATATACGTGATCTCACCAAGCTCATTACCTCATTTTTCCAATACGCAACAAACGTGAAGAAGCACACTAAAGTACTGCTGTGACCAGAGCCCCCCTGGCCTAGAGGTGAGTGCCTCCTATCTAATTAGAAGATAAAAGGTGGCACTTACGGTGGGCTTTGGAGTTCGCTCAGAGATGGGGAGAGAGGGGGGGAGAGAGGGAGAGAGAGAGAGAGAGGGAGGAATGAGAGGGGAGGCTGATAGTGCACTCAGGTTACCATGGACACCTGCCAGCGTGTCCACCTCGAACTACATCTCTATCAGGACTGAAGGAACTGTATCTGCCTCCGAGCATTATGCCGATATTTTTAGACCACACTGTGTTTTCTCCCAAAATGCAATGTTAGCTGTATTAAACTAATGGAGAGCCCATTATCAGAGGTGACTGAGATAAAACGTGTTTCTCTGTTGTTTGTGTCTTAATTTTATTGTGCAATTCCACACCGTGAATTTGTGATAATGGATAAATAGCAAAATGATTTTAATAGCTGCATACAATTGTGACTTGTTAATGCATAATGTCAGCATTTGACATTCTACAGTAGATGGTTTTTTCATGATTGCTGCATCTTGTCTTTCCTTCCCCTGAGCTGACCAAGTCCTCGGGCAATTAATGAGAATCATCGGGGGGTGGGGGGGGGGGGGGGGTGGAGAGAGAGAGAGATGGATAGAAGGGGGAGAAGTAAGGAGTGAGAGGGAGTGAGAGGGAGACGAGAGAGAGACAGGGGGAGAGGGAAAGAGGAGAGAGAGAGAGAGAGAGACGGTAGGAACAGTTCCATTCATGTAGCAGCAGGATGGTTGTCATCAGAGAGAGGCTGGTGGTGCCAGCCCAGTGCCGGTTCTGTGGATGCTGGCCAGCGGCTGCAGTAACGAGGGGAGAAAAATAGGCTGAGACACAGCAATAATCCTGCCTTCAAAAGATCCAGATGGCTAACCTTTCAGTCAAAATATTGTTTTGGAGGGAGGTGTTCAGACTCCCACCTCTCACTCTCTCCTCTCTCACTCTCTCTCTCTCTCACTCACTCACTCTCTCGCTGTCTCTCTCTCTTTTGCTGTCTCTCTCTCTGTCTGTCTCTCTGTCTCAGGCCTGCTGTGCTTTATTAGATCTTAAGGCCCTCCTGAAAAACAAACACTACTCATCAGAATGTTCCGGAGCAGCTTGGCTTTGAGAGGGGCCGCCGACATGTAGAATGTGCTTGGTGCGGGCAGTGTGTGTGATGTGTGT